>NC_063332.1:92443478-92465691 GCF_021869965.1 Rhincodon typus | reverse complement strand
GGGGTGATGTCAGCGGTGGGTGGGGTGATGTCAGCGATGGGCGGGGTGATGTCAGCGGTGGGTGGGATGATGTCGGCAGTGGGCGGGGTGAGATCAGCGGAAATGATGTCGTCCTTGAAGTGGGCGGGGTCAGCGGTGCTCTTGGTGTCGTGTATTGCTGCATTTTCATTCAACACCAATGAAGAAAGGATTATCATTCCTGATACAACTTAAACTCAGGAGCCAAGTGCAAATGACGTTGCTCAGCAGCTAATTGTCTAACTGTTCTGAGATATAAAACACTCTTTTCGTAAAGGCAGAGAGAATGAAAGAGATAAACAATGTTCAAACAGATAGAGAATGATCATGGCTATGAACTTGGCAGAGAGAGTGTGATCGAAATACAAATGTTTGGATGCCAGCAAAGTTTTCTAAAGTATGCAATCAGCCCAGATCACTCAAAGTCATTACTAATCATTGTGAAGGAACAAAAGCCAGCTCAACCAATGAAGAGCACACCGATCATTCATGAAGAGAGTGTGGAAGAACATTCAGATGATGATCATGTCGTGATTTGTATGATAGCAACTAGCAACAAGACAACTAATTTGTCAAATAATTGCAACAGAGATCAACATGTGCCTGTTCAAATACATATATGATCGTCAGTTCAGGATGAGTGGCCAAATCTAAAAAAAAAGTTGAAGTTTGGAACATTATTTTTGTAAATTCAGTTCTATCTGTTCATATAATTATCAAATTGGCAAGACATGTTTCCATACAACCATGCATGTTTGTTTGATTAATTTTTATCTTTGGAGAAAGTGGAATTTCATGAAATTTCTTGGTCGGCATGGCTGTATATCTTTAAGAGACATCATATTCTTTATAACATATGACCTGAGGGCATAAATGTGTCATATTCTATCCTACCTTGAATCACTTGAAGCATGACACTCAACTGGAAACATGCTACTTCATTATAGCCTAATAACTTAGGGGAGGTGATGGCCTAGTGATATTTTTGCTGGAATGTTAATCCAGATAACATTCCCGGGACCCGGATTCAAATCCGGCCATGGCAAATGGTGGAATTTGAATTCAATAAATATCTGGAATTAAGAGTCAAATGATGACCGTGAATCCATCATTGATTGTTAGAAAAACCCAGGTGGTTCACTAATGTCCTTTAGGGAAGGAAACTGCCATCCTTACCTGGTCTGGCCTACATGTGACTCCAGACCCACAGCAATGTGGTTGACTCATAAGGAATGGGCAATAAATGCTGCCTAGCCAGCAGCACCCTCATTCTGTGAATGAATAAATAAAAAAAACTTAATATTAGCCCAGGTATTTATGAATCCAAGAAATGTAATAGTTATACATAATGGTTCATTTTATTTTTAAAAAAGCCTACTGGATTCTTCAATATCACAATATCCAGGCTCAGTTTCTTATGTTACAGAAGTTAACACAGGCAGAAAGGAGATGGAGGGCTTGGTGTTGTGGTGCAATGAAAGTAACCTCTCTCTCAAACTAACGAACTGATCATTGACTTCAGAAAGAAAGGAGATCATACCCCCATCTACATCAATGTAGCTGAGGTTGAGAGAGTGGAGAGCATCAAGTTCTTAAGAGGGACGATAACCAATGACCTGTCCCGGGCTTCCCACATAGATGCGATGGTTAAGAAGGCATAACAATGCCTCGTCTTCCTCAGGCGGATCAGGAAATTTGGCATGTCCGTAAGGTCCCTCACCAACTTTTACAGATACATCATTGGAAGCATACTGTCTGGGTGCATAACGGCCTGGTATGGCAACTGCTCTGCCAGGACCATACAAAACTACAGAAGGTGGTGTGCATAGCCCAGATCATCACGGAAGCCAACCTTCCATCCATGGATTGCATTTACATAGTTTGTTGCTGCGGAAAGGCTGCCAACATTATCAAAGACCCATTGCACCCTGGTAATGCTCTCCTACAACCTCTTCCATCAGGCAGAAGATATAGAAGTTTGAACACATGCACCAGCAGGTTCAGGAACAGTTTCTTCCTGGTTATTATTAGACTGATAAATAGGCTCTCTAACTTCAAATAATGCTGATCTTGCCAATGTTGATCTTGCCCAGCGCTTGCCCTGTGCAATGTAACTTGTATGCCTCTAAGTTTTTTTTCACTCTATGATCTGTATGTCCTTGCTTACTATAATCTCTACCCGTACTGCTAGTAAACAAAGCTTCTCACTGCATTTAGGTACACATGTCAATAAATAAATCAAATCAAGTAAACAATTTCATAAAATACAGTGTTGGAGGCAAACTCACACTGTGATTTGCTCATGACACAATGATAGGTGAGAAAGTAAGTAAGGATATCAGAAGGCTACAAAAGAACATTGATGAGTTAACTGATTGTGTAAAGATCCGGCAAATGAACGATAATGTAGGAAAATGTGAAATTGTCCAGTTTGACAGGAAGAATAAAGAAAAGCATATTATCTAAATGGAGAGAGATTGTTGAATGCTGAGGTGCAAAGAGAACTAAGTGTCTTGACGCATGAATCACAAAAGTGATTAGGGAAGCAAATAGGATGCTATCCTTTATTGAGAGGGGAATTGAGTACAAATATTGGATGTTATGCTTCAGCTGTGGTATGTGGGAATGTGGAGTAATCAGATCAGCCATAACCAAATTGAATGTCATTGCAGATGTGTGTGGTTGAGAAGTCTATTCCTGCTTATCATTCATATGTTCATAAGAAATCCAAGTGTAGGTAGTGGGTTAGTATTAACATTCACTATTAGGGCAAATGGTAACTGCCTTCAGAGAAAGTGAAAGAAAAATATTAGAAAGCAAAAGCACTCAGCCACATCTGTAGAAAGAGAGAGTGGAGGAAGAATTCAGCAAACAGCTTCAGCAACTGCAGTTAAGCTAAATAGGGAAATTAGATTTGCTGCCTTATGCTGCAAAAAGAGTAAAACCAATGGGGTTAAAATCTTGAAGCATGCTTTGAGTCAAGAGATCAAGTTCAAGAACCAAGATGTCAAATCCCAGAAGTCTCAGGACTCATGGAAAGACAGCCCAACCATTGTTGAGTTATATACTGTGTCTTACTTTGATAGTGAAATTTTACGTATTAATCCTATCGTCCAAAATCTCATGTTTGCCTGCGTTTCAAATGTGTTCTTTTCATTTTGTGTTAGTCACATTATTCCCCAATAAGATGTTCTTACCCCGAAGATTAGTATAGAACCCAAATCCCAACAAATGGATTCAATCTGCACCATATCAACACATACAATCCAGATTGACAACTAGGTGCAGTAACTGAGGCAGTGTTTTGATGTCGAAGGTGTTGTCTTTCAGCTTCTAAGTTAAACTAAGTTCCCACCTGTTCTTTCAGCTGGTTGGAAAGGATTTATTTGAAGAAGAGCAGGAAGGTTTCCTGGTGTCTTGGCCAAAATAAATCCATCAACCAGCATCAAAATAACAGCATCTGATCTTATCACATTGTTGCTAATGTATCAATTGATCGCCAGGTTACTTACATGGCAACAGCAGCGACACTTCAAAAAATGTTTAATTGGTTGAAAAATGCTTTAAGGTGTCTTACGATCGTGAAAGACAATTTATAAATCCAAGCCCTTTCAGCTCTCCACGACATGACTTGTCAGTTGATGATGTAATTGAAAGAAGTAAATGGGCAGGTCAGAACATATTTTCATTTTCACAGTCACATAGAAAACTGGTAATCATGGGTCAAAAACCTATGACATAATCCAGTCTGGTTTAATTTCCATAAAGTCACAATCAGTAGGCAGGATGCATAGTGGACAAACTATCCTCTAGTCCAGTTTTCTCCCAGCCAATAAAATGAAAGTTGATCCTCATGCCTGATCTCTTTATTGCAATTTTCAAATATAAATGAATGTAGCATTTGTTATGTATTCTACACTCATTTAAACCAAATAATGACTGCTATCCAATGATCCTTAAAAGGTCTTCTTTAGAATGTTCTTCCTGTGTGTATGAAGTCAGACACATGACTCTCTTGCTCTACCTACGGGTTTCAGCAATCAAGCAATGTACAAGCATTTGTAATCAGACAAGCATAATCAAACACAGTTGAAAACATACCATTAAATGCAACAGGAGGCTGTTCAGTAAATGGTTGACAGGTACTTTTCTGGAGATTTCTGAGAGCAGGACAAGGAGTTGGTGGTTCCATTGGAATTCAACAGGATATTTCAGGCCCATCTTTCACCATATCAGGCATTAGTTTTTCAGACTACCCCTTGCCCCACACAGTTCTGATTTGTGGCTCACCTAAATTTTTAGTCCTCCACCACCTGCAGACTGCAGCTGGCTGGAACATTAAAGCCCAAATCTGAAGAGGAACTGATCTCTTGATACCTGGCATTTTGTATTTGATGTCCTTTCTGAGTGCAAGTTGAAATGTTATGTGCTCAAGCCACTGTTGTTAGTGGGAAGTGACACACAAACCGTTGGCTGGCAAATTATGCTTTAATAACTTGAGATCTTCTACTTATCAGGAAACTACCTATACCATCTTCACACGGGGCAAATGTACACACCATTGAGATTATGTGTAATTTTGCAAATTGTCAATTTTGTTTATCTTTAGCTATATATTTGCCAACTTAGGAGTAGCTTCGAAATCTGACTGTTAGGGAAAATATGTAGCACTGAACCACTATTGTTTAATATTCAAAAAAACAAATCGGCAAAATATCAAGAAGGGTCTAGACCCAAAATGTCAGCTTTCCTGCTCCTCTGATGCTGCTTGGCCTGCTGTGTTCCTCCAGCTCTATACCTTGTTATCTCAGATTCTTCAGCATTGGCAGTTCCTACTGTCTCGGCAAAATATCAAGGTTGGGATTCTGGAAAAAAAGCACTATTCATTCCGGAATGCAATCACTTTCCTTGGGATCTGAATTAGCAATCTACGTTTTGTACTCTCTCATCTTTGAGATAAATGATAAAAAATGAGGCCATTCTGTCACAAGAGACCTGCCAGCAAATGACTGTAGAAACCACTCCCGTGGATAGGCAGATAAGGGATTTAAATATTTGTACTATAACACTGCAATCTTCCACGTCAGCCTGCATAAGGGCAATTATTCATTCTCCTAGTTAATCAAAGTCATTCTTGTCTTTTTTCAACGCTGAGCATTGCTATTAATTACATTTTTATTCACTTGTTATATAGGCAAGGTCAACAAACATTGATGAAATAACATCCTCCAGCGAATGAATTATTTATTAGGATTCAGGCCTTCTTCTTTAAAAACTGCAGGGTACGTTTGGCAGAAGAAAATTCACAGTGTGCTGTAATTTACTGTTCCTCAATTGCAAAGATCGAGCATTCACACTCCCTAAAGGCTCTGTCACAAGATCAGCCAGTAAGCCCTTTCTTTAGGAAGGATTCCCTAAGACAAGTTGTGAGACTGGAATTCAGTTAGCGATAAATCTGTTTTGTATTAGAGGCAGGATAAAAATGGTTCAAGCTACAGGTGAAATGGTCTTAGCAAAACTCATCGGGTGGCTTTTGAGGAGCATTTTGATAAAAATTTATTTTTATCACTAAAATAGTGAAGAATAAGGTCAGTACATTTTCACAATGCATCTATTGTGAAGGTAGTTTGAATGAAAACCTAAGAGTAGGACTGATAAATGGTAAATTTTGACTGACATTAACTAGACAAAATCTTGTTAATGTGTATAGAAGAGAAGTAATGGAGATAGGAGTGGAACATTACATAAACAGGCCAAGAAATTGAATTTTGCTTGAACCAACGCTTAATCCTTGTGCAATGGAGCTGCACACATTCAGAGAGCTCAGTTGTAGGACTGATGTGATTGTTTGCCTAGAGTACGTTGATATACCTGGTGTGAAAATGCTTATACTATCTCCCATACCATAAGAAACTCAATATGGATATTCATATTGAAGAATCCAACAAATATTTATTTCAGCTAACTATGAAGTGCAAACATTATATTCCTCAGACTCCTACTGTCTGGACATATACTAAGTTAATAGATTGCAAAGAGCAGCGGTGTTTCATGCTTCAGGTGATCTCAGGGTAATGCGGAATATAGGACATTTATATCTTTGGGTCACATGCTCTGATGCCATATCAAAGACCACTGGAAATTATACATTACCAATAAGCTGCAGGCACAAGGAATGGCCCCATAGCTTGTCAGTCAGTGTGGCTATGTGGTGACTGGTGGCTACTGGCCAAGGACAGCAGAGAAGTCCTGGTGGTTTAAGGCAAACAGTGTGAGTGTTAGTTGCTAGTGCCTCGGATTTATTGTCAATTCGGGTGAACTACCGCTTAGGTGGCAACGTCTTTTGGATGCATGCTGTGACTATTTGGCATACTGAATTTCTAGGCTAAAGTCTTTAACATTATCCATTTAGTTTAATCAACTCTGAGACCTCAAAGGAACAGTACAATGTGTAAGTTTAAGGATATACTAACATGATTACAGTAGTTAGTAAACCAGATCTTGATAAAATAAAACTAAAGACTCCAGTAGCTTGATTTATACTGGCACTCAAAGTTATGATTATCGAAACCAACCTTATTCACTCTCTCTCCATCATGACATCAGAAATAAGACTGAGCATAATTCCTCACATACTGAAACAATTATGCCAGCCTGCAGCAGGACCTAGACCACACATTGATAGGGACTGAGGAATGGCAAACAACACCCATGTGACATTGCTACCATTTGCATTGACATTCATTAGAATTATTAATGCAGAGTTGACAACAGAAGAATTTTGGAGCTTATCAGTGACCTGAAGTTTAATCAGATCAGCAATATTACACTGTGATTTCAAAAACAAGACTCAACACTCAGTGACAAATGGTTTAGCTCCTTTTAAATCTTTTCAGCACTGAAAAGGCTCAGTTTAAGAAGTTTGATGGAAATTCACCACATGTCTGATAGGTATAGGCATAACAACATACAAGCTGTTAAACGTGGTCCAGGACAGAGCAGTTCATATGTTTTTTTTTAATAACCACTAACAGAATATGGCTATTGCTGGCAAAGCCAGCATTTAATGCCTTCCCATAACTGCCATGGAGAATATACTGGTGAGCTTCCTTTTTGCCAAGTAAGTGGCATGCCACATATAGGTCAGACTTGGTTAGAGTATCAGACTACAAAAACAAAATTGCTGGAAAAGCGCAGCAGATCTGGCAGCATCTGTGAAGAAAAAAACAGAGTTAACGTTTCGGGTCCGGTGACCCTTCCTCAAAACCCAACTTATATCAGACTTCCTGTTTTAAGGACATTGGGGACTATTTGTTCACTTTTCGGACTATCTGGTAATCATATTGTCACTATTACTGATATTGCTTTTTCCTTCAAATCTATGTAATTAGCTAAATTTAACATCCCAAGCTCATGTTTCTGGACCATTAGTCCAAGCCTCTGAATTGCTGATACTGGAACATAATCACTACATTTCTCTGATATATTGACATGGTGGTATGTCTGATACATAGCTTATATCAACGATAATAACAACATGTATTCATTAAACAGGTACTAAAATGTCCGAAAGCTTCTCACTGAGATATTATTAAACAATATTATATTATCATATTATAGAGGAGGCAACAGCCTAGTCATATTATCGCTGGTCTATTAATCCAGAGACCCAGATAACGCTCTGGGGACCCAGGTTCGAATCCCACCACGGCAGGTGGTGGAAATTGAATTCAATAAAATATCTGGAATTAAGAATCTAATGATGATCATGAATCCATTGTTGATTGTCGCAAAAAACCCTACCTGGCTTTAGGGAAGGAAACTGCCACACTTACATGGTCTGGCCTACATGTGACTCCAGACCAATAGCAATGTGGTTCACTCTGACCTGCCCTCTGGGCAATTAGGGATGGACAATAAATGCTGCCTCGCCAGCAACGCCCCTCATCCCATTAATGAATAAAAACAAGTTAAATACTGAGACACATAAGAGGACAGGTTAGGCCACATGATTTACAGCTGGAGAAAAGAGTTAAGTTTAAGGAGCATCGTAAGTGAGGAAAGACAGGGAATGAGGAAAAGAGGGTCAGCATGGAAATTCCAGAGCTACTGTCTCCAGCAGCTGATGACACAGTCGCCAGTAGTGGAGATATTAAAATTGAGGGTGCGCAAGAGACAAGAATTGAAAAAGTACAGTTCTTTCATAGGGTTATAGGACTGGTTTAGCTCATAGTGATAGGTTACCAAATCATCAAGTTACTTTTACAGCACTTCTCTTTCTTTTAATCTCTCTAACTGGGAAGAATAATCTTCACAACATCATAGAAACATTGTTAGCTCCGTGTCCTGTCCAATTTAAGTACCAAATTGGTTTAGACCTTTATGATCATTCTTTCACTGACATTGGGGCAAAGAAAAACTGGAATTCTCTATATAAAACCATTGTTGGTGCGCCGTCATGACAAAGACTGCAACAGTCGAAGAAAAGGACCCACTAACGACTTTTCATTGCTGCTAGGGATAAACAGCAATCACAGCCTTGACAGTATTGCCAACATTTCAACAGCAAGCACGAAAGAAAAAGAAAGATTAAGAATTCTCAGTGTAGCTCACCCCAATCTGTCATCTTACTGAGGATATAATAGTCAATATGGTTATGGCAGTCTGCAGAAGGATATTTTCTCTTTCTTCTCAATGATCGCAGCTTAAAACACCCTGAGGGTGGATCACCTTTAGGCCAGCTCACTTTATGGCTAAAAATAGAGATAAGTGTTCATATTTTACAAGACGGTGACCAGAACAGTACAATGATAACGGCTAGCACTTCCTCCAGGCTTCTATCTGTAGATCAATTTGGGAAAAAAAGGTGCTGAAGCAAATGTACCCTCAGTGTTTTACACCAGGCACAGTCTGTCTAGAATACTGGTAACAAAACTTCCCTGCACATATCTCCTATAAATGGAATGTTGGCATAGAATCATAAAATCTACAGTATAGACCTTTTGGCCCATTGAGTCTGTACTGCCAAAAATACATGACTACCTAAATTAGTCTCACTTATCTGCAGCAATCTCATGGCCACAAATCAAACTCTTTTGCTGCAAAAGGTTACAATTGATTTTTTTTAAAGGCAGGATTGCAGGTTCCATGAGAAAAGTTATTTGCTCACTATTAGCGCCACTCTAATTTATTCAGAGTGAGTTTTCAGTTTGGCTAGTGTTAGCTTGCTGTTCATCTTCTTCCTTTTGTTATAGCTCTGAGAGGATTGTGGTGGCACCTTCCAGCACCAAAGGATATTTCAAAGTGCTTTATAGCCACTGAAGTATGGTCATTGTTGTAATCGAGTAAATGCAGCAACTCTGTTCATCAAGTGGTAAGTGTTGCCCTAGACATTGTGGATAATATCCTTAGTCTGTTTTAAAATAGTGTCCTCTAATTTCTTATATCTGTTAGCAGCAACAGACATAGTTTAACATCTCGTCTGAAAAACAGCACCTCTGACAGTACAGCATTTCTTCCAATAACTCTGTTTGAATTTCAACCTTGAATTTTTTGCTGAAATCCTGCAGGGGAATTGATCCTTTTGACTCAAAAGTGAGGAGCTCTGCCAGTGGAGCCAGAGATCCATAGATAAGTTGATATTTTGCCTGATAGCTATAATAACCAACTGGGGAATTACCAGTAAAGATATACAATTTCTGCTGAAAGGGTGTGCAAATGACTTAAAACACTATAAATTATTCCTGCTTATTTACAGTTTGTCACAATGCCATTCACTAGGACACTGAATCATATTTCACCATTTATATAAGCCTGTAACAATTTGCAGGTAGACATGAATGTCAGAATACTAATCTTCATTCATTGGGACTTTCAACATTCACCTTGTCACTTGCTGCCAAAGCAATAACCTTGTCCTCTTGTCTACTGTCAGCATACGCCTGAATTTCTGTGATGCTGGTTCGGGATGTTCTGCCTACTTCTTTAATGCTTCTCCATGCTGTATTCATATCAAGATAAATTGCCTTTTTGCAATGAATAACTGGTGGCATTAAATAAGATTTTTGCAGTTCAGAAAGCAGTGTCAGAGTGAAATAATTTACACATGTGATAAGAAAAAATATGGCTGGCATATTTGCTTTGATGATTGAAAAACAAATTTAGATGTCTTTTTATGATTATTAAATATTGCATTTACCAAAATTTTCCAAAATAAATTATCTTTAAAACCATTAAATAATGCACATTAAAAATATCTCATGGCTCTTTTGACAAAACAGTGCAATTTTCAAAAAAGGTAGAGGTGTGGGGAGTTGACAGAATAGATAAATGTGCCCCATACATTGCCTAGGCTAATCCTTATGATCAGAGAGGTGATGATGCCTTTAAGGGCACTTTCTCTCTAGCTTGTAAAAGGCAACAGGCCACTGCATAATGCATTGTGCACTTGAGTACCTTTTTCACTAGTATTGTTTTGAAAGCAATAGTGCCTTTTTTAGCTGATACAAAGCACTGAAAGATTTACCTAGAAGATTTGATCTTGCAATGCTGTGAAATCAGTCCCATGTGGAACAAGCACAGCTACACACAAAGGGGCTAAGCTGCAGCAAGTTTTGATTGCACACTGTACTCCTTCATTTGCCTAGGCTCCTTTTGCATGAAAGACATTTGTGTAGTGAATGAAATAAATTGGCTGCCAGTAACATGATCTGACCAGCTTGTCATGTTTGGATTATCCTTTAAACTAATACCCATTTACTCAGACTAAACCATCACCTATTGTCTGTAAATATGAATCCAAAGAACAGCATTGGTATAAGCTCCCAATTTCCATCATTAGGCAACGAAAATCCAACAGTACTGTGAAAGACAAGAGAGGATGGCTCTTCTTAGAAATTGGGTCACCATCCTATTGAGGGAATAACGCAAGTAGCCAGAAGGAGTTAAAAGCAGAAGATGCGTGGTTTCTCACCTCCACTGGAATCATTGGCATTATTGCTGTGGTTGGTATAGACATGTTCAAATGTAGACTAACCTGTGGTCCTCAAAGAGACCACTGGGTGTTACCAGCAAATTAGTATGTTTCATAAAACATTCTGATCTGAGTATGTAGACATTAGAAGTTGGAATCTTTCTCCTAATCTGCAGCAGGCCCAAAATCTTGCAGGCCTTGCATGGGCTGCTCCTGATAACCCTAATCTTCCATGAACTAGCTAAGAAATGTTGTCATCTTCAAGCAACCTAACATTGATGTCCTGATCCACTCATGAGGGGTATATATTAAAAGTCAGCAACATGATAGGTAATTATAAATGAGACCTAACTTTCAATTTTGATTGGTTCTGTGTAACGAGTTCACACTGCCAAACTGGGCATTATCTAACTTTTACACAAGTGAGCCCAGCCTTCTCAGGTGCCATTTTGCAGTGGGCTTTGGACAAATTGAAGCATTATGAAGTGAAATCATGGACACAACAAAAGACAGAAACAGTGGATTAAAATCATGCACTTGTAAGCCCAGTAGAAATGTACAAAATGTTTCGCTTGCCAAAATTGCAACTTGAAAATGCTCTAAAGACCATAAGACTAAAATCCATTTAAAATAGCGTAAAATGCTGGGCTCAGCTGTGCAAATGTCCCCAGTTTTTATAAGCAATGCTAACGCTATGGGCAGAACATTGGTCAAACACATGAAATTCAATACTGAACCATTTTTGGATGTTAATCATTTAAATGCGTTCCCAACTGCCAGTTCCCCAAATTGCCTATCAAATAATAATCTTGTCTGTACAGTCCAAACTGGCTAAAGAAAAACAAAGACAAATAGACCTTCATTTACACAGTAGCCTTAATTATTTTAGGAAGTTTCAAAGTAGTTTTTTTTGCAGGCATGCAACATAACTGTGTTTCTAACACAAGGATTTTATTGAAGTCAAGATGTCTGCCTACATTTTGTGTTTCATTGTAGTGGTCACATGATTAATGGAGATTCACACAGACATTTTTAAATGATTGTATTTTAATCCAAATACTCAATTCAATCCAAACCATTCTTTTGTTACAAAAAGAAAGAAAAAATGCATGCATACTCAGGTATAATTTGAGTTACCCAAGTAATCTGATAATAATTCTATTGTTGTCATATATTAGCAACTGTTTGTTATTCTAGCTCATCCCATATCTGTCCATTTATTTACACAAATGATGAATTTTAAAGTGGTTGTATCCTATGATGATATACATGGAAGATGTTAGGTTTTTTTCTCCAATGTCTGCTAGCTGGAATAACGTGCTCTCTGGTTTGGTTTCAAAATCTTCTCAGCCTACTCTGCTGATTTATGCTGTTCTGTAAGACATCTCTTGCCTTTCAGTGCAATAACTGTGTCTGACAAAGCAATCTTTTCATTTTGTGCCTTCAGTATGCAGATTCCTTCATGTTCTTGCATTCAGACTCTCTCTGCCTGGCATTATTTGTTTGTTTGTTTGTCAAATGACATGGCCTGTGAAAAACTGTTAGCACAATCTTATGTTGTTTTTTGGCTAAGTGTGAGTCTTGTTGAGTGATTTTCGCCACGAGACCAAATGAGTTTTCTCACTGTAATCTTATGAAACTGACTGCCCGAATTGGCGTTTCAGTTCTTTTGGTTAGTATTACTTCTGATTTTCACTCCATCTTACCATTTGTTGTTCCCGGAGCGACTCGCCACTCACCGGGGATCTTGTAAATGACTGGCAGGGGTGGTGCCTGCGCCATCTTAACAAGGCTATTGTGCATCTGGACAAGCACTGTCAGTCTGCAGTCACCCTGCATAGTTCCTGACATTTACCCCAGAAAGGGCAGACAGGGGTAAATTGGTGCCTTATTTTGTTGGCATGGAGCTGGAACTCCTGTTGGATGAGGTGATGCACAGGCAAACCAATGCGCAGCAAGGGTGCTGTGAGCAACTTGGAGATCATTTGGAGCATTGGTGAGTTTGATAAGATCACAACACATGGTGAGTTGGCCTGGTGACAAGCTGTTTAACAAGCAGCGGTGAACATCAATTAGAAACTCCTGACAGGAATCAGGCCATGCCGCTCAAACTAAGCAAAGCTTTCAAAAAGAGTGTCACATCTCACCCAATTCTGCTATATATCTTGCCATAGCCCATGTCACTCAGAGTCTGACGAGATTCTGCCAGATAAGTCCCTTCTGGAGCAGTTAGAATCATTAGTTTGAGTTTTTGAATTGTTCTTGCTGAGATGATTGGTTTTAGTTTTGTGTCTAATATCTGGATATTATCAATCTGTTCTGGGGTATAGATTGAATCATCAGAATCTTCGCCTAATATCTCTCCATTAATCAATCTTGATTCATCCTAATTCTTGGCTGACATCGTTGTGTTAATTATCCTGATCACCTTTACAGGCTTGGTTTTCTAGTTCCTAGCTAAACACTAGCGTGCAGAAGGTTTAGTTTCTTGAAGTTAAAACATCTTTTATTCACTCTGGATACACTTTCTTTGTTTCTTTCTTTGTTCTCTGTATTATTTGCTACTTAGTGTCATAGAGATGTACAGCACGGAAACAGACCCTTCAGTCCAACTTGTCCATGCTGACCAGATATCCTAAATTAATCTAGTCCCATTTGACAGCATTTGGCCCATATCCCTCTAAACCTTTCCTGTTCATATACCCTTCCAGATGCCTTTTAAATGTTTTAATTGTACCAGTTTCCACCCCTTCTTCTGGCAGCTCATTCCATGCATGCACCGCCCTCTGCGTGAAAAATTTGCCCCTTAGATCCCTTTTAAATCTTTCCCCTCTCACCTTAAACCTATGCCGTCTAGGTTTGGACTCTGCCACCCTGGGGAATAGACCTTGAGTAGACCCTATCTATTCCCCTCATGACTTTATAAACTTCTTTAAGGTCGCCCCTCAGCCTGCAATGCTCCAGGAAAATAGCCCCAGCCTATTCAGCCTCTCCTTATAGCTCAAACCCTCCAGCCCCGGCAACATCCTTGTAAACCTTTTATGAACGCTTTCAAGTTTAACAATATCTTTCCTATTGTTGCTTTGGGCTTACTTTTCCTGTTGGCTCTTCTGAAGGTGAGCTGTTTTTGTTCACATTGTTGCACTTCTGAGGTGTAGGCTATTTACGAACATATTGAACAGGTCCAGGCTGTTTCTCCACATTGTGGACAAACTCACCTGTTCTCCTTTATACGCTTTATCGTTGTTGATCTAGAAGCTCAGATCTTCAGTAGATGGTCATAACATCTTAGAGAATCAGATTCTCTTCTCTCAGCGATCATGCTGTCACTGAAGGATCTCTTATGTCTAATTATGTTTAATTGGTTCATTTTTTATTTGTGAGAATTCTCATGTTTCTGCAGGCTGAGTTAATGATGGATCAATGGACTCCTTTTCACTTTGTTCTCTAGGACTGAATATGTTCCATTAACACATATGATTCATTTGGGGCTCAAAATGTGCTTCAAAGCTTTTCAAATTTCTGCTCTTCAAGGAGATTCAAGGTGGTGTATAGTTTGAAATAGTCTTTTCCCAACAGTGAAAGAAGTGTAGCAACTTAAACTTGTTCTGTTTTGCTCGACAAATCTGTTGCTGTTGCATAATTCTGCCATTGTTTATGAAAGAATTCTCAGTTCTACCTCACATCCCTTGTAATTTGAATAGGAGTTAGGAGGCAAAAAAGTGCAGCCATTTTCTCTTAAGCAGGGTTTTCATTATGGTCTTTTTTCAACTCTGCTGCTGTGCTTTTTATTTCAACTTTGGAAACTCAACCTCATTGCTTCTTCTGACTCCACGCTTCCAGTTTACAACACAGTTGTGTGATCCAACACCTGGACTTGATTGAAGTGAAGACAAAATTCTGTCGACAGTGTGTGCCTCATGACAGAGGCCTCATTACAACGGCAGATCACAGCAAACATTTATGCTTTTCAATCCAGTCACAGTTAACCATCCATGTATTTTTGAAGTGTTATCATTGGTTGCCACATTTTATACATTGTACCAATTTATATATCCCCCAGACAGCACTGCAATAATCTTCTGCTTCAGTGGTGTTGGCTGAGGGGTGACTGTTGGCTAACAAAGGAGAGAACTCCCTTTGTCTTTTTCAAATTAGTTCCATGCTTTTTCCTGAGGCATAACTAGGAAAACAAATGTGTCATTAGTTCAATATCTCATCCAAAAGGATAGTATCTCAGACAGTGTAGCATTCACTTAATGCATTACTGAAGTGTCAGCATGGATTATGAACTTAAAACACATGAGTGGGTTGCAAATACACAACTGCTGATTTAGTGACATATTGCATTCAGTCAGAGCTAACTCAATTGGTGAAATGCAATGTCACTCAGTTGACAAGTCTGAGGGTAAAGTGAGGCATTTGCACTGGTTGCTGGCCAGTGAAATGTCTGATAGACCCTCAATTCTAGTGGACCTTCACAAACTGAAGCAACCCAGAGGACATACAAGTTCTCCAGCTGGTAGGCAAAACATTCATTGACAAGTTGCAGTTCATCCATGAGATCCTATACAACTATGGTAAAAAGGAGATGTCAAATTTTATTTTTGGAAATAATGACAATATTTATACAAAGTGAAGGTACACTTTAACAAAAAAAAATGTCCATTTGAAAATAAAATCAGCTCAAGTGTAAGATGACTGCGCATGTATTGTTTTGCACTTTCATCCAAACTAAATTCGTTCCTAGTTTCTTGAGATCTTGGCAATTGTTAAGTAAGAATTCTATGTGAAACCGGCATCATTAGTACTGATGATTACAAAATTTACAGAAAGATTAAAGAAGATTGAGAACAATTCCACTATACACAATACTAAACTTAATATTGTTGTGTGCCAATTGGAATTCCACATCTATGCAATGTATCTCCTGAATTAAGGACTAATGACATGTTGGCTGGATGGTCAGTTTGCAACATCGAGTAACATCAACAGCATGTGTTCAAGTTCTGCACTGGCTTAGGAAACCGTGAAGAACTCTCCTTCTCAATCTTTCCTATCACTTGAGGCATAGTGACCCTCAGTTTAAACCATCACTAGTTGTCTCTCTCTAATGAGAGTAGGACAATGGTAACTTTACCTTTATGAACAGAGAACAAGACCATATATTATTCTTACAATTTCTTTTGAATATCATATTGTCTGTGTGCTAAAAATAAATTTTCATTATACAACATTGAACTTATCACATCTGATGAAGCAATCAATATTGATATTTTACTGATTTACTGTGTTAACAGCAAGCCAAAGTCAAATGTAAATATAGCTTTAAGTGAAATTATTTTTAATTTCCCATATTGGTAAGAAGATTATTCTCATAATTCAAAACAAATTAAATTACATAATCATTCCGTAGAATCTATTCTAAAGGTTCTGTTATTTAATCATTTAAATTTAATCATTCCACTGTTTAAATTCAAATGTTTCAATCAGTTTGAAGAATAACTTTTGTTCTTTCAGTTTATGTTGGTGCCTTTCTTGTTTTCATTGTCAACAGGAGAATGGAAAATTAACTGCCATTACAAAAACTCTTGAAAGGATGAGACTCTAACATTTTTAAAATATCTGGATTTTAAAAAAAATCTGTGCAGTTAAAAGGAACAGAGCAAAGGGAGTATTTGTTGACATATGTTCTGATGTTTTGGACAGGGTTCATTAGTTTGTTTCTTAATGTGTGCAGCCAGTGAACAGAGCGAGAAGAGCTAGCTGAAGGCAGCAAACATATACGACAGTAGACAGCACAGATTCAATGCGATGAACAGATTCATCATGCACTACAACCCTCACACCCATTTTCACTTCATATCCAACCTAACCTTCAAGGAATAAATATTCAGATTTTTGAGAAATCATTGGACAGCACCTGCTGGGCAAAACTTTTTATTATCTGCGTGGAAACAGTTTTGGAGGTGGAGAGAGTAGATTTTAGATCTAAGGTTGTTGCGGGGCGGGGGAGGGGGGTGGTGGACGGGGAGGTGGTGGGGAGTCTGTGATAAATTTTCACCTCTTGGCTACCAATTGGCATGGGAAATCAGTTAGACACAAATTAGTGATGTCAATATGTGTGTGTGTGTATGTATGTATGTGTGAAAGAGAGAGAGAGAGAGATGAGGTGTCCTCATACGATTCCCCAGCCCACTTTACCCCACTTTATCCCCAAAAGCCACAGTTGTCTGAGGTCTGCAGATGTGGCTGCAGTGAAAAATATCCCCCGGCATGGCCAGAGTTTATTTTAGTCTTCCTTTGCAGTCCTCAGAGTGCATATCAGCCCTACGTTTCCATTGGAATTCCTGTCACCCGGAGCCTCAGATGGTCCCATTACACTTTCCAAGCCATATAAACTCTGCTGTCATCAATAATTGAATGGATCTGGATCTGTCTTAAATGTCAATCTATAGAAGGGTGGCCCTCAATGACCCTTGGTGTTGGGACCCTGAAATACTCATGATTGCGAATGAAAAACTAAAGTGGTAATATTCCATGCCCAAATTGAGAATTATTTTTCCCTTTACTTAACTCTCTTGCATGGGCTTGTCTTCATAAATGCTTTAATGTAATATTAAATGTTTGTTCTGAATTAGCTTTTAGTGTAATATTGCTGAGTTCATGCAGAACATGACCAGCTTTGTTTGGATTGTCAAGTAATAGGCACAGATCATAATGTAAACCATTATTTGATTGTTAAAATCAAAATACTAAACACAAAACCAAGGAGTTCACAGCAATAAATCTTCTGTGCTAGTGGAACAACACAGCAATATAATCAATTCATGGAAATAGGTATCCAATACATTTTGCCCACGCTGTAAATTTCAAAAATCCTGGTATACTCTGTAAATCATACTCAGTCCCAAAGATAATGTTAATACAACTAAAATCAATTTTATTAAAATGGTCCTAAATATTCCAGTGAGGTGAATTATATATCATTCTGACACATGGAAGTATCCTACACTAAGCTCAAAGACTATCTCTCATCTTAGTGCAGTGACTCTGAATCGCATTGTATCAGTGCAATTTTTTGAATTTGCTTTTTTTTAACACAGATATAGTTTTCAATAAAGTAGAATAGTAATTTCTTTTCACCAGCCCAAGCAAAGATAACCCCAACATGATTAAATACATTTCAACAGGATCAGCAGGACATGGCAATGTCACGTTCAACTAAACGTTACAGCCACATCAAGTGACAGAACTGCACATGAAAAAAGAATGAGACTGGCATAGAGGGGAGAGCCTAAATAGAAACAAAAGTGAGAAACAAACCTGATTTGCTACAACTAGAAAAATATTATGGCAGAATAAACTATGAATATGTGCTTTAAAATTAGTATGTCACCGATTGCAATTATTCTAATTCAAGTGGAGAATGATGTTTCTAACATAGAAATTAGTGTGTCAATGTTCCGAAGCTTAGGTGCTCTCTTAGGCTTCCTACCCTTGCATTAAATATTTATGTTCACTTTCCGTCATTGGGCATGAATCATCAGTGATGGGTTGTTTGCTATCTTCAATATAATGTAAGAACACAGTTCCAATCACATTTTCTGTTACATCCGTTGTGTTATTTGTTTCCATGTGAATTGAAATGTGTGAGGACTGGTGAAGATTTTTTTTCACTTTTAACATCTTAAATGCTGTTTATTATGTGATTGTCTGTTCCCAGTGTACATCTTTTTGCAGAAAATTGATGAGGATCAGTGAGCTTTACATACTTAGGATTGAATTTGTGATAAATATTGTTAATACTGAAGATCTGTGTCAACTCTTTCACATTAGACTGGGTCAGAGGTACACAAATTACTTTGATATTGTTATGTATAGATATTTTCCTAATGAACCTGCTCAGAGATGTCAAGACAAACCTTTGGAACATCTGGGACTTGAATCCAGACCTTCTGTGTGTAGGCTTTACTCCAGCTGGTGTCGCCTGTATCCTTAAAAGTCAATCTCAGGCATTGCAATTATTCATTTGTACTTGTTGAACACCAAATTGGGTTTTGACTGAACATTGCTGATAACCACTGATCACCTTCTGCTTTCTTTTTTCAATGGACAGAATGTCATCAAGTAGATTGAGCGTCCCCTCAATGTCTGACAAGGCTGATAAAATGATCTTCTGGAATTTGTTAGGTCCTGCCTTAGCCCAAGTGGCTCACTGTGGTATTGAAACACTTTCGTGAGTCTAAAAGATACAGGCTTTGCTCTGAAAAAGTTACCTGAAGATAGTTGTCAAACTTTGTGAAATCTGTAGAGTCATTGTCCTTGGATTGTAGGAAGTGGATATTTGTCAGCAAATACTTCTTTTGTTGAATGGATTAATGTATCATTTGTCTAAGTTCACTATTTTTGTGTTGGGAAAGGTTAGACTGGATATTTGCTGCAAAGAGCCAATTCATTCAATGATACCATCTGCTTCAGTCATTTCAGTTCCGATATCACTTCATTAGTACTGGTTGCACAAGGCAACCATCTCAAATTTTGTGAAATCCATGAAATTGATGTCAGTGTGAGAAGCATGACAGTAATCCTTAATCTGCTCAAATGCAGTAAATAAGGATGGATACCATTGTATATAATCTGTGCCATTGATCACATTAATGTGTGCTCTGGTTTGGTCCTCAAATTTGAATCCAAGCTTATCAAAAAGGTTCACCTAAGTAAGATGTCTGCCATTCTTCCATAGAATGGAAACACATTGAGTGTGACACTATTGTAATGCATCAGAACTGAGATTATTCTCACAACCAGAATAATTTAGTTCTCATAGACTTGAAGAGTATTTGTCGCAGAAGTGAGAGAAAGTTGTAAAGAAAACACATACTTTTAAGTCAATGTTGAAAAGAAGCAATGCTGAGCTGCTGACTGAGCAAACCTTAAAGTGCCGTGGTGCTTTACCATACATTATAGCATGCTGTACCTCATTCTTAGCATGAGATTGCTGTGCGTGCTGAATTGATGAAGTTGTTTACTTTGCTTTACACAGTTTTATGAAATGGTTTCTCTTGTGAGCGAGAGTTACACCTTTTCCCACAAGCTGGACCTTGCACTTTGAATCGATGAGTATTTCCACCATTTGGGCGCAGGTTATGAAGGTGCCTGACTGTGATGGGACATGTGTTGATGAGATTACTGATGTTCTCATACCCATAACCCTTCCACTTGCTTTGATTTGAGCCAAAGCAATAGTATTTTTTTGCCCATTGTTATCTCCCAGGAGCAGGTGTTGTCTAATTTCTGAAATTGAGATTTTATTCCCTAACTGGTCAGAAATTAGTTTGTTAGTTAGTTGCCAGAATTACATGTAAATGCCAACTGCCACAATGTTGCCTCATTTTGTTTAATGGCACATCATCTCCCTGGTAAGTCTGATGGAATGTATTTAATTCATTGACCATGCTTTCCTTTGGTTGAAAGTATTTTTAAGGTGCAGTTTTCACTACATCAACAGGAGGAATGTTTGCAGTCGGCTCCTCAAATATTCATTAGCTTTCTGCTCTGAGACAATGGATAAGTAACAGTTACGTCAGGGTCATGCTACATGTGGACTATTCATTTCTAGAGCCAGCAAGTAGGTCTTCAACTCTGAAATCCATCAATCTCACAGCATTGCTGGATCTCCCAGTGAGGAAAGAAACAATGCAGAAATTTAAACTCTACCACCATCTTTGTCAGCACTTTTTGTGAATTGCTTTATATATTATATATATACAAATATATAATATATATATAAATATATATATACACGCACACACATATATATGCTTACACACACACACACATATATTATATTTATAAATATGTATCTGCTATGCAGAGATGATACAACAGTTTGTTGGAGGAGGAGGGTCCAAATGCAGGCTTAACTGATCAAGCACTGTAGGCAGCTCCAACAAACATACATTAAATTAAAGACATCTCAGCCAATATTCTGAAATCTATGCAGAATCTTGTTGACACCTCCAGTTTAGGAACTGACACCATTGGTGAACTTTAATTGCTTTTTCTAGCTTTAATCAGGTGATTTTCCAGCATACATTGGGTATTAATGACAATATTCTGAATCATTGTTTTGAGAGTCTGATGGTATCTCTTCAAAGCTCCCTATGTTTGTGAATGATACTCAGGAAACTTCAATTCTTTCATACACAAACTGATTATTGTATTCTGAAAGATTTTAGGTTTAAATTTAGTTCCTCGGTCTGATTGTTTTTCACTTGGTAATCCATAGCAAGTAAAAGCCTGACTTAATTATTTCATGACTACCTTAGCTGTAATTATCCTTAATGGAATAGTTTTTGAAAATAAGGTTATCCTACCCATAACTGTCAGGATAGACTGACGTCCTGCTTTCATTTTCAGTAACGGTATTACACAGTGTCCCAACACTGGACTGAATTCTTATTCAAAACTGGTATGAACATTAAAGGTGCGGTTTTTAATTTAGAGGTTGAGATTTTCCAAATATGTATGATGTGTTTTACAGAACTGCACTACATCCTTATTAAGGTTTGATGAGGCAAAATACCTGTTTATCAATGCTTGAGTTTTCTGTATTCCTAAATGTCCTGCCATCGGAATTTCATGTGCTACTCCCAATACCTTGTCAGGATATTTGGACCTGGTCATTATCTGATAAACTGTTCAATCCCCATCCAAAGGTCAATGAGCTGTCCCCATGTTCCTTTATCAGAACTCTGTTTTGAATACCATAGCACTCCAAAGCTCCTTTAACTTCATTCTCACTGTGAGCGGCCTCAGATTAAGTTGTTTAACTCTGAAACTGTTTGCTGAGCCTTAATTAATGAAAACATGTTCAACTCATATTTGAATCAACACTATTCTTAAAAAAAATGTTCAGCCATTCTAACACGTTTTTGTGGTATTACATTGACCTTTAGTAACGGACTTGTTTAGCCCTTTCGCTGGTCACTACACACGATGAAAAAGTACCTGAAACTTGTTCCTCTAATTATTCTGACCTTTTCTCCTCATTCAAACTTTCTGTGATTATAGGAAAATCAGCAACTCTTTCTCCAAACAAATCATTACTGGGAATAAGTCAACTCAATTTTTATGCATTCTCTTAGCACATCCTACTACTGCTGTTTCAAACAACAAGTCACACTTCAATCATATTTTGCACAATAAAACCATAACAAG
>NC_063332.1:92426975-92443078 GCF_021869965.1 Rhincodon typus | reverse complement strand
AGACCCTTCATCAGAAAAGCTTTTCTGATGAAGGGTCTAGGCCCGAAACGTCAGCCTCTCTGCTCCTATGATGCTGCTTGGCCTGCTGTGTTCATCCAGCCCTGCACCTTGTTGTCTCGGATTCTCCAGCGTCTGCAGTTCCTACTATCTCTCATAACGTGGAGGTGCTGGTTTTGGACAGGAGTGGATAAAGTCAGAAGTCACATGACATCAGGTTATAATCCAACAGATTTATTTGCAATCACAAGCTCTTGGAGCACTGCTCCTTCATCAGGTGAGGTGGAGGGAAGTACACAGACACAGAATATATAGGCGGAGAGATAATAGCAAAATAATTCCAGGTAGTTAAGAATATCAACAGATAAGTGCAAATAGTGTGAGTAGAGTGTTGCCAGGCTGAATAACAAGTCTTTGCACTCTTGATTACCTGCAAACTTTGAAGTCGTCATCTGCACAAGATCTAAATCATTAATATATATCAGGAAACGCAAGGGTCCCCGTACTCACTCCTGGGGAACTCTACTACAAACCTTCCCCCAACCCAAAAACAAATCCATCCACCACTACTCTCTATCTTCTATCACGTAGCCAATTTTGTATTTTAGCTTCTACTCATTTTATATCATAACTTTCCCCTGTAATTCAATGTAGATTTCCCAGGGCTGCTTCCTGAAATTTTGGAATTTCTGACTATGTTTCACAAACTAACTCATACAAGCCCAGAAGAGCTCTATCTCTGTGTCCTCATGTGTAGAATCTCTTTTAGCATTAAGGTACCAATTTTGAATGCCGGACCTGTCAACTTGCTTTGCATGGGTGATGTCCAGTTTTCCTTCAGCCACTTCTTTTGTTTTGCTACTTTCACAAACGAACCAAAGAATGCCTCCAGATTCTTTATTTCAAATTTTGGTAGGGAATATACAACTTTAAACATTTCCTACTAGACTTTATGAGTGGCATTTTCTACATCAGAGCCTTTGATGACACCTGATGCCTCTTTCTTAGCTGCATCCTTTTAAGTTTGTATACCCCGCCTCTCTCCTCTTTTCCCCGTCTCTCTAAAATGGAAGTTCAAATTTTCTCATGTTCATCTACTGCCTTTTAATTTCCTTTTCAATTCCTTACAATTCAAAAGTTCCTTCTCTCTGTTTTTCATCAAATTCAAACTGTTTATGTTCTTTCCCCTTTTCATATTCTGTGGTTTTAATTGAATCTTTCTTAAATGAATTGACTCACTGCCTTGTATATTTAGTCCGTCCTGTACTTCCACTATTCCTAGATGTTTTGCCAATATTTCAATTAACTCTGCCTTCTTAGCTCTAGTAGGCAATTCTACCGTTGATTTATTTGCCAGTTCCAGTGGTCTGGCTTTTGTTACTTTCTGTAATTCATCAGAGATACTCGGCATCTGTCCATTTATTCTTTACTGTTTGCACTAACTCCAGGCCCAATCCTACATTAACATAGTTCAAAGGATCCTGATAGTGTGCCCCCAGATATTTGCCATGACATAATTGGGAAGAATGCACCGATGATCCTGCCCAATGTTCCATGAAGCTGTCCCAAAATGTAGGCATGAATAAAATCCTAAAAGGAGGACAAATTTTCCTGACTGACTGCTGTTCAAGACAAAAGCGGTTCACACCATATTTTACCCATAACAGAAAAATCACGATTTAATGTAACACACTCAACTTTAAAAAGAACAGAGGGGGAGAAATGGATTTCTAATCTACTACTATGTAATTCACCCTCTGCCTCTTAAAAATACACTCACACCCATTAATGATTATAACAAAGAAAAGACTACTGTTTAACACAAACACTATGGGTCCAAAAAGAATGCGGTCGGAATCTTGAAGATCACGAGTCTAGATTTGAAGGATGGCTTAAATTGTCCCACACAGTCTTTTGTGATTTTTCAAAAAGGCATTTGATAACATGCCATTTCAAATATTACCACACAGAAGAGCACATGGTATAGGATATAACATAATAGCATGGAGAACCCATTTTTTCGCTAACAGGAAGCAGAGATTAGGGATAAATGGGTCTTTTGCAGATTGACAAACTGAAATTGGTGGAGAGTCACAGCATTTAGTGTTGGACTTCAAGTATTTAAAATCTAGATCAATAACTTGGATGAAGGAATTGGAGGTATGTTAGCTGCATTTGCCAGTGACACTGAGATGGATAGAAAAGTAAACTGTCAAATGCAGATTAAAAGTCTGCAAAGGAATATGAACACAGAGAATGCAGGAAAACCTCTGAAGAGGTATACGAGACTCGAACTACTAACTTTGCTTCATGTTCCGCAGATACTGCCAGACCTACTGAGATTCTCCGGAATTCTCTGTGTTTGTTTCAGTTTTCCAGCATCCACAGTATTTTGTTTTAATGTGAAGCGATATGGACATGTTATTCAGATGGGAAGAAAATTGGTAGCTGGGGTGTAATATGAGAAAATGTGAACTTGTCCGCTTTGACAGGAAGAATAGAAAAACAGTATGTTATTTAAATGTAAAGAGATAGCAGATCAAAGTGGTACAGAAGTATCTGGCTGACCTAATTCATAAATCACAAATTGTTAGCATGCAGATACAGCAAAATGAATAGGATGTCAAAAAGAATGTCTGCGTTTATTACAGGTAAAATGGAATATAAAGGTGCAGCATTTTTACAATCATCACACAGGACCTTAGAGAGACCACATCTGTGAAAGGATATAATTACATTAGACACAGTTCAGAGAAGGTTCACTCAACTCATTCCTGGAATGAAGCACTTATGTCAAAATGTTGAAGAAGTTGGTTCTATATCTGTTAGTTTAGTAGAATGAGAGGTGATCTTTTCAAAAATATATTGAGGGGACTTGACAGGGCAATAACAAGAGGATTGTTTCCACTTTTGGGAAAGACTAAAACAAAGAGGACATAGTCAAAGAAAAAGAAATTTTGTTTTCCTTTAAGAGATGGTAGCATATCACAATCATGTCCCCAGAAAGCAATGGAGGTTTTGCCATTGAATTTATTCAAGGTACAATGAAATAGATTCTTGATAAACAAAGGAGCCTCGGGATATGGTGGACAGACAGGAAAGTGAGGTGGTGACCACAAACAGATTAAGCATGAATATTTTTTTGAATGGTAGAACAGTCTCAAAGGGCTAAATGATCTACTGTTCTTCCTAAGCCCTACATTCCTATAACACCAGCACTTGTCATTGCCTTGACTGTCAAAAACCCATTTCACCCTCGCTTGATCAAAACTTTCTCTGGTAAAGTGGAAACACTTCTATTATCTATTCTCATGACCCTCACCTCCCATGTTTCATGGCTATTTACTGAGAAGTCAACTCACCTGTGAGAAATTGTGGATATTATGCAAGTTATGGCACAAATTACTGATGCAGCATTAAAAAAAGTTAATGACAATTGCAGCAAATGCCTAGCAGGCATAAAATACTGTCTGGAATTCAATTATAGCTGCGGAATTTCCAAATGACTGCATATGTACTTTAGAGAAAAGCCAATATTGACATGCTGATTGAGGTAAATATTATGTTAAACTGTCTACACTGTAAAGATTCTGGAGAATGCTCATCTTCCCTAGAGACTAATTTGAATAGCTTTGCTTATAGAATTCTCTGACCAATCAATTGTCTTTTGTTCATAACTGAGGGATCTGAGCACCCTCCAGAGAATTGAAAGTTGTCTTTAGGCTTCTTCCTTAACGTATTTTTGAAGCTGTTTATTCATATTTTCCAATGGACTGTGGCATTCCTCAAGTTTGCAAAAACAACTCATTACCATTCAGCAGAATATGTCAGCTGACTACTTTGGAATGCATAGACTAGATTTAATCCTATAAGAAGTAATTATGAATTTTGTATTGCTCGGTATGATTTCACAGTTCTATTTCATTGTGATACAATCTATTACAGCTTCTTCTCAATTCTAGTATGTATTTCTATTGCCAGCAGCATGTGATGCATATTTATTGACATTTATTAGAATATGTTAACATAAGTAAAGTGCCTCACTGAGGTAATATATGTCAATAATCTTAGCTAATGTTTGATTGGACATCTTGAACTATGGCTGGTGGAGGTTTAAACTGCTGTTCAACGGAATTTATAGTTTTGCTGTTTATGTGATGAGCGAATGCAAGGCAGTAAACGGCTCAATATAGATAGTACTTATAACTACTTTATCTATCTAAGATGGTCACTTAATCTCCAGAATAACATCAAGCGGGTTGCAATGAAGAAAAACAAGTTAGATTCCCAACCTCTAGTCACTTTAAGGCACGTTCAATTAAGCTTAATTTGAAGCAATGCAGACAGTTAGACTCAGGAATTTGTGAAATGGTTTATAATGATCTGGTGCCTTGCAGCCCTCACAGCAGGTTCCTGGAGTCATTATGGTCATTGTTGTCACGAGTTTGTACACATTCTGGGTTGTTGCAGGGATCAGTTTGCAGACCTGAGTGATATTTTGCCGACGTCAGCTCATCACTCCCTGAGGAAGATCATGGATGCCATATTCCAGTTGGTGGATGTTGAAGCAAATGTTTCATGAAGGACACAGAATCCATTGGCCTTGCTGCTATCAATGGATTTGTTCAGGTCCAGGTAGTCATCGATTGCCTGCATGTAGTTATCAAAACACCGATGGGCTAGCCACCTAGATCACTGAACAGAAAGACATCTGTCCACCTGGTTTCTGGCTATACAAACTGCATTTTGCCGATCTCCACCAGTTTCCGGGTAACTATCATGCTGCCTTCGTCATTCAAAGGCCCCAGACACCAGATCTTTTCAGGCATCACAGCTCTTCAGGTTACTAACCACCACTTCCATTTCACGCCCTCTTGTACTCTCTTGAAATTTGTTTTTCCTTTTAGATGCTAGATAAAGACCCTTTCCACAATGATATTTGGTGGCGAAATGAAATTTAATAACATGGAGTCCTGTCACTTTTGCACTTTCACCCTGATTATGGCCATGTCCCTGGAGGGCCATGGAAGACCTATTTGGCCCACTGCCATCTGAAGTCCTTTAGCACCAGTTAATGCCAACGTAAGGGCCTCATTCTACTGCAGCAGGCAAAGGACTTGCCACATCAGAAGCATGACAAGCAAACGCATGTGGGATTGCTTGTAGATTAAAGCATGGGGTGGACTCCTGGATCGAATACTGTCAGTGTCTGAACTGACACAAGGAAGGTGGAACATGCTGAGAATAATTCCATTGTCATTACTTCTGATACCCCTCCCCATTGACCTACAACCCACCATCACCCATCTCCTACATGGAATTCAGTGACAATCCTAAACTATGGGCAGATGTAGTACTGGCATCTGTTACTGGCACCCCACTGGTGTTGCTATTCATTACAACTGATTGATTGATTGACAAGAAGCTCTCAATGACTGAGTTTTTTTCCCCTGGAGTCCTTGATCCATGTCAGCTGCTGACCTGTCAAAGTGCCTGAATGGATAAACGTCATAGGATCTCAGAATCATACAACACAGAAGAGGCCCTTTGGCCCATCAAGCTTGTATTGCCAAACATACACTCCTACCTCCACTAGGGTCTAGGCCCGAAACGTCAGCCTTCCTGCTCCTCTGATGCTGCTTGGCCTGCTGTGTTCATCCAGCTCTACACCTTGTTATCTCACTACCTCCACTAAACCCACTTTCCCACACCAAGACCATAACCTTGATTGTTATGACATTTCGAGTATTCCTTCAAGTACTGGTTAAAGGTGGTGAGGTTACCCGCCTCAGCTACCCTCCCAGGCAGTGCATTGCAGATGCCCACCACCCTCTGGGTGAAAAAAATATTTCCTCAAAGCCCCTCTAGACTTCCTGCTTTTCACTTTAAAAGTGTTCCCCTTGTACTTAATTGTTTGTTTGGGGGAACAGCTCTCCATGCTCCTCATTATCTTAAACATATCAGGTGCCCCCTCAACCTTCTCTGCTCCAAAGAAAACAACCTGATCTTATCCAGCCTCTCTTCACAACTAAACTGTTCCATCCCAGGCAACATCTTGTGAATCATAAAAGATATGGTGAGCATTCCCAGAAAACAATAAATCAACATAAGGCTCTAAACAGATTCTTAGCTGGCGGCTGAGATGCCAATTGCCTTCACAAGATATTGCTCTGCACCAGTTAAAGCCCCATAAGAGGCATCTCCAAAGCACAGAGCTGCTCATGGATGCTTCCAGAGCCAACACCTGCACTCTGAGCTTCCCAATGCTTCATAACCAGAGTGAATGTCAAGCCTCTCTACTCGATCTAATTCTTTGTTTTAAATACAGGCATGCATACAAGCAGTTCAATTTATTCATTTTGCCCTATTTTTAGCCATATTTTAATACTCCTGCTGATTTATTTCCTTCCTTAGATTAGCCTGTCCAATGCTTATTTCATTTCCATTTAAGCTGTTTGATTTCTTTTGGATCCCTCCCATTCCCTTCGAACTCGCTTAAACATTTTATCTGTTTAATCTTTTTGTTTGACAGCAGCTTTAATTCATAGCCGTGCAGCTCCTTCTCTTGATAAATCTCCATTCTCCTCATTCATACCTATTTCACCCATTATAATATGGACTACAATAATAAAATCTTCCTCCTGGCTTTCCAAATTCCTTTCTAATGGGCCGATGATATCACATCCCCCACCAGCAGGCAGGCAACGCACCTTTCATAACTCTCATTTCTGGCTGTGGAGGAAGTTATCTAAGCTCCTGGTTATATAATTTCTTTTTGATCTTGCATTTCTACTCAGTTCCTCCCCTACTTATACAGGCTTCTGAGCCATGGTACCTTGGCCCGCACAATGATTAACCATCTCACAATCTCTATCTCAAGACTTATTCAATTTCAACAGGGTGGATTAACGGATTGTATAGCATAGTTAATGTAGATGCAATATAAAGACAGAAATAATTCGACAAGTCCTATTTCTCGGTGGAAAAAGCAAGCGGAAGATCTGTTGTGACTTACACTTCAGTTTTCCCTCTGTCTTATACTAATAAACTCGGCTTGGTACTTCTCTGAAAAGCTGACTGAGATGAAAACTTCACCACAAGGGATTATGTATTTTACCATCCTGACATATTGCATTGGGGCAACATCATTGCCTGGTCCAGTCCTTAGCATTTGGAATATCCAAGGTATTCCTCAGTAGCCTATTCTGCACTTTGCTTAGTTTTATATAACTGAAAATCAAAGCGAGTTGGGGTGTAACACAGGTTGTTGATTCACAATTGCCCATTTTGCTCTACAATCTGCAATATTCATTTCACCCTCTCCGCCTTCAAATGAGAACCAAACTTATAAAAAAGATATGACAGCAATTTCTTTGTCCCTGCTTTGCTGTCAGACCTTTACTCGGAATGTGGCAGAAAACTTGTTTGTGGTGGAGGAATATCAGCTTCAAGGACATTCTTGATCATACTGTCAGTTTTTTTTTAACACAGAGAGATAAGTTGCTGCAAGGTTTAATGAATGCAGGGAATTGATTACATTTCCCATCAAAGAGTGTCCCAAGTTATTGAAGATGCATTTGAAGAATGCTGAAACAATGGAGTGAATTTTAAAACCAACATTATTTTATTATTAATAACCCCAATACAGTTTCCAGTGTTGGCGACCAAATAGGAAGAAGTCAAAGGACTTTCTTTATTTTAATCTTTTATAGGTCATCTGATTCATTTCCAATTATCTTTTAATTTTCACATGGAAAGTTGTTTTGTAATAAGCTGTGGTTTGTTGCAAATTGTCAGAGTGTGTGGGTCAATGAGTATTCTGCAGTTGCTGCTCAAATTCAGAGTGAACAATCTTATTGTACTTTGTTGTCATGTTTTACATGGTGTAAATTAAGAAATCACGCCATAGGAACAATTCATTACTTCTGTTAACCTTTCTCAGAAGCAAGATTTGTTACAGTAGTTACTGCATTTGGCATTTGAAAAAAAACCCAGTAATTCTGGAAAGGCAAAGGGAAAAAGGAAAAGAAAAGTGTGGTGAAATATTAAATTAATTTCACTACATCCATCTTTTGTGCTTTACAATGCTTTATAGGGCATATTATTTTTAAAGCGATTGCTGAGCAAATATGTATTAAATAAATACAGATCTACTATTACATGTTTGGAACAGTTCAATGTCTGTTGTTAAGTATTGTACAAAGTGTTAACTCAAAATGGAATACTTTCTGAATAAAGCAACTGTATTGATTCAAATTAAAACAATGCTGAATTTTAATTTGAGAAGTCCTTTTCTTCAAATATGCTTAAATCATTCTTGATGATTTTGAAAAAAGCTATGTCTTGCATATCTCATTTGCAGTGATCATACCATTATGATATTTATCCTCGGAAGGATATATTGAGGCTCAATTTTCCTACATGACTGGGGACAAGCAGAGATATGGGAGGTGTGGTAAATGGTAGTGATGGGTTTATTATAAATGCATGTAAAAGTGTGATAGGGTTATTATTGTGTTGTACCTAAACATCAGACATTATGATGCCAGCCAGATCTGGCAAGGGAATAGCTTAGGATCTCAATGGAGTAAAATCTACCATTCATCTCTGTAGCAAAGTCACATCAAAGTAATTTGTGCAAATAGGCTAACCTGCAATAAACTATACGTTGTTTAATCCATGAGCCTCTTCTTACCAGATGGCCAAGTGCTTTTCCTCTACCATGCCAAGCCAAGTGGGCCCTGTAGACCTATTCTAAAACAGGATGGGGGTAGCAAACAATAGTACAGATAGCCACATACAACAAGGTAGTCTGTAATAATGATTGTTCCTGCAGCAGCATTGGGAGGGGCTCTGTTCCTTGACCAAGCGCTGTTGCCAGTGGTGGGAATGGCAGTGGTTTAGGTGCCTGCAAATTGGAGGTCTGAAATTATTTAAGATAATGGATAGGCTTATTGGTGAGCATTACACCACGCTACTGGGTGCTTACACACCTTGGAGCCTGACCGCTGTTATGTGGTGACTTCAACAGCTACATTAAAAAGGCCTCTGACTGAGAGATCACAGTCCATGGAGGAATTCACCAGAACCTCTAATGGCTGCTGGAGGCAGACCTTAGATTTATGTCAGCTGCTGCCCAGCCTTGGAATGTGCAAAAAAATTTCACTTTCCAGTGAGTATGCCTCTGTAGGGAGACAGCTTTTCCATCTCCTATCAGTCTCAGCAGTGACCATTCACGTTCATGGTGTTTTTGAGGCTGCAGGCTTGTTGGGTCCCTGATTTGGCTGGATGTTCTGTGAGGTAGCTGACTGTTGTTCATGGGATGGGAGTCCCTGTGGCTGCCTCTTACTTGGCTGATCTGCAAATTCATTCCCACAGTCTCACAAACCAAGCATCAGGGCTTGGTATTGGCATTTTGTCAATAAAATTTCCACCCATGTTTTCACCCACTCTTTTATTTTATTACTCACTCATGGAACATGGGCATCACTGGCTGGGTTAGCATTTATTGCGTGTCTCTTGTTTCCATTGAGAAGTTGATGGTGAGCTGCTTTCATGAGCTATTGCAATGTATGTGCTGTAGGTAGACCCATAATGCCATTAAGAAAGGAATTCCAGGATTTTGACCTAGCAACAATAGCGCTATATTTCCAAGTCAGGATGCTGAGTGGCTTGATGGGGAACTTGCAGATGGTATCCAGGAAAATTGCTGCCCTTGTCCTTCTAGATGGAAGTGGTCATGCATTTGGAAGATGCTGCCTAAGGAATCTTGGTGAATTTCTGCTGTGCATCTTGTAGATAGTACACACTGCTGCTACTGAGCACCAATGATGGAGGGGAGTGGATGTGGTGCCAATTAATTGAGCTGCTTTGGTGTCAAGTATATTGACTGTTGTTTGAGCTGCACTCATCCAGACAAGAGTTGAGTGCTCTATCAGACTCCTGACTTATGCCTTATAGATGGTGTACAGGCTTTGGGGAGTCATCGGGTGATTTACTCCCTGCAGAATTCCTGGCCTCTGACCTACTCTTGTAGCTACTGCACTCATATGTCATGTCCAGTTCAGTTTCTGGTCAATAACAACATGCAATGAAGTTTCTTCAATGAAAACTGATTGAAAGTACAACAAATTAACTTCAATTTCCTCTGCAAGGGTGAATCAAGAAAATTCAAAGCTACATAATGATGCTTTCAATGATACTATCAAAGCTTGTTTCACTTTATTGTGAAGAGCAGCATTTATTGAAAAAACACCTGCACCCTGATGGTGCAGTAATTGTTGAAGTGGGAATAACAGTGGATCCTGTGTGGGGTTTGATCGAGATCTTCCTCACGATTGAGAGGTTTGGAAAAGAGTAATATTTTCTTCATCCTTTTCAATTGGCTAATTTCTAAAGGCAGATACTTTAGAGACTCAAGTGACTCTTGGAAAGGCACATGGAGGATAGTAAAATGTAGGGTATGCAGGGTAGATTGATCTTAATAGAATAATAGGTCGGCACAACATTGTGGGCCGAAGGGCCTGTACTGTGCTGTACTGTTCTATGTTCTATGTTCTATGTATTTGCTGAGTCTTTTCTGTCTAATTGGCATTTTTTTTGATTTCTCACATTTCTTGTCATTGAATTAGGGAATAGTTGTTTGGCCTGTTTTTAATAATGTTTCCTGAGTATTTTCTGCCTGGATGAATGCTCCTTTGCTTTGACACCTTTCACAACACTATTGGGAGAATTTACAAATTGATTCACATAATGTCACTGTCATGTCATAACATCAGGAATGTGATGTTTAAGTGTTCTTAATAGAACAGAGTCTGCAATCATGTTAGTGAAAAGCAACAAATTTACAATTAACTTCAACTATGTATGGGGAGAAGCTTCCGCACTCATGATCCAGTTCCATGACATCATTTGACATAAATGATGATACAGTCTAGCTTGTAGCAAATATCTTTTAATCCCATATTCCACTCTGAGAACCGGCAGATTTGGCCCAATAATAACACTAGCAATGACACCACATCATTCCAAGCAAGATGTCTCAAAGAACTTTACATAATGAATTGCTCTTTGAAATTCAGTGATAGTCCTAATTCACTTTTACTAAACAGGTTTTGTCAGAAAAATTGAATGAATGTTAACTCTTCATCTGCCAGAAAAAGTTGAACGAATTAACTAAACCAACATTTGTAGTCAAAAGCCAATGTACTCCTCCTGTACTTTGTTACGGCACAATCTAACATGTGAATAGTTAACATTTAATGTGTGGCACCTATCAATGGAAATACTAAAGTAAGGGAAATTGTCTTTTGAATAGCTGCTCAGGAAACTTTAGATCTAATTTCAAAGCATTAGTCAAGGATAGGTTTTCTGCATTACTTGAAAATGAACTGATTGCTGACAGTCATAGTCAAAGCTGAAAGTGTAAGTCAAACATTTTAAGCAAAGTTTTTTTTTGCTGAAACTGCATGTTGCATCCAGTTCCATGAATAAAAATCATTCCTGGTGGCTGTTGCAGTAATGCACATGGCAGCGATGAGAGTGTTTCTCTGGGGAAAAAAATGACGGGTGAATCACAGATGTGAAGTTACATTAAATGCCATCATCAATAAAAACTCGATCATTTTATCAACAAAATGCACTGTTTAATAGTTATTAATGTAATCCATATAATTTATTCGTTGATTCTAAAACCATAATGATTAATGGTTCTGTAGCATACACAAAAGCTTGGAGGTATTTTGCAAACAATTTATGCAGAAAAAAGCAGTTTAATTTCATTAATACTTAATTTATTTAATCTTGATAACTTAATGAATCAATTATTGGGCAGTTTGCTAATACACCATCTATTAATCATCTCAAATGCTAAGAAATTAATTTAACACCTATTGAAGATCAGTCTGTTGTAGAGTGTAAATACTCTTTCATGTAGTTAACTTGGTCAAACAATTAGTGGTAAGTTTAGGATTTCATTTCAGCTGAGGAACAAGCCAGTAAATGTCATATGTTGGAAATTTAAGTGTGCATGACTTTTGATTATCTTAATTCTTCAGAAAATCATAGACACCGAATGCTGAAGTGTCTAACATGTGTTCTGAATCATTAACTCGCTCAACTGGGAAAGCAAAGTTGGAAAATTATCCATTTGCTTTTCCTGGCTGGCTATTTTGCTGAAATGAAAATTCTGAATTGTTGCTCAATGATGTAGCAACCCTGCAAGCGTGATGTCTGAGTCACATATTCCTTCAAAACGTAAATGCCATCCAGGACAGCAGGGGCTGATTCTGTGCAGATGATGGATGCTGAGCATTTCAGCTGTAAATAGTTTGCAATCTCAGGACAGCATGAGCTTATTGAACTCTTGGAGGCAAGGGCTGCAGTAATTTGTCATATGACTGTCCAGGGACAGAGGGCATTAAGTAGCACAGGCACTGGTCTCCATTGTATGATTGCAATTCAGTCATTTTTCTGCTCTGAGAGAGTTTAAAGGTGAATGGCTCATAAATACTGAGCAAAAATACTCATTGAGGAGGAAGTTTGCTAACTATCACCATATTTTGTTAATCTTATAAACAATGTTTAACCAAGCACACAAATCAAGCATTCAATCAAGTAGAATTCAATATGATGCAGGCACACCACCGGAAGAGGTATGAGCTGTGCAGAACAACACATACAAGAGCAGGCAATGACAGCAGATGAAACAGAATTGACTTTGGTAAATGTGTCATATGTTCATGGCATAACTGTACTGGAATTAATGGCAAAATATCAACTCTTTGGATGATTAGTTTTATATCAAATTCCTGCACTTATAAAATTTAGCCAAGCAAGATCATTGAATATTGGACTGACCGAGAGGTATTTTATACATCTCGACTTCAGCAAATGTACCAGACATTGCAGTTAGTTTTGCTTGTCTTCCTAAAGTTTCATTATTTTACAGGGAATGTTGCATGCATTTTAAATTATTTGCATTACATCTGTGAGAAACAGTTTTAGTAGAATCTAGCTTCCCCTTTTCCTAAGCTGTAGTTACATTTTTAACTGATACTGAAAATTTGTTCACGATGGTGGTGAACTACTACGAAGCGAAACACCATTTACATTCTCATCTACAGTATTACATTTTTCATTTAATCCATGTTTCTCGTTGTATCAATGATACATTTATCATATCTCATTTTGCAATAGTTAGTTCCCAAATATTTACTTGAAATTAGAAGATAATGTTGAAGTTCTGACAACTCATTTTCCATGGCTGTAAAGAAATTAAATTGATTTAGTGTGTTATTTCACAAAATGCATTCACATCAACACATATATAAATGCAAATAAACATGAAAGGCAAAATTTTAAGTTGTTTTTACGCAAACTTTATCATTAAAGTCAATTGTTCTTAACTGCCAAAGGTAAGCAAAATAAGATTTATAAAATGTTTTAAAATTTCAGATTCCCCACTTCAATGCTTATGCCACATACGTACGAAATGTTAAACAATAAAATCATTCATTTTAAATATGTAATCTTGTAATTAATATCTATTAATTATTAATTCATCAATTCAAAACCATCCAGAACTTCTACATTATGACAAATATGAAATATTAAGAGTGTCACGTGAACTAAATTTTGTAACATAATCCACTGTGTATCTTTTATCATTCTTTAACTTAAACTCTTGACATGTACAAAACAATTCTGTATTATTGTGGCCTTTATTTCCACCACAAATAAACCATTTTACTATCCCTAACTTTGGCATCTACCCCACATGCAGCAGTTACATAGGCAATTAAAATCTTTCTTGGTCCCATTATCCAACATCCAAGATCAAGGTCCACTAATTTCAGCTCCTGTGACAGGCCCAAGATGCCTCAACTCAATCAGCCAAGTTCCAATTAGAAATGAATGAAGTCTCAAAAGTAGTAAAAGAACCATTGCTTCAAATGTTCTGATGTCAAAGTTTTGAATTAGAGATGCAAAAGTGGCCTAGATATTCTAATGGCAGATGGATTTTGAAGCAACACAGATTAGAATTGTTTGACAGGTCCAAATGGAATTCCTGATGCAACAGACTCAGACTCCTTCAGAGGGCTAAGGAAATTCGACATATCCACAAAGACTCATACCAATTTTTATAGATGCATCATGGAAAGCATCCTATCTGGATGCATCACAGCTGGGCAACTCTCTGCCCAAAATAGCATGAAATTACAGAGAATTGCGAATGCATCTTAATCCATCATGAAAATCAGCCTTCCTTCCATTGACTGCATCTACACCCATGATTGTTGCTCAGTGACTGCTGCAAAAGAAGGCTTAGTTTCCACAAAGATCTTCTGTGCTATTAGCTTAATGGAAATTTGAATGGTTTTGTTACAGGAGGTCCCACATTCAGGAATCTCCAGCAAAAGCGACCTAAAGGTTAATGTGTAATTTTCAGTGCAATCAGTGTTGGAAACAGGGTGTCTGGCTCTGATCAGAATATTCGGGTGCAAGTATTCCTGCAGAAGCCTCTGTCTAAGGGTACATCATATCCTATCCACGCTCATTACCTGATTACTAAATTATTTAGCACCATTTCTATATGACAGGTGTAAAATTGTGCTTTAGAAATTCATGTGCATGTGCACATTCTGTGTCATTAAGTGTTAGGCCCAGTCTAGCCTTCTAGGGCGTGTGCTTGAAATATGCATGGGCAATTAGAAAGCTTGATATCTGTCTCAGAATTTAATTCTGAAATTGGGCAGCCAGAACTACACCAGCTCAGTCAGGTTAAATAGGTAATCGAAGGAAAGGCCATTTTCCTAAAATAAAGAAAAAAGGTACTTACTTGAATGCAGTACTAGCTGCTGTTTGGTCAGTCATCCCACATCGGAGTGAAATTCTCTACTTACGATTCCACCCCAAACAGTGAAGGGTTCTTCTCTTCATTCAATACAGCCAGATTGTGATCTTACAATTCTGCTACAACTAGTACTGAAAGGTGTGTTCCTGATAATTCCATCTTCTTCCATATTTCACATCCTAGAATCCCAACAGTGCAGATAGAGGTCAATTGGCCAATCGAGTCTGCATTGACTCTCCCAACAGCATCCCAGCCAGACATACCCTACAACCTATCCCTGTAACCCTGCATTTCCCATGGCTAATCCACCTAGCTTACAGATCCCTGGACACTATGGGCAATTTAGCATGGCCAATACACCTAAACTGCATATCTTTGGAGGAAACTCGAGCACCCGGAGGTAACCCACACAGACACAAGGAAAATGTGCAAACTCTACACAGTCAGTCACCCAAGGTTAAAATTGAACCTAGGCCTCAGATGTTGTGAGGCAGCAGTGCTAATACTGTGCTGCCCACTTGTTCAAGAGACACAGAAATATCATTTGTCATCCATAAAGCCACTAAATAGGTTAATCTACCTCAAACAATCAATGTAAGATCAGCATGACCATGTGATTGTAACCATTAACTCTAGTACTATTTCTGATATTCTTCATACTCACATTATATTTGGTCCAATTAGATTGTCATTCGATTGGTGTTACATATAAGGCTTTAATCTCAGCTTTAGGATTTCAGGCTTTAGCTACTTCTGCTAAAATAATCCTGAAAATGAATCTATGTATTTGAGTAGGATTGAAATCTAAACATTTATCTTAAATTTTTCATTTGTATTCAACGTAAACCAGATCTGACAGCTGCAAAATTGATATAGAGAATAATAAAAAAACGGCGCATAATGAGACGGTACACACTTTGAATCATCCGCTGAAGCTCCACAAAGGGGGATTTTAATATAATGCAAACTCTCTATAGTTCCCAAGCTTACTGTATGTGTCAAATGAATACTGATGCTTTCCCTCCAAAGGATCATTTCAGATGCTGCCACTTGTTTCCCTTTCAAAATCGTGCAGCAGTGAAATTGGTCTTGGTCAACTGCGCAAAATAGATCATGGTGAATCAACAGAGATAGTAGGAACTGCAGATGCTGGAGAATCCGAGACAACAAGGTGCAGGGCTGGATGAACACAGCAGGCCAAGCAGCATCATAGGAGCAGAGAGGCTGACGTTTCGGGCCTAGACCCTTCATC
>NC_063332.1:92378493-92421975 GCF_021869965.1 Rhincodon typus | reverse complement strand
GATGAAGGGTCTAGGCCCGAAACGTCAGCCTCTCTGCTCCTATGATGGTGAATCAACAGCCTGCTTTAAATTGAATCCAGAATTGGCTAAGTGGCAGGAGACAGACGGTGGTGGTAGAAGGCTGACACTGATGTGAGACTGACTGGTCTATAAAACACTGGTTTATCTCTACCACCCTTTTTGGAAAGTGGAACTACATTGACTGTCCTCCAGTCACCTGGGATCTCCCCTGTGGTCAGAGAGGAATGATGTGTGCGGAGTGAACAGCTTTGACAGCATGTCTAGTTCTTTAATTTGTGCCTTCTACTGTGAAGACAGATTCACAAAATTTGTTCAATTTCCACATTCCTCCAGATTCCGAATTTCTCCTTTCTCTGCTTTTTAAGAATCAACATTTACTGTAATGACTCTCCTTTTTATACTCTCTTTGATACTCTTTTGCATGAAGTTCAGTGGGAGGGAAAATTCGATGGGGTGTGAAACATATTAATGATTCATGATTGTCCATGTTGTACAGTTTCTCACCCTCCCCCCTCAATCGTTCATTTATATAGGCATTTAAATTGTCACAACCTTTGAACTGTTCTGCTTCTTACCAACAATAAGTAGGAGGCTGTTGCATATCATAGCAACATCAATTAAGAGCAAAGTCTTTGAACAAAATTTCTCGATACAGCAAATTAAAACCTTGGCAGAAGCTAAGGAGCAAACAATGAAAAGCAGAAGGAATTTATGCTTGCAAACTAAAACTGCAATAATTGATATTCTTTTATTAATTATTATTTGAATGATAAGATTCCCAATTCCAGATGAGGCTGATTGCAGTCAAGAATATTAACTGAAATAGTGTCTCTGCAATTGTGAGATAAAAAAACAAGTAAGTTACAATTATAGAACAAGATAGAACAGGCTAACATATTTTCCACAGAATTGCTTGTGATGCAAATTATGTGATAAATATCACCAGACCAACTCGTAAATAAATCTTATTCTAAACAAGGAAGACAATTGTTACAGACTGTACTGACAAACTACAGTAACTTTAATTCTTAGTTTTTTGCTCCAGATTTTCAGTGTAAGAAATCACTCCTGTAAATCAAACTTTCAAATCTATTATCTGAAATGTGACTGTTTACTTTTCATTCTTTTTAGTCTTTCATGGGATGTGAGTATTGCTGGCATGCATCCTCCAAAGTGTCTTCAGAATTTGGTGATGAACTACCTTTCTGGACTCATCGCAGATCTAGTTACACCCATAGTGTTGTTCGACAGGGAGCTCCAGGATTTTGACTCAGTGTTAGGGAAGGCATAGTTTTATAGTTCAAAGTCGGCAAAATATGTGGCTTAACTGGGAACTTGCAGATGGTGGTATCCCCATGCAACTGCTGACCTTTCCTTCTAGATGGTCGAGATTGTGGGGTTAGAAGTTGTTACGGTATTTGGACCTTAGATCCTAACTATTTACAATCTGTGGAGAAAATCAGCAGGTTTGGCAGCATCTATAGGAAGAAAGCGGAGTAAATTTGTTGAGTCCGGTGATCCTTCATCAGATTGGCTCAGGTTGGAGTTAATTTAAAACTTTCAAATCTATTATCTGAAATGTGACTGTTTACTTTTCATTCTTTTTAGTCTGTCATGGGATGTGAGTATTGCTGGCATGCATCCTCCAGAGTGTCTTTGGAATTTGGTGATGAACTACCTTTCTGGACTCATCGCAGATCTAGTTACACGCATAGTGTTGTTAAGCAGGGAGCTCCAGGATTTTGACACAGTGTTAAGGAAGGCAAGGTTTTGCAGTTCAAAGTTGGCAAAATATGTGGCTTAACTGGGAACTTGCAGATGGTGGTATCCCCATACATCTGCTGACCTTTCCCTCTAGATGGTCAAGATTGTGGGGTTAGAAGTTGTTGTTAAAGGTGTCCTGGAAAGTTGTTGCAGTGTACCTTTCTGTATAAAACATGCTGCTGCCACTATGTGATCACAGGTATGGGGAGTGAAGATTTAAGGTGGTGGAACAGGTCAGCTGTGTTTTTCCTGGGTGGTGTTAAGCTTCTTAACTGAAGTTATTTTTACCCAGGAAAGTGAAAAAACTTCCACAACACTACTGAAATTAAAACTGAAAGTGCTGGAGAAACTCAACAGACCTGGCAACACGTGGGGAGAGGGAAACATAGCTGTTATTTTGTGTCTAGTGTGACACTTCTTCAGAACAGAAAGGGCCTGGAAATGTGGTGGGTTTTATATTGGAGAGGTGGAGAGAGCAGGCGATGGTAAGCGTACCCCAGAGCAAAAGGCAAATTTAGTGTTAATGGTTGTAGAGATGTGATATGGGTGGAGTAGATGTTAATAGTAGATGTTACTAACTTAGCTTTCCGGAGGACAAAACTATACAAACAAGAAAATCACATTTTAGAATTTGCCTTGTGGACAGGCTTTTATGGGAGTCAGAAGGTAAGTTGTGGGCTTCAGAGTTCCTAGCTTCTGACCAGCTCTTGTAGCCACAGTACTTTTATGTCTAGTCCAGGTCCATTTCTGATCAATAACAGACTGTAAATATGGGGAATTCAGTGACAGTAGATGTAATTTGGTGGGTTTGGTGGTGAGGGGCTTTGAATTGGGCAGGAGGATGGCGAGTAGGAATCCTGTCACTATTCTAGCTAAGTCCATGACAGGAAGACCAATTGATGACCTTCATGTTCTGCCACAAATTGTCAGGAGGAAATTAATGACCAACCTAGGGGACTCATCCCTGCTGGCAATATCTGTGGAGGGAAAGCAGAGTTAAGGTTTTGAGTACAGTAACTCTTCTTCATGCAGTTTGGCAGTTTCAGAAGAGAGTCAGGATAAATTGTTCTTTTTGTTTTGGTTGGAATGCTTTAATTTTTGAGATGTTACAGTATTTGGACCTTAGATCCTAACTATTTACAATCTGTGGAGAAAATCAGCAGGTCTGGCAGCATCTATAGGAAGAAAGCAGAGTTAATTTGTTGAGTCCAGTGATCCTTCATCAGATTGGCTCGGGTTCGAGTTAATTTAAAACAGAAATGAGGGTCATGAGTCTGTAGAATTCATGACCCCAGAGTGTGGTAGATGATGGGACACAGAATATATTTAAAGAGGAGATTTTTAATTAGTAATGAGTTAATTAGTAGCCAGTAGCTTTTAGCATGTAGGACTTCTGGAACCTTTGGTCCTTTATACCAAGCAAGGGCTTGTTGTGATCAGTTAAGTGCTTCATTGTCACCTAATACAACAGACCTTCTCAAACCTAGGTAAAGTGGATCTCTTTCTAGTTCTGCAACTATGGATGAGGCCCCATTATCTCCACTAAATATAGCTGATAATTCTGTTGAATATTAAGGGGAGCTTGATAGATTTTCTCTCATTAAAACTTTTCATTTCCTGGTCATTGCATGGCATGAATGTTGCTTACTACTTATGAATCTTAGTCTGAATGTTATTCAGATCTTACTACACAAAGACCCAGACAACTTCATGAATGGTGTTGTGCAATCATCACCGAACATTCCTACTTCTGATTTCATTATGGAGGGATGGTCATTTTTTTTATTCGCTCTTGAGATGTGGGTGTACTCTGGTCAGTATATATTGCCTGTCCCTGGTTGGCCTTGAGAAAGTGAAGGAGAGCTGCCTTCTTGAAACGCTTCAGTCCTTGTGCTATAAGTAAATCAACAATGTCCTTAGGGAGGGAATTCCAGGATCCAGAAATATTGAAAGAATGGTGATATATTGATATATTTCCAAGTCAGGATGGCGAGTGGCTTGGAGCAGAACTTGCAAGTGGTGGCGTTTTCATGTATCTGCTGCCATTGTCCTTCTAGATGAAAGTAGTTGTAGGTCTGGAAAGTTCTATCTAAGGATCTTTAGTGAAGCTCTGCAAAGAGTCTTGGAGATAATATGCACTATGGCTACTGAGTATCAGTGGTGGAGTGGCTGTATGCTTAGGGACGCAGTGCCAGTCAGGCGGGCTGCTTTGTCCTGGATGGTGTCAAGCTTCTTGAGTGTTGTTGGAGCTGCACCAATCCAGACAAGTGGGAAGCATTCCAACAAGCCTTGTAGATTGTGGTCAGGCTTTGGGGAGTAAAAGTTTAAGTTACTTGCTGCAATATCCCTAGCCTCTGATCTGCTCATGTAGCCACTGTACTTATAAAGAAATTCCTGTTGTGTTTCTATTTAATGTTGACCGAGGGTCCAATGTCAAGGGATGCTGCTTAGATTGTCTCTTGTTAGAGAAGGTCATTACCTGGCATTTGTGAGGCATGAATATTACTTACCACTTGTCAGCTTGAGCCTGGATATTGTCCAGATCTTGCTGTATTTGAACATGAACTGCTTCAGTATCTGAGGAGTTGCGAATGACACTGAACATGGTGAAATTATCAGAGATCATCCCAATTTCTGATCTTATGGTGGAGGGAAGGTCATTGATGAAGCAACTGAAGATGGTAGAGCCTGCAGAGATGTCCTGGAGCTGAGTTGACTGATCTGCCACAACCACAACCATCTTCCTGTGTGCCGGGTATGACTCCAAATAGCGGAGAGTTTTCCCTGATATCCACTGACTTCAGTTTTGCTGGGGCTCCTTGATACCTCAATTGGTCAAGTGTGGTCTTGATATCAAGGGCTGTCACTCTTATTCCACCACTGGAATTCAGCTCTTCTATCCATGTTTGGATCAAAGCTATAATGAGCTCAGCACTTGAGTATCCTATCAGAATAAAACTGAACAGTGATGGACAGAGTTTTGCTGTGTAAGTGCTCTTTTTATAGCATTGTTTTGTGAACACCTTCCATCACTTTGTTAATGATCAAGCTTTGATTGATGGAGTGGTAATTGGACAGGTTGGATTCATCTTGTGTTTCATGGACATGTCTGGGCAGCTCTCCATATTTTCAGGTAGATGCAAATTGGTTGCTATACTTGAACAGCTTGGTAAAGGGTGGCTAGATCTGGAGCATAATTTTCAGTACTATGGCCAGAATGTTTTCATGTCATATCATGTAGAGTGAATGAAATCGGCTGAAGACTGGTATCTGTGACACAGGAGATCTCAGGATGACATAAGATGGATCATTTACTTATGGTAGCATGATCCATGAATCATTATATAGAAAAATATATTGGACATTCCATGTACATAATAGTCAAACAAAAACTGTTTATTTTTTGATAAAATATATGAGAACAGCTTTTGCAATGAGATAGCTTAATTTCTTATGCTTCCTCCCATCTTAAAGAAAGTAACAAAGGCTCCATAAAGATAAATGCACTTTTTGATGTTAAACTACTTAAATCCTGGGATGATTCTGATTTTCATTGTTGGCTGCAAGGACTCAGTCACCATAGCTATATTTGAGAAAGAGAGATGGAGAAGCTGAAAGAGAGCAAGAGAGAAAGAGATCATTCTTTAATAAACAAACAAAAGTTGGCTATATACACATGTAATAACTCCTAAGACCTTTAGATTATTTCAAATCTACAGAAATTTTCACAAAAACTTGTTTTGATGCTGGTCTGTCTCAACAGTGAACTCCTCTTGTGTAGATAATTAACACTTCAAATTACCATGACAACCTGTGCCGTTCCATCTATACTGACTTAACAGCGAAAGAACAACTAAATTTAACATTCTGGTGACATGCTTAGGCAATAATGGCAAAGATCAAACTGTTGCACCCTTTTCCACAAACATATTATGACAACAATCATCTAGATTTAAATTTGTAACAAGGAGAACAAAAGAAGCTGCTTTCAAATGATGCAGAAAACAAAAATACGAAAAGAAATGACAGGATGGACATGAGACCATTAAACAGGTCATTCATGAGGAGTCTCACTTATTTAGCTAACCAGGCTTGCAGTCCTCCATTGTTATTGTTGGCATAGATACCCACTATCCACTTATAGACATATCCAGGCCTTAATATTGTCAGTTCGCTTATTTTATTATAATGTGGCTTATTACAGAGCTTGATTGGTCCCCAATAGGCAATATTTAGGAGGGATGATCACCCTGGCCACCAGCTTCCAACATCTACATGAATCCAAAATCACCCTCTTTATTGTTTCTTATTCGAGTTCACTCATTACTCTCCTTGTAAAAGTTGCGGTCGAATGGAAAAGCTAAAAATGAACATCACTCAACTAGGTGGGAGCAAAGCTGAGCAAAAGGAATCATGAGTGAGGTGAATGTATGGAGCAATTTCTGCTGAAACCCCATGTTCAGATTCCGACAGAGTGTCCAAGTCAGATTTTGTACATTCCCTGCCATTTCCACACATCTCAAGTTAGGTTTTGGGGTCTTATTCAAAAATCTTAAATGATTCCTGTGTCTCTTCAGTGCTGACAAATAAGACGAAAGAAATAGGGCAGGAGCAGGCTGTTCAACCCCTCGAGACTGCTCCGTCATTGCCGATCTGACATTCCTCAAGTCAACTTTCCTAACTTCATATTTACTCTCGACTCCCCTACTGATCAAGAACCTATCTATCTCAGCCTTAAATACACACAAGGACTCTGCCCTATCGCTCTCCGTGGCAAGGTGTTCTAGAAACTTACTGATGTCCTTGAATAGCTCGAATATCTATACTGGCTGCCATTTTTGTGCTATTATTGACCCTATTTAAAACAAAAAGAACTTGCTTGTAGAACAAACACAATAAGGTACACATATTTTCCCAGAAAGAAACTGCAGTAAAATAGGTGTAAATCTGCTGAAAACGCATTGTATAAAATTCCATTCCAAGAGTTAAAGATGGTATCAATTTCACATCACTCTGGTTGCAATCTGATAAGAAAATTGCTCTGCATTGATGTAAATTATTACTATGCCTCGTGTTTTATAACATAACGTGTATATCATGATGCACATCTTACTACTCTGACTTTGGCAGCCTCGTAACTTTTATCAGAGCCACCTTGCTGTGAATTGTAATGTGAATAGGGAAACTCAAAGTCAAATTAGAATATGGAACATGTTATACAAGACCAAATCCAGGTCTTAATGCACGTGCAGAGCAATTCACATGCATATATGTATCCTTATTAATCTCTTCTGTGACTGTGTGTGACTGTTCATTCTTGATTAAGAATAGCAACAGCATATGGATATGTGACGTGTCATGGTAGTATCATAAGTGGCACAATGCAAAACAGAATAACTATTTAAAGAAGCAATCTCCAAGGATCAACACTATCTGTACTGAGTTCTTTATTCTGAGATGTCCCAGATAGCTTTCAAACTGAGAAATTTATTTTTGAAATATTCCCATTTGGAGGGATCTTCTGCTTTCATCAGTTAATAGTAGAATAGATAGGTGACATAAACCATGGAATGTCCTTGGAGAGCTTCCACTTCCTATGATTGATGCTAGTGTGTTCCTCTCTTTTCAGAAACAATTATAAGGGTATGAAGGATGATTCAATGGGTAAATACACTGCATTCAGAAAGGAATCCCTTTTGTTCCAATCTACAATCTGTCTCCATCTCAGCTACAGTAGCAGTGGGAATACTATTGGTCACGTAGTTTCCAGGATGGGAATGGGATTTCATTTATTATCCAATAACCCTTTCTGAAAGTGATTTCACATCATGACAGGATGAAATAAAGCAGCATCATTGTGTTTTGCAATGACTGGGTGCAATGCCTCTTAATGATCTTTGTGAAAATGTCAAGTTTTCAAATGGCTAAATATTGATATTCATGTCAGACCAAGGTTCATCCTTATGGGTAAGCTGATGTATCAAAATGGTACATGTACTGTAACTAGCTTTAATATAAAAATAAAGCTGATTGGATGCTGTTAGATCTAAAATTCTATGTTGTATCTGTTAAATGAAAAAGAAATGTTTGACAGAAATGATAAAAGAGGATCCAAGGAAGAACTTTAATTTACCTAGCAACTTTCACATCCTCAAGACATCCAAAAATGTTTTACAAACAATTAAACTCCTTTTAAGTTCAGCTTTTTAAAATCCTTTCACACGATGTGAGCATTGTATACAGGTGTAAGTGGCTGAAAAGTTAATATTGATCAGTCCCTTAAGCACTACCCACTATGATAATATCATACAAACCTAGTGGGTGAACAACTTAGGTTCTCAAAGGAGTCAGACCTACCATCCAGGTCCACCTCAGAGTCTCTGCAATAATGTCTATCACATCAGTGTTTCTTATATGTAGTGGCTAACATACAATAAATTGGAACTTGTTCAAAACAAGAGCCTCTTCTCACTAGATTAGCAAACGATTTTCCTCTTCCACACCAGACTAAATATGTCCTGTAGGTTCCTGCACAAAAAGAGGATGGTGGCAGTAAACATACCCCGTGCAGGGCAGTAGTGCAGGCAGCCTCATATAATATGACAGCTTATGGCGAAGACTGCACATTCAAAAGATGTTACTGGATTGGCCGGAATTTTTTGCCAATCCCACATTACTTTGGAGGAGGTGATGGTAAATGCAGTTCATGTGGTGTAGATACATCCATGTGCTGATAGGAAAGAAGTTCCAGGATATTCACGCTTCAATGGTGAAAGAGTGACAAATAGTTCCAAGTTGAGATGGTGTGTGGAAGGTTTCTTTTCTTCAAGGCTACAGCCAGTCCGTACAGCAAGCAGCTTTCTCGTAAACAGGATTCCATCAGTTCCTCTTCTGAACTTTCACAACTCTTACACCAATCAGTCATTGTATCAAAAGCTAAAAAAAGGCTGCTGTTCCCTTTCCACTTTCTGTCTACCACACCGGCTCCGTATCTTAACATTCTTTCTATTCGTGCTGTTTCCAGGTCAGAAGTCATCAGGTCACATATGGAACATATGTGTCGGTATTAGTGTAGACATTACTTTATGTGTAGGATTCACTACCCGAGAGAGTGGTGGGTGCTGGGACATTGAGTACATTTAAGGGGAGATAGGCAGATTTTTGATTAGTAATGGGGCTGAAGGGCTATGGACAGCGGACAGGAAAGTGGAGTTGAGACCAAGATGAGATCAGCCATGATTTTATCAAATGGCAAAGTAGGCTCAAGGGGTTAAATTGACTACTCCTGCTCCTAGTTCTTATTTTATAGTTAGTCATAGAATCGAAGAGGTCTACAGCATGAAAACAGACCCTTCTGCCCAACGTGCCCATGTTGTTCAGTTTTCGCATTTAAACTAGTCTCATTTACCTATGTTTGAACCATATCCCCCCGTAACTATCCCATCCATTTACCAGTCTAAAACTTCCACCATGACCTTTGACAGCCCGTTCCAGACACTCACCATCCTCAGTGTGAAAAGAATCACCCTTCTGAACCATTTTGAATCTCTCCCCTCTCACCTTAAACCTATGCACTTTACTGTTAAGCTCTCCTACCAATGGGAAAAGCTGTTGACTATCTACCTTATCTATATGTCTTATAATTTTATAACCGCTATAAGGTCACCCTTCATTAATATTTATTATCTAGAAGGTATAACTGATCCCTTCACAAGTGATGCAACAATTATAACTAACATCTTAAATATTTACAGGTTCCTCAAACATTTCAAAGTAATGAAAAATTTTCCTTACTATTGGTGGTTCCGGGTCAAGGATGATCTTTGGTGAGAAATTAAGTAAAGTCTATTGTGTGTTACTAATTACATTCATCACCTTTATCTCATTGGTACATTTGGCTGTATTTTAGTTTCATACATCCATATCACCAGTAGAGTTTCTCACAGTTAATATAGTGAAGGAAAAAAACAATTGATCCATCAACTCTATGGCAGCTCTCTATAGATCAATCCAGTAGGTCCCATTCCCTTGTTCTAATCCCTTGAGCCTGACAGGTTCATTTTCATCGCGTACCCATCCAAATTCCTTTTGAAATCATTCATCATCTCTGTTCTATCACCAAAGTGGTAGCGACTTGCAGGCAATCACCACTCACTGTGTATAATTGTTCTTCCACATATTCATATATAATGCATATATCTTGAGACACTTATACATTTCTTTAGTGCCTTTTTCAACCGCTGTATGCCCCAAAGCATTTAAACAGCTAATGAAGTACTTGTGAAGTGTAGTCACTATTGCAATATCATAAGTGTGCTAGTCAATTTGTGACCAGTAAGATTAATATGAACATGACCAGATCATCTACTTTCAGGGGTCTTGACTGAAGAGAAAATATTGGTCAGGACTTATAATGGATAAGTACCCCGCTTCATTTCAAACAAGTACTGTTGGACCTTGTTTTAACATCTCACATAAAGGCAGTATCTCTGACAATTCAGCACTTTGTCAGCTCTTAGATCTCTGTACTCCAAAATAAGACCAATACTTGAACCCAAGACTTTATAACACAAAAATATGAGTGATTTTCATTGATCCACAGAAGTTTTAAAAATATTTCTGACACATCTCTGTCCCCTAGCAGTCTGAGAGAAATCGGAATAGAAGATATGTAGGCAAATTTCAAAGAAGTGTAAAAGTTATAGGGTAGAGATAGTAGGGGATTTCAATTTCCTGACATTAACTGGGATAGCTATTGTGTGAAAGGTTTAGAGGGAGTGGAATTTTTTAAATGTATCCGGGGCAGCTTTTTAAGCCAATATGTAGAAGTACCTACAAGAAAGGGGGTGGTCCTGGACTTAATTTTATGGAAAGAAACTGGACAAATAGTTCAAGTATCAATGGGGGAGCAGTTTGCAGACAATGATAATTTTTCTATTAGATTTGAGATTGTTATGGAAAAGGGCAATGATGGCCTGGAATCAAAGTTCTCAACTGGGGGAAGGTGAGCTATGATTTGGCCAAAGTGAACTGGGAGCAGATACTTTCTGGTAAATCTGTTTTAGAACAGTGGGATGCATTCAAGACGGAAATAGAGAGAGCAGGGTCAACATGTTCCAATACAGATAAAGGGTGGGAGCATCAAATCCTGTGAATCTTAGATATCAACAGATATAAATCATTGGATTAAGAGAAAAGGAGAGGTTTATGACAGATGCTGAGGGCTCAAAAAAGCAGAAGCCCTAGATGTATGTAGAATATGCAAGAGGGAACTTAAAAGAAAGAAAGATTCCAGTATGTTTTATAGGTTTTCTTAATTTATTCATTTGTGAGATGTGGACTTCACTGGCTGGCCAGCATTTATTGCCTGTCCCGAATTGCCCTTGAGAAGGTGATGGTAAACTGCCTTCTTGAACCTCTCCAGTTCACCTGCCGTGGATTGACCCACAATGTTGTTAGAGAGGGAATTCCAGGATCTTGACCTAATGACAGTGAGGGAACAGCGACATACTTCCAAGTCAGGATGGTGAGTGACTTGGAGGGGAACTTGACATTGGTTGTATCCCCATGTATCTTCTGCCCTTGTACTTCCAGGTGGAAGTGGTTGTGGGTTTGGAAGGTGCTGTTTAATGATCTTTGGTGAATTTCTGCAGTGCATCTTGTAGATAATACACACTGCTGCTACTTAGCATCGGTGATGCAGGGAATGGTGTGCCAGTCAAGTGGGCTGCTTTGTGCTGGATGGTGTTAAGCTTCTTGAGTTTTGCTGGGACCTGCACTCATCAAAGCAAGTGCTAAGTATTCCATCACAGTCCTGAATTGTGCCTTGTAGATGGTGGACAGGCTTTGGGGAGTCAGGAAGTGAGTTACTTGCCGCAGTATTACTAGCCTCTGACTTGTTCTTGTAGCCATTGTGTTTATGTGGTGGATCCAGCTGAGTTTCTAGTCATTGATAATCCATTGACATCAAGGTGCATGGGGGTAAAGGGATAGTAAGGGAAAGAGTAGTACAGCAGTAATTTGTATGTGGAGCCAGAGGGTGTGGGTAGGGTTCTAAATTATGCCTTGGGTCTGTGTTCACTATTGCGAGGGATGTTATGGGTATCGAAATCAGGGAAAATATCTGGGAAAGAATTAAAGAAATTAGCATGGACAGGGAGGAGTTTCTGAGGCTTAAAATTAGATAAATTTCCCGGACTGGATGAAATGTATCCGAGGTTGTTGAATGAGGCAAGGGAGGAAGTAGCAGGGGTGCTGGCAAAAACGTTCAATTCTTCTCTGGCCACAGGAGAGGGCAATGCTTTTGATGTGAGACTACTTGGACATCAGCATGACTTTTGATAAGGTCCCATATGGGAGATTGATAGCAAAAGTCAGAGCCCATGGCATCCAAGTAAATTTGGCAAATTGGTTCCAGAATTGGCTGAGTAGCAGTAAGCAGAGGGTGATGCTTGAAGGGTATTTTTCCACTGGAAGTCTATGTCCAGATGGGGTCCCATAGGTTGGTACCGTTGTTGTTTCTGGTTTAGATAAATGAGTTAGACTTGAATGCAGGAGGGCTGATCAGTAAGTTCACAGATAATATAAAAATTAGTCGATCATTAAGTAGTGAGAGAGGTAGCCACAAGAGGATATAGATGGGCTGGTCAGATAAGCTGATCAGTGGCCAATCGAGTTCTATCTGGATAAATGTGAGGTGATGCACTTGGGCAAGATAAACAAGGCAAGGAAATATATGATGAATGGTAGGATCTTGGGAAGTAGTGAGATCAGAGGGAACTTGGTGTGCATGCATACTGGTCCCTGAGATAGCAGGGCAGGTGTAGAAAGTAGATAAGAAAGCATGTGGTATCCTTACCTTTATTAGTTGAGGCATAGAGCTTAAGAACAGGGAGGTTATATTGGAACTGTATGAACTCAGCAGGTCTGCCAGTATCTATGGGAAGAAAGCAGAGTTGATGATTCGAGTCCGGTGACCTTTCATCAGAACTATTAGTAGCAATGAAAACGTGGTATTTATGTTGAAGATGAAGTTGGGGAGGTGGGTTGGGGTGGGAAGGGGAAAGGTCAATTGATAGGTAAAGACAGAGCAGAGAGAGAGAGACAGAAAGATGGAGAGAGATATGAAACAAGGAGACTAGTATGGAGAGCAGGCCAGGACAGAGGAAAAGCTGAATAAGTGATAACAACAACTAAACGTGAGAAAGTGGGGGAGCTGTGCTGAATGTAACTCATAAAATGTGATAGTGGGCCTAGGAGTACATGGGAATGGATGACTGTGCTAAAAGCTGTTTCCACTTCCCCTCCCATTTCTTCCTCTTCCCCTCCCCCCAATATAGGCTAATTCATTATTTGATGCATCATGAATTATACTAAACACAGTGCAATCATCAGTGAGCATCCCCATTTTCACTTTGTAATGGAAGGAAGGTCATAGTTGAAAGAGCTGAAGATGGTTTTTCTTAAGATGCTTCCCTAAGGAAATCCTACCACATTATCTTGAGACTGAGATGATTGTCTTCCAACCATCAGAACAAACTTCCTCTCTGTGCAAACTTTCATTCCAATTTATGAACAGATATCGCCCGATAACTTTAATTCCCATTGCCTGATGGCTCCTTATGCCACATTTCTGAAATTAAGCCCTTTCATCTATCTCTGAACCAAGGCCATAATGAAGACTGGAGACAAGGGACTCCTGATAAGGTAAGTTCTGTAGAATATTGGTAAATGAGTATCCCTTTTTAGTAAAGCTGGTAGCACATTCCATCAATATGCTGATGATTGACAGTCAGCCAATGGAGTGGTAATTGGTCAGATTGGATTTGCCCTCCTTTTCATAGACAGGACATACTAGGCACTATTTGGTTTTGAAAAAAAGTGGTGAACTGTACAATTGAATACCATGCAGTAGTTACAGGGTAAAGTGCATGATTCTTCAGAAGACATCCGATAAAAAGTCTATTGGGAGACAAATTACAAAAATATAGACATATTGCTTAAAAGCAAAGGTTAGAACATCAAGAGTTTGGGAAATAGTATGTCATTGGAAAAGTTTTAGTGGGTTTTGTTCTCATATTATTTAGATCAGTTGTGCTTGAAGATAGGAAACATAATATTAAAATTTACTTACAATCCAAAAGGTAGGAGGTTGGGCGAATGATGGATGGTAAATGATTTCAAGTACCATGAAATTAGTAGACAGGCACTAGATGCAAACAAATGTGAAAAATGGGAGGTGCTGTATCTAGAAGGAAAGAGGAGGAAGTGAGTACACAAATAATGGAAGAATACTGATGTGTATATGGGCACAGAGAAATATAGCAATTCAAATACATGCTGAATTTTTACATTCACTGCCATTGATTTAGCATTACTTTGACCAAGAACAGAGGGGAAAGTGGAAATGATAGGATTGCACACTTATAATTTCCTTTGTTGGGAATCAATAACAGAAGGGCATCAACTTAAAAATTGTCAGTGACAGAATGAAGGAAGTGTCTGAAAGAAATCGAAGAAATCACTTTATGCAGAAAATTGTACAGAGTGCTTTGCCACATGTAATAGTTAGGACCAAGGTTATTGGATCTTTCAAAGAAAGGCCAGATAAGCACTTAATACAGAGGAGGTCAGAGATCTATGGAGAGAGATTAGGACAGCGGAATTAGTTTCAAATTGATCCAGCCAAGAGACAACACAAAATATCTCATACAGCCTTCTGCTCTGCTGTAAACTTCTAAGTGTTATACAACTGCTATTTTTATCATTGTTGGCAGGTGTTACAGGCCTGAAAATGGTTGGAACAATGTGGCATTTAGCCACAAGTCACAACATTAAAATAAGTCTTAAATGCATAAAATGCTGCTGTGAGGTCCTGGGAGGGAGGTGGAGGCTGTGACCCTAGTGGAAGCAAGGATAAAGGCAGGTTCCAGAAGTGAGGGATGAATCAGAGATTCGGTGTGGAAGAAGGGGGGAGACAGGGAAGAGGGGAAGAGAGAGGGAAGGTGGGAAGGGGGGGTGGTGAGAGGGAGAGGAGAAGGGGGAAGGGGGTGGGGGGAAAGGGGGGGGGAAGGGGGGAGGGTAGGAAGAAGGGAGGGGAGAAAGGAGGGAAAAAGGAAGAGAGGGATGCAGAAGGGGAAGGGGAAGAGGAGGGGAAGAAAGGGGAGGGGAAGTGGAAGCGGAAGGGTCAGGGAAAGGGGAATGGGGAAGGGGAAGATGTGAGGGACAGAGGGGGAAGAGGGGAAATGGAAGGTTGAGGGGGAAGGAAGAGAGAGGGAAGGGGGAGAGGGGAGATGGAGGAAAGGGAAAGAAGTCAAGGGAGAGGAGATGAGGAGGGGATGAAGTCTTCAATTGAAACAGGGCACTGGAATCAGGTAATAGGTGTCGACTGAGATCAGCCTCCTTTCTGCCTGAGTACAGGGAAAGCTGGTGAATGATGTGGAAGCCGCAGAGGAATGGGAGAGGCAGAGACACCGATAGTCGGGAAAAGGAGAAAGATTCTTCAAAGAAAAGAGATCAACTTCAAAACAAATTAAGCTTTTTTTTTAGTTTGGTGTACAGAGTACAATATTTTAATTCCTTCGGGACCATCTTTTTAGCAGGCAACAGTTTGCCATTAATTGCGAATGAGGTCAGCTTTCTTCATGCTCTTTCCTCTGATTAAAGAAGATCTTAAAACTGTTTGAAGGAGAAATCAGCAAAATGCAACATTTGTGGAAAAAAAAGGCAGGAGAGTGTAAAATTACCTCTGACAGCCAAGAATAACTGAGCAATTTTCATTAGTGCGGAAAATTTCCAGAATCTAGTTTTACAAATTTGAGTTCTGAAGAAGGTCACTGGACCCGAAACGTTAGCTCTGCTTTCTCGTCACAGATGCTGTCAGACCTGTTGAGGTTTTGCACCAATTTCTGTTTTTGTTACAAAAATCAGAGCCTGGATCACAAGCTGATTATTCCAAGGAACTCTATTGAGAAATTGTTGTTGGAGTCAGCAGATCCTGCAGAATTTTCCATCTATCAGGACTTCTGTGCTAAATTGTCATTTCTCTGAAGCTCTGCTAACTTGAAAGGTTTGCACTGAAGGGTCTGCCTACTAAACAGCATAGGGCTACACATTCCTAAAGTATAGGCTCTGTTATCATCAAAACTACCTGTATGTCTATCCCTTAAGAATCTAGTCCAATCATTGAGAATGTTGGTAAATATAAACCTTATTATTCTCACAGAAAATAACCAAATCACAAGAAATGTTTTACGGTAACATATGGGGTTGACCATACACAAATAACCACTGTAGTTATTCTTTGGATTCATCCTGTGGAATTTCTTTATTATTAGTCCAGGCACTGACAGTATAAAATGATCAAACACAACTTGAGTAATCTGATAAAATATCTCATATTGTAATCTCATCAACTAAACATATACAGCTTGGAAGATGAATATGTGAAATGTTTCACCATTGACATATTTGGTGGATGCTGTTATAGCACCGATAAATATCTATGTTGTGCTGGGAGGAAGAAATGAAAGCAGGAAATGCTGGAAATACTTGGCAGATCTGACACCCTGTGTGGAGAGAGAAACAAATTCAAGGACTTTTCATTATTGGGAAGAAGAGTGATAGAATTGTTAATCATTCCATGATTGATGAATTTTAATCAGTTTGCCTAAAAGTTAATGTCCAGGACTCATATTAAGAAAAGCATAAAATATTTATCTTCATTTGTTAAAGCTGCAAGGTTGCTCTTGTCAAAAAATGATTTCTACCAAGCCTGCTGTGAGTTGAAAAAACACGGCATTAGTCAATTTTACAAAAAGGTGGTAGCAATTATTTTCTGACAAAACGTCTACAAGTTATGTTGTCCTATTTAATATATACAAATAGAAGTATAAATTAATCTTAAGGAAGAGTACATTGTTAGGATAGCTCTTTGCTCTAAGAAAATATTCACGTCTAATATTTCACAGTTTCTTTGGAGAAGACTGTAGACTTCTTTAATTTCAACATTAGCTGGATCTGGTTGGGGAATCGATTGAGTAAAAGCAAATTGTAAATCCATTTGTTGGAAGCAACACTTATCTGCACTGCAATAAATTAGTCAAATAACTCACCACTTAAAGTGTCAATATGTTTTCAATCCTTTTCTATCCATCAACAGCAAACCTCTCAGGGTGACTTAAAAGGCTTGCTGCAACTAAAAACACTATTTTTATTTAATTCTAGCAGCATTTAGATTGCATTTGCACCGTTGTTTTACTGATGTGAGCAAACAATAAATTGCAGCTTTGTGTCAAATCGATATAATGCTCAAGTGCTAACTGTGTAGCTGAATGATACAAATAATTTACTTGCTCCATTTTCATATTGATGTATGCATCCAGATTTTCATGACTCTGTTCAAATGACCATGGCAATGTTGGAAAACATTTATAATCCAATGAGCTGTTGAAGATTCTGCGCATTAATGCATAGACTTTGTTAATTGCATGTCGTGGATTAGCAGGCCAGATTCAACTAGAAACTGTTTTGATGTTTAATGCTTCAGCGTGTCAGAGATGTGTAAATTTTCATTGTTTCCTTCAGCATTTGTGTAAATGACAACTAACTGTTCGATAGTTCCTAATGAGAAAGTCACACTGAAGGTAAATTTCTCAATGAGGCAATTGATTGTGATTTAGCAGTGATGGTTACACCCCAGCTCATAATTTCACTAGTCGGCACTCGGGAAGGTAATTCTAAAACAAAATTTAGACTTTGATATTACTAACTAAAAGTGCTGGGGTAAGTTCCACAAATCCATCAGATATCTATAATTGTCTCTCTCCACTTCCTTCAATACTTTCAGTAGCTTTATTTTACTATCGGATTCCTTATCTGACATTTCATTCCCGAGGCCAATAAGACGTACAAGCACAGAAGTTGCTGGAAAAGCTCAGCAGGTCTGGCGGCATCTGTGAAGAGAAATCAGAGTTAACGTTTCGGATCCAGTGACCCTTCCTCCAAAGTATTCTGCCTTACTCAGTCTTCACTCTGGAAATGGACAATTTAGGTATGAAATTCAGGAAAAAGGACTATGAGGAACTTGTGCAGTTTGACATAGGAAGTGGGGAGGAATTGGAGGCTCTGTTAGACTTTAAAACAGGTAAGTCCCCTGGCCCAGATGAATTGCATCCCAGGCTGCTGTTGGAGGCAAGGCACAAAATTGCACAAACTTTTTAATTCCTCTCTGGCCTCTGGGGAAGTGTCAGAGGACTGGAGGATGGCAAATGTGGTGTCATTTTTTAAGAAAGGCGGTAGAAATAGAACAGAAAATTAAAGACTGGCGAATCTCATGTCAGTGGTGGGGAAACTATTGGAGAAAATTCTGAAGGAGTGAATTAATACCCACTTGGAAAGGCATAGGTTAGTCAGGGATAGTCAGCATGGCTTTGTCAGAGGGAGGTCATGCCCAACAAATTTGTTAGAATTTTTTGAAAATGTGATCAAGTGTGTGGATGAGGGAAGTTCAGTTGATGTAGTTTATATGGATTTTAGCAAAGTTTTTGACAAGATCCCATGTGGGAGACTGATTAAGAAGGTTAATGCATGTGGAATTGAGGGAAATTTGGTGAGATGGATGAGAAACTGGCTTAGTAATAGGGTACAAAGGGTAGTGGTAGAAAGGTGTTTGAGTGACTGGAGACCGGAGTCCAGCGGTGTACCATAAGGATCAGTATTGGGACCCTTATTGTTTGTTACATACATAATGATATAGATGAAAATACAGGGGAAATGTGAAACAAATTTGCAGATGACACCAAGATTGGTAAAGTGGTTAATAGTATAGAAGATGGTTGTAGGTTGCAGAAAGATATAGATGAGTTGGTCAGATGGACCAGTGGCAGATGGTACTTAACCCTGATAAGTGTGAGGTGATGCACTTTGGAGGAAGAAACAAGATGAGGGAGTATTTATTAAGCAGCAGAACACTGGGTCGCTTAGAGGAACAGATGGATCTTGTGGTAATTATTCACAGATCCCTGAAATTGGCAAAGCATGTGAATAAGATTGTTAAGAAGGCATATGGGATACTTGCTTTCATCAATCGTGGCATTGAGAATAAGGGCAGGGAGATAATGATGGTGTTATACAGAGCACAGCTGGAGTATTGTGTGCAGTTCTGGTCACCTCACTGCAGGAAGGATATGATAACACTAAAGGAGTTACAGAGGAGGTTTATAAGGATGTTGCCTGGGAGGGAGAAATTGAGGTGTAAGGAGAAACTAGATAGGCTTGGATTGTTTTCTCTAGAGCAGAGAAAACTGAAGGGGGTCATGATCGAGATGGATAAGATTATGAGGGGTATGGAGAGGGTGAATAGGCAGCAGCTGTTCCCCCAATTGAGGGACCAATCACGAGGGTGCATTGTTTTAGGGTAAGGGACAAGAGATTCAGAGGGAATTTGGGAAAACCTTTATACTCAGCAGGTTGTAGGAATTTGGAGGCACTGCCTGGGAAGGTAGTGGAGGCCAGAAACCTTTCAACCTTTAAAAAATATTTGGATGGGCACTTCACATATCATAACGTTTAAGAATATGGCGCGAGAGCACAATGGATTAGCACACCTTTAGTGGTAGTTATGTCAGTGCAGACTCTAAAGGTCCAAGAACCTTTTCTGTGCTGTATCAATCTAATAAGAAACCTTATTCTCCCTCATCAAAATTCACTTACAATCTCAGTCCCAGGCCTACTTAAGATTGCACAGTGGGAGACAGAGGCCTGTTTGCAATGCTACTTGATTCGTCAAGACCCAGGCCAATGTTCTGAGGACCAGGGTAGAAATCCTACCCTAGTAGCTGGTAGCATTTAAATTTAAGCAATTAATCTGAAATGTCAAGCCAATCTCAGCGATGGTGACCATGAAACTATCATTGATTATCATAAAATCACATCGAGTTTCTGAATGTCTTTTAGGGAAGAAATTTTGCCACCCTTACCATCTCTGGCCTATATGTAACCACAGACCATAGCATTGTGATTGACTTATCCTCTGAAAGGGTCCAGCAAGCCATGCAGTTCAGGAGTAATTAGGGATGGGCAACAAATTCTGATCTTGTCAATGATACCTATATGCCATTAAGTAATGAAAAAACTAACCAAAGCAAATATTAGCCTGGGCCTTTTACACAAATTACATTGTATGGTTAAACAGTATTCATCAAATGAACTCTGTATGCCAAAAATCCCACAAATATAATTAACTCATTCATAAATGATTGAACTTCCTGATACCAATTACAATTACAAGTGAAAAGCTTCACTTCTCACACGCAACTCTCTCCATAACCAAATTATAATTATTATTACTTATGACAATTTTAACTGTAGGTTCCTTAATCAGTAAGATAACATATCAACAATCTGAAGACCTAATGAGTTATTGTTCCACAAAGGCAAAATAACAAAAATGATAGAAATCTGAAATGTAAAAGACAGAAATTCTGGAAATAGTCCAGTGTCAATGGAAAGAAATGTACAGAATTTTCTGCTCCCTTGAGTGGTGTGGGTAATTGCGAAATAGGAAATAAGTATGAAAATATCATAATGCTGGCGTCAAAAGAAACATTTCCGGTTTTCCCCTGAGATGTAAGTAATAAGATCAGAATCTCACTAACGAATGACTATTACCTTTTTTATATGCATTTTCACCCCATTATTGGCCCACCTATCATAATTTCTGTGCCGGTCCCATTTCTGCTCTCCTTTCCTCGGAAAGCGGATGGTACTAAATCCTGATATGAAAGTTAGAGCAGTAACCTGGCAGCAGCAGATGACCATTTGCTTCTCAAGCCTTTATCCAACTCTATCTTCATCACAGTGTCCCTGCATCCTGGGGGACACGTTTCGCTTCACCCTTCCCACACATAGTTGGGTATCACCAAATCTTCAGCTTCACCATGTCATCATGCCCACTTTTGGACCAACTCATACACCACTTCAGCCCCTCAGGACCTCACATTGAAACTCAAGGATACCTATGCCTTGTATGGCTTGTGGACATTGGATGATTATTATGGTGAAAGTAATATGTAAGAGTATGTGGAGAAAGTGTGAGATTGGCACTGGGTAAAGATACTTACTTAATGAACCATTGCAGACACAATGGGGCCAAATGGCCTCCTTCTCTACTGTCCCAGCCAGACCCAAACCCGTACCCTATCCCTGTAACTCTACATTTCCCTGGCTAATCTAACCTACACAACCCTGAACACTATAGGTAATTTAGCACGGCCAATCCACCTAACTTGCACATCTTTAGACTATGGGATGAAACCGGAGCACCCAGAGGAAACCCACGCAGACACGGGGAGAATGTGCAAACTCCACAGAGACAGTCACTTGAGGCTGGAATCGAACCCGAGTCCCAGGTGCTGTGAGTCACTGTATCGTCCATAAGATGTGTCATATGGCTCTTAGCTTCACTTCTTAGCACGCACATGGCACTGACCTGGAGACTGCCAGCCTTTTGTGACTCGCATAGCTTTTTGGTCCAGAGGAAGGGGCACAAAGCTTGTCATGGTTGGAGATCAAGAGGTGGGCATTTTGCTATATGGCACTGTGCTATTTCAATGTGATACTTATAGCAACTTACATCAATCAGATGACCATATCTGAAAAGAAAACTGGGACCAGCCATTAGTGGAGTCCATGGAAATTACTGTCAATTTGGTGCTACCACAAGTCAGTCAAGAAGCTCATTCAATGTCTGTCCAAGAGTTTGTCGACAATCTGTCCAACAGGTCATGGGCGTTGAATCTCAGGATTGGTCTCCAATCCAGCAGTCTGTTTTCCAGCACGGCAATGTTCTTGTCAGAGAAGCAAGAAGCTAAATTGCCTATCTGGGCCATTTAATTTGTGATAACGGTGCAGGATCTTGTTGTGAAGGGTACCTCCTGGCTTGCAGCATTTCAAGTGGTGTGTCACTGGGCTTTAAAGTTGGCCCCAGTGACATGAAGATCACACAGTCCCAACAGGGCTGGTCCTCATATTGCATGGAGTCACAGGCTGGGAACCAAAGTGGTGGCTGCACAATTAATGAGATGAAGAGAAAAAGATTGAGGAGAAACGTTGCCATGGGCCATGACAGATTCATGGGTACCGTGAATTTTATTTGAAGAAATGCTTTGCACAAAAAGTGGAACAATCTAGCTCAGCATTAATCCTTCATGTGCATGACCTTTCATCAGTGTAATAAAACCAGATCTACACTTTAGTTCAAATTCAAAATAGACAAGTTAACTGTGATCGGGGCATATCCATGGTGAGTGTACCAGGGAATAATTGTCCCTGAACTCTTGTTTGTTTGAAAAAAGCATAATTCCTTACAGAGGGAGCCAACCACGAAGTATCCTTTTTCTCATGAAGTATGACATAGTTTTCTGTTTTTGTTTTGCTGGTTGAATGTTTTTCTTCTTTCTTTATTTCTTTAATTTGCACTTGGAGAGCTAATATGCCATGATTCATACCTTATCTGGATGTATCTTTTGCTTCTTTACTTTCCCTATTACCTTTGACTTTTGTTTAATGAACAGCTATTGATATTTAACTCTCCTGCCCTCATCTTATCACTGATCTCACATTTTGCTTTTCTCTTCCTCTTTCACACTGTCAAAATCTGTTACGTTTTTATCTTAATTCCAACAAAAGTGTGTTGATCTGGAACAATGGGGCTACGAAGAGAAATTTTGCATTCAATGGAGCCAGATTACTTCTGCATACCAACTTCATTTAGCGTCTTGCACAAAGTTACTGTGACTACACAAAGTTTATGTGACTTAATGAATTAGAATCAGTATTCTTGTTCCTGTCTGCAAGGGAAATTCTGAATAAATTGTAATGACAGAAATAATAACTTCTTACAACATAATGCAGTGGGACTATAATGTTTGCTTACAGTCACTTTAGCAAGTGTGAGCCTTCATCTGTTACTCAAACAATTATCATTACAGACCACATTTGCAACTCCAGTTGTGTCAATGTCACAGATTAAACTTTTAGTAATCATGAGATTAGTCAAGCCTCTTCTTTCCTTGTGAGATTGGGCCCTGTTATTGCTTTGCTCTTCAGCAGGATTTGCTTCAGGCATCATCATTCCCGGAACTTCAGAATGGATATTCATATCATCTGGTTCATGTTACTTCGTTTATTCTACAGTTCATGTTCTATCTTCATTTAGTGTTTCTGTAGATAAAAAGCTGATTCCTCTTCTCAGAACTCTCAATGAGTCATTCTCTTGTTATCAAGATCGAAGTTCTCCAGCATTCAAAGGAAGAAGATTAACTTGCACTCAAAGGTTCTTATGTGTTATTTTCTAGATGCCTGGTAAGACATTTTTTTCTGTAAAATGAAATGATTTTGTGCTTGCTGACTGCTACATAAATAACAGTGAGCCATTGGTCTCCTAGGTTCCTTCTTTTTGTGCTTTTTATTGTCGGAAGGTATTTCATCGCCTGTTTTCACTAAAGACAAGATTTTTTTCCTTTGATATTGACAATCTTTAGTAGTATACATCTGAGAAACTCAGCTAATGCAGTTATACGAATGTACTGAACATCTGAAACCATCGAGCTTTGCAGTTCAGCGAGAAAGTTTTGATAGCATTGCCAAGCACCTAGTTAAATTGTCCCCATTCCTGGCTCGGTGACTACCGAATAGGAATCATCTGACACTCAACATTAACCCCTCCATTGATAGGAAAGGTGGGAAATCATAAAACAAAAGAAAAGAAGTCTCATATTTTGAATCATTGACTGAGTGAATACATTAATCAAGTGAAAGAAAGCCCTGAACCACCTTCACAAAGATAGTTGCCACCATCAATACATCCACTGTGCTCTTTTTGCTTCTTCCCAATTTAGTATTTTTTTATGAGTGAGCAGTTTGAATTTTTTCTGATGGAGCTCCTAAGTTAAGGAGATTAAACTGCACACAGTACTCCAGATGTCACCTCATTAAAACGCCAAATAACTGTAGCTAGACTTTCTTCCTCTTGCACAGCAACCCTTTTGCAATACCATGCATCCCCCAATTGCCTGTTCACTATTTGCAATTTGTGTATAAAGACAACCAAATCTCTGTGAATCCCCTCACTCACTCATCTCAACATGTAAAACATGTTTTATCTTTCCATTCTTCCCACCAAAGTGGATATTTTCATACTTCCTGACATGATGCTTCATCGATTACCTTCTTACCAATTATTTAACGGGTCTCTTTCCCTATCCAGCCTCTTCGCCGCCTCCTGACTGATAACTTCCCTACTTAACTTCATATTACAGCATAGATTCATAATCAGAGAAGCCTGTACCTTTAAGACAGTTATGTAACATCATAAAATGTGCCCATTCCAGCATAAAGATATCTGCTTATGATTTAGTCTCTCTCTCTCTCTCTCTCAGTAAATGATGTCAGTCAACCAAATGTATATGATATGCAACAGCATCAGTAAATACAGAATACAGGCTATCCATTTAAGTATGTGATACTGTAAATAGTTTGTCTTGTAAATAAACTTCATGTTACCAAGTTCAAAGAGAACCCAGTCTTCATGAGCTTACATGGGCTAACATAGAGAAAACCACATTGTGCATCAGTACTGTCAGCAAATTTGGATCAATTACACTCAGTCCCCATGTCTATAGTTTCTAAATAACCCAGGCACATGCTCAGATCCACTGGCAATCTACTAATTGGACCGAGCATACTGAAGATGTCCCATTTATTTCTACACTCTGTTTTCTGCCTATTAACTCAATCCATGTTAACATATTATCACCAATCCTTTGAGACCTACGCTTGCTTGTCATTCGTCACTGTATCGAATGTCATCTGAAAATCTAAACATACCGTTGCTACTCAATATCTACCCTCTTTGCTACAGTCTCCACGGATTTTCATGGAGTTGCAAATACTGTTTTCCCTTTAGTAAATTATGTTGCATCTGCCTAATGATTGTGCTTATGACCACAGTAACAGGTTCTAACATTTTCCCTACATTGATGTCAGGCCAACTGAGCTTCATATTTCTCTCTCTTTCATTTCTTGAACAGTGGACTTCCATGGGCCATGCCAGAAACTAGTCACTTCTGGAAGATCAAACCCTACGCATGCACTATCTCTGCAACTACCTCTTTAAACACCAGAAAGTCAGTTAAACAAGTCTAGGGGATTTGTTCACATTTATTTCTACTAATTTTGCTAGAAATGTCTTTTCCAACTGATATTGATTACTTCAAGTTTCTCACTATCATTAGACTTTTGATCCATCATGTTTTACGAATTTTTATTTGTTGGAATGTAAGGTCATAAGAAAGACGAATCCTTATTGCCTATCGCTAAGTGCCCTTGAGAAGGTGGTGATGAACTGCCTATGTGCTGATGCAGACTATGTGGTGAGATACAACTACAGTGCCACTAGGAAGGATTTCCAAGATTTTTAACACAGCAACAGTGAAGGAATGGCAATAATTTTGCAGTCAGAATGATGCGTGATTTAGAAAGAAGCTCAGAGAAAGTCCCATTTGCCAGCTGCCCTTGCTCCTTAAGGTGGTAGAGGTCACAAGTTTGGAAGATAAAATCTTGCTGTTGAGGAAGTCTTGCTGAATTGCTGTAGTGCACCTTGTAGAGGATACACCAGGAGTTTGATGTGATGGATAGGGTGCTGATCAAGCAGACTACTTTTTCCTGGAGGTGTCAATCTTCTTAAGTCTTGATGAAGCTGCACTCTCCCAGGCAAGTGCAGACTCTTCCATCATACTCCTGAATTGTACTTTGAAGATGTTGAAAAGTGTTTAGTTAGCCAGGAAGTGAGTTACTCACTTTAGAATATCTGGTCTTTGACCTGTTTTTGTAGCCACTGTATTTATTTAATTCGTCCAATTTAGACTGTCGTCAATTGTAAGTTGCAGGATGTTGATGACTTGGGATTGAGTAATATTAAAGCCATTGGAGATGCTTATCACCTGCATTTGTGTGGTATGATATGTTCTTTAGGTATTCTACCTGATGTCAGACAGAAAAATTATTTATTATCTTCACCTTTTCTTTAATCATTTTAATTTCTCAAGCTGCTGCCTATAAGAGACCTATTTCACATTTGATAAACCTTTCTTTTTATATACCTGCAAACGTTCTCACAATCTGTAAATTTGGACTGTATTACTATTTTAATTTCATGTTATAGTTCTCCCCCTTTTTATTATCTCCTTTATCCTTTGTACAATTTTTAAAGAATCACAATCTTCACTTTATTTTAATCAACATTATAAGCATAATATTTTTGTCTAATTGTGTTCTAGATTTTTCTGGTTACCCACAGTTGTCTCACTTGTCCAGGAGAGGTTTTATTATTCCATTGAATGTCTATTCATTAAGAGCAACGTGTTATTTCCTCAAATAGTTGCCATTGATTAACTACCATTCTATTTGTTAACACAATTTTCCAATCTATCTCAGCCAACCTGCCTCTCATACAGTTATAATTATCTAAACTCAAGTCCCTAGTTTCAATCTTAACAACATTACTCTCCGTATGAAATTATCTTATTGTGTTTACTCTTCCCAGAGCATCATTTACCATGAGATAAAAACCAAAAGAACTGTGGATGCTGTAAATCAGGAACAAAAACAAAGTTGCTGGAAAAACTCAGCAGGTCTGGCAGCATCTGTGAAGGAGAAAACACAGTTAACGTTTCGGGTCCGGTGACCCTTCCTCAGAACTGTTCTGAGGAAGGGTCACCGGACCCGAAACGTTAACTGTGTTTTCTCCTTCACAGATGCTGCCAGATCTGCTGAGATTTACCAGGAGATAATTGATCAATACTGGAGCTTGAGAGTGATAAGAAGGTGCCCTGTGCCAGTGATCCCTTCCTGATTAGAATTGCCTTGTTCTCTAACCTCCAATCTGTTGTCAAATGAGAACATAAGAAATAGGAGCAGAAGTAAGCCATTTAGCCCCTCAAGGCTGTCAACCAAATCGTGGCTGCTCTAGCCCAAACCTTGACACTTCTTCCATACCAGTGCACTATTACCCACAACATCACGATATATTAAAAAAAATAAAAAAGCATCAACTAATGGAAATGGAGTACACACATATATAGGTAACATTTCCTTCATTAGTTGAAGAAAGTGAATGGTGAAAATTGTTGTTGAAGCTTTCAGTTGTGAAAATTGAGAGTACATATGTTATATTCTCCAATACGCAACATGTAACCTGGTGAAAAATTACCTAAAAGGATTTAAATGTCTATTTCTAAGCTTGAACCATGCTCACCTTTATTGTCATGAAAGCGGAGGATGTGCAGATTCAAGGAGATAACATAGAGTAGAAAATGTCAAAAAGAAATCTCATACACCTCCCAATGCAAAACAACAGAAGCAGAGAAAGTTGCAGAAGCCATACAGAGAAGCTTAAAGCTCCCTAAGGAAAGTACTAAGGATATTTTTGGTCTGCATAATGTGGGCCATATACTAATTTGAAGAACCCTCACTGCTGTCTCAGTAAAATAAAGATCACAGACATCCTTACGCTCTATTCATTTAGACCCTTTCATGTATAAACATTAGTAAAGTGTACAGGTCAATCCACCAAAGACATTAAAAGTAAGCAACTTATCTGCGAAGCACGCACAATTAGATTTAGACATTAAATGGGGACGAGGTCTGAACAAATAAAACTGGCTTGTGCCTGCTGCAGAGCTCTGCTCCTGAAGCTATGAATGTTCCTGGGGTCACAACGGTTGATCCTTCAGGAATCAGAGTTACATCTGCCAACAGCTGCTCTATTGCTGAATACCTGGAATTGTTGTAGTTAGCTGGCCCCTAGGGAGCAATTGGATATTCCTATGGTCTCTGGAGAAAGTGGGCAGCTTCAGAAACTTGCACTAATTATTTTGGCTTCTGAGCCACTTGTGGTGGGATTGGGCAGGTTGAGCCTCACTCTGTGCTGGTCGTACATTGGTTTCTGACAACCTAAAAACAGCAACTCCTGACCTCGTGCATCCGTGCTCTATCCCCAGAGCCTTACTTTGTTCGTTTATGAGTGGCTCTGCATCTCCAAGGTTATTCCACAGTCTGCTGTGAAAGGCTGGGATTTTAGTCACTGGATTTATTAATAACACCTTCCTGGATTCATTTATCCTTTTCTGGTTTACCTATACTTTTTCTATTAAAATCTGCTACATTTCTAACCATGTCCAATTGATAAAAAGCCAAATTCTTGAAATGTTCAACAAAATTTTCCCAACTGGGTTGCACCTTTAAAAATGTCTTCAATATAATTTGTGACCCTGGCTATGGCTGTAAAGTGGCACCAGGTCCAATTGTCCTGGAGGTAGCCCATGAAATGTTGTCTCTGGGAGTCCTGTCCAATTGTATGTGTACCAAGGAGTTGAGAGGTCATATCATATACTTACAGAAATTCGGAATGGACTGCCAACTGGGAGAGATAGACCCTACTAAGTTAGCTAGGCAAGTGGGTCAGATTTTCCAATGCCTTCTGCAGAAATTATATTGAAGGGATGGGAGGATATCTCTATACAAGATTCATATTGGCCGAGCAGTTGTCTTTCAGCATCTATTTTGCAGCATGGAATCTCTGGCTCCAATAGTGTCACTTGTCTGATACTGGGAGGCTGGTTTCAGAGGGCTAATGGATGCTGAACACTGTAGGGACCTCTCTGAAGATGGCAAGATCTGATCTCCACTGAAAAAAAAAACAGCCCCTTTGAGGCCCCAGAATGACATAATTGACTCTTTGCTTCATTTGTACAGAACTTAAATTCCAAAACTTCTGACAAGTTTCTGCAGAGGTGGGAATACATCAGAGAACAGTACTAATGTGTCTGCTCCAATATTCCTGACCCCACCAAAGTTTCATTCTTCTTTATGCACAAGGATTGGTAAAACAATAAAGCAAGTTGGGAAAATATAGGAAGAATGAAAACTATGATATTCTTGATATAAAGAAAAAAAAATGCAATTTTCTGCTTACTGTCTCAATGGCTAGATGAGTGTTTTGCTAATGATTGGCAAAGGGCCTATTGAAAAAGTCAAAGAACAAAAGATCCTGGAAATCTGAAACAAAGACAGAAATTGTTGGCTAAATTCAACAGCATCTGTGGAGAGAAAACAGAGTAAACATTTTGGATCCAGCAACCATTCTTCAGTTTTATTTCTTCCAGCAATTTCAGTTTTGGTTTCAATTTCACCTAATTTCATCCATCTGCAGGTAATTATTTCTCCAATCGGCGGAGAGAAACTGCATGCCACCAGTTCCCAACATGAAAATCGGAGCAATTATCTGGAGGCTGCACTTTGCCAGTGCCCCCTCCAGCATCCCCTCTTGACCAGTATTCTCCAGTATCTCAGGGTGCACTCTATGGGCAGCAACCACCTGTACTTCTATACATCAGCAAAATTCCAGTGTTACCACATCCGTGATTCATTTATATTACAGCTCAGCACTTCAATGCTGCACTTTAGAGTGTAGTGGCTTCTTACATTGCAATGCTGCTGCAAGGCCACTTTGCACACATGGACAACCATCAACAGGGCACATCTCAGTGCTCTTAGCTTACCTTCTTAGAACTGACTCACTTTGCACCTACTTGGATATTCACAGCATCACTGCCTTGCCATGCCTCTTTGTGTTTTGTGCTTCATGCAGAATTTACAGGCAGACAATAGTGTTGTGTAGACTTATCCTTTCATGCAGAGAGAACTCCAGGCAGCTTGTCTTATTTACGAGCAATGATCAATCAAGGAGGGGCAGATATGTTGCTAGGCAACGTTGTGCTATGTCAATATCACAATTATGTCAGTAGCTTACATGGCAAACACACTGTATTAGCTTCAATCAAATGATCACATCTCAAGGGCAAAGTGGAATAATCCTTAGTCAATTGAGACTTCAGTCAGTCAGGGGTTTCTCACAGTCAGTCAAAAGCAGCACATGCAGAGGTCTGGTCAGTCATCAGTCAGGGTTGTCACTTCAAGTCAGTCTGGCAGTGGGGCACAGTTGGTCCCAAAGGTACTGCAGGAGAGGCAGCCATCAACATTCACCACCACAGTGACATCGATGGTGGGGTGGGGACAGTGCATAACAATGTTTACTTTAACTGAACTGAGCATCCAGGAGATTCAGGAGATAAAGTGAGGAGCTGAAAAGTTAAATAAAAGAGTTGGCTTAGAATATGGGTAGCTTCCATCCAGATGGGATTGACATGCAGTATTAGGCAGAAACGTACATAAAGGCTCATGGAGTCAATATGATTGACAGGCAGGACCTACAGCTTACTTTGTGAAGAGCTTTCTGTATTCTTTCTGTTGTTGTCAGAATCAAAAATACACAATCGAAATGAAAACTGGCTGCAACCACATTTGGAGTAAATGGAATAGGTGAAGTCAGTGCTTATCTTTTAAAGGGAGTGGGCCCTACTTGTGTGATGTGAGGCTCTTCAATGAGCAACAATTACATTCATCAGACACTTACCAAATATAGGTCTTAATATCAGTAATTATAGAATTCTACATGGACTTCACATACAGTGACCGACTATGTTGAACGCAAATCCTGGCCACAGCAATCTTAACTATGGTGTTGACCATTACAAATTAATTCTAGTAGTCTCTGTGAAGCAGAAGTGATTGCAGGATATATATCAACACCTTCATTCTGCAAGTCTCAAATACACTCCAAGATCTCAGAAGCTGCATTAAGTGTTGGAGCTTCTTTCCTCTCACATTGACCTGTAAGTATTTCACAATACGCTCTTCAATACAATGCTGCCTTTCCTGGATCATATGAAGGATTGTGGCAGAGGAGCAGGGTAAATGTCCACCTAAATAATCTCTACTGTGTTAAAGGTGTGCGTTGAGGCACCCCATTGCCCTCATTATCAGATGTCTCCATATCCTAGTGTATGAAGGATGATGATAAGCTGACATTTGTGTGTACTGTGACTGTTGACTGATCACATTGCAAAGGAGTTGTTGTGTTTCTGACATTCCTGTTGTTGGCTCATTGGAACCACGCCAATGGATCCAGGCACAGCAACTGTTCCTATCTCTGTGAGCTTAGAACAGTGGGCTGGCACAGAAAATGATAAGGGCTATATGGGAATGGGTGCCCTGATGCGCCAGAAATCTCCAGCAGATATTGAAGATTCGCTGAATGCAAAGCTCCCAGAAAAGAAAAGTCCACTTACAATGCAAAGGAAGTGCAGGAGGTGGCTCAGCCATTCTTTTTCAAAAGCATATCCTCCAGTCATGATAGGCACAATACTGTTATTGAATGAGGGTGTCCTAACACTTCCTCAAAAAACTGTGCCATCTATGGAAGATGCTAGCTGCATTGCATTATAGACTATAAATACAAGTGCTTAGTCTAATTTGGGCAATTCTCATTAAGAGGAAAAATTTTTCATTCAGTCAATATCCAACTCACCTTTGATTACCATGTCAACATCTTAAAAAGATACAGCAGGTACCCTGAAAGCTTCCATGACAACTCTCATGTTCCTACTTCATTCAAAAGGCCGTATGCCTTACAAGGATGGCTGTAGGAAGGCAATGGTTTCCATCAGCAATCATGACTGATAACTCCACTACACAATCCCCTGACTGTGATTGAATGTACAATGCAACACCATCTTCCACTGAGCCCATCGAAGTCCATACAACGACTCTTCAAGATGAGGGTCCTGTGCTTGCAAAGGTGTGGGGTTCCTTACAGTACAATCCAACTAAGAGTGTGCCATGTAATCCTTGAATGTAGTATTGTAAAACAGCTGGGGTCTATGAAAAGGGGAATTAATGGTTGATAAGGAGCTGTGAGATTAGTAGCGTTTATCCGGGGAGGAAAATAAGGATGTTGATCAGGATTACTTGATTTTTTCAGAATTTTGCAGAATTTTTAATGCTAGCTAGAGCTTTTGACAGCTGTGCATTTCTTTTTTCCAAGGTTAATTGGTGTTAACTTAGATCTAAATTGCAGTAACTTTTGTAGGCATTCCCTTAACCAGTCATAGGTTACTGCTTGAGTGTAAGGGTGTGCTGTTGAGCACTCTTTGATTTTGTTTCAAGGTTTTAGATTCATTGATTCATACAGTACAGAAAAGACCCTTTAGCCTGTCGAGTCTACACTGACTTAACTACCACTGAAAGTGTGTTAATCCCAATTGCCTGCACTTGTCCCATATCCTTGAATGCTGTTATGTAAAGTGTTCAGCCAAATATCTTTTAAAGGTTGTAAAATTTCCAGCCTCCACTATCTTTCCAGGCAGTGAATTCCAGATTCTCACAACCCGCTGAGTGAAAAAGTGTTTTCTCAAATCTCCTCTGAATCTCCTGTCCCTTACGCTAAAACTATGCCCTCTCGTGATTGACCCCTCAGCCAAGGGGAACAAGCTGCTCTCTGTCCATACCCCACATAATTTTACATATCTCAATCACATGCTCCTCTCAGTCTTCTCTGCTCTAAAGAAAACAATTCAAACCTATTTAGTGTATCCTTATAGCTCAATTTCTCCAATGCAGGCAACACTCTGGTGAACCTCCTCTGTACCCCCTTTAGTGCTACCACATCCTTCCTGCGGTGAGGTGACCAGAACTGCACATAGTTCTCCAGCTGCGGTCTGACCAGCACTCTAGACAACTCCAATATTATCTCCCTGCTCTTATATCCTATGCCACGACTGATGAAAGCAAGTGTCCCATATGCCTTTTTAACAGTCCCATTCATGTGCTGTGACAATTTTAGGCATCTGTGAATAATGACCACAAGATCTTGCTGTTCCTCTAAGCAACCTGGTGTCCTGTCATTCATTAAATGCCCTCTCATCTTGTTTCTTCTCCCAAAATGCATTGCCTCACACTTATCAGGCTTAAATACTATCTGCGACTGGTCTGCTGAACTGATCAACCCATTGATATCTTCCCATAATCTACAAACATCTTTTTCACTGTTAACCACTCCACCAAGCTCGGTAACGTCTCCAAATTTGCTGAACATTCCCTCACATTTTCACCTATATCGTTTATATATAAAACAAATAAAGGACCCAGTACTGATTCTTATGGCACACCGCTTGACACTGGCCTCCAGTCACTCAAACACCCTTCTACCACTTTGTGCCCTATTACTAAGCCAGTTTCTCATCCACTTTGCCAAGTTTTCCTCAATTCCATGTGCTTTAGCCTTCTCAATGTAAGGATTTGCTAAAATCCATGTAAACTATATCAACTGAACTTCCCTCATCCGCACACTTGATCACCTTTTCAAAAAATTCTAACAACTTTGTTAGGCATGGCTTCCCTCTGACAAAGCCATGCTGATTATCTCAAATTGACCCATGTCTTTCCAAGTGGGTATTAATTTTCTCCTTCAGAATTTTCTCCAATAGTTTCCCTCCCACTGACGTGAGACTCACCAATCTATAATTTCTTATTTTGTTTCTACCACCCTTTTTAAAAAGTGAAACCACATTTGCCATCCTCCAATACTCTGGCAATTCCCTGTGGCCAGAGAAGAATTAAAAATTTGTGTCACAGCCCCTGCAATTTCTTGCCTTGCCTCCCACAGCAGCCTGGGATGCAATTCATTTGGGCCAGGGGATTTCTCCCCAGCCTATCTGCAGTATTCAACTTCAGTAGTAATGAATTTTCCTGTTTCTAGATGTTCTGCTTAAAGTGAGGCTACTTGCAATATGCTGTTTCATCTCAAATCCTGCTTATGTCTTGCACAGATAGACTGCTACTAATTAAGTGCTCCCAGATTTGAACAACGTTACTAGGTCCTCAGGTGCTGCCAGAACAAAGATATGGTGTGCAGAATACAGACACAGTTGCAAGATCCTTGCAACTTTTGAGTCTTGATAGATTTCAACTAACTTTTTTTTTCTTGGATGTGTATTCAATTTAATCACATTTTCAAAAACTGTACTGTCGCCTGATGCCAGTTACGTTATTCTTTTCCTTTACATAAATGTATCAACATTATACAAAGACTGGTAAAAAAAAAAGTTCTTTATTTGATGACATGACTATTTATAGATAATGTTCAATGGGAGCTAAGCACATTTGACATCTACCACTGCCATTTCAAACTGTTTAGTAAGTCATTACATCACATCCTGAAAATAAATTTAGTGATGTAATAAGGAGTTCCTCAGGATGGTGTCCTAGACCAACCTATAGGTATATTCACATTACTTCACAAAAACCTTCAACATCATCTCTACTGGATTTGGAAAACATTTATTTTGTCTCACTTTTAGAATCATAGAATCTCTTCAGTGCGGAAAAGGCCATCTGGCCCATCAAGTCTGCACCGAGCCTCTGAAGAGCCTCCTAATCACACCCAGCCGCCTACCCTATCCCTGTAACACCACACTTACCATGGCCAATCCACCTAACCTGTACATCCTTGGCCATCTTGTCTTCCCATTGATGTGGCCTAATCTTTTGACTACATCCAATATTTTAACTTCAGATTTCCAGCATCTGCAATTTTTAAAAATTCAAACGTATGAGCATTGCTAGCTGGGTCAGTATGTAATGCTTATTCCTATTTGCTCTTGAGAAAATGGTGGTGAGTTGCCTTTCTGAAACATTGCAGTCCATTTGGAGCAAGAACACCAATGCATTTTGGGAGAGAGCTCCAGGATTTTGACTGAATGACACTGAAAGAACAGCGATATATTTCCATGTCGAGATGGTGAGTGGCTTGGATCAAAACTTGCAGGTGTTTGTGTTACCATGTAATTGATGATTTTCTAGATGTCCTGGATGGTGTCAAGCTTCTTGAATGCTGTTCGAGCTGCAATCATCCAGTTAAATGGGGATTATTCCATTCCACCACTGAATTCCTTATAGATGGTACACAGGCTTTGGGGAGTCAGGTAATTTATCAACTGCAAGATTCCTAGCCTCTGCCCTACCTTTGTAGCCACATTGCTTATGTGATTAATCCAGTTGATATTCTGGTCAATTGTAAAACCCAGGATGTCGATAGTGGAGGATTCAGTGATGATAATGCTGTTAGAACATAGAACATAGAACATTACAGCGCAGTACAGGCCCTTCCGCCCTCGATGTAGCGCCGACCTGTGAAACCAACCTGAAGCCCATCTAACCTAAACTATTCCATTATCATCCATATGTTTATCCAATGACCATTTAAATGCCCTTAAAGTTGGCGAGTCTACTATTTTTGCAGGCAGGGCATTCCACGCCCTTACTACTCTCTGAGTAAAGAACCTAACTCTGACATCTGTCCTATATCTACCACCCCTCAATTTAAAGCTATGTCCCCTCATGCCAGCCATCACCATCCGAGGAAAAAGGCTCCCACCGTCCACCCTATCTAATCCTCTGATCATCTTGTATGTCTCTATCAAGTCACCTCTTAACCTTCTTCTCTCTAAGGAAAACAACCTCAAGACCCTCAGCCTTTCCTCATAAGACCTTCCCTCCATACCAGGCAACATCCTGGTAAATCTCCTCTGCACCCTTTCCAATGCTTCCACATCCTTCCTATAATGCGGTGACCAGAACTGTACGCAATACTCCAAGTGCGGCCGCACCAGAGTTTTGTACAGCTGCAACATGACTTCATGGCTCCGAAACTGAATCCCTCTACCAATAAAACCTAACACACCATACGCCTTCTTTACAACCCTATCAACCTGGGTGGCAACTTTCAGGGATCTATGCACATGGACACCGAGATCTTTCTGCTCTTCCACACTACCAAGAATCTTACCATTAGCCCAGTACTCTGTATTCCTGTTACTCCTTCCAAAGTGAATCACCTCACACTTTTCCGCATTAAACTCCATTTGCCACCTCTCAGCCCAGCTCTGCAGCTTATCTATGTCCCTCTGTAACCTGCAACATCCTTCTGCACTATCCACAACTCCTCCAACTTTGGTGTCATCTGCAAATTTACTAACCCATCCTTCTACGCCCTCATCCAGGTCATTTATAAAAATGACAAACAGCAGTGGCCCCAAAACAGATCCTTGAGGTACACCACTAGTAACTGAACTCCAGGATGAACATTTCCCATCAACCACCACCCTCTGTCTTCTTACAGCTAGCCAATTTCTGATCCAAACCGCTAAATCACCCTCAATCCCATGCCTCCGTATTTTCTGCAATAGCCTACCATGGGGAACCTTATCAAATGCTTTACTGAAATCCATATACACCACATCAACCGCTTTACCCTCATCCACCTGTTTGGTCACCTTCTCAAAGAACTCAATAAGGTTTGTGAGGCACGACCTACCCTTCACAAAACCATGTTGACTATCCCGAATCAAATTATTCCTTTCTAGATGATTATAAATCCTATCTCTTATAATCCTTTCCAACACTTTACCCACAACCGAAGTAAGGCTCACTGGTCTATAATTACCAGGGTTGTCTCTACTCCCCTTCTTAAACAAGGGGACAACATTTGCTCGTCTCCAGTCTTCTGGCACTATTCCTGAAGACAGTGACGACGTAAAGATCAAAGCCAAAGGCTCTGCAATCTCCTCTCTAACTTCCCAGAGAATCCTAGGATAAATCCCATCCGGCCCAGGGGACTTATCTATTTTCACACCTTCCAGAATTGCTAACACCTCCTCCTTATCAACCTCAATCCCGTCTAGTCTAATAGACTGTATCTCAGTATTCTCCTCGACTACATTGTCTTTTTCCTGTGTGAATACTGACGAAAAATATTCATTTAGCACCTCTCCTATCTCTTCGGACTCCACGCACAACTTTCCACTACTGTCCTTGACCGGCCCCAATCTTACTCTCGTCATTCTTTTATTCCTGACATACCTATAGAAAGCTTTAGGGTTTTCCTTGATCCTACCTGCTAAAGACTTCTCATGTCCCCTCCTGGCTCTTCTTAGCTCTCTCTTTAGGTCCTTCCTGGCTAACTTGTAACTCTCAAGCGCCCTAACTGAGCCTTCACGCCTCATCTCTACATAAGCCTCCTTCTTCCTCTTGACAAGAGATTCAACTTCTTTAGTAAACCACGATTCCCTCGCTCGACCACTTCCTCCCTGCCTGACAGGTACATACTTCTCAAGGACACGCAGTAGCTGTTCCTTGAACAAGCTCCACATTTCAATCGTGCCCAGCCCCTGCAGTTTCCTTCTCCATCCTATGCATCCTAAATCTTGCCTCATTGCCTCATTGCCTCATAATTGCCTTTCCCCCAGCTAAAACTCTTGCCCTGCGGTATATACCGATCCCTTTCCATCGCTAAAGTAAACGTAACTGAATTGTGGTCACTATCACCAAAGTGCTCACCCACCTCCAAATCTAACACCTGGCCTGGTTCATTACCCAGTACCAAATCCAATGTGGCCTCGCCTCTTGTTGGCCTATCTATATACTGTGTCAGGAAACCCTCCTGCACACATTGGACAAAAACTGACCCATCTGAAGTACTCGAACTATAGCGTTTCCAGTCAATATTTGGAAAGTTAAAGTCCCCCATAACAACTACCCTGTTACTTTCGCTCCTATCCAGAATCATCTTTGCAATCTTTTCCTCTACATCTCTGGAACTTTTTGGAGGCCTATAGAAAACTCCCAACAGGGTGACCTCTCCTTTCCTGGTTCTAACCTCAGCCCATACTACCTCAGTAGACGAGTTGTCATCAAACGTCCTTTCTGCCACCGTAATACTGTCCTTGACTAATAATGCCACACCTCCCCCTCTTTTACCACCTTCCCTGATCTTACTGAAACATCTAAACCCCAGAACCTGCAACAACCATTCCTGTCCCTGCACTATCCATGTCTCCGAAATGGCCACAACATCGAAGTCCCAGGTACCAACCCATGCTGCAAGTTCACCCACCTTATTCCGGATGCTCCTGGTATTGAAGTAGACACACTTCAAACCACCTTCCTGCCTGTCGGTACACTCCTGCGACCTTGAAACCTTATTTATGACCTCACTGCTCTCAACCTCCTGTACACTGGAGCTACAATTCAGGTTCCCATCCCCCTGTTGAATTAGTTTAAACCCTCCCGAAGAGCATTAGCAAATTTCCCCCCCAGGATATTGGTACCCCTCTGGTTCAGGTGTAGACCATCCCGTTTGTAGAGGTCCCACCTACCCCAGAATGAGCCTCAATTATCCAGGTACCTGAATCCCTCCCTCCTGCACCATCCCCGTAGCCATATGTTCAACTGTTCTCTCTCCCTATTCCTCGCCTCGCTAGCACGTGGCACGGGTAACAAACCAGAGATAACAACTCTGTTTGTTCTAGCTCTAAGCTTCCACCCGAGCTCCTTGAATTTCTGTTGAACATCAACGGACCATAATTAGGTTCTATCTTGTTGGAAATGGCCATTGTCTGTCACCTGTGTGTCACAATTGTTATTTCCCACTTTTCAGCACAAATATGGATATTATCCACATCATGCCGCATGAGGTCAGGAGTCGAGTGGCCCTGGTGGAACCCAAACTGGGCATCACTGAGCAGGTTATTGCTGAGCAGGTGCTGCTTGATACCGCTGTTGATGACACCTTCCATCACTTTCCTGATGATCAAGAGTAGACTGATGGGACGGTAACTGACCAGGTTGGATTCACCCTGCTTTTCAAGTACAGGACATACCTGTCCAATTTTCTACATTGTCTGTATTGGAACAAATTGGTTTGGAGTGCATCAGATTCTGAAGCACATAGCTTCAGTACTATTGCTGGAATGTTGCCAGGATCCATACATTTTCAATATCCCATGCCTCCAGGCTTTACTTGAATACACATAGAATTAATTGAATTGGCTGAAAACTGACAATGTTGGGGACCTGACTGAAAATTGCTACAAATGCTACAGCCTTATTTTTTGGCACTAATGTACTGGGCTCCACCATGATTAAGGATGTCTCTACAAGCCCTGTGTGGTGGTCAGTCTTACCAATTCTGTCATGGATTGGTGCATCTGCAGCAGATAGATTGATAAGTTGATGTCAACTATGTTTTTTCCACTTACATGTTCCTTCACTGCCTGCTGCACAGCCGGTCTGGCAGCTTTCTCCTTTAGGACTCAATCATCTCAATCAGTAAGGCTGATACTGAGCCAATCTTAGTGGTGAACATTGAAGTCTCCTACCCAAAATGCATTCTGTGCCCTTGCCACCCTTCGTGTTTCCTCCAAGAGCTGCTCAACATGAAAGTGCAGTGATATATCAGCTGAGGGAGGGTAGTACATGATAATCAGCAGTAGCTTTCCTTGCCTATGTTTGACTTGATGCCATGAGACTTCATGGGGTCCGGAGTCAATGTTGAGAACTCTTTGGCCACTCCATCCTGACTGTATACACCTTTATTGTTGGGACTGTCCTGACAGGGTGACACGACATTGACGATAATGACATATCTAGGGATGGTCATGACATTGTCTGTGACATTGTCTGTTAAATTTAAGCCTGTGAGTATGTTATATCAGACTGTTGCCTGCCTAGTTTGTCAGACAGCTCTCCCAATTGTGGCACTAGCCTCAGATATTGGGAAGGTGTATTTGGCAGGTTTGACATTGCTGGATTTGCCAATGTCATTTTCCATGCCAAATCTGATGCCAGTTTCTGTCCAGTTTCATTCCTTTGAAGTAATTGTTAAAATCTGAGTGGTTTGCTCATCCATTTCACAGGGTAATGGGTATGGAGTCACATGTGTGCAGAGATTGTAATGACAGCTACTTCCTTCTACAAAGTACATTCATTTGTGAACCAGAGGGGTTTTTCCAGTGATTGACTCATAGGCATCATTATACTTTTAATTCTAGGATGTATTGAATTCAAATTCCACCATCTGGCATTGTGGAATTTGAACTCACATCCCCAGCACATTCTGTAGGAATGGAATTGATAGAATTTTAAATCAATAAATAAATCTGGAAATAAGGGCTGGTCTAATGGTGATCATGGAATAATTGTTGATTTTTCATTTAAAAAATTAGATTTACTCATACTCTTTAAAAAAAAGTCTGCCAGCCTCTTCTGGTTGGGCCTACATATGATTTCAGACCTATGGCAATGTGATACACTCTTAACTGGCCCCTGAAATAGCCAAGCAATCTATTCTCTTCAAGGCCCATTAGAAATGAACAATAAATACTAGCCTTGCTAGTGACATCCATATTCCATGAAAGAATAAAGAAAAGGTTGCCTCAAAACTCCAGGAAAGAAATGAACAATTTGTACCTTTGTTTTTAACATAAGTGAAAAATATTAAATATATTCCTTCAAAGAAAGAGTTCAAAGCCTCTCTCTTTAAAGGGCTTTCTAGATTAAAATAAATTTAATTACCCTCCTACAAACAAAATACATGAGTAGATATTAATCGGAAGAGACTTGTCAATAAAATATAATTCAAATCCAGTCATTGATCTCAGCACCAAAAACACTTAGATGATTTTTATTGATCTGTTGGACATGAATATATATTTAGAAATTCTCATCAGTCCAGTTTTGAAAAACAGTTTTCATTCAAAACTTTACCTTGGCTGTTTTCTGTGTGGGTACTACTGAAACTGCAGAGTGGTTTCAGTTCCTGCAGTTATTTGCTTTTTGCTCATAAATTTATCTTTTTTCTTAATGTTGACATTAGTGAGAAATGCATGCAAAGTTCTCAATGAGACATCACGAATTAACCTAAAGTATCATTTTGCTAAGAGTGACTTTTTTAGGGAACATGTTATGAAAGAAAGGAAGATTTACATTGCTATATCACCTTTCATGACATCAGGGCATCCCAAAGTTCTTTATTGTTGTGAAAGTATTCTTAAAGTGTCATCTTTGTTGCAATGCAGGAAGTGCGGTAACCATTTTTCAGGTATCAAGCTTCCACAAACAAGAATGTGATAAAGTTTAGAAAATTTATTCCAGTGATGCTGGTTAAGGGATTTTTATTAGCAGAAAACTCTGAAGAACTCCTCTGTTCTTCTTATAATAGTGCAGGATTTTCTTCAGCAGAGACGGCAGGCAGAGCTCTGGTTTAATGTCTCTTCCAGAGGAGGTGAATTAGAATCAAGCCTGATTAACTCACAAATATGCATCAGAAGCACACACATTACCTTACACTTGCTCTGATGGGTGTTCACGATTCTGTTGGTGCAGTGGAATGACAAAATAATCGTCAAAATACTCAACCTTTATGCTGTACCACATAAACTCACAGTTACTTTAATGTGAATTGTTTGTCGTCTCGAATGAAACCATTTTGTTTTCCACATGCGTTATAATTAGGATTTATTCGAAAATCAACCCAAAGGTGTTTGGGCATAAATCTATATACTGGATGCATATCCTTTAATTTTGCCTGCATTCAGAAAGTCATTCAGACTAAAGAGTTTTGTGAATATTTCACTGATGTACTCCATGTCCAAACTCTTTGTCTAAGGGCTATGACTCACTGTAATGTTGCCATTCACTGTGTAGCTACTCAGGACTGTGTTTCATTCAAAGCGATTGCTTTTAGAATCATAGAGTCATAGAGGCATACAGCACAGAAATAGACCCTTCAGCACGACTTGTCCATGTCAACCAGGTTTACTAAACTGAGCTAGTCCCATTTACTTGCGTTTGGCCCATATCCTATTACTTCAACACTTTGCTGAAGGAATGATTATAACCAGATATTTTAAGTTTTACAATTATAGTTACCTTGTACTCCTATGTTCATTTAATTCTGTGTACTGCCCTAGCTGGATTTAACAAATTTGTGTGCAGAGGTCAGTGACTACCGCAAGGTAGTGACCATGCTCAGAAGTACATTTGACTACTGGTTGCACCACAATTAACTTCAGTTTTTACAATTGTTGCTGTCAGCTTGAAATACTCTGCGAAGGCAGCAAAAAAACACTAGGATCTATTCTGATCTCCTTATCAGATGTGTGGCTCCAGTGTGAACATCCCTGAAGAATGCTCTTATAGCCGCTCCTGAGGCCTGTGAAATGGGGTTGGCTGAATCTCAATGGTGATAGAGCTGACCAAAGAATCCATGATTGCCAGAGTAACATGATGGCAAGTTTACATATTTCACACAAGTGACAAATCTTATCATATTTTCAGATGTTCTCATGAAATTTCCATGACAGGCAATCCTTCCTTCAAATTAAAAAAAATCGGTCATCAAAAATTGATCTTTTAAAGTCCTGGACCTCTGATGTTTGCACCTCTTCCTCTTTTTACATTGAGAGACTTTGTTCTCCTATCTGCTCTTACTTTGGCTAAAAGGGGAGGCTTCTCTTGTTCATCTTGACCCTCAAAAAAAGGCAGAGGCAATTGGAAACTTTACCAGTGTGTATTCTGCATTTGCAAGGGAGACACATTCTTCCCATGAGAAAACTGGATGGCCTTGAGCTGTTACCAAACATTGATTTCATAATTTTTTCACAAGAGTGTAAATGCATTATTTGAATGTACGAACCATTTTTGAAGACACATGATTTCATTGTTCCAAATATGGCCAAATTCCGTCTATGACATTTAAATCATAAATTAACACTAGGGGTCATGCACAGGAAGGAGTGGCAGGAGGCAAACAGACGGCAGAATGTTGTGTTGTAATCCTGTTTTGATGGCACACCTAGCCTTTATATATTGGAACACCCTGTCTGTTTATTGTCCCAGTACAATGTCTTAATGCCTTAGGGTGGTGTATCTGGCCTTCTTTTCATGGGGAAGGAGCTATGTGTTCTAGGCCAAGCATTGTTCAAACAAAAGTATTATCGTTTCACTGTCCTGTGTGATTCTTTCGTAACCCTGGAACATGGCCATTTGTTTTAACTGCTTCTCCTCTTTGCCCTGCTTTGTTCTGCCAAGATGTTTGATTTCATGCAACATTATCATGCTCCATTAATTCAACTATTAATCGTACATTACTTGCACCAAATATGATCCAACCTAAGATTTATTAAATGTTTATTTTAACTGATTGTTCACCTTTCATCGGCTTTCAGTGCCTTCTCCAGCTACTTTTACTTATATGTTTAGTGAGAATCATCCTCGTGTGTTCCCACCAATCTTACTGGCTTCGGAATTGGGCCATGTTGCATTTAATTTTCAGGTGCAGAGCAACATTCTTTGTCCCCACAGTGGTGGGTATTTATTATTCATTCATGCATAGACACCATTGGCAGAACCGAAATTTAGTGCGCATTCTGAACTGTCTCCGAGAAGGTGTTCTTTAAACATCTCAAAACTTTGCATTTCATTGTCATATTTGTGGGTAGATGGCTGCCATCAATCCTCTTTCCTTGACTGGGTTCAAGGCCCGATATGGTTTACACAACTGTGAGTGAGTCTTAACTAGCAGCAGCAGTTTATGTCTTAATAAGATGTAATTTATTTCATGATAGCAATGAGGTAACTTGTCATTAGATAACAAGGTGCAGAGCTTGATGAACACAGCAGGCCAAGTAGCATCACAGGAGCAGGAAGGCTGACGTTTCGGGCCGAGACCCTTCATCAGAAATGGGGGAGGGGAAGGAGGTTCTGAAATAAATAGGGAGAGAGGGGGGCGCGGATAGAAGATGGATAGAGGAGAGGATAGGTGGAGAGGATACAGACAGGTCGAAGAGGCGGGGATGGAGCCAGTAAAGGTGAGCGTAGGTGGGGAGGTAGGGAGGGGAT
>NC_063332.1:92377629-92378393 GCF_021869965.1 Rhincodon typus | reverse complement strand
AGATGTACGGGAGTGGAATGCCTCATCCTGGGAGCAGATGCGGCGAATAGCTCTGGATTCTGAAGGGGACAGGTCTGTCATCTATGTCTCGCAATAGTTCCGCAACAATGTCAAACTATCTAATGACAAGAGATAGTAGGAACTGCAGATGCTGGAGAATCCGAGACAATAAGGTGCAGAGCTGGATGAACACAGCAAGCCAAGCAGCATCATAGGAGCAGGAAGGCTGAGTTTTGGGCCGAGACCCTTCATCAGAAATGGGGGAGGGGAAGGAGGTTCTGAAATAAATAGGGAGAGAGGGGGAGGCAGATAGAAGATGGATAGAGGAGAAGATAGGTGGAGAGGAAACAGACAGGTCAAAGAGGCGGGGATGGAGCCAGTAAAGGTAAGTATAGGTGGGGAGGTAGGGAGGAGATAGGTGAGCCTAGGGGGGAGGCAAAGGTCAAGGGGGCGGGATGAGGTTAGTAGGTAGGAGATGGGGGTGCGGCTTGAGGTGGGAGGAGGGGATAAGTGGGAGGAAGAACAGGTTAGGGAGGCGGGGACGAGCTGGGCTGGTTTTGGGATGCAGTAGGGGGAGGGGAGATTTTGAAAGCTTGTGAAATCCACATTGATACCATTGGGCTGCAGGGCTCCCAAGCGGAATATGAGTTGCTGTTCCTGCAACCTTCGGGTGGCATCGTTGTGGCACTGCAGGAGGCCCAGGATGGACATGTCGTCTGAGGAATGGGAGGGGGAGTTGAAATGGTTCGCGACTGGGAGGTGCA
>NC_063332.1:92340512-92377229 GCF_021869965.1 Rhincodon typus | reverse complement strand
CAAGCCGCACCTCCATCTCCTACCGACCAACCTCATCCCGCCCCCTTGACCTGTCCGTCCTCCCTGGACTGACCTATCCCCTTCCTAACTCCCTACCTACACTCACCTTTCCTGGCCCCATCCCCGCCTCTTCGACCTGTTTGTTTCCTCTCCACCTATCCTCTCCTATATCCCTCTTCTATCCGCCTCCCACTCTCTCCCTATTTATTTCAAAACCCCCTTCCCCTCCCCCTTTTCTGATGAAGGGTCTAGGCCCGAAACGTCAGCCTCTCTGCTCCTATGATGCTGCTTGGCCTGCTGTGTTCATCCAGCCCTGCACCTTGTTGTCTCCTATTCTCCACACTTGCTTATCCAGTACTGTATGATATCAGGTTGGGTGGATCTCAATGCAGACTCGAATGTTAGCCCTATCAGAACCACTACTTTACATAACAAATATGCAACACCAGTATGCACACAGTGCTGTTAGGGAGAGAGTTCCAGGTTTTGGAATGTGTGGAAGTGAAGGATTCTCCAAGACTTGAAGGGGAGGTTGTGGTGTTTTTGAGACTCTGCTGCCCTTCAGAAGGCTTTTGATAAAATGCCTTACAGGAATCTGGTTAGAAAAATTAAAACACACAGGACATGAGTAATGTACTGGAATGGATTTATGATTGGCTAACAGACAGAAAACAGGGATTAGGAAAAAAATTGTCATTCTCACTTTGGCAGGTTGTGATTGGTGGGATACCACAAGGATCAGTATTTGGCACCTGCTGTTCACAATGTATATCAATGATGAGGTGGGGACCAAATGTAAATTTCCAAATTTGTGGATGATACAAACCTAAGTAGGAATGCGTGACATGAGGAAGATGGATATCGGCTTCATACAGGCTTAATGAATAAGTGGGAACATGCCAGATGGAACATAATGTGGAAAAAATGTGAGGTTATCCACTTTTGTGGCAGAAACAGATTTGCAGAGTATTTCTTAAATAGTAAGGTGTTAGTAAGTATAGATTTACAAAGAGATTGAGGTGTTCTTGCCAATAAATCGCTGAAGGTGAACATGTGGGTTCAATAAGCTATTAGGAAGACTAATAGAATGTTAATCTTTATTGCAAGAGATTTAAGTACAGCAGTAGTGAAGACTTGGTTCAATTTTATGGGAGTGTGGTTAAACAGGGCCTAGAGTTTTAAGTGTAGTTTTGGTCTTACTTCGGGTAAGGTACTGTAGCGATTGAGGCAGTGCAACAAAGATTCACGAGACTTGTTCACAGGATAGTAGGACTGTCCTATGAAGAAAGTCTGGGACCTGGGCCTGTATTCTCTAGAAATTCAGTAAATTGGAAGTGATCTTATTGAAACTTACTAAGCATTTAAAGAGATAGATAGGGTAGATGCAATTAAGATGTTTTTGCTTGGTGGGGAGTCTAGACCCAAGGAGTGAGGTGCTGCATTTTAGAAAGGCAAATCAAGGCAGAACTTATACACTTAATGCTAAGGTCCTGGGAGTGTTGCTAAACAAAGAGACAATGGGATGCAGGTTCATAGTTCCTTGAAAGCGGAGTCACAGGTAGATAGGATAATGAATAAGGCATTTTGTATGATTGCCTTTATTGGTCAGTGCATTGAGCATAGGAGTTGGGAGGCCATGTTGAGGTTGTACAGGACCTTGGTTAGGCCACTTTGGAATGCTGTGTTCAGCTCTGATCTCCCTGCTATAAGAAAGATGTTAAGCAACTTGAAAGGGTTCAGAAAAGATTTACAATTATATTGCCAGAGTTGGAGGGTTTGAGCTATAGGGAGAGGTTGAATAGGCTGGGGCTATTTTCTTCAGAGTGTCAGAGGATGGAGGGTGACCTTATAGAAGTTTATAAAATCATGAGCTGCATGGGGTGCATAGCCACGGTCTTTTTCCCAGGGTAGAGGAGTCCAAAACTAGAAGTCATAGGTTTACGCTGAGAGGGGAAGATTCAATAGGGACCTAAGGGACAACTTTTTCACTCAGAGGGAGATATGTGTATGAAATGAGCTGCCAGAGGAAGTAGTGGAGGCTGGTACAATTACAACATTTAAAAGGCACCTGGATGTGTATATGAATAAGATGGGTTTAGAGGGAAATGGGTCAAATGTTGGCAAATGGGACTAGATTAATGTAGCATATCTGGTTGGCATTGATGATTTGGACTTTTTTAAAATTCATTTTGTGGGATGTGGGCATCGCTGGTTGGCCAGAATTTCTTGCCCATCCCTAGTTGCCCCTTGAGAAAGTGGTGGTGAGCTGCCTTCCTCCTCCTGTGGGTTGACCCACAATGATATTAGGGAGGGAATTCCAGGATTTTGACGCAGCAACAGTGAAGGAACGGCGATATATTTCCAAGTCAGGATAGTGAGTGACTTGGAAGGGAACTTGGAGGTGGTGGTGTTCCCATATATCTGCTGCCCGTGTCCTTCTAGATGGAAGTGGTCGTGGGTTTGGAAGGTGCTGTCTGAGGATCTTTGGTGAATTTCTGCAGTGCATCTTGTAGATAGTACACACTGCTGCTACTGAGTGTCGGTGGTGGAGGGAGTTGATGTTTGTGGATGTAGTGCCAATCAAGTGGGCTGCTTTGTCCTGGATGGTGTCAAGCTTCTGGAGTGTTGTTGGGGCTGCACTCATCCAGGCAAGTGGGGAGTATTCCATCGCACTCCTGACTTGTGCCTTGTAGATAGTGGGCAGGCTTTGAGGAGTCAGGAGGTGGGTTACTCGGCACAGTATTCCCAGCTTCTGGCCTGCTGTTGTAGCCACTCTGTTAATGTGGTGAGTCCAGTTGAGTTTCTGGTCAATGGAAACCTCCAGGATGTTGATAGTGGGGGATTCAGCGATATTAACACCATTGAATTTCAAGGGACGGTGGTTAGATTGTCTGTTATTGGTGATGGTCATTAGCCTGGCATTTGTGTGGCGCGAATGTCTGAATGACTGAAGAGTAGGTTTCCATGTTGTACATTTCTATGACTGTACGACTCTTGAGTGAGACACAACTTAATTCAGAGATGAGGAGAAATTATTTTACTCAGAGGATTGTGAATCTTTGGAAGTGTCTACTCTGTGGAAGCAGAACAGAAACAGAATTCCCTCCCTCATGCCATTGTGGGTCAACCTGCAGCAGGTGGATTGCAGTGGTTCAAGAAGGCAGCTCACAATCACCTTCTCAAGGGCAACTAGGGACGGGCAATAAATGCTGGCCAGCCAGCGACACCAAAACCCCACAAAATGAATATTAAAGAACTTAGTCTTTGAGTATGTTTAAGGTAGATATTGATAGATTTCTGATTACCAGTAGCATACAGGGTTATGGTGATGGAATGGGTAAAAGGCATTGATTGTTTGATCAGCCATGATCATGTTGAATTACATAACAGTCTTAATGAGCTGAATGGCCTCCTCCTGTTCCTATGTTCCTTGTCCTTGAACCTAGTAGAAATTGGGGCTTGGAGTTGGTAACCTTGGGAAAGGTCAGTCAGAAGGTCTATTGTTTATGCAACAAAAAGGTCTAACACCTACTTGAGACCCTCTCCTGAGACTGATTTTCCCTGCCATCAAAGAATTGTACAGAACATCAGAATACTATTCAACTCATCCTGCATATTGCGACTCTTTGAAACAGCTCTCCAAACAATGATAAGGATAAAGAGCTTTTCTCCCTCACAAGCTCATTACCGAAAGCTCTGAAATTTATTCCATTTAAGTGGACATTCAAATCCCTTTTGAAAACTGCTGTTGAATCACCTTCCATCATCCTTCCTGATATTGCATACCCCAACCATTAAATATCTCACTTCTCCTACCGTTGGTTCTTTTGCCAATTATTTTAAATCTGTGAACTTGACTCTGCTGCCAATGTTTTTTTTTAATTTACACCACATTTCTATTAAGTTTGTACTAAACATTTTCTGCTTGAAGGAGAAAAATTTCAGCTTCTTTAGTCACTCCAAGTAATTAAGTTGCTCGTGCCTGGTATCACTCTTATATATCTTTTCTGACCTTACACTCCCAGCACTTGGTGATCCTAAAGAGTGGTGCCACAAATGGAACACAGAAGTCTGATTGGGTCCTAACCAGTTATTTATGCATATTCATTACAGCATTAATGCCTGCATTCAGGAAACCAGCCTATAAAACTCTTGCAAATATAAAGATAAGAAAGAATGTGAGCTTGGAGATCCTGAATTTACCCAACTTCCTAATCATTGGTCCGTCTAGGTAACCAGTTCTGAAGACCCTGCCTGGAGCAAGGACAAAGAAGAGATCCATTCATGATCACACATAGCACCACATAAAGCTTCTGTGAGCCCGGACACTGATTACTGCCTTGTTCTTAGCTCCATGACTCACTGTTCACCACACCTCCAGCTCCTGCAATCACCCACAAGATCCAAATATCTCACATCTCTCTGTGCCTGCTACTTGAGGGGCCCACTTCCCTAAACCCTCTCCCTAAGACCGTCGTCAATGTGTGCTGATGCAGCACCAACAGCATTCCCACACCTCTGCTACTTACCTTTTTTAGGCTGCTTGCAAAACACAATTCCCAAATAAATAAGGTTTGAAGCTTAACCCCTGGGTCACCTCAGATCTGTCCGTTGGTGCAGGTCCCCTACAAGTTGGATCTGAACTTGTGAGCCATTGTCTGTGTTCCTTTGCAACTGTTTGGCAGAATGAATAAGTAATAGAACACAGTCATCACAGTTTTAGTTTTCACTTTGCCTAGCACTAGCATCTAATTCTTCTCATAAAGTTAGAAAATAAAGGGATGGAGAGGATCAATGGGTTAGGATGTAATATATATTGAAAGTGTTTTCAATATAACCACTAGTGCTATGCCAGGTTAGTGAACATGTGACTGAAAGAGTTGGCAGGCAAAGAGCTGAGGTCGGGAAAATGCTAATACATCCTCCTGTGACACCAGGCTGCCAGCTTCATACTGGATGCCATGCGTCTCCTCATTATGGCAGTGGTGTTAAGGTCCCTAAATGGCAGCACTTGCCCTTCTGCTAATTGCTTCATGAATAAAAATCTGTCCTGGTCAAGTGCTTTGGTATCCTCCCTCGTGTGAGGCTGTTTCCTGGAGTGTTCAAGAGAAAGGTGGGAAGAGGATCAATGTACGATCAAGAGCTGGAAGTAGTTTTGAGGGCAGCAACAGCTTTTGAACTTTTGGGTGCAAGCAGAAAAAAATGTGTGCTAAAGTTTATTTGAGATTTAAGTATGATTATGAGAAGTGGAAAAGGAAGACATTGATTGTAGAGAGGGTAGAAATGAGCTCCTTGATGGACTGCACAGAAAAAAAGCTGACATATGTGTGAAGACCTAGAGGGCAAAAACAGTAAAAATGAAAGCAATACTGAGAAATGAACGTACTACTGTCCATTTTGAAGTATAAAAGATGAGTCAGACCAGAATGTGTTATTTACAAAAGTAAAACAAAGAACTGGAGATCTGAAACAAAAAAAAATTGCTGGAGAAGACAACTGCTCTGATAGTGCCTGTGGGGAAAAAGCAGAGGTAATGTTTCAAATCCCGTGATTCTTTATCTGAACTGTCCTTGAAACATTAACTCTGCTTTCTTCCCACAAATGCTGCCAGACCTGCTGAGTTTCTCCAGTACATTCTGATGTTATTCACAAGTTTGACTGTGTTTTTATCTGTGGGGTGTGAGCTTTTCTTTTGTGTGCATGCTGCATTCCGGTTTGGGGAAAATGCTGCTCAAATTCACATGATTTGCAAATTCTCATAACGGCTAGCTTGTCACCCACCACTGTTAGAGGTAAAGAGAGTCTCTCTGTCTTGTAAACCTGTTTCGCTTCATTGAGTGCAAAGCAGTTGCCAGGTTCTCCTATGTTATACCAGTAGCAATGCTTCAAACATATTTTATTGGCTGCAAAGTGTTTATTACATCCTCAGGTGTAAGAGTGTGAACAAAGCTTTATAAATGCAAACTATTTCCATCTGAGACATAATACTGAATTGTCAGCATGGTGTATTTTGTTCAATTACCTTTGCTGGTATCTGCCAGAACATTATCATTAGTTGTATTATTATTTGATTTCCATCCTGTTGCTATGCATTTCATACATCTATGCTTAATTACATAAAAATAGGTGAAATATTAATTACAACTTATATGCCAATTGAAAATAATTGTCAATAAGAATGGGAGCATGGTTCAGTGAGATTAGTTTTAATTGCTTCAACAGGGAGTGACTTGCATATTTGTGAATTAGTGGCTTTTTGTTTCACTGATGTGAATTATGACTTGACTAAACAGCAACAATTGTAATTTCTTTTCACAAAATAAACAGAAGACACTAGATAATGAGCAATGTGCAATTTAACGGTATCGTTCTATTGTCAGTGTCTCTTGCAGACTAAAAATGAAGTAGCTTCTGAAGTTCAGCAGATACTGGGGATGACCTATCCAACCTGAAGCTTGTGGAACAGAATGAGGCCATTCAACCCCTTATGTTTCTGCTCTCTGATAAGCAAAGGAGTGAGAAATTATCAGGGGCAGGCAGGAATGTGGAGTAGTTGAATCAGCCATGATCATATCGAATGGCAAAGAATGCTTAAGAGGGCAAAAAGTAATTAGAAAATAATCATTGATCCTAATGTTGCCAGAGTGCAGGAAAGTCATTCAGCATATCCCTGTGTTTCTCAATGGATTTTTGATTATTTTTTGTTTATTGTTCCATATTTTACAGTCTTTCTATTTTTTCTTTTTCCTTACTTCATCATTTACTTTCAGCCATCTGTCATTATATGAACAAAATAATGCTACTAGACATGTGTCTTATTAATATTTCTTTCCTTTATCCCCCGATCACAAAGTACTGCTATAATTGAAGTTGATGTTTGGAGTAAAATCACATTTGACTTAATGTACATGTAACTAATATACCAAATACTCATCAGTGAGAATCCATACATACAAACATTTAACTAAAAATTATGGGGCTAGATTTTCCGAGGAGTTGCAATCTCATCCAGATTGCCTCTTGTGTCTTTCTTTTTCACAAAAGAAGGCAGCGCTGCATTTTTCAAAGGTGCTTCTGCTCAAGCTCCCTCAGAAATACAAAAGCATGCTTCTTTCTGTTAGTTGTTTCATAGTGTAGAAGAAGGCAAACCATTCCCCTTTTCATAGCAGTCATCCACCATAATCTGAAATTTAAAGGTCCCTACAGCCACATCGGCATCTATTGTCAAATGATGAATACATAAGCTAAGTGTGATGTCAGGGATCTGGGAAATTAGGGTGCCAGCTGGGAAAGGTGCTATTTAGGGAGGGGTAGGTTGCCCGTGGTTAGGATGTCAGATGCGTAGAGGGTAAAGTATCAGCTGGATAAGGTGTCAGTTAATGTAGTGGCAGCTGGTGAAGGGATAGGGTAGCAGGGGATAGGAAGCCAGATGAATGTGGTACAGGGTGCCAGGTAGATAGGTTGCAGAATGGGCATGGAATGTGGTGCAATTTAGGATGTAGGATGCCATGTGGGTGAGGTGCTAGTCAGCGCGGTAACTGATGCAGTGTTTAGAGTAGTTCACAGTGGGTGGGATAAATCAACTCGAGCGGAGGGTGGGCGTTGTAATCAGGGGGTGGTTGAAGTCCAGTGGTGGGGCAGTTGGATTCAGGTCTGGTTCAGGCGGATCTAGCAGGTTTGGATTAGATGGAACCCAATGATGGTGGCTTGTTAATGGACACAGTACACTTTCCAGTCCTGTTTCCTGTCCTTCAATAAACACAGAACAGTTCATTTTGGTCAATCCTGATCTGAAGGTTGTTCTAAATATTTATGCGTTAGTCAGCTCTGCCACTTAATTATCTTAATATTGGTATAGATTTTGGGGTACTTCTATGAACATGTGAAGAGAAGAAGATCGGTGAAGGCAAATATAAGTCTCTTATAGTCAGAAGCAGGGAAAAATGTAATGAAGAATGAAGAATTGCTAGAAGAATTGAAAACACATTTTGGTTCTCTCTTTACAAACAAAGGCACAAATAATCTCTCAGAAATGTTACAGAATGAAAGGTCTGGTGAGAGGGAGAAATTGAAGGAAGAAAATAATGGTAGGGAAACTGAAAAAGTTAAGGCCTGACAGGTCACCAGCATCTGAAAATCTAACCCTACAGTTAAAAAAATGTGGTCTGGAAATATTGGGTGCTTGTGGTCATCTTTCAAAAGTCTATAGACACTAGAGCAGTTCCTACAGATTGGAGGATGGCAAATATAACATCATGATTTAAAAAGGTTGGGGGAGAGGAAAGAAAAGCATACAATTATGAACTAGTTAGCCTAACATCAGGGAAAATGCTAGAGTCTGTTATAAAAGACGTGATAACAGAACATTTATAAAGCATTAATACAATTAGGCAATGCCAACATGTGTTTTTCAAAGGCAAATCATGGTTAATAAGTCTAGTAAAGTTTTTTTCAGGATGTAGCAGGTAGAATAGATAAAGGGTGCCAGGGTTGCGATGTATTTTCATTTTCAGAAGGCTTTTGGAGACATCGAGTTATAGAGCTGTACAGCATGGAAGCACACCCTTCAGTCAACCTCGTCCATGCTGACCAGATATCTTAAATTAATCTAGCCCAATTTGCCAGAATTTGGCCCATGTCCCTCTAAACTCTTCATATTTGTGTACCCAACCAGATGCCTTTTAAATATTGCAGTTGTACCAGTCTCCACCACTTCCTCTGGCAGCTCATTCCATACATGCACCACCCTCTGTGTGGAAAGGTTGCCCCTTAGATTCCATTTAAATATTTCACCTCTCATCTTAAACCTAAGCCCTCTAGTTTTGGACTCACCTACCCTGAGGTAAAGATCTTGGCTATTCATCCTATCCATGCCCCTCATGAGTTTATAAACCTCTATAAGGTCATCCTTGCTCCAGTTTCACAACATCCTTCCTATAGCAGAGAGACCAGAATTGAACGCGATATTCAGAAGTGGCCTAACCAACGTACTGTACAGCCTCAACATGACCTCCCAACTCCTATACTCAATGCACTGACCAATAAAAGCAAGCATATTGAATCCCTTCTTCAATATCCTGTCCAACTGCAACTGCACTTTCAAGGAACTATGAACCTGCACTGCAAGGTCTTGGATAAGGTCTCAGATAAGAGGTGAGCAAAACTAAAGCCCATAGAATTTGGACATAGGACATTGGCTTGGCTTGAGAATTGGGGCAGACAGAAAACAGAATGGGAATAAATGGGTCTTTTTTCTGGATGATAGACTAGGGGATAAAAAAATTGTCACTGCTTGGGTCCCAAATATTCATGATATTCCAGTACTCCTTTATGTGTGTCAGAGACATAGACAATGCACAGCACAATCCTCAAATCCTTAGAGAAATACGACCAACAATGCATCAACAAAATTCAGCAAATCCACCGACAGGTTAGGCAAATCCAGTATTAATGTCCTCTCAGGCTCACATCCATCACATCAAGGTGCTGCAGGTAACCAAACGGCTGGATTGGGTAGGACATGATCTCCCAAAATGTGCCCTTTACTCCACGTTTCATCATGGCACCTGGTTAATAGGAAGGCAGACAATATGTTACAAGGAGGTTCTCAAAGCCTATCTGACAGAATGCAATATCCCTGCAATTCAAGGAAATTTGTTGCCCAGAACCACACAAATTGGAAGAGAAGCATCTGTGAAGGCCTCAACCATTTCAAGGTTCTCCAATGGGTAATGGTAGAGGCCAAACATTAACAGTTGAAGAAGCATGCAACAACCTGAGCATCTTACTCATACACCTCATGAAACACCACCGTCCAATCTGTGATACAGTGCGCAGATTCCATTTGAACTAAATAGTAACCTCAGAACTCAAAACTTCTCAGTTTAAGGAAGTCATCCTCAATGCCAAGGGACTAATTATTCTTACTTTTTTTTAAACAAAGACAATAATAGTTATGTTTTGTTAAACATTATGCAATTTTGTGGCATTGCTCTTCCCATTAATGACTGTGTGTTTGGATTTCTCTAAATGGCCAGGACTGTAACTCCCACCTATCCCTTTCTCTGTGAATACTCAGAAGTCTATCTATCCATACATCACCTTATTGAATACCAACAATTCTGAGGCATTTAAAGGAGCCCTCGTCTGTGGTCTTTCTGTCTAACAAGCTGGCTTTGACTGCAGATACTCAAGCCTGCATCACACCATGGGTAGATAGACATGTAATAGGATATGGTAGCATAGGAATTATGTTAGTGAACTGGTGACCCAGAGGCCTAACTAATAATATGGACATGTCCCTCTCCTTTTCAGACAGAAAGAGCAATTCCACACATGGTGCCTTTTTGAGCTAAACAAACGCTTGAAGGGCAGCTGTTCCTTATGCTAATTCTTGACCAATAACGGTTGACTCATCTGCTTTGAATTTACTTGCAAGACAATTGGTACCTTTTTTGCATTTGATAAAACTTGTTCTTGCTTTCAACTTTGATATTTTAGCAATTCTGGCCTGAAAACTGCGAGATGAAAAGCTTCAACTTGTCTCTCTTTCCAGCAGTCCTTAAAGTCTGTACTACCAAGTGACTAGTTGCAAAACTGCAATTTGACTCAGATTCTATTTCAGAGTGGTTAAGTGCAAAGGGATCTGGGTGTCCTTGTGCATGAATTGCTGAAAACTAGCATGCAAGTACATCAGGCAATAAGGAAGGAAAATGGAATTTTGGTATTTATTGCTGAAAAAATAATCTAAAGAAGCGTTGCTGCAACTGTATAAGGCATTAGTGAGACCGCACCTGCAGTATTCGTACAGTTTTAGTCACAAAACTTGAGGAGAGATGAAGTTGCATTGGAGGCAGTTTAGAGAAGGTTCACTAGATTAATTCTAGAGGTGGGGGCAATTTGTTTTATGGGGAGAAATTGAACGGTTCAGGTCTATTCTCTCTGGAGTTTAGAAGAATGAGATCTATTTGAGGTATATGAGAAGCTAAAGGGGATCGAAAATGTAGAGATAGAGAGGATATATCCACGTGTGGGGCAACCTAGAATGAGAGATCACAGATTTAGTATAAGTGGTAACAGATTTAACACAGACATGAGAATTCACTTCTTTCAAATGGTCTTGAATCAGTGGAGTCATTACTCCAGCATACAGTGGATACTGAATAAATTTAGAGTCAAAGAGAAGTCACAGCACAGAAAAAAACCCTTCGGCCCATCGCGGCAATGGCCATCAAAAACAGCTCCCTAACTATTCTAATTCCACATTCCAGCACTTGGCCCATGGCCTTGCATGCTTGGAGAATGCAAGTGCACATCTAAATACTTCTTAAATGTTATGAGTGCTTCTGTCTCTATCTCCGTGATAAGCAGGGAGCTCCAGATTCTCACCAAACTCGCGGTGTAAAAGCTTTTCCTCACATCTCCTCTAAGGCCTCTGCCCTTACCTTAAATCTATGTGCGCAGTCATTGATTCCTCCTTCAAAGGAAAAGTGTCTTCCCATCTATCACATCTAAGACCCTCATAATTTTATACATGTTGCTCATGTCCTCTCTCAATCTCCTCTGATCTAAGGAAAACAACCCCAGTCTATCCAGCTTCTCCTCATAACTGAATCTCTCCAGCCCAGGCAGCATCCTGGTAAATTTCCTCTGCACCCTCTCCAGTGCTGTCACATTCTTCCTTAATGTGGATTTCAGAACTGCACACAATACTCTAGCTGTGGCCAAGCAAATGTTTTTTTCAATTCCAACATCACCTCCCTGCTTGTAAGCTCTGTGCCTCGACTAATAAAGCCAAATATACCATATGCGTTCTTAAGCACTTTGTCAGCTTGCCCTGCTACTTACTGAGTAAAATCGTGTTTATTGCTGAAGAACAGACACATTTTATTCATTTTTTTTTAATCTTGCGCTCAGCAGGATATTCTGCAAGAATATAAACTTATATAGAAAATCAACATTTATAAGGTATGACAGCAGAGTACTGATTGGTTGGCAAATGGATCACTGGTGGAGATATTTGCCATGGCAAACTCACTCAGTAATCCTTGGCTGTTCACAACAAACATACTAATGTCCGTACCCAACCAGTCCCACTTCCAAAACTGCCAGGACACTGACAAACATTAAATGTGGTTTTACAATTGGGCAATATTGCAGAATAATCTTGAAAGTATGAGGAATTATGTTGATAACCAATTTAAGATTGTCAGCTGTGCTTGCAATGAGGCACACTTGTGAATACTGGAAGCTACATGTATTAACAAACAGACAGAAAGAACATGAACACACACACACACACACACACACACATTATATCTGTTTCAACTCAAGAAAACAAGTGATAACCATTTGCAGAGATAGTAGGAACTGCAGATGCTGGAGAATCTGAGATAACAAGGTGTAGAGCTGGATGAACACAACAGGCCAAGCAGCATCAGAAGAGCAGGAAGGCTGACATTTCGGGCCTAGGCCTTTAGGTCCAAAACATCAGCCTTCCTGTTCCTCTGATGCTGCTTGGCCTGCTGTGTTCATCCAGCTCTACACCTTGTTATCTCAGATACCCATTTGCAGTTTCATTTCCCAGAGCGATGCCCTGAACAATCAGAGTCAACCTGCCTGGTTTAAGAGTTAACAAAGCCTGGCAGTTAACTGTCAGTCTGCATTAATATGCGTGTCTGCTATGGCAATGTTGTGTCAATCGGAGCCCACTTTGCCAACTCCTGTCTCATGCAGTATAAATATTGATTTTTCCCTTTGAATTTATATCCTTGCAAAATGCTCTAATGAGCATAAGGTGAACCATTTTGACAAAATGTGTCTTCCTCTCAGCAATGCACAAGTTCTATACTACCACATTGTGTCTATTCAAAAATGCTTTTCAGTAATTTCATGCTGCTTTTTTGTAAATTTTGCTTGCCATCCTTTCAACTAATAACCTGACATTTGAGCTTTATTTTCATTCACACCATGGATGTAGGTGTTGCTGATTGGGCCAGCATTTATTGCTAGCCCCTAGTTGCTCTTGGGAAGGTGGTTGGGAGCTTCCTTCATGAACTGCTGCAGCACATATGCTGTAGGTAGACCCACAATGCTCTAAGGGAGGGAATTCCAGGATTTTGAACTAGAGATAGTGAAGCAACACTGGTACACTTCCAAGTCAGGATGGAGAGTGGCTTGGAGGAGATCTTGCAGTAAGTGGTGTTCTCACGTATCTGTTGTCCTTGTGCTTTAACATTTCTTTTCCTTAGGGTAGGGGAGTCTAACTCTAGAGAGCATAGGTTTAAGGTGAAAGGGGAAAGATTTAAAAGGGAACTAGGGGCAACTTTTTCACACAGAGGGTGGTGCGTGTATGGAATGAACTACCAGAAAAAGTGTTGGAGGCTGGTACAAATACAACATTTAAAAGGCATCTGGATGGGTATATAAATAGGGAGGATTTACAGCAATGTGGGCCAAATGTTGGCAAATGGGACTAGGTTAGTTTAGGATTTCTGGTCAACATGGACAAGTTGGACTCAAGGGTCTGGTTCCATGCCATATACCTCAAGGACTCAATGACTCTCAGTGATCATGGACAGTGCTGTTTAAGAAGCCTTGGTGAATTTCTGCATTGCATCTTGTAGATAGTATACACTGCTATTTCTGGGCGCTGATGGTGGAGGGAGTGGATGTAGTGCCAATCAAGCGGCTGCTTGGGGTGGGCAATAAACAAAGAAATAACTAATGCTTGTAAAAATGGTACGGCAATTATCATGGGGGATTTTAATCTACGTGTAGATTGGTCAAACCAGCTCGGTCAGGGTAGCCTTGAGGAGGAGTTTGTTGAGTGTATCCGTGATAGTTTTCTTGAACAGTATGTAATGGAACCAACGAGGCAGCAAGCTATCCTAGATCTGGTCCTGTGTAATGAGACAGGAATAATTAATGACCTTATAGTTAGGGATCCTCTTGGAAGGAGTGATCACAGTATGGTTGAATTTAGAATACCGATGGAAAGTGTGAAGATAAAATCCAATACCAGGGTCCTGTGCTTGAACAAGGGGAACTACAATAGAATGAGGGAGGACTTGGCTAAAGTAGACTGGAAACAAAGATTTTATGGTGGGACAATTGACGAGCAGTGGAGGACTTTCAAAGCAATTTTTCAAAGTGCTCAGCAAAAGTATATTCCAGTGAAAAGGAAGGACTGTAAGAAAAGGGGTAATCTGCCATGGGTGTCTAAAGAAATAAGGGAGGCTATCAAATTGAGAGAGAAGGCATACAAAGTGGCCAAAAACAGCATGAAACTAGAAGATTGGGAAAACTTTAAAGGTCAACAGAAAGCCACAAAAAGAGCTAAAAAGAAAAGTAAGATAGAACATGAGAAAAAGCTAACACAGAATACAAAGACAGATAGCAAAAGTTTCTATAAATATATAAAACGAAAAAGAGTGGCTAAAGTAAGCTTTGGCCCTTTAGAGGATGAGAAGGGGAATTTAGTTATGGGATATGATGAAATGGCCGAGGCATTGAACAGGTATTTTGTATCGGTCTTCACAGTGGTGGACACCAGTAACATGCCAGTAAATGACAAAGAGATGAAGGTAGGTGAGGACCTGGAAACAATCATTATTATGGGAGAGGTAGTGTTGAGCAAGCTAATGGAGCTAAGGATTGATAAGTCTCCTGGCCCTGATGGAATGCATCCCAGGGTACTAAAAGAGATGGCGGGAGAAATAACAGGTGCACTGGCAGTAATTTTCCAAAATTTGCTGGACTCTGGGGCAGTCCCAGCAGATTGGAAAACAGCAAATGTGACACCACTGTTTAAAAAGGGAAGTAGACAAAAGATGGGGAATTATAGACCGGTTAGCTTAACCTCTGCAGTGGGGAAGATGCTTGAGTCTATTATCAAGGAAGAAATAGCAAGGCATCTTGATGGAAATTGTCCCGTTGGGCAGACGCAGCATGGGTTCATGAAGGGCAGGTCATGCTTGATAAATCTTTTGGAATTCTATGAAGACATTACAAGCAAGGTGGACAATGGGGACCCAGTGGATGTGGTGTACCTACATTTCCAAAAGGCCTTCGACAAGGTGCCGCACAAGAGGCTACTGCATAAGATAAGGATGCATGGCATAATGGGTAAAGTATCAGCATGGATAGAGGATTGGTTGACTAACAGGAAGCAAAGAGTGGGGATAAATGAGTGCTATTCTAGCTGGCAGTCAGTGACTAGTGGTGTGCCTCAGGGATCGGTGTTGGGACCACAATTATTTACAATTTATATAGATGATTTGGAGTTGGGGACCACGTGTAGGGTGTCAAAGTTTGCAGATGACACTAAGATGAGTGGCAGAGCAAAGTGTGCAGAGGACTGTGAAACTTTGCAGAGGAACATAGATACATTGAGTGAGTGGGCAAAGGTCTGGCAGATGGAATACAATGTAAATAAATGTGAAGTCATACATTTTGGTAGGAGTAATAGTAAAAAGGATTATTACTTGAATGGTAAAAAGTTGCAGCATGCTGCTATGCAGAGGGACCTGGGTGTCCTTGTGCATGAATCACAGAAGGTAGGTCTGCAGGTACAACAAGTAATTAGGAAGGCAAATGGAATTTTGTCCTTTATTGCTAAAGGGATTGAGATTAAAAGCAGAGAGGTTATGTTGCAGCTGTACAAGGTGCTGGTGAGGCCACACCTGGAGAACTGTGTGCAGTTTTGGTCTCCTTACTTGAGAAAGGATGTACTGGCACTGGAGGGGGTGCAAAGGAGGTTCACTAGGTTGATTCAGGAGTTGAGGGGGTTGGCTTATGAGGAGAGACTGAGTAGATTGGGATTATATTCATTGGAATTCAGAAGATTGAGGGGGGATCTTACAGAAACATATAAAATTATGAAGGGAATAGATAAGATAGAAGTGGAGAGGATGTTTCCACTGGCAGGTGAAGCTAGGACAAGAGGGCATAGCCTCAAGATTAGAGGGAGCAGATTTAAGACTGAATTGAGAAGGAACTTCTTCACCCAGAGGGTTGTTAATCTATGGAATTCCTTGCCCAGTAAAGTAGTTGACGCTACTTCAGTAAACGTTTTTAAAGATAAGGTAGATTTTTTTTGAATAATAAAGGAATTAAGGGATACGGTGAGAACGCGGGTAAGTGGATCTGAGTCCACGAAAAGATCAGCCATGATCTTATTGAATGGCGGAGCAGGCTTGAAGGGCCAGACGGCCTACTCCTGCTCCTAGTTCTTATGTTCTTATGGATGATTTCAAGCTTCTTGAGTGTTGTTGGAGCTGCATCCATCCAGGCAAATGCAAAGTATTCTATCAAAAACCTAATTTATGCTTTGTTAATGGTGGACAGTCTATGGTTAGCAGGCTTAAAGTTTATCTTTAAAATTTATCAAAGTCAGGTTACACGGAAGATGATGTGTCTAAGCTCTATTCATTTGAGAGCGCTTTCAGAAACTTGGCCATGCAGCTAACTCTTATCTTTCATTGGAAAACAAACAATTCTTCAAAACATTCTTTTGCACAATTCATAGAAAATTATAATTGTTTGTCTAATTTCATTTGTTTATGCATAATTTAAAATTCACAATGTGCAAAGCAATTTTATCATTTGCACTGTTAACGGATCGCTAAAAGTACAATGAATACCTATTGCAAATGATTTTTGCCCATTTAAATTTCTGAATATGTTCTGCTGGTGAGATGGGTTCTTTACTAAAATACAGAGTAAGAAGGGTAAGAGAAAAAGTAGAGTACCTTCCATACAGATTTTCCAAACCAACTGCATAAGAACCAGGAGCAGCAGTAAACCATCTGGCCTTTCGAGCCTGCTCTGCTATTCAATAAATTCATGGCTTATCTGTTCATGGCCTCAGATCCACTTACCCACCCTCTCACCATAACCCTTAGTTCATTTACTGTTCAACAAGTTATCTGTCTTAGCTTTAAAAACATTCAATGAGGGAGCCTCAACTACTTCACTGGGCAGGGAATTCCACAGATTCACAACCTTTTGGGTAAAGAAGTTCCTCCTCAATTCAGTCCTAAATCTGCTCCCTCTAATTTTGAGGCTATGTCCGCTTGTTCCAGTTTCACCTGCCAGTGAAAACAACCTTCCTGCTTCTAACTTATCTGTTCCTATCATTATTTTATATGTTTCTGTAAGATCCCCCCCCTTTCTTCCAAATTCCAATGAATATAATCCCAGTCTATTCAGCCTCTCCTCATGAGCCAACCCTCTTAACTCTGGAATCAACCTAGTGAATCTGCTCTGCACCTCCTCCAGTGCCAGTACATTCTTTCTCATGTAAGTAACTACGGTAACTTTGATGAAGAATCCAGAGAAATCTAAAAATTTTTTTTAAGATGATTGGGAGAATGATGTGTAAAAATTGAACCCTAAAGTGTGTGCTATTGTATGTCTAGCTCATCAGAACTAAAATGAAGCATTTGAGAGGTTAAAACATTGAATATTGTTGAATCATTTAGTTGATGGCTCCCTAATCTCTGATTCACTGAGTCTAAGTTGGCACTACTGAGGGCATTCTGCACTGTTGACAGCACCATCCTTTCGATGAAAAGTCTTATTGAACTGTCTTGATTGAAAAATAATTTACTGAAAATGTTGCTGTAGATAATAAAGCAAATGGGCTAGCAACTTGTGGTCAGGAAGGGATTCCTTATGAATTGTTCATCAATTTGTGTCACTCTATCTTTAGCTCCATGAAAATGACAAATCACTCTTAAATGTCTGCAACCTCTGAAGTTGCTGCATTTGCACGTCAATTTCCCATTAACCTCACCACAGAATACACAGTCTAATATCTATAAAGGTAAGGGCTTCTTTAATGATGTGATGACTGTTAATAACTTTCAATCAAGCTCTCTAATCTATAGTGACCAACTATAAGTGTGCTGCCTCATTTTTTTCAGGTTATATAATGCTGGTGGAGATTTTTAAAGTGTTGAGCTTTACATTTATTTTTGTTTCTGTCTCAGGTTTCTTTGTCATATTGCAATTTTTCTTCCTTCTCAGTTCTCCAATGTTTATGTTGTGAGACATTAATATAATTTGTTAAGAAGGTGTTTTTGAGTCGGTTTCGTTGTTGACTGCCACTCTTGCTGCCCTTTTATCAACTTGTACTTGCACAACTTTCTGGGCCTTGTGATGAATTGCACGCTTGTGTTCTGGTAGACTTCTCTTAGTTTTGTCCCTGCTCTTGGGAAATAATAAAAGGTGAGATTTTACTGAGGAAAGATTTACCACCCTCCCAGAGGGAGGTGAATGCTGAAGGATATTACTTTAAAAATTCAAGTGAACCTTCTTTAGTATTCATTAAGTTAGCTAAATGCATGCTGTCAGAAAGTCAAAACTGAGATCAGATCTGTAGAATTTCCTTCTGATGTGTTGTGCCAGAAGGTTTCCCACTTTTCCATGTGCGTTTAGAATACAATTTATTTAAAACTACAGAAACCAACTCCCTCTCTGAGTTGACAACTCAGTTGTAGTCTAGTCAAGACTAGAATTTGAATGTGTATCATTAACTTTTCTTTATTTACAAAACTTCACAAACTTATAATCTTCTTTTTAAGTTCAATAACTTCTCCCAAGTCTTCCATCTTCCTTTAGAATCATTATGATTGATACAGCTTCTGATTATAACCTCAACTGTAGTTTAGAAAAGCAATGAATACATATATCTGGAGAGGAGAAACACTGCAGATAATCTGATATTATTTTGAAAAGGAGCCTGAGAAATTGTTACATTGTTTAAGAAATGGTGGAATAGCATTTCCTGTGACAGAGTTTCCTATGAAGTTGGACTAAAGAATACAATCTGCACACAATCATCAAAACACCCGGTGTAGATTTGGTAAGAAATATCATTATGATTTGAAAAAGACTGAAAATAAATGTAATAAATAAACATACTGCTAAATTACAGCTAAAATATTAAAACAAAACACAGTTAAATGACTAGTTAATACAAGATCATTAACATGAACGTGAACCTATTAATGCTGATCCAGAGTAATAAGTCTAGAAATTATAAAAGAATGTGATTAAGAAAAGATTACAATCCTTATAATTCCATCATCTTCTTTTACGCTTCTTTACATTACCAACAGTGAATCATGTCACCGGGGAGGAATACCATAACTCAACCTGTGTTTACCCAATTAAGGCAAACATGTAGAAGACTCCACATTAAATATTCTAGTGGCCCATGTTTATATACGTTAATGATAGTAAATCTCTTTCATCCAAGTTTTCTTTAGCTATACAGAAAGGTGACAGGAGAAATGTGTAGCAATTTTCCTAATCACCTTGTGGAGAGATATATTGTACACCTTCGGTGTACGTGGGACTTGAACACAGGTCTCCTGGTCCAGAGATAAGCATACTGACATGAAACCACAAGAACTGACAGCGTGCTCCAGAACTGTTAAGCAGCAAAATTAATTTACTTATTGTCCAATGAGGTGTAGGCATCTGCCAATTGCTCTGTTTAGTTTATATAATTTGTTGGTTAAGGATATTGCCGAAGTTAAAGCTAGTTTTCTTGACCACTCACTGAATGGGGCATATTTAACCCACCTGACTGGAAGGAAGATGAACTGAATCAAACTTCTGATTTCATCTTGTTTGTAACCTAGCTTTCTAGCAAGGTGGGAGAATTGCTTTGAAATTAGGCAGGTGCCCCAGACTGAGATTTATGGGCCGTATGGTAGTTCTCAAAAACATCTATGAGATTACAATTAACTTCACTAATCTACCTTTTTGCCTTAAATGAAGGTTCAAACTTATCATGTTACATGCTTGAAATGTGCTGACCACAAGCCAGAATGCTCCATTTCTTTGCCAGTCACCTTATTTCGGTATTACCAAACAGAAACCTGCATTTTCACTGTAAATTCTAACAGTAAAACACACATTAAAGTAACAGTGAGCAATGCAGCAAAGCTTATGCACATTTTCTTCTAATATAGAAGATGACATCTAAGATAGAAATATTATGCAGAAAGCATCGCACACTTAAATCCCTTTTTTCTGATAGTTGACAACATGTTGCAGGCCTCAGATCAATTGAGACCTCAGGAATAAAATAATGGCCTACTCTTGTTTACAGTCCTATGAGCTTTGGTTGGCAAATTGGTAATCTTCAGTTGTGACCAATGAACTTCAATAGCTATCCAACTATGGGAAGCAGACCGATAAATGCTACCTTGCCTTAATCTGGCACCTATTTATGATTACTTGTACAAGAAGCAACTAAAAACAAATTGGAGCATTGGCTGTAATTGGTTTTCCATTATTCAGCTCATACACAGGGAGGTCAATTGTAAAGCCTCCCCCTCACCCCCAACCCCGTTGCTGTCCTGTCTGGATTGATCTACCTCATCACAGATCTGGAATGCTCCAGAGACTTTTCTAATATAAAAGCAAAATATTGCAGAATCTGGAAATTTGAAATAAAAACAAAATTGCTAGTAAATCTCAGTAGTTCAGGCAGAATCTACAGAGAGATGGAAAGGTACTGCTTCAGGTCATGAGGTCTCTCATCAAAACCAAAGAAAGATAGAACGGTAAGAGTTGGTAAGCTAATGAAGGGGGTTTTGGGTGGTACCAGAAGAAAAAGATTAAAATATGTGACATGGTGGACACTGAGGCAGATAAAATATCAAAATACTTCATGATGCAAAAGCCAAAGAGAGAAATAAGGGGTAAAGGGAAGAAATGTGAGGTGTGAATAGTTGCATAACAGGCCTTGAAATTTAACATTAACAGTTAAAGGTTTAAAGGAACAAGACAAGTTCAACCTAGCAAAACAAGAAAATGAAAAAAAAAACTCAAATAGAACAAGATAAAAGCAGAGATAATCAAATAAAGCTGTTCACCTTGATGAGGTGTTCACAAGGCTACAGAAGAATGAGTTGGAAGTTAAGGTGTTGATTGATTGATTGTTGTCACACATAGCAAGATACAGAAAAGTGTTGTTTTCCCTGCTACACAGGCAGATCATACCATAGAAAGTACATCAGGGTTAGCAGAACAGAGTGCACAATGTAATGTTACTGCCATAGAGAAGGTGCAGAAAGAGAGAGGTCAGATATAACATTTGAGATGTCCAATCAAAAAGTTTGATAACAAGGGGACGAAACTTCTCTTAAATCTGTTTATACGTGTATTCAAACTTATGCTTTCTGTCCTCTGGAAGAGGGGGATTTTTTGACTATGTTGGTAGTTTTGCCAAAACAGTGAGAAGTATAGATGGAATCAATGGATGGAAGGCTGGTTTGTGTGATGGACTGGGCTAGATTCACGACTCTCTGTAGTTTCTTGCCGTCTTGGGAAGAGCAGTTGCCATACCACGCTGTGATGCATCTGGATAGGATACTTTCTGTGGCGCAGGTATAAAAATTGTTAAACGTCCTTGTTGACATGCAGAATTACCTTAGCCTCCTGAGGAAGTAGACATTGTTGTGCTTTCTTGATGGTTGCATCGATGTGAGTGGACCAGGACAGATCATCATTTTCAGGGAATTACTACTCTCGACCATCTCCAACTCAGCACCATTGATGCAGACGGGGGTATGTCCCCCACTCTGCTTTCTGAAGTCACTGACCAACTCCTTCATTTTGCAGACACTGGGGGAGAGATTGTTGTCTTTACATCATACCACTAAGCACTCAATCTCTTCCCTGTGCTCTGTCTCATCATTGTTTCAGATATGACTTACAATTTTAGTGTCATCTGCAAGCTTATAAATGGATTTGGGGTTGAATTTGGGCACACAGTCGCAAGTGTATAAAGAGTACGGTGCAGGGCTGAGTACACAGCCTTGCAGGGCACCGCTGTTGAGGATAATAGTTGAGGAGGTATTATCGCCTATTCTTACCAATTGCAGTCTGAGTTAGGAAGTTGAGGATCCAATAACAGTGGAGGGGCCGAGATCTAGATCTTGGAGTTTAGAGATGGGTTTGTTTGGAATTATGATGTTGAAAATGGTACTGTAGTCGATAAGTAGGAGCCTGACGTAAGTGCCCTTGTTATCCAGATGTCCCAGGGATCAGTGTAGGGCCAGGGAGATGGCGTCTGCTGTGGAGCTGTTGCACTGGTAGGTGAATTACAAAGAATCAAGGCAGTTTGATAGGCTGGAGTTGATGTGGGCCAAGACTAACCTCTTGAGAACTTTACTCTCTGCTGCCCTGGGATGAACTTCATTGGTCACAGTGAGCAGTGTCACAGAGCGTAGGGACTGGTAGCCTTCAGCCCATTGGAGTTGTCCTCTCTCCCTCTGGAAATGCTGCAGATCTGTCCCATTTGCCCACAGACCTCCAAATCTTACCTTAAAAAGTTAAATGCCAAATCTCTGTTGAGAATAACTGCTGAATCATACCTTTCACTGTTCCAGATACTAGGAACTTGCTGAGTAAAATAATCTTCACATTTTCACCCTGCTACATTGAAAACACAAAGGAGAGCCAGAATCAGGGACAGTTGATGTTTAACTTCTGTGGTGGAAATGTTACCCAGGGAACAGGTCAAGAACAAACACAGATGTGGAATAAGGAAGTAAGAGAAAAGAGAAGGCCTGTGAGAGGTTGTAAAGCACTGACTGGACAGGGAGTGAAGTTGGCTTCAAGATGACGGACTAAGATGGCGCATGGGCCCGAAGAGCACCAGCGGCCGAGACTTTGTGAATGATAAAGGAGGAGCTGTCTGGTGGCATTGACAGCGGCAGAGATGCCAGGATGAGGCGAACGTGGCTCCACCCCAGACCAGGATCTGCCGGCGACTGAGGAGCAGGCCTTGGGCTGAATCTCCAGCCCAGACTTGCAGGCTGAGTTGAGACGCAAGGTCCATAGCTAGGCCTGGCACCTGAACAAGTGGCAGTGTTGGCAGAGGGGACAGCGGAGGACAACCGTGAGTGAGGTCCGGTGGCTTTGTCTGGATGACCGTCGGTTCGGGCTCCAGTGGTATGAGAATTTGCCCATGGCTCCAGCTCGAATGTGGCAGTTGTGGGAGCGGCCATGGCGAAGGCCTGTAATCAATACCTAGAGTCCATTATAGAGACTCCAGCCGATGTCAAGGTGAACAGCGGAGGAGGAACAAGAAGGGGAGAGAAAAATATTTTAGTAATATCTTCTAATATTTTCAGTAATTCAAAATGGCACTAGAGCAAGGTGACAATTAACACTTTTCACTGTATTTTTTTCAAAAGCATTCGACAATAAATCGTTCCAATCAAATAATAATTATGGAGGTCAGAGCCACCGGGCAGTAGTCATTGAGGCATGCTGCATGATTTTACTTTGACACTGGGATGATGGTATCTTCTGGAAGTGATGATATTCCTCAGGCTTCTGTCAGGCCTCACTGGGATGGCTATAGCAAGATCAGCGCGGAAGGAAGATAAAGAATTAAAATAACAAACAACTGGAAGCTCAGGGTCAAGATTGCACACTGAACACATATGTATTACAAAGTGGTTGCTCCATCAGTGTGTATACTCCACGGTACCGAGGAAACCACATTGTGAACAGCAGACATCGTATATGAAATGGAAAGATGTATAAGTAAATCACTGTTACATTTGCATAGAGTTTTTGAGGCCTTGGATGGTGACAAGGATGAATGGACTAGTTGCATCTCCAGTTTTTGTATGGAAAGGTGCCCTTTGAGATGCTAAGAGTGTAAAGTGTGTTTGATGATGGAGTTACAAAGAATACAGGAACTACTGAGTTGGATGTGTGGACAAGGGGAATCCCATCCTCATTCTGGAAGGAAGGAGAAATCTGAGATGAGAAGGACTGCGGATGGGTTAAACATTTTGAAGGGGCCTAGCAACCATAGTTGGTGGGAATTCTCAGTTGAGTTAAAAGGAATTCATTTCAGAAGCACTGGTATGGAAGGTATTTTTATCAGAATCGAGTTTTTTTTTAAGACTTTCCTGGTGTAAAAGATTGCACCATGGGTAAATTCATCAAGCCGTTGTGGGAAACCTCGACATAGTTTTATTTTAATCATTGCTTTGTGAGGTGAGAATGTTAATATAACTCTTCTGCCCCCAGCTCTGAACCTCTTTGTGTGGTTCCATGTGAAATTCTTAATTCAGCCATGACTGGTTTTCTACTTAAATGTCAGAGAAATTCATCTGGAAGAAATGTGTATTTTTAATAGAGAATTTGAATATTGCTGGTAGGTTCTGCACATTCTGTCTTATGTAGACTACATCATCTCCTTGCTTCCATCCTTCCATCTCTGTGCTTTTTACCTGAACTTTGAGTTGGCAATTCTGATCAAGTGGACAGTTTTCTATCGTGAAATGTTCCTGTCCAAAAGGAGCATTATAATAAATTAGTGGATATCAGGGGGGCAAGATTTAGGTATTGAGTAATTTTTCACTGTTCATTTTTACAGCTCCCACTCATTGTCTCCTATTTTTAAGAGCTCATGCAATCTATAAGCAAAGCTACCTAGTCGAATGAAGCCAGGTTGGCAAAAAAGTCAACTGGAAGATAGTGCCCAAAGTCCTGCTCCATTTCCATCGTCAGTCACTTTCAGTTCTACTTTTACTTTATACCATTCAGTCCAATTCCTCTGCACTGACCGGATGTCCCAATCTGACCTAGTCCCATTTGCCAATATTGGCCAGTCCTGTCCATCCCCAAGCCGTATTTCTATAATAGCTCTGCTATCGCAGTCCCATGTTCCCAACCACACCCTAATTTCATTTGCCTTACCTGTCAGGTCTTTCTAATTAAAAGAATAATTTATAACCATAGCTCCTTGGGGCAGTACAATGACAACAAAAGTGACAGAAAGGTGGGGAGAGATAGGGGACATTAAATTACAATGGCATTAGAGGGGAAAATACGGCATTCCACCCCGCGAGGAAGTTGAGGGTGTTGGTCGATGCTGCGTGTTCCTTTTTGAAGGACAACCATCATGAATGCAGCCTGCAGAAGAGGGGCAGGCAGTCAGGAAGTCCATCCCTTCATGGCCCACTGCATGAACCTTCCAACAGCTACTTTGGCCAGGCACAGGAACAGACCCGTGACTTGCCCCTCCTCTGTTCAGTTCTATGGATAAGGGGTCGGGCAGGAACTGCACATGGGGCATTTCAAAAGTTATGCCTACTGTTCTAAATGTGTGTTTCAGATCGTCTGGAATTGTCATGAAATTGGCTGAGTTTTGGAAACGATTCTGACTTACACCTGCAATTTGGAAGCATAAAGCATGGCTTTGAATTAGGGAGAACCTAAAAGGTGAGTAAAAATTATGTTTTCTCCTTTACCGTCGATCATGAAATGCTGTAGCTTGAGTTTGCTGAAATTAATGTGAATAATGTCCCAATTGAAAAAGGTAAAGGTCTATTGAATTAAAGAGTTGCCATACTGTTGCTTCAGAAAACTAGCAAATCTCAGGTGCAAATGCAGCATTGTAAAAATGGAAAATGTTGTGCATTTTGTGTCTAGCAGGGTATTTGTACCTGATGCTGTAGGGTTCTGAATGACCTTGTGGGAGAGGTCAAGCAGAGAAAGGATGGCATTTTTCCCAGGACTGGCAGAGGGGGCCATAACACCAAACCCTGTCGGCCTGTTCTAAAGTTGTCACCTGGGTTAGTGTAGTCGCAGCAGTCCAGAGGAATGTCTTTCTCCACTCTACCAAGTTAAATGGCACCATCACCTCCCTGATTACCTCACACTCACACTATTGCAGCTACTGCACCAACTTCCCAGCCAGAGTCATGCTCTACCACTTTCAATACTGCAGGCAACACCTTCCTTCACTCAATGTCATGCCTACCACCCTATAATATTAATGAGGTGAAATTAAATAGTAATGAGGGTGATAAAGAGCTATTGTCCCTGTTATTGGACCTCTCAACACTCATGAGCAAGAATATTGTATCGATATCCAGGACTTGGTTGGACAATACAGCATTTTGATCTCAACGTCAAGATGGGCATTGCTCAAGTTCTCGAGAAATTGACCCAAATTTCTCACCATAGCCACATTGTTCAAGAGCTGGAAGATTTTAAACAAAGAATAGCGTGCTTCCATTGACCTGTGTTAAGATGGATTCTGGTTGCTATTTCAACCATCAGATCATATGCTATGATACAGTGATGATATCATGAGCATATCTCTTAAAGGTCTGCTGGCATATAGTGGCTTGTAAAGATATAGTTGTAAATGGACTATGAGGCAAAACACTATGTCCTCTTTCTCTAAAGATAACATAAATCCCAAATAAATATAGACAATTACATATTGGCGTTAATTATACCCCTTTTAGTACAACCTATTTGTATGACTTTTATGTAAATAACACGTTTTGAGTTTGGATTTCAAACTAATGGGATGTATATTGGTTACTTTTGTGAAAGGGTTAAAAGAAAATGAAAACAAGATCAGAGAGGCCTTCTGGAACAGTGATTTTATTCAGTATGTGTCAGAAGGCAAGTGATTGCAAGCCTTCTGAGTGTTCATGGGAACACAAGCTGTTTTTCATTTCAGATAATCAAAGATCAATTTTAGCTTATAAAATCCCAGAGATTCAAAGCATCTGGGCATTTTTGACGGAGACCTGTCTAGCTCTTGCATTAGCTCTTGTGTTGACTTTAATTTTGAAGATTGCCATCGTTTCTTTTCAAACATATAGTATTACTTGTTGTAAAAAACTTCAGATTGCTCTACTCCATCAACAAGAAATATGAGGGTGACAATATTGAAAGCTTGATTGCCTTGTGAGATGAATCTCATCAATGCATTTGTATTTGTGCTCCTTAACATTGTTCTTGCTGTCAGAATTGTGGTTTTGTACTGTTTTGTTGGTCATTTATGTACGTTTGAGGGTTTGGCTTGACCTTTCAAATCAAGCTACAGGAGGTGGGGTGTGAGATGCATAGAGAATCTGAATGTTAGGTATGTGTCCCATTGCTGCTGGGTAGGAGGTGGGTGTGTGTATGATAAACTGACAGCATGAGCTATTTGTGGTGTCATGAGTAGGACATGTCATGTGAAAGCATGTTCATTGACTATGACTGTTTGTGTGAGATCACTATACTTTTGCAAGGACGGCAGCTATATCCTTGGGATCTGACCCTAGGAATTGAATTCCTTGGCAAATGTTTCTCACTTCCTTTCCGGGATTTAATGGGAAGACCATCAACCAAATGCCAGTGCTGAAGCCAGGTTTACAGGAACTCAGGCAAAACGGCTGAAAAATCACTTGAATAGACAGGACAGGTCACCAAGCATCCTCTACACCAGCTGCTGAACTCTCATCTTTCAACTGGCCAATGTTCCATGGGAGGACAAAGGTATTACTCCTTGCAGCAGCTTAAACATTGTTGCCTGGGAGGAATCATTCTAAATGGCAACAACTTCTCAAGTTGCATCATGTTTTGAATCACAACATCTTAATGACAAGGTCATGCTGTGGCAAAACAAAAGGAACCAATTCTTGTATTCCAGATCCCATGACCTTGTGGGACATCCTACCCCACGTGCCCAAACATCTGTCAATTGAGAGTTAACCTTTTCTATCATAGATAGACCCATGGGTAGAAACTTTCTTGAACTGAAGGACAGCCAATGACAAATAAGTGATTTATAAATCACAACAAACAAAGACATATCTTGCTTTATTTTATATGAAGTGGACCTTGTGAAACAGGCCTGTTAACATTTCATAGTACAATTGATGATTGCAAAATGTTGACTGTCATTCGTGACGCCTTAGATACTAAAGCAGTCCATGTTCAAGTGCAGGGAGACCTGGACAAATCTAGACTTCGACTGACAAATGGAATGTAATGATGCACCACATAAGTGACAGGCAAAGACAATCTCCAACAAGAGAAAATCTAACCATCACCTTTGACATTCAATGGTAAATTACCAACTATCAACATTCTGGGTGTCATCATGACCAGCAAGTGAACTAGATTAGCCAAATGAATGTTGTGGTTGCAGGAGCAGTTCAGAGACAAGGAACCCTGTAGTATATACCTCACTTAGTAACCCCCCAAACCCTGACCATCATCTACAAGGTCTAATTCAGGAGTGTGATGGAATAATCTCTATTCCTGGATGGGTGAAGTTCCTGCAAAACTCAATTAGTGTGACACCATCCAGAACAAGGCAACCTGAGTGGTTGGCACAACTTCGACAAAAATTCACTCCATCCATCATTAATTCTCAGCAGCAGCATGTACCATCTATAAGATACGCTGCATAAATTCACTAAGGCTCCTTAGACAGCACCTTCCAGACCCACAATCACTTCCATAAAGAAGGACAAGGGCAGCTCATACGTGGAACACCACCACTTGCAATATCCCCTCCAAGCCATTGACCATTCTGAATTAGAAATATAGCACTGCTCTTTTAGTATTGCTGGGTCCAAATCCTGGAACTCCCTCCCTAATGGCATTGTGTGTCTATATAAAGTACATGGACCACAGCAGTTCAAGAAGGCAGCTCACCACCACTTTCTCAAGGGCAACAAGCGATGGATAATAAAGGCTGGCCCAGCTGCAAAACACAGATCCCATGAATTTATTTTAAAAGACGTCTGTCTTTCCTATACCACTCAAATAATCTGATTTCTTATTGTTTCATACCATGGAAATATGAGAAAAGGGTGAAAGCTTTATGCATCATTTTTCCTGTACACTCCATCAAATTCTGTGCAACTCCTGTTGGAGAGGGCAAGCAATGATTACTTTGGTAAATGCACATCGTAACAATTATAGTATTAATAGCAGATCATTACTTATATAATTATGCTTACAGTCATTTTCAGAATTATTAATTTGTGTTTCTTGATTGCACTTTTAATCACAATAATTATTTAGCGCTAGATAATTGCCTTTACCATTAAAAATAGTTGAAAATTAATTTGAAATTAATATCTTCTTGAGGAAGTACTTAAGGATTGTTTATATGTCTAATATACAAAAATAATTTTAAAAAGTATGCATTAAGAATATACATTGCTGAAATATCATAAAAGACTACAAAAACAAAATGAATGAATGATGTTTTCTCTCTTTAGTTTTTTTTTAGTTCCTTTTCGATTCTAATGCAATAATAGCTTTGGAATATGGTAGATGCAGTTCCTAAATTGTTATTTCTATTCTGTGAGTATAACCATGAATATTTTAGGGTGTTTGGCATTTTGTGGATTGCAGGTGAACTCAGTTCTGTCACACATATGTGATTTCCAGTCTAAAGGTGTCACAGGGAATTGCAGTGCTGTTATTGTCCTACATAACAAACATGGTATATCATCCAAAAGGTTAAACCTAAGGACTTTCTACTTCCTTGACAAGCATTATGCCAGCACGGATTTAATGTATACCATTTTTTTTTCTGCACCTGTAGTCTATGAGCAGGAAAACTAGCAAAGCTCTAAAATTAGCCACGAGGTTGGAAAGAATTTCAATAAAAGGTTTCCACGTCAATGCATCTAATGTAATATTATTACTACCTAGGTATGTTAGAAGTGGTATTTGGTCATGCGGTGTCCTTTGAAGTAATTCTGTAACTCCAAGGTAGCATCCTGAAGGAAACAGCCCCACACTTCTTAGCCCACGTCATCTTATTACATTAGAAGAAGAACATTTCAACTTGAAAACTTGCATTTCATCTTTAATTCTGAACAACAACCCTCCAGGAATGACCACGTGGTTTAAAGAGCAGATTTCATACGATAGTGCGCTTGTACAATCCATTTGATGTAAAGAAATGGGGCCACATCATGAGCTCCAGTTTGTGATTTCACATTCTAGAAGATTTGGAAGTCATTAAAAATGCAGCTTGAACTAAATTTTACTTCAGTATGGAACTCCAAAGAGTGGGTCCAGGTTGTCAAATGTACAGTCAATAATGAAGGAATGAAAAGATGGGTGCACAAGAGCCTCTGTAATCAGAGAACTGAAGAAGCAAGCCCAGTTCCACCTAATCATCACCATTACACCTTTTAAGGCAAGTCTCAGTCATGTTAATCTTGACAGCTCGCTGTGATTGTCACAAAAAGCCATTTGATTCATTGTGCTTTAGGAAAGTAAAACTGGCCCAGATGAGACTCCAAACTCACGGCAATGTGGAAAATATTTAGCTTTGCTCTGAAATAGCATAGCATGCCATCAATTCAAGGACAAATTGGGATGAACAACAAATTCTGATGTTGCCAGTGATACCAAATCCCATGTCAGAATAAAAGAAAAGAAAAAAAAGTGTCCTGTGTTTCATTCTTGAAAAGGAGCAAGGGCGTAATCCATAAATCTAAGCTTTCTAACCAAGTTTTTAATGACAAATTCCTTCATTTTTGGTTTGCCATTTATTTACCCTGCAATTTGCAATGTTATTCCTGGATGAATACAAGTTCTTGTCGCTGTACATTTCTAGCGCTGGACGATTTAACAACTCCAAAAGTGCAACGATCATTGTTACAATGAGTTGTCTCTTCAGTTTATTAGCTGTCCTAGGTCAGATTGCAATTCACTGGCTAAGATACGTGGTGATAGAGGAGTGAGTCCTATCACAGTGCCACTCTGCAATCGACATTCAAACCATTGGGCAGAGTGTCCAGTATGTTCCATCAAATCAATGATCAGCAAGTACTGAACAGCAAAACAAAGTTTTGCATTGCATTGCTGCGTTATTGTGCAATGTCAGTGGAGAAATGATTAACACCCCTAGCACAATGTATGCTCAGAAGGCTTTTGTAAATGGACTGATCAAGCAACTAACCGTCTAATCATTCCAAGACTAAGGACATTCTTCCTCGAAGATAGAGAAAAATGAAAGAGATAAGTGGCAGACAAATGGATATAGAACCTACAAAAATTGATCTCTGGGCAGATGGTAATTTGGAAATACATTAAAAAAAATTACTTCTAGCTCATAGCCTCGGAGATGTTTGCAGCTCAGATCAAGGCCGTTTAGGCTGTTGTGCCTATTCAGATCAGCAAAGATCTAATACAGTCATCACATTTTCCAGCTTTTGGCCTGTAGCCCTGGAGACAATGGGAAGGTGAATGAATGTCTAACCACTGCTTAACTTTTATGAGAGATCTGACTCAACCATTCTTTCAGACAGAGAGTTCCAGGCTCCAACCATCATCTCACTAAAAAACATTATTCTTAACTCTCTTCTTAGCTTTCAAACTCTTATCTTAAATCAAAGCCCGCAGTTTATTGATCACTCTACTGATGGAAAAAAAAAGTTCCTTCCTTTCCATGTTCTTCATAAGAGGCATTTTTTTGCATTGATACATTTAACAGACCCAGGACACTGACAAGCTGAACTATGAGTACCAACCAACAACAGTATTAGAGGAAGTGTTTTGATTACACTGTAATTGAAGAACAAGTAATTAATAATCATTAGAGAGTAAAAACTATGTTTTTATTAATTTTACTAATCAGTCTTAAGAGTTGTCTTTTTTTTCCAACGTATTGTAAGAACAGACTGTGGGAATGGATTGAGAAAAGCACCTGCAGGGCTCAAATCAGCAGTACTGTCCTTGGCATCGAAGTTTATGAATATTAGTTGTTATTTTTAAGATCAAAAACACACACTGAGACACTTCATTATCTTAGACTGAGAAAGATCACACACATTGAAAGGTCCAATCAACCATTACCAAATTATAAGCAAATTGGATTGAAATGTGTGGAGCAGCTGTGATGCAGGGATGAGATCACAGTTGGAACAGAGTCTGAGTGTTTTTTCATGAATAACCTATTTCAAGTGAAAGTGTTTGAGATCCTTCTGTTTTCCATCTCTCCTTCTTTCTCTTTGTGAGATAGATTTTGAAGGTCCAGAAGAAAGGGCTGCACTTTTACAGCAGCAGGATTCTGGAACAAGAAGCAGGGCTCCATGAAATTCAAATCTCGTTCTGGAAAGCACATTTTTTCTTTTATTCTTCCTTGGGATGTGGACATCACTGCCAAGTTCAACATCTGTTACCCAACCCTAAACGCCCTCAAAATGATTGACTTGCTGAGCCAATTTGGAGACTAGTTAAGAGATAACCATATTGTGTGAGTCCAGAGTCAGATGTAAGCCAGAGTGAATGAGAACAATAGATTTCCTTCTCTAAAGGACATTAGTAAACCAGATTTGTTTTAAGGATAATTGTTAATAGTTTCATATTCAGTACCACTGACACCAGCCATTAATTGATTTAAAATGGTGAGATTTGCACACAAGTCCCAGAGCACTGGCCTCTGGACTATCTGATATTACCACCACACTGTTGTCTCCTTAGTTCTCGACAATGTAGGCCCTTGTGACTTATCTGATGCAGTGATGGATAGTGATCAGGGAGATGTTGCTTCTGTTGCCTGTTTTCGCTTGGTATGTAGAAATTTAGGGCCACAGTGTTCTTAATGGCTGCTAACAATGCAATCCTCACTCTACCATGAGATTGCAGGCTAGATTATAATAGGTGAAGCACATCCCTAACCATTTCTTCAGTGAAATGCAGTCTCCTCTCTCTCACTGCCACCCTCTGAGGTGGAGGTAGGGGATGTTATCCCTGAAAACTTTGCAGAGTATGGGCTTGCAACTGAAAGTTTGTCTCCTCCCTCTGAGCATTGCTTCCTCCCTCTGCTGCTGCTCCATTTCCAGGCTGTGCTACAGCCCAAGAAGGATCGTGATTATCTCACACATTACTGCACTAATACTGCACCAAATGAAATAAATCACAAAGTCTCCACCTGGAGGTTGGATTATTTGTTCTTTAAATATCATTTGTTGGCGTCTCCTGTACAATTGAACATGATCATTTGGTAGACACTAGGCGAGGATTTTAACTAGACCTGCAGGGACCAAAATGACACATTGTTCATCATTTTGTGCTGGAAAATGTTTGATGCCATAAACCATTTACTTTGCACACTTCCAGCATATACGTGGTAACACAGTACTGAGTTTGTCAGGAAATGCTGCATAAGCCTCTTTTGAAATGGTTGCAAGTTTCTAATGCCATTGTGTTAAAACCATTTTTAACTTACATGGCTCCAAACCTATTTTACATTTGTGATTGCTTGACTACAGTTTGTTGATCAGCATGCTGTCTCTTCCAGTCAACACACAATCCTGCTTTGTAACTGTGACAGAAAACAGTGAAGCAAATGAAGCCAGTGGATTCTAAGCTTCTGACATGATCAAGTATCAAAGATACTGTGGGAATAGAATTATCTCTGAAAGTGCTGGAAATTATTTGATGCCAACATTAATTCCTTCTCTATAACTATCGGTGTGATTTCTGCCTTTTGCTACGTAGTACATTGCAACAACTGAGCATTTTTTTATAATGCCTGTCAAATTTTTGTGTTCTGTTTCTTAACACAAAATCACTCTTTCTTGCTGGATTGGTAAGCACTATAGGTTTAACTTATGTACAGTCATATAACTTAGGAGTTGAAAATCTAAGATAGGTTTACTTTACAGGCAAACTCAGAACATACACTTACAGAGCAACTTATACATATATCCTTACTGGTAAACATATCAACATGGAAATTAGCACCAGGAGTAAGTCACTTGGCTCATTGATGCTGCTTCATCATTCAATAAAATCATAACATCCCATTTAACACTAAGATAGGAGACCTGGCTAACATCTTTGTAGTTATCCTTATCAACAGTTTATACATGTTAAGACAAACCTCTGGGACAGCTCGGACCTGTACACAAACCTCCTGGCCCAGAGGTAAGGACACTACCACTGTGCACAAGAGCCCTAATATTGATGGTACAACCCCTGGCTGGTGTTGAACCACCAACCTTTCAGAGCTGCTGCTGTCTATCCCTGCTGATTCTACAGGCCAATCTAACTTGCAGTTATAGAAGATGAGCCACTATTGAGCCTTAATAAAAATAGACACTCATCTTACAGAACAAAATGTAATTTATTGCATGATAGCTACAGTTACAAATTATACTGATAAGCTAGGCAAAATTACAAAGATTATCAGGAACCAGAGACATTGTGTCTTCTTGTAAATACAGGCGTTTGCTGATTTATGAACATCCAAATTATGAATGCTCGTACTTACAGATGAGGTCCGTACAGGAATGTATTAATGTTAATTTTAAAGATCCAGCATGCAAACATTTCCTCATACTTATGAATGATTATTTTGTGTTGGCCTGCATTGTGTTCCAACTTGCGTCCAAATCAGCCTGTGAATGGACTCAAGAATAGGACCCATTTACAAACTGGGGACTGCCTGTAGCACATTTTTTTTAATACTGGGGTCTAAGATAATGGGACAAATACTGCTTTAAATGAAGAAAGCTGTGTAAGAAGGTGTTTGCAGTTTAACATGAAAATAAGTTTCTGGAACACCTTGTGTGGGATCCGGAAGGCTCAGCACATTAACAATCACATGATTGGTTTGTGAGCAGGTAACCATAAATAGCAGATCCTAGCCTGAAAGAGAATTCACTTCAATCTCTTTGCCTCACTCCAGTGTGGAGAAATAACAGAAAAAAATTCCTTGCTGCTGTTTTCCCTCATCATTTCCTTCTGGACTTCCCTTGTTGAAAGGAAAAATCATGTTCAGAGGTGAGGAAAGGGCCAATTCTCAAACAGTGAATGGAAGACTGAAAATCAGTGCATCTGAAATCTGGCAGCACCAGCAAAGATTCAGAAGGAGTCAAAACAAAGCTGGAAGAAAGGATCTCATTAATATCCATGATCAGGGTTGGTGGCAGAAGTGTGATTATCAGACGTTACTTGCCCTTTGCCAGCCATAATGTTTTTGCCATAGAGTCATAGAGATGTACAGCACGGAAACAGACCCTTCGGTCCAAGTTGTCCATGCCAACCAGATATCCTAAATAAATCTAGTCCCATTTGCCAGCATTTGGCCCATTTCCCTCTAAACTCTTCCTATTCATATACCCATCCAGATGCCTTTTAAATGTTGCAATTGTACCTGCCTCCACCACTTCCTGTAACAGCTCATTCCATACACACACAACCCTCTGCATGAAAAAGTTACCCCCTAGATCCCTTTTAAATCTTTCCTCCCTCATCTTAAGCCTATGCCCTTTAGTTTTGGACCCTCCCACCCTGGGGAAAAGACCTTGTCAATTTATCTATCCACACCCGTCATGATTTTATAAATGTCTATAAGGTGACACCTCAGTCTCCAACGCTCCAGGGAAAATAGACCCAGCCTATTCAGCCGTTCCCTATAGCACAAACCCTTCAGCCCTGGCTACATCTTTGTATATCTTTTCTGAACACTTTCAAGTTTCACAACATCCTTCCTATAGCAGGGAAACCAGAATTGTCTTGTCTTGTTGCTTTGTAAGTCTGTACATATATGGGAATTATTTAAAAAAGGGTGTAGAATTTAACTTATGAGTTAACAATTCGTGCTTCTTTCCTACCAATGGCTAAAAACAGTTTGATTACTATAAATAGTTTTTTTTGTGAGTAATAAGTCTTGGTGTACATACTCCTTTCACTTGAATTAGATAGTTAGATAAAGTTGTGTAATTTGCTGATTTAATAAGAACGTTCACATCTGTGATTACTGTAGAGATAATGGGGCTTGTTGTCCAGTGTACTACCCCAGTCAGTCCCCTTTTGAATCTTGTGTTAGATGGTTTCTTCTCTACCTATAAAAAAAATGACACTCATAGCTCAGGAGGAGTTGAATGCTGCTTCAATATTAATTCTTTCAGAACCACTTCAAAAGATGAGCATTCAAAAAGACGAAGGTAAGGTTACGGTCCAGGTTGTTATTGTCTCATTTGACCTGTTAAGCCAAGTCTCGATTTGTACAACCAGTTGTGAATACTGCATATGAGTTCAGTGGTGGACAGAGGCGTGTACTTTGCACGACCCATTTCACCCTGAACATAAGCTTTGTTCCTCTCAAATGTCAAATCAGTCTATGACAAACACCTCTCCATTTGTCTCCGTTTTTCCTTATGCACTGACTTATAGCTAGCAAGCTCTGAAGTTGCCTTTCAGATATATCTAAATTGTTTTTTTCTTCATTTTTGGGATGTGGGTGTTGCTGGCCAGGTCAACATTTATTGCCCATCACTAACTGCCCTTGAGCATGTGGTGGTGAGCTGCTTTCTTGAACTACTGTACTCATTGGGGTGTAGGGACACCCCCCACAGATCTGTTAGAAAGGGGAAAAGGTAAAAAACCAACACTGACATTCACTCACATCACAATCTCTCTGCAAATCAAGCTGCTTATGATCTTAAGAGCACTTGCACCAATTCCTAGAGCAAAATGGTACTGCACAAATTTCCCAAAGTTCACATGGGCTTTGGAATCCATTATGATCAAATTTCTAAGCCTGCGTAAATCCCACAATAACAAGCTGCATTCAATAAATATTGTAATCTGTGGCCTGTTACCAGATGAAATAATCCTGAAAAAATATGGTTTGTTGTTAAAAATGCAAATTATACATTAATGAAGGTCTGCATTTAACCCCCTCTTACTTGGATTGTTTAACTCTAATAGCTGACAGTTGCAATCACTAACAGCAGTTGTAAAGAATTCCTCACTAAACTTCATTATAAAGTAGTTTCAGAGATAGTAGGAACTGCGGATGCTGGAGAATCTGAGATAACAAGGTGTAGAGCTGGATGAACACAGCAGGCCAAGCAGCATCAGAGAAGAAGGGTCTAGGCCCAAAATGTCAGCCTT
>NC_063332.1:92272737-92320512 GCF_021869965.1 Rhincodon typus | reverse complement strand
AGCTCTACACCTTGTTATCTCAGATTCTCCAGCATCTGCAGTTCCTACTAACTATGTGCATTTTTGTCTCCTTATTTAAGGGAGGATGCTAATATATTGAAGACAGTTCAAGAGAAGGTTAATAAGATTGATACGTTCAATAAATGGATTGTCTTATGAGAAAGCATTGGACAGATTGGAATTTAGAAAAATCTCACTGGTTTTATTTTCAAAGCATTTATCTGCTCCCATGTCTTATGGTTTTATGATCCAAGCTATTTAGTCACAACTTGTGTCATGCTTCGAACAGCATGTCCTGCTTCAATGGCCTGAGTTAAGTTGGAGTCTGAGATAATTGTAAGATCAGATCACATTCTATGGTACAGTGATGATACCATGAGTATGTCTCTTTTGTTTTCACCAGAGTTTAGAAGAACAAAGGATGCTGTGATTGAACTCTATAAGATCCTGACTGTCTCTAATTGAAGTTGATGAGTTCAGAATTTTGGTGCAAATTAACCTTTTGTAGATAAGATCAAGACAGTAAATGTTATTGGTTCAGACAAAGCAGCCTTTGGAGACTATCAAAATGGAATGATGAATAACTGAATAACAGCAGAAGAACTTCAGCAGTGAAAAATGGGAAAGCAAAAACTGTACACTGTAAAATTTTCAATAGAAGTTTCACTTCATGCTGGTATAACAAAGGATAAAACTGGGTGTCTTTAGTTGATTACATGTCTTAATATGCCAATCATTACAGATTAAAAATAAAAAATAGAATGCTGAAATTATTATCATTTTATATAAATATCAGAGAATCTGTGCTCAGATTATACAGACTTCTGATCAGTGTGTTGTGATTGTAATGAGATTAGCCAGGTGGACCTCAGAGGATATGAGTTCACTGATTGGGGCTGTTAATCTGGACCAATCAGGGAATCCTGACTGTCAGATATAAACAGGAGTGTCAGGAGTTTCCCTCACTCTGAGGGAATTGGATCAGTGTCAAGGACTCTCCATGTGAAAATAAAGTGTGACTTGGTGAGGGGGTACCAGCCCACCTGGAGTTATTTCACAGAAGACGTCTTTCTCCTTTTCTTGTTGCCAAAATACAGTGAATGTTTTCAAACTCTCGAGGAAGTCTGGAGAAAATATAGGAGATTGAACTAATTGAAAATAATATGAAGACAAAATACATAAATTCAAAAAGTATTGGATAAGTGTGGTATCCAAAACACCAATCAGTTTAAAGTATGTCAATCCACCACATTGATTCAGAATAGGACAGGAAAGCAAAGATACAAATAAAAAGAAACAAATTTAATATTTGTTGTTTGTTTCTCACATGGCATGTATTTAATATATGGAATGAACTTTTGATACAGTAGTGGAGTTGAAAATTCTGGAATCATTCAAATCACATCATGGGGCAAGAAAGAACACTAATGCTTTCTGAATGGAAACGGTGTATTTCAATATTCACATTTAACAAGCCACCTGAACTGAATTTTGTAAGAAGGAACTAAACATCAAGGCAACTTATATTTAATTTAGTTTAGAAGCAGAGCATGTCTGAAAAATGAATTCTGTCATCTTTTGAATGTAAGATCAAAATATTCTCCTGCTCTAAATTACATTTATTTCTTTATTTATTTCATAGGATCTAGGCATTGTTGACAAGACCAGCATTTGTTGCCCATCTGCAATTGCCCTTGATTGGAGTGACCTGCTTGGCTATTTTAGAGGGCAGGTAAGAATCAACCACATTGCTGTGGACCTGGATCACGTAGTCCAGAGCTGGTAAGGATGGCCATTCACCTTTCAAAGTTGTCACTTTCACTTATAACCTAAAATATAAACCAAGACTTTGACATTTTCTGATCAATTATTCATGCAAAACTTGTACTGATTACAATATTTGACTTTACTTCATAATTACTTCATAATGATGGTCAAGAGGTTCACAGATGATATAAAAATTGACAGGGTGGGAATTAATGAGGGGGGTCACCACATATTACAGGAGGATATCAACAAATTAGTCGGGTGGGCATAACGGTGGTAAGTGGAATTCACCCTAGAAAATTGAGGTGATGCATTTATGGAGGGCTGACAAGGCAAGGGATTATACCACGAATGATAGGACCCTTGAAAGTACTGTAGGTCCAAGGGACCTTGGTGTGCATATCTACAGATCCCTGAAGGTAGCAGGGTAAGTAGTTAAGGTGGTTAAGAAGGCATATAGGAAATTTTAATAGCCAAGGCATAGAAAACAAAACAGGAACCATACAAAATAATGATTAGGTCACAACTGGAGTACTGAGTGCACTTCTGGTCAGCACAATGTAAGGAGGATGTGATTGTGCTGGAGAAGTTGCATGAGAGCTTTACCAGGTTGCTACCTGGGCTGGTGGGTCCTTGGAGCAGTGAAGGTTGAGAAGAGATGTGACAGAAGTGTCTAAGGCCATGAGATGTGTCGCTAGGATGAATAGGAAGGTAATTTTTCTATTAGGGGAGGGGAAAGTAAAAGGGGGGGTAGATTTAAGTTAAGAGAATTCTGTTACCCAGAGTCTAGAACTCGCTGCTTGAAAGGGTGGTTGACTCAGAAACTCTGAAACATTTAAGCAGTATTTAGATATATTTACTTGCAGTGCCTTAACTTCTCGGGTTAAGGGCCTAGAGCTGGAAATGGGATTAGTGTGCCAGATCTTTCTTGAGCAACACTGGCAGGATGGGCCGAATGGTTTCATTCCCTCTTGTAAATGCCTTTGAGTCTGTAATTGTTGCAAGTGAGAATATTATTGAGAAAACTGGTTACAACTGATGGTGGCGATGGCTTGTTATTTAATATCAGGAATTTTTTTTTCTTTTTTTAAATTATCATTGCTAATTGTAGAGATGGCTGCCAGTGCAAGAAAACATTCATTCCAATTTTGTTGAAAAGAAGTATGTTGAATAAAAGTTGGTGGACAAAACAGATTAAATATGAGGTAATAATCAATCCTTGAATGCTTAGTTGTGTTCTATTTAAAAGAAATGATTTAAATTGAAAAACATTTTGCCAGAATAAAATGCTGGAGACCACAGACATGCAAATTCTTGCTCACTCGGTGAACCTCCTGAAACATAAACAACTTCTGAAGAATTGATGGTGATAGAGATACATTTTTGGCTTTATTCACCAGGTTGAAAATGCATTGTGAAAAAGGCTCCAAACCTTGTAGTTCCTCATCAGGTGGATCATTTTATTTCCAGGTCTAAATCTTCAAAATATTGATCATCCCTGTAATAAATGAAAATAAATCAACTTTCAGCAGGAAGTATGTAGCTAATGTCCATAAATGACCACAAGTTTAAAGAATAGTGGCTATAACATTAACTTAATGAATTTCAAGTGGAAACTCATGATCAAAATCTCTCACTGATGCAGGAGGCTGCATTAGATCGAAGCAAAGAAGAGTTTTCCAGTTTGCTGAGACAGGCTTTAACGTTCATAACAGTTTGAATATGAGTATGTAAGAATATGGGTTCAAAAGATTGGGCTATCTCACAAAAATTAGAGATTCATTTTATTACCTCACTTGAGAAATAGGTTCAAGACTTGAGTTGGTGCAGATATTAGATTTCATTGCATCTGAAGAGCTGCTGCAGTGTTGTGATTATATATCATACTGAAATTGATTTCTACCTAGACATAACACTTCTGTGCTGAAGGGCAGCTAAGTGATTTATGTGTGAACTTATAAACATGAATAGCCAAGGAAAAGTTCATGGAATTTTACAACAGAGAAGGAGGACATTCAATCTATTTTGCTCGTTTCAGCTCTGCAAAAAAAAACAAATCTACTTATTTCCATTCAGCTGCCCTTTCCTTAAACCTTTCTAATTTTTCTTTTTCAAATATGTTTCTATTTCTCTTGTGAAAGTAGCAATGAATCCTATTTTCGGTTTTTTTTTTCAGACAGGGCATTCAACATCCAGATGTAAAGAAAATTCTTCTAATGTAGGTTAATTTGTACCCTCTGGTTACCAGTTCAGCGATGATCCTTTTTCATTCTCGCTAAAGACGCATTGGAAGTAAGGGGATATTCTCCAATTAGTTGCTATAACTTTGAAGAAAATCTGCAGAAGCCCAGATTACTACGTAAATAGGATATGCAAAAAGGAAGCGAGTTGTTTGAGAAACAGTGACTGTCAATCCTATCAATATTTCTCATCATTTTATCTCCATGACAAAGAGGAAATATTTTAACTAATGGTCATTTGTGGTGATAATTCATGGCAGTATTGGAGTGGGGCATCTTATGTTGTATACAATTGGTTCCATATTTTCCGCACACTCAAATATTTATTTGCAGGTACCTTGTTTAAAGCGTGAGCCAACAATGATGTGGTTCTGAACAATAGGTTTTGTGTTTTAGCTCAAAGCATCTGGATACTGCTGGCAAGGCCAGCATTTATCATTTACATAAACATAAACATCATTAGCATAAACATTTATCACCCATCACTAAGTGCTCTTAAGAAAATAGTGGTGGTACAGACCAGGTGAGGATGGAAGTTTCCTTCCCCGAAAGACGTTAGTGAACCAGATGGGTTTTTCTGACAATTGACAAGGATTTGATGGTAATCAGTAGATTCTTAATTCCAGAATTTATGTTTTTATTTTAATTCAATTCCTCCATCTGCCATGGCAGGATTCAAACCTGTGTCCCCAATACATTATCTGGGTGTCTGGATTAAAAGCCTAGCCATTGTCTTCCCCTATTTTGTATTTTTTCAGATAAATTTGCTTTTGAATATGCCTTCAAATTTAAGGTAGAATGAAGGGGATCAAGTGACCTATTCTGAAGTCTGCTTTGCAGCAAGCTTGGGTGGTTTGATTGCATGAGAATAAAGGAAAGCTTTGATTGTTTTGCTGGGAAGAAGGTTTAAGATATTTACATTTGGAGACAATGGCAGTAATCTCCGAGTCCACAATGGGTAGGCTCTGAATTTCCCAAAGTTCCAAAATGACGTTCGAGGTAATGGAATATCACCAGCTGAGCTGTAACGTGTTCACTTACTTAGAGTCAAAGAGTCATATAGCATAGAAACAGGACTTTTGGCTCACAGTGTCTCTGTTGACCAACAAACACCAAACTACACTGATCCCATCTCCCTGCACTTGCTCCCTAACTTACTGTGCCCTTGCACTTTAAGTGTTTATCCAGATGTTTCTTAGAAGTCCTTGCCTCCACCATCCTTCAGGCAGAACATTTCATACTTCTACCACCCACTGCGCGAGAAAAGAACATTCTTAGATCTCCTCTAAACCACTTAGTCCTCACTTTAAACATATGCCTTCTGGTCTTACACATGTCTAACATAGGGAAAAGACTGTCATGATCTATTCTGTCTATGCCTCATAACTTTGTATTTCTCAATCAGATTCCCCCCGAGTTTCCTCTGCTCAAAGGAAAACAAATCCGGCTTTTCCAGTCTCTCCTCATAACTGAGACTTTTCAACACAAGCATCATCCTGATGAACCTCCTCTGTACTGCCTGCAGTGAAACCATGTCCTTCCAATAGTGTGGCAACCAGAACTACACAGTATTCCTTCTATAGCCTAACCAGTGTTTTACAAGGGTGTAACAAGATTTCCTCGCACATATATTCAAAACTTTGGCTAATGAAAGCAAGCATCCCCTATGATTTCTTCCCTATTCTGTCTACCTGCACTGACACTTTCGGGGAATTATGGGCTTGTACATCAAGAACCCTTTCTTCCACAGTACTCCCTGGGGACTAACCATTCATTGTGCATATTCTTCCCCTAATAGACCTCCCAAAATGTATCACCTTGCACTAATCAGGTTTAAATTCCATTGCCAATGTTCTGCCCAAATTGATCAATATCAGACCTAAGACTATCCTCCTCGCTATGAACACCACCAATTTTCATGACGTGTGCGGACTTATTAATTTTACCTTCTACACTTCCATCCAAACCGTTGATATACATGACAAACAACAAAGGTTGCAGCACTGAATCCCTGTGGGAAACTGCTGGTCACAAATTCCTAATCACTCATACATCGCACCACCATCAATCTTTGCCTCCTATTTGCAAGCCATTTTTAGATTCAGTTTGTCAACTTACCTTGGATCTGATGGGTTCTTATATTTTGATCCAATCTTCCATGTGGGACCTTGTCAACTGACTTACTGAAGACCATGTAAACAATATCAGCTGCACTATCCATGTCACTTTTGTGACTTTTGTCACTTTTTCAAAAACTCCGTTGTTGTGTGTATGGAATGAGCTGCCAGAAGAAGTGGTGGAGACTGGTACGATTACAACATTTAAAAGGCATCAGGATGGGTATATGAATAGGAAGGGTTTAGAGGGATATGGGCCAAATGCAGGCAAATGGGACTAGATTAATTTAGGATAGCTGGTCAGCTTGGATGAGTTGGACTGAAGGGACTGTTCCTATTCTGTACAGCTCTATGTTTCTATGACTGTAAATTAGTCAGACAGGATCTCTCTCTAACAAATCCATGCTGACAATTCTTGATCAATCCCTGCCTTTCCAAGTGTTGATTAACCCAGTCCCTCGGAAATTTTTCCAATATTTCCCTTCCACTGATGCCAGACTGACTGGTCTGTAAATACCTGGAATATCCCTGCTGCCATTCTTGAACAGCTGGCACTTCATCTGTGGCCAGTGAAATATTAAACATCTCTGCTGGAGTCCTAGAACTCTCCCATAGTAACCTGAGATACATCTCAACAGGCCCTGGGGAATTGTGCACATTTATGCCTGATCAAACATCTAGTACTTTGTCCTTACTAATCTTAACATGTTCCAGAACCTCACCATCCCAACTGATATCCTTGGCCACAATGTCTTTCTCCTCTGTTAATACAGATGAAAAATACAGTATTCAGCTGAGATCTTGCCTACATCAACTGATTGCACGCATGGATTGCCCTTTTAATCTCTAATAGGCCACCCACTTCCCCTGGTATTCCTCATACTCTTAATATACTTCTAAAAAGCCTTGGGGCTTTCCTGATACTAACTGTCAAGGATAATTCATGGCCCGTCTTTGCCCTCCTATTTTCCCTGTACACACTATACTTTTGAAGAGTCTCCCCTGGTTTTATGTGTTGTAACTGGCATATGCTTCTTCTTTCTTTATCAAACTCTTCATATCCGTTGACATCCAGAGTTCACTGGACTTGCTGTCCTTAACCTTCACTCATAGGGGAACACACGAGCCTTGAATTCTCACTATACTACTTTTAAGAGTCCCACTTTCCAAATGCAGACTTACCTGTAAGTAACTTCTCCCAGTCTGTGTTTGCCACATCCTGTCTGTTCGTATTGAAATTGGCTGTCCCCCAATTTAAACACTTGATGTCTGCACTATGCTTACCTCTTTCCATAAAGATTTTGAAACTCAGGGTTGTGATAACTATCCTCAAAATGCTCGGCCACTCAAATTTCACATTTACTGCCTTCATTCCCTAGAATTAAGTCTAACTTTGCCCCTTCTGCAACAGAACTTTCCATGTACTGGCACAAGGAGCTCCCCTGGGTTCACTTTAAAAATTCCACCCAGTCTAATCCTTCCACACTAAGGCAATCCCAGTTAATGTTAGCAAAGTTGAAATCCCAACCATAACCCTGTTTCTCTCACACAATTCTGTGATTTTTCTTCATATTGGCTCCTCTATCTCCCTCTGGCTGTTGGGTGGCCTGTTGTATAATCCCAGCAAAGTAATCACCCTATTTTTTTATTTCTAAGCTCCACCCAGATGACCTCATTTGAAAATCCTTCTAGGTCATCCTCCCTCTTTACTGCAACAATGGTTTCCTTTATCAATAATACAGTGCTTTGTTCTCTTTTATTTCCCCTCATAAGCATGCCCAATACGGTGATGGAGGTTCCTCCGACATCTGCAGCAATGACAAGAGCAGGGGAGAGTTAGCCAGCGTGGGGAAAGTGTACCAGAGTAGAGCAGATCAAACACTTCTAGGAAGTGCAGTCCTACCACGGCTAAGCACTTAAGAAAGACTACAATGGTTGAACTTTCTTTCTTTATTTTTTGACTTAATACTCAGAAGGACTATAATGTTTATCTTTTAACTTTGACCCTTATTTCTTTCTACCTTATTCTTAAGTTTTTGTATCGAGGTACTTCTACCTAAGATGGCCCCATATATGGCAACATTAAAAACTTTTCGCTGTACTTTTGTACTTGAGCACACATGACAATAAAATCTAAATTTAGGATCTAAATCTGTTGTGCCTGAAATATTCTGTAACCTGAAATGTTGAGCTGCCAGTCCTGCCCTTCAACCATATCTCAGCAATTGCAACATCATCATATTCCCAAGTGATGATCAATGCTCTAATTTCATCCAAAACAAACAAAGAACTGTGGATGCTTGCCTCTTAGTCCCTTACTTCTAGGATGAGAGGGAGTTGGGTCAGGAATTGCTGTTCCTCATTTCTATTTGGAAGCACCATTGATGTACTTTGCAGACCATGGGGAAGATGGAGAAGGAGACCATTTCTGAGATCAGGTTACAGGCCTCCCTACAAATCAATGTACAATACAGACAGCAATTCTGTGTGTTCAATAGTGAATAGAAGCAGTATTGGCTTTGGTATAGCTGGTGGATAAAGAATTATTGGAACAGGCTTTACTGCTGTTGGACAATTTAAGAAATTCTCTAAAAAAACTGAAGACATTGTTGGTCATTTGAAATTACAACCTGGCAAAATGGGGATGTAGGTATAGATAGATAACTGAGTGCAACTTTCAGACTGTTTGTGATAACCAATGGACTATTAGCTGTAAAAACTGTAATTCCAAAAAGAGTCCAAAGGATATTAAGTATAACGGGCAATGTTCTGCTTTGTAGCTTGAATAATAAGTCTTCTATAAAATAACATTATACTGCTCTCAGCCATATATTACAATAAGAATTTTAAAACAAGAAAGCTTGTCGTGGCATTATTTTTAACAATTGGGTAGAAGCTAGAAACTCATTTTTAAAAGTTGTCAGCTGCTACAATGAGTGTAACACTGGGAACTGTGTGAATGATTAAGGAGATATAATGTCGGCTGCACGGAAGAGATTTATGGATTAAATAAGAAATAAAAGAAATACAGAGAATTACAATGGGTGAATTAGAGTCAAATTAGATTCAGAGACAAATAAAGAAAAGGAAAGATTGGACTAAGATAGAAAGAAAAGAAATGAAGAAGAAAGAAAATAATTTAAATTCAATTCGATCTCTAACTATTGGGTACACGCAGAATTGAAATTAACCAGTTTATATTGTTCACTTCTAGGCCACAATGTTGATTGGCATAGCATTAATGGTCACTATGTTTTTAAAAGTATACTTAGGCTGTTAAATTACAAGTCTAACTTTCTACAGAGAACTTAATGGTGCAACTTATGCGTAAATCAAATAAATAATATAAAGTAACATGGGAGCTAAGGATGAGATGCAATTTGAGCGAGTGACATAAATTGAATAGTACGTTTTAGAAGTCCATACTACAAATTTAAATCCTTTAAATTACTGGTTGATCTGCACATTAATAATAATGTCCATTATTAACATTACAATATTTTTACGGAAATCTTCAACTCATTATGTAATTGATTCAATTTGTATTTGAATGACTGTTCCTTTTTGGATTTGAGTGGGGCATTATTTTGAAGCTACAAAGACCCACTGACTATTTTCAGGGAAGTGTAGATTACAGACAGATTTAAGTTGAGCTGGTGAACTTAAGAGGTGAATATATTCATTTATTTGCTCACTTTTTGTAAATTACATTTGGCTAATTTAAATTTGAGTCGACAGCACTTGGACAACCGTAGGATCCTCAAGCCTGTAAGTAGATTTAAAAGAACCTTATTAGCAATTTTTACAGACTCAGAATTTAAAAGTGTAGATCGGCAATAAGAAAATGTCAGAGTTGGATCTGCTGTCGGGTGCTCACAACGAGTCACACAGTATCGGCAAGATCTTGTCTTCTATAGAACTTGTTATAAATTGATTGATTTGTTTATTTATTGTCACATTACCTAAGCACAGTGAAAAGCTTTGTATTGCTCGTAAACACAGCTTTTCACTGTACATGGGTACACATGACGATAAATCAATCAATCAATCAATTTACAATAAGTTCTATTATAGTCACATTCTATCATTTACTAAAACTGGAGCAATCTCCTGCTTGACACTGATGTACTTCTCATAACTAAACCTGCTTAAACAAGGTATCACCGTCTTCCACCTAATTTGAACTATAAGGTTCAAGTATCAACCTCAAGTTGTTAGGATTGTAAAGAAGGCGTATGGTGTGTTGGCTTTCATTGGCAGGGGAATTGAGTTTAAGAGTGGCGAGGTTATGCTGCAGCTCTATAAAACCCTGGTTAGACCACACTTGGAATACTGTGTTCAGTTCTGGTCACCTCATTATGGGAAGGATGTGGAAGCTTTAGGAAGGGTGCAGAGGAGATTTACCAGGATGCTGCCTGGACTGGAGGGCAGGTCTCATAAGGAAAGGTTGAGGGAGCTAGGGCTTTTTTCATTGGAGTGAAGACGGATGAGAGGTGACTTGATAGAGGTGTACAAGATGATGACAGGCATAGATAGAGTGGATAGTCAGAGACATTTTTCCCAGGGCAGAAATGACTATTATGAGGGGGCATAATTTTAAGGTGATTGGAGGTCGGTATAGGGGAGATGTCAGAGGTAGGTTCTTTACACAGAGAGTGGTGGGCGTGTGGAATGTGCTGCCGGCAGCGGTAGTGGAGTCAGATACTTTAGAGACTTTTGAGCGACTCTTAGATAGGCAAATGGAAGATAGTAAAAGGTAGGCTATGCAGGGTAGATTGACCTTAGTAGAGTAATAGGCCGGCACAACATCATGGGCCAAAGGGGCTGTACTGTGTTACACTGTTCTATGTTTTATGGTACAGCTTTCCTTTTCTGCAGATCTGATGGATATGAACACACGTGTATCTGATACAGAGGCAATACAGTATGGAGCTGGAGGAACACAGCAGGCCAGGCAGCATCAGAGGAGCAGAAAAGTTGATGTTTTGGGTCAGGACCCTTCTTCAGAAATGGGGTCTGGTTAGGGAGCTGGGAAGTAAATAGAGAGAAGAGGGGTGGGGCTGGGGAATGGAGTGATGGGGATTAGTCAGACAGATGGAAGGTGCAGATAGGTGGGAGAGAAGATGGACAGGTAGGGACCACTCTCTCCATGACTCCTTCATCTCCTCCACACTCCTCACTAACCCCACCATCACCGGTACCTTTCCCTGCAACTGCAGGAAGTGCTAGATTTGCCCCTACACCTCCCCGCCTCACCTCCATTCAAGGCCCAAAACTAACCTTCCATATCATACAGGGGTTCACCTGCACATCCGTCAACTAGGTCTACTGTATCCGCTGCTCCCGATGTGGCCTCCTCTACGTCAGTGAGACCAAACGGACACTCGGAGACAGTTTTGTAGAACATCTGCGCTCCATTCGCAACAAACAACAAAACCTTCCAGTCGCGAACCATTTCAAATCCCCCTCCCACTCCCTGGGTGACATGTCCATCCTGGGCCTCCTCCAGTGTCACGATGATGCCACCCGCAAACTGAAAGAGCAGCACCTCATATTCCCCCTCAGGAGCCTACTGCCCGATGACCTAAACATGGAATTTACCAGTTTTAGAATCTCCCCATCCCCGGCCTCATCCCATGACAAACCCTCCCTCTCATCCCCGTCTCCTTGACCTGACACAATCTGTCCATCTTCTCTCCCACCTATCTACCCCTCCCACATCACTGACCAATCCCTACTACTCCCTACCTGCACTCATCTATCACCATCCCACCTACCGTCCCCAGCCCAACCCCCCTCTCTCTATTTATTTCTGAGCCCCCTCCCCCTCCCCATTTCTGAAGAAGGGTCCCAACCTGAAATGTCAATGTTCCTGCTCCTCTGATGCTGCCTGGCCTGCTGTGTTCCTCCAGCTCCACACTGTGTTATCTCTAACTCCAGTATCTGGTGTTCTTATCATCTCTGTATCTGATACATAAGTGACTGAATCATTAACTTGCTGCTCTGGCTTAATTACGCCAAGCACTGTTATACCTTACTTTCTTCAGACAAAAACAATAAATACTAAAAGCCAGTGCCAGTGCTGTGGAGAAAAGAAACCTCAGGCACAAATAGTATTTTGCTATTAAAAAAGGATGTTTTAATGTATAAATAATAGATCACTGCCAGAAAATGTGCAGATGTCAAACACATTTAAAGAGCAGGAAGAAGAGGTCAAACAGCTTGTCACATAAAGATGTTAATGAGATAGAAAAGGTGACAATAGAATAAAAGTGAAATGCATTCTTAGGTAGAACAGGTTATCAACCCAACCGCCAAGAGTGACTCTGAATGAGTTATACTGCCAAGGGTGGGAGCAATGTGTAACCTCTGCAGGAAGTGCTTCAAGACCTCACCCTCACTTACACTCTTTCAACAGCATTGACCAAACCTGTAACTTTTAATACATAGAAGGACAACAGCAGAGATATATAGGAGCACCCTATAGATTGCAAAATAAAGGAGAATGGTGACAGAGCATCTATCTAACTATCTAACAATAGTCCAGGTCGCTCTTACCACAGCTTGAGCAACAGTGAAGATTCATCATCCAATACCTACCCAGTTTATTTCCTTGGAGAGTGAGAAATGAAGACCATATTCATTACCTGGCTAAGGTCTGAAAGTGTATAAATATCTTTCTCACCACAAAAATATATAACGTTCACAAAATTGTGATTTCCCACAAAGGGAAAATGAGTCAGAAATCCAGCAGCTCTAGATCCGGACCAAATTGCAACCCTTTGCTGTTCCTGTGCTCCAATTACTCTTTCCTGATCCCAAGAAATTTAGGACCCACTCTAATCTTACATCATGGAATCATAGAGTCATAGAATTATAGAGTACAAAAAAGGCCCTTTGGCACATCAAGTCTGTACTAACAAAACTATTCAAAATGTGCGCAAGTTCCAATTTCCAGCATTTGGTCCTTAGCCTGGAAAGTTATAACATTTCAAGTGCTTATCCAAGAACTTTTTAACAATTGTGAGCTTTCCCAATTCAACTACACTCCCAGGCAGTACATCTAATTTCCAGACATCACCACGCCCCCACCCCCACCTGCTTCAATGTCACCATTTACCTTTCTTATTCACCTCTATCAAGTCACCTGTCAGACCTTTCTACTGGAAAGAAAACAACCTGAGCTATCCAACCTCTCTTCGTAGCTAAAATGCTCCATCGCAGACAGCAGCCTGGTGAGTCTCCTCTGAGCTTCCTCTTGTGCAATCACATCCTTCCTATAGTGTAGTGATCAAAACTGGATGCTATACTCCAGCTGTGACCTACAGCGTTCTGTAAAGCTCCAACATAACCTCCCTGCTATTATAATTTATCCCATGACTGATAAATACATGTATTCTTAACTATCTTATTAGAGCCACAGTTATAGAGTCACACAGGTCTACATGACAGGAAAAGGCTCTTCGGCCTATTGATTCTGTGCCGGTCAAAAACAACCACTTAACTATTCCAATCCTGTTTTCCAGCATTTAGTTCATAACCTCACATGCCTTGCATCCCAAGTTGACACCTAAATACTTCTTAAATGTTACGAGGATTTCTGTTGCTGCCAGTCCACAGGCAGTGAGTTCCAGATTCCCCCCATCCTCCGAGTGAACAATATTTTCCTCACATTCTTTCTGAACAACCAGTCCCTTACCTTAAATCAATGTCCCGAGTCATTGATCCCGCCACCAAGGGAAAAGGTTTCTTCCTGTCGATCCTGTCTAACTCCCACATAATTTTATACATCTCAGTTAGCCGTACTCAATTAGGGGAGGCAATGGCCTAGTGGTATTATCACTGGACTGTGGCAGATGGTGGAATTTGAATTTAATAAATATCTGGAATTAAGAATCTAGTGATGACAGTGAATCCATTGTCGATTGTCGGGAAAAACCCATCTGGTTCACTAATATCCTTTAGGGATGGAAACTGCCATCCTGACCTGGTCTGGCCCACATGTGATTCCAGACCCACATTGATGTGGTTGACTTTTAATTGCTGGGCAATTAGGGATGGGCAATAAATGCTGGCCTAGCCAGTGATTCCCTGATCCTGTGAATAAATAAAGAGAAAAAAAATCATTCACCCCTCAGTCTCCTCTGCTCCAGTGAAAAGACCCCGGATCTATCCAATCTCTCTTCATAACTAAAACTCTCCATCCCAGGCAACAGCCAGGTAAATGTCCCATGCACCCTGTCAAGTGCAATTTCTTCCCTGGAATGTCGATTCCAGAACTATCATAGAATCCCTACAGTGTGGAAACAGGCCCTTTGGCCCAACAAGTCCCCACCGAACCTCAGAGCATCCCATCCAGACCCATCCCCCTATAACCCACCGAATCTACACCTCCCTGAACACTATGGGCAATTTAGGATGGCTAATGCACCTAGCCTGCACATCTTTGGTCTGTGGGAGGAAACCGGAGCACCCGGAGGAAACCCACACAGACACGGGGAGAATGTGCAAACTCCACACAGACAGCCGCCCGAGGCTGGAATCGAACCCCAGTCCCTGATGCTGTGAGGCAGCACTTCTAACCACTGTGCCACCGTGCCACCCATTGTACACAATACTCTGGCTGCTGCCTAACCGATGTTTATACTGTTATGGCTGTCCTCCAGTCCTTCAACACCTCTCCTATGGCCAGAGAAGAATTACAAATTATTTGCTTGCACCCCTGCTATTTGATCCCTTGCCACACTTATTAGCCTTGAACACATTCCACCTGACCCTGGAAATTTGACTACTTTTAAGCCTGCCAAACCACTCATAACCTATTGTCTGTCTATGCTAAATTCCCAAAGTAAATCATAATCCTTTCCCTTGATTTCTATACTCACATCATCCCTCTCACTGATGAATACTGACACAAAGTTACAGATGCACCACAGGAAGCATTCTATCTGGATGTATCGCAACTTGGTATGGCAACTGCTCTGACCGAGACGGCAAGAAATTACAGAGTGTTGTGAACACAGCCCAGTCCATCATGAAAACCAGCCCTCCTTTCATTGATTCCGTCTACACCTCCCGCTGCCTCAGGAAAGCAACCAACATAATTAAAGACCCGTCCCACCACAGTTATACTCTCTTCCACCCTCTCCCATCAGGCAGAAGATACAAAAGTTTGAAAACACGTACCAACAAGGTCAAAAACAGTTTCTTCCCTGTTGTTATCAGACTTATGATTTGACCTCTTGTAGAGTTGATCTTTCTCTGCACATTCTCTGTAGCTGTAACACTATATTCTTCATTCTGTTCCATTACTCTGATGTACTTAAGTAAGGTATGATTTGTCTGTTTAGCATGCAAAGCAATACTTTTCACTGTATCTCAATACATGTGACAGCAATAATTCAAATCAAATCAATTTACATCATTTAAAACCCTAGCTAAGTCCTCAGGCTGTATGCACAACTTATGACTATAGTCCATAACAGAACCTATCCTTTTCTTAGTTATCTATTTACCCAAATTTCTTGTAAAACAACTTAGGATTTTACTTTATTTTTAACTGTCATTATTCTTTCATGCCCCATTTTATTCTCTCCTAATTTCATTTGAAACTTTTCCCTTGCACATTGCATACTTTTATTAGGTTTCTACTATTTTTGAGCCCTGATATCAATCTTAATTCATTGCATTTTCTTTTTATCCAATCCTGTGTTTCTCTTGATGTTGAGGGTTTACAGGATTTGTTGGTACTACCCTTGTTCTTTATTGGAACATGTTGGCCCTGTACTCTCCCAATTTTGTTCTTGCATGTATCCCAATGTCGAATCCCGTTGCTTTCAGGGATCTGTAGAAAAGCACCCTGAAGATCCCCCTGTGCATCTGAGCTTCCTAGTGTTCTGCGATTCATTGAGTACTCTCTTGTCTTGTTTCTTCATCCAAAGTGCATTACCTTACAATTTCAGTGTTAATTTTCATCGTCTACTGGTCTGCCAATCTGAACAATCCATCTATATCCTCCTGTAAACTAATGCATTCTTCCTCATGATCAGTCATTCCACCATTCTTTGTATCATCCCAAACTTACTTATTAATCCCCATCCCTTACCACCCCCACAGTCTCTTTCATATCATTTATAACTATTACCAAACAATGAGGGGTACAGCACTGATCGGATGTGGTACATTACCGAATGCTAGCCTTCAGTCACACAAACAGCCTTCCACCAACATCCAACTTGCCAAATAACCCTGGATCCCATGTACTATTGCCTTTATTATTATGTGAGCTCTTGTCAGAGGCTTTGCTGAAACACCTATAAACTACATCAACAGCATAATCTTCATCTACACACCTGGTCACCTCCTTGAAAATTTCAATCCAATTTGTTAGGCATGATGTCCCCCTAACATAACTATACTGGCTACTCCTGATCAAACCTCACCTCTCCAAGTGGACATTAATTCTTTCCTTCAGAACTTTCTCTCCAATATTTTCCCTACCACTAATATGAGAGTTAGCTGTGGAACTATATCAGCTGTCCTCCAGTTCACTGGCACCTCTCCTGTGGCCAGAGGGGAATTAAAAATAGATTCTGAGTCCCTGTAACTTCTTCCTTCAACTCCAGCAGCAGCTGGGGATACAACTCATTCAGACCTGGGAATCTGTCCACTTGCAAGCCCACCAAAACCTTCAATACCTCGTCACGTCCTCTGTCAATCTTCTCAAGACCCTCACAGTTCCTCTTCCTGAATTCTGTACCGACATCCTCCTTCTCCAAATGGAAGAGAGCTGTGAAATATTTAATTAACACCCTGCCAATATTCTCCATCTCCATGTGCAAATTGGCTCCTTGATTTCTAATGGGCACCACTCGCACTAGTTATCCACTTCCCCTTAATTTACTCATAGAATAACTTGGATTTCTCTCAAATTGTACCCATCAATGTTTTGCATGCTCCCTCTTTGCACTCCTAACTGCCTTCTGAAGTTCTCACTATACTTTCTATACTCCACTAGGACCTCTGTTGATTTGCTTCCTTTATATTTGTTAAAAGTCTCTTTTTTCCTTCTTATCTGGTCCTGAATATTCCTAGACATTCAGGGTTCCCTTGGTTTGTCGCTTCTACATTTCGCCTGAGTGGGAGCATGCTAGATTTGTATGTTTCCTTTCTGAATGCCCCTCACTGTTCCGTTGCAGATTTACTTATAAGTAGCTATTTCCAGTCTACTTTGACCAGACCCTGCCCTATTTTAATAAAATCTATCCTTCCTTCATCTAAAATCCTTATTTGCATGTCAACACTTTCCTTTTCCATACAAACATAAATTGAACAGTGATGTGGTTGCTATCACTAAAATGCTCTCCTACCTCCAGCTGAACCACTTCTTTGGCTTCATTCCTGACAATTAGGTCGAGCGCTGCCACATCCTTCATTGGACCTTCTACATGTCAAAATAAAAAGCTCTTCTGAATCTGCTGCTTCAAAAGCCTATATGCCAACACCACCACATATAATGTTAGAAAAGTTGAAATCCCCAAATATAATTAGATGTATAACAAACATCATGAGGACTACAAACATTACTTGTTAAAAATAATCTTGTTCACTTAGTCTTCATAATGTTATACCTGTTAATATCCAGAAGAGTGAGAGGAAATTTATAACAGCCTATGAGGTGAGATAGACTTCCCTTGAAATCAAGACCACTTTTCCAGCAACTTCTCTTTTTGTTCCACTTTTGACTGAGTTTGATATCAAGGAGGGTCATGTTATCCCATCTAGAACAACAAAAGATGATTGTAATTGCAGGCAGTCAGTCATCTCAGCTTTAGAACCATTGACAAGGGACTGTACTGGACTCACCATTTACAGACTGTGACAAAAAGACCAGTGGGTGTACTGACGCACCAAATGGACTGCTGTATTTAAAGAAGGCAGCGCATCAACATCTTCTCCTGAGGAATTAGGGATGGACAAAAAAATCCTGACCAAGCTAGCGATGCCCACATCCATTGGATGAATTTTTAAAAATTCTTAATTATTACGTTGAAGAACTGTGAAGTTAACAGCTCTTAAATTAGATAATAAAGTATTAATTAGAGTTCGTGAAAATACACACCAGGGGCAGAAAGAGAAATAAGAAAAATTAAAGAAAAATCAGCACAAAGCTGCTTTCACAAGGTTATTGCTGATACAGCACATCTCAGACAGCAACTTTTGATTTTTCACCATTTTCCTTGACATCATTTTGATATCATTATTTGGCTTATTGTATATTTGTTTCATAGAATCATAGAGATGTACAGCATGGAAACAGACCCTTCAGTCTGACTCGTCCATGCTGACCAGAAATCTTAAATGAATCTAGTCCCATTTACCAGCATTTGGCACATATCCCTCTAAACCCTTCCTATTCATATACCCATCCAGGTGCCTTTTAAATGTTGTAATTCTACCAGCCTACACCACTTCCTCTGGCAGTTCATTCCACACACGCACCACCCTCTGTGTGAAAATGTTGTCCCTTAGGTCCCTTTCAAATCTTTCCCCTCTCACTTTAAACCTATGCCATCTTGTTTTTGACTCCCCCACCCCAAGGAAAAGACCTTGTCTATTTACCAAATCCATTACCCTCATGATTTTATAACCTCTATAAGGTCACCCCTCAGCCTCCGATGCTCCAGGGAAAATAGATCTGGCCCATTCAGCCTCTCCCTTTAGCTCAAACCCTCCAACCCTGGCAACATCCTTCTAAATCTTTTCTGAACCCTTTCAAGTTTCACAACTTCCTTCCTATAGCACAGAGGCCAGAATTGCACCCAGCGTTCCAAAAGTGATGCCTTTCCAACGTCTTGTATAGCCGCAACATGACCTCCTAATTCCTATACTCAATGCCCTGACCAATAAAAGCAACTATAGCAAATGCCTTCTTCATTACCCTATCTAACTGTAGCTCCACTTTCAAGGAAGCATGAACCCGCACTCCAAGTCTCTTTTTTCAGCAGCACCCCCCAAGACAAGTATTTAAGTCCTACCCTAATTTGCTTTTCCAAAATGCAGCATGTCACATTTATCTAAATTAAACTCCACCCGCTACTCCTCGTCTCATTGACCCGTCTGATCAAAATCCCATTGTACACTGCGGTGACCTTCTTTGCCATCCATTACACCTCCAATGTTGGTGTCATCTGCAAATTTACAAACCATACATTCTATGTTCATTTCCAAATAATTTATATAAATGACGAAAAGCAGTGGACCCAGCACTGATCCTTGTGGCACATCACTGTTCATAGGCCTCCAGTCTGAAAACAACCCTCCACCACCATCCTCTGTCATCTACCTTCGAGCCAGCTCTGTATCCAAATGGCTGGTTGTCCCTTATTCCACGTGATCTAACCTTGCTAATCACATCACAAACAAATGATATTAATTCTTAATAAAAAACAAAAGAACTGTGGATGCTGTAAATCAGGAACAAAAACAGAAGTTACTAGAAAAGCTCAGCAGGTCTGGCAGCATCTGCCAGAAAAGTGAGAGTGAACATTTCGGGTCCAGTGACCCTTCCTCAGATTAATTCTTAGCCCATTTGTTTTCTCATCAATAATTGTATATTAGTAAATATTAACAACAGGAGAATTGTAGAAGTAGGGAAGCATGTGTTAGAATTGTGTGTGGAGTTGAAATCTATGTTGTAATGGTACAACTAGTGAGCTGAATAAAAGAAATGAGGCAAAAATTGTTTGTCCATATTTTTAATTTTGATGGCTGCCTTTGCTGCCGGAGGATTTAATGTGTTGTTTCTAAATTATTCAACACCAGTCCCAGTGCAACAAAATATCATAAGATATATAAGCATATATATAAGGGATTTATTTGATACACCCATGTTTTGATGATGATTATAGCTGTTTATTGGATAGAAATACATTTCACGCATTCCATAGAAAGCTGTTGTAGGTTATTTTTGAGAGTTCATATGATAAATGAATGCTTATTCATTTCCAATCATAATCCTTAAAATTTCAGAAGCATTGCTAAAATGGAACAGTCTGCCAATTATCATGTTTTTCATTTTATTGATCAGTTACTAAATAAAATAATGATGATTATGTTTTGCCATAGATTTACTTTTTCATTTTTCTTGCTGTCACAAATGCTTGTCATGATGGAGAGCTTAGAATATTCACTGGAGTTAAGAAATAAAGAAATGGCCAAACATTCCCAGGAAAGCTCAGTTGTTGGTCCATTTTGAACTGGGGTAGAATTGTCATAGAATAAAAGATATCAACAACATATTTATTAACCATAATTTATTATTCTGACAGAGTACCATGTTTCATACTCCACAGAACAAAAAATGGTAATATCACAGACATCTTTCTGTGAATCCACAGGAATGAATTTGGACATCTTCCAACAGAAATCTTCTAAGCTGTAGCTGATACATTAACAACCTGATCATGGGTTCAACGGTTCATTGTTGGCAATTGCTGAGCAAGTGTTTTGGTACAAGTTTTCCTACTGAAAGCTAACAGGCAAATGGAGTATTTGGCACATTTCCAGATTGCTATTCTTTTGACCTATGCCTTGTTGAGTTAGCTGCATTGATACTCTGGTTAGCTTTTGTCTGATACATTTGCTGGTCTGTGGCAGGTGACTTGTTTCTCTGAATACACGTTTAAGGGTAATTCATCCATATAACTTCTCTGTTATCTCTACCATTCTTTGTGATTGAATTTTGGTGAACATAGCAATGGTACATCAGAATACTTTTAACTGAAATAAAGGTGTTAATATTCACAATACAAAGACTGGAATCTTAAAATAATTGACTCAATTGAAATATATTTTGCTTTTATCATTCAGGCTGCTGTGAACATTAGTTATGATATTTGGTTAAACCAGGGCCTGAAAAATATCTTTACTGAGAACTAGGAAACAAGTTGATGTTAAGAACCAATAATTAAAGTTATTTCTCATTTATATTTAGTTCTTTTAATTCCTGATCCTAAATTGGGAAAATTTAGGACAGAGAAGGCTGATCTTGAGGTTACGAGGAGCTCGAACAGTTCATACACTTCACTAACACCTTCCACCCCAACTTTAAGTTCACCTGGACCATCTCTGATACCTCTGTCTCCTTCCTGGACCTCTCTGTTTTCATCTCTGGCAACCACCTGGAAACCGATATCCATTTCAAGCCCACCGACTCCCACAGCTACCTAGAATATACCTCCTCCCACCCACCTTCCTGCAAAAATGCCATCCCCTATTCCCAATTCCTTCACCTCCACCGCATCTGTTCCCAAGATGAGGCATTCCACTCCCGTACATCTCAGATGTCTTCATTTTTCAAGGACCACAACTTCCCCCCCTCAGTGGTCGAGAACGCCCTCGACCGTGTCTCCCGCATTTCCCGCAACTCATCCCTCACACCCCGTCCCCGCAATAACAACCAAAACAGAATCCCCCTCGTCCTCACGTACCACCCCACCAACCTCCGGATCCAACGCATCATCCTCCAACACTTCCGCCATCTGCAATCCGACCCCACCACCAAAGACATTTTTCCCTCCTCACCCTTATCTGCTTTCCGGAGGGACCACTCTCTCCGGGACTCCCTTGTCCGCTCCACACTCCCCTCCAGCCCCACCACACCCGGCACTTTTCCCTGCAACCGCAGGAAGTGGTATACCTGCCCCTACACCTCCCCCCTCACCCCCATCCCAGGCCTCAAGGAGACTTTCCACATCAAGCAGATGTTCACCTGCACATGTATCCGCTGGTACACTGTATCCGCTGTTCCCGTTGTGGCCTCCTCTACATCGGGGAAACCAAGCAGAGGCTTGGGGACCGCTTTGCAGAACACTTACGCTTGGTTCGTACTAAACAACTGCACCTCCCAGTCGCGAACCATTTCAACTCCCCCTCCCATTCCTCAGATGACATGTCCATCCTGGGCCTCCTGCAGTGCCACAACGATGCCACCCGAAGGTTGCAGGAACAGCACCTCATATTCCACTTGGGAACCCTGCAGCTCAATGGTATCAATGTGGACTTCACAAGCTTCAAAATCTCCCTTCCCCCTACCGCATTGCAAAACCAGCCCAGCTTGTCCCTGCCTCCCTAACCTGTTCTTCCTCCCACCCACCCCCATCTCCTACCTACCGACCTCATCCCGCCCCCTTGAACTGTCCATCCTCCCTGGACTGACCTATCCCCTCCCTACCTCCCCACCTACACTCACCTTTACTGGCTCCATCCCCGCCTCTTTGACCTGTCTGTTTCCTCTCCACCTATCTTCTCCTCTATCCATCTTCTATCCGCCTCTCCCTCTCTCCTTATTTATTTCAGAACCCCCTTCCCCTCCCACATTTCTGAAGAAGGGTCTAGGCCCGAAACGTCAGCCTTCCTGCTCCTCTGATGCTGCTTGGCCTGCTGTGTTCATCCAGCTCTGCACCTTGTTATCTTATGGCAGCTAGATTTTTCTTTCTTTCTTCATTCACAGGATGAGGCCGTCACTGGCTAGGCAGCATTTATTGCCCATCCCTAACTGCTCAGAGGGCAGTTCAGAGTCAACCACATTGCTGTGGGTCTGGAGTCCCATGTAGGCCAGACCAGATAAGGATGGCAGGTTCCTTCTCTAAAGGACATTAATGAACCAAATGGATTTTTCCTGACATTTGACAATGGATTCATGGTCATCATTAGATTCTTGATTCCAGATATTTTTATTGACTTCAAATTTCACCATCTGCTGTGGTGGGATTTGAACTCAGGTCCCCAGAATGTTATCTGGGTCTCTCGATTAACAGTCCAGCGATAATACTACTTGGCCATCACCTCCCTATTGATTGCTGAACAACAGCGGAGCAGCAGCTTTATTGATTAATTTGTGCAAATTATCTGGGGATCGCCAGCTGGGCCAAGATTTATTGCCTGACCCTAATTGGCCATGATACAATGGTGGTGAGATGTGTTCTTGAACAGCTCTAGCCCATGTGATAGAGGTACACCCACAGTACTGTTTGGGAGGGTGTTCCAGGGTATTGACGCAGTAACAGTGGTGGTGTGTTCCTTGGAGCGAAAAATGCAGCTGGTTGTGTTCCCACTGATTTGCTGCCTTTGTCCTTCAAGATGGTGGTGGTTGTTGATTAAGGACGTGTTATCGAAAGGGCCTAAGAGAGTTTCTACAATGCTTCTTGCAGGTGATACATACATCTACAACTACGCACCAGTGATAGAGAAAGTGAATATTTAGTGAATAGGGTGCTATATAAGCTGGCTTCTTTGCCCTCATTGGTGTCAATTTTCTTGAGTTGTGTTGGAGCTGTACTCTTCTAGAGAAGTGGAAGTCTTTCCATCACGCTTCTGACTTCTGCCTTGTTGATGGTGTACAGGGTTTGGCATGTCATGAGGCGAGTTACTTCTTGGAGAATTCTTAGCCTCTGACCTGGTCTTGTTGCCACTGTTCTTATGTTAAAGGCCCATTCCCGAATCTGGTCAGTGGTAACACTGAGGTTGTTGATATTGGGATGTTCAACCATGGTTTTGCCATTAAAAAATCAAGAGGTGAAGGTTAGATTCTCATTTTTGCAAATAATCAATGCCTGGCATGAATGACACTTGCTATTTATCAACGAAAGCATAAACATTGTTCAGATCTTGCTGAAAGTCAATATGGACACCTCTTGTCTCTGAGAAGCCATGTTGTCACATATTTCTCAGGCTGAAATAGGGAAGCATGGTAGATTGAAAATAAAAGCAACATGGCAGTTCACTGAACCTTGCACAGATCTGCATTGTTTCTGAGATCAGACATTAACTATTTTTATTATTGACAAATATTGCTGATGCTATATGCTAAAGTACAAGTTATGTTCATTGCACCACATTGATCTAAACTAATAATAAAAAGAAAAAAAAGAAAATCTTGCACTTGTATGGGTAGTTTTCTGTCCGCTGGATATCTCAAAGTCCTTTATGGCTAATGAAGCACTTTTGAAGTGCAGTCTTTATTGTAATGTAAGAAATATGGCAGCCAATATGCGCTCATCAATCTGCGCAATTAGCAACGTGAAAGTGACCAGATAACCTATCTTTTATAATTTTGATTGGATAAAGATTAACCAGGATGACAAGGATAACTCACTTGCATTTTTTCAAAATAGTGCCATGTGTCCTTTTCTATCCATCAAAGCAATGACTCAATTTAGTGAGTCATCTAAAAGGCGACATCTTCAGCAGAGAAGTACTCCCACAGTACAGCACAGTACACATTGTCAGTCTGTCTATTTCCAATGAAGTGCTGAAGTGGGATTTGAGCCCAGAATTCCTGGCTCAGATACAAGAACGATACCATGTAAGGAGTTTGTTTCTGAAGGGGTTACTGCTGAGAAGTACATCAAGCGCCAAAGATGGTGGGAGAACAGTTTTGGGTCTCAAAGAGTTTAGGACTATCACTTAGGTCCCCTCATAGACTTAGTAACAGTGTCTATCATTCTAATGTAACTTATGTCTGATTGTTACCATGCAATAAACTGCACCTTTTTTGAGACAAAAGCCTGTTACTGCTAGAGTACTTAGTGAATTTCCTCTGCCACACTCGATAAAGCAGGCCCTGTCAAGCTTGAAAGGAGGATGTTAGCAGCAAATCTATGTTATGATGACCAAGACTCCAGCTAGCTCATACAACATGATGAGCAATGGTGAAGATTCATCACACAAATTTCAGAGCTTTGAAATGTAGTGGTACGTAGGTATCCTAAGTGCATGCATCACAAATAGGGGTAATTAGGAAAGCTAATAGAATGCTAATATTTATAACAAGAAGAATTGAACCCAAAAGCTTGGATGTTATGATTCATTTATAGAGGGTGTTTATGAAAATATATTTGGAGTATGCTTACAGTACTGGTATCCATTTTTAATCAAGGATGCAAATTATTGGAAGCAGTTTGGAGGCCTAGTCTAGTTTATTACACTCATACCTGAAATGGGTGGATTATCTTATCAGAAAAGGTTGGACAGGCTAAGCTTGTATCTGCTGTGGTTTACGAAAGTAAGAAGTGACTTGAATTAAGCATTTAAATTCTGAAGGGTCAGAATGGATGTGGAAAGGATGTTCCTCTTGTGGAAGAATCTAGAACTAGGGGTCACTGTTCAAAAAAATGGGGACACCCATTTATGACAGAGACGAAGAGAATTTTTTTTTGTAGACGGCCATGAGTCTTTGAAACTCTCCTTCACAAAAGGTGGTGGAAGAGTCATTGGATATTTTTAAGGCAGTGGTGAATCAGTTCTTGAAGGGAGTGAAAGACTATCAGTGGTAAGGAGAAAGAAGGAACATCAGATCAGCCATAGTCTCGTTGAATAGCTGAGCAGGCTCAAGGGGATGAGTGGTCTACTAGTGCTCCAAACTTGCATGCTTGTATGTACAGAACAAGAGATACTGAAGGAGTCACCGCAGACACTGGTACAAACGTAAGGACTATGGCAAATTGTGGGCCACTGGAAAGGTCTGCTTCTCTGGCCCAGCAGATAGTAGGTCCTGTTGTAGGAGCTAGCAGAGGTTCCCTGAAAAACACTACCTCACCTTCCACCACTCCTCAGATACGTTGAAGAGGGTGAGTGTTATCTTGGAACCCCCATACACGTTCACTCCACTGTTGATGTGCTGAGGCTATGTTGGTTCTAAAGCTGCTGTTGCTGCACTTTCTTCTTATTGACCTATCTCACCCTAAAGACAGGTACTCGAATTTTCCCATCGTAATCCAAGAAGCCTGACTAATTGAATGTAAAGTAAAACAGATTTTCCACTCTGGAAGCTGGAAACTTTCCTGGAAAAGCAGATGTCAAAATGGCCTGTGGTCCAATGAGCTTGAGCTAAAAACCTCTTTTTGTTTCTCCAGCTGGCATATACCAACCCCGGCAGATTTTGCTGATAGGTCCAAAAATTGGCAGAGTTATAATTTAACTTAAAATGACTTCATAGCCAGAGCTTCTAACTGGGAGCCCACCTGCCTAGGACAGCCACGAGAGACTCTGTTAAAGACTAGTGGGAGCAGGAATTTTGTGGTAAACAATGGGGACATCACAGATGTGATTTAACCCCTTTACTCACTGCTTTCTAGCCAAGTACACAAGGTTAAAATTCACCCTTTTAGTTATCTTGCCTTTTTACATTCAAAAATCTGTTAATTGTGACATAAAAAGAGATTTTCAATAGCCGAATGCATTATTTCTCTTGGTTTAAATTTCTCCATGGGAGCAAAATCCTAAGAAACTCACCAAAATTCCCTGGGGCAACAGTTAGAAGGAGAATGTGCTGCCTGACGATGTTCAACATGACTTCAATCCCTATTTGTTACAAAAGATTTTACTTCTGTTAAAAAGAAATAAAGCTTCTTTCTCCCAGTCATACACAATAGGGTTGATTTTGTGTTGGAGTATTTGTAACCCTATGGCTTACACAGATAGAGAAATTGGCACTTACGTGGTGTGAATGTTACTTGACACTTACCAACCCAGACCTGGATGTCATCCAGCTCTTGCTGCATATGATTATGAGCTGCTGTAGCGATTCAGTCACGAATGGTGCCAAACATTGTGCAATCATTATCAAACGTCTGGTCTTATGATGGAGGGCAGATCATTCATAAAGTTGCTGAAGGTTTTTGTACCCAGGATGCTACACTGAAGAACTCTGGCAGTGTTGTCCCAGAGCTTAGATGACTGACTTCCAGCAACCTCAACCATCTTTCTTTGTGCCAAGTATGACCCCAAGCAACAGATAATTCTTACCCTGATCGTTAACTCAAGTTTTGCTAGGGCACCTTGATGCTGTATATGGTCAAATGTTGCCTTGATATCAAGGGGAGTAACTCTCACTTCATTTCTGGAATTGACATGTTTGTTCATGGTTACATCAAAGCTTTATTATGGTCAGGAGCTGAATGATCCTGGCAGCGCACAAACTGTACGACAGTGACCGGGTTATTGCTGAGCGAGTGTTGCTTGGTAGGCCTGCTGATGATAGAAATTGAAAAAAGGAATATGTTTGTGTTTCATTCTAAACCATAAACACAAATGCCCAGATATTGCTGGGGTTGCGGAAGACAACATAACTCATTTCCAGCAGGCTGGATGGGGGTGGGGTGGTATGCAGAGATTTGGTGTTGAACCTCTTTACTTGGTTTCTACCCTTTTTGTATGATTCCTTTAAAATCCAACAGAACTATCTATATTCAGTTGCCCCACTTCCTCACACTCCACATTATGTCTCTGGGACATCAAAGCCCAGCAATGCAAGTGACCTATTTCTTGATTTGTGTTAAGGTCCCCAGCTTGGGCCTTGGCTAGACAACGGTTGCTCCACCACTTTTGTACTTGGAGAGCAGGACATGTGAAAGCTTCGAGACCAAGAGGACTTCCACCAATATTTTACAATGCTACTTCACGTATTAACCAGCAAATGTATCCTCAGGGATGTTGCTCATGCAACACATGGAAGTACAATTGAATATGAAAGGGAAGAATGTTATTTGTCTAGGATTGTTCCAAGCCATGCCTTAAAGATTTTTGCTGATTCCCTGAGACAGACAAATGCGTTACGGTCATGATCTGAGGGTTGCATGGGTTTTCTTATTTACATAAATGTAGAAACCCAAACACTATCTAACAGTGTTGTCTGTCCAAGGTAACAAATGTAATACCTCAAAAAGTACCTCAGTAGTTTAGGCTTTTCCAGAATTAAAGAACTGTAGAGAAATATTCCCTACAATTGATCGTTTCAAAAGGATGTAAATTTTGCACGGCACAAGAAACAGTTTACTTGAAAAGTTTACTCTTTGCTAAGACTACATAAAGAATATAGAGCATTAAACATATTGGCTAATTTCTACTTTCTGTAGTAAAATAACTTATTGCTGTATGATCTTTCACTTCTTCTGAAGTTCAACGTCATTTGTTACTAGTTACAAAAAAGAACTAAAACCAAAATAGATTAAAATAGATTTCACTGCATTGACCTTTTTCTCACACCTATTAACAAACTTCGAACAAAGATGCCAGAACTAAGGAAGTATATTCGACACAATTGTAGGTATTATTTTCCAGTGACAGCTTAAAAAGAATTAAGTGCTCAATGTTCTTATTCTGCTGATGCTGCCATTGAGTCACTGAAGCTTCAATGTCATGCCATCATTTGCTTTTATAGTTTCTTAGACAATGTAGAGCAATAAGCATTTGATTTCATCTTGGCTAAACATCTTTAATGAACTATTAGTTTAACTTTCAATATTTACTTTTAAAGTTAATTCTGCCTCATTTTTTAAAAAGTGGATTGAAGGCTACCACAAAAATTTCATGGGTGACACTTTCAGCACTGACTTCTGGACTTCACTTTTGTCACAATTGGTGAGATAAACAGAATTGCAGGTGCCAGCAAACTCTCAGTCCTTTAGTTCTTTTAAAAATCTATTACTGTAAAAAATGAAACTAGCCTTGAACACAAAATCTAATTGATCCACAAATACTGATATTTGCAGATGCTCTTCTTTTTTACCCCTTGATGTTCCCTATCCTACCTTTTTTGAAAACTAGCTCATCAAGGTGAAGGTGACCTCAAATTTGAGTTGAATCTTTCATCTTGTTTTAGATATACTACGGTACATAAACAAGACTCTATGTCACTGTTTATCACAGAAGCAATTTCCTTCAAGCTGTGACCAATTTTCATTAACATTCACAATAATGGCTAACAGTTAAAATAAGCACATAACAGCATGTCTACTTCAGTTGTAAAACACATATCAAATATGCATGCACAAAACTAAACAATTAGTTAAGACAGCAAGACTGAAAACGGAGATTACTTAACGTTAGGTGCAGATAAATTCAGTCTTTCCATATTCCAGCATACATAAGCTGAGCAAGGTCAGAAATGCATTGCGTGATAGACTGTGGGCTAACTGTCCTTTATCACTCAAAGTTTTGTCATTATTTATAAGGACAATGTAATTGTCTAAAAGTTTGTATTCTCTGAGTTTTATTTCTGTAGTAGAAAAGGCACCAGAGCCAAACCACTGGATCCAGTTTGTATATATTTGCATAAATATCTTTCGTGAAAAAAATGAATAAATTGTGTTCTGAGGAAGACCTAAAATGTAAACTCTGATTTCGCTCCACAGCAGCTGCCAGACCTGCTGAGATTTTCCAGCAATCTCTGTTTTTATTTCTGAATAAATGTATATCCTGACTTATTGGGGAGAGTGGAATGATATATTTTAATATATTAAGCTACAAGTATTTTCTGATGTATATAAGTTATTTTAATATGAATTTTATATAACATTTAAAATTGAAATATTATTGAAAAAAGATACAATTCTGTAAGCAGTAAGCAATTTTTTGTATGGAAGCATGATCTAGCTATACTCGTAATGGAACTAAACAATCTCTACAGACAGCTAGAAAATCTCACTTCAGTCAGGTCTACAAGACGCAACAAACATTTAGACATTATAAGTAAATTAAAAAATAAAAGAAAATCAACAAAGTGCAATGTCGGACATCTGAAGCAAACAGAGGACCTTTTGAAATTGCACAGAAAATGTTGACATCTGTAAAGGCAGAGGGCAGTTTAATAATTTGGGTATAGATGTTATGGTTTTATTTTAGATATTTTCCTCAGGTTTTGTGTAGTTAACTCTTAGCATAAGACATTCTTTCCTTATTATAATCATACATACCTGCATCATGTAATGAAGTAGAGGTTGATCCCCTCTGAGAACTAAAACTGAAACACCCAAAGGGGTGCACCTCACGTTATAACCTGTAAAAGGAGTGTGAAAAGTGGCATAACCTGCTCTGAGCTACATCTAGTGGTTCAATGAAATAAATCCCTGACACTCACTTTAAAATCAACAAGTAACTGTTTATATAACTCTAACAGTGAACAAAAAAAACTATTAACAAACCGATTAAATCCCTTCTAATTACTAACTATTCCTGAATAAAACAGGATTGTAATGATATGCTGTTCCAATAAGTACAAGTTCCACATATATACTTAAAAAAAAAGTTTAGTCTTTTGGAATTACAGCTAGGTTACGTGTCTTCCAGAATGTTCTGTGCCTTCTCCGTTGATTCTTCTGTCAGGAATGCCTTCTCTTGTCGATTCTTCTGTCAGGAATATTAACTAGTTGTGCCATCGGTACCGTTGGTATTTAGATGGTGCTTTCTCTAATACATAGAGGAAGCTGTGAGATGCAGCGATTGTCTCTTGACATTTGAGGGCTGTTAGGTCTGGCAGATGGCAGCTAGTTCTGGGGCTTTGTCCAACTGCCCCTTCCTTTATACCCTATCAATATTTCTTACAACAGGATTAGCCCTGTGTTGTCAAAACCATCACATTTAAATTTAATTGGTTTTTGGTGTCTTAGTGCCTGATTCAAATTGATTGGCTAAATTCAAAAGCCTGCTGCCTTGATAAAAACAGCTGCTTGGCCTGCTAACTGTATGGCCTTTTGTTGCAAATTTTTGAATTTGGGTGTTCTCTGTGTACGAGCAAACTTTCAAGCTGCTGCTCACAAACGTCCATTTTAAATCTCTAAACACAGAAAAAGCACATGATCTTTTCACACAATGCTTTCCCCCCTAGCACTTTACAAGCACCAAATTCTAACCTCCTACCTCCCAGTCCACAAGTACTCTATCCAACGTCACAACAATCAATATCTGCTCAAGCTGTATCTCAATGATTTATAGTGAACTCAGGGATCAAACAGGAAACCAAAAGCCTTAGGTTTCATGCACTTTCCATCAGCGTCCCTCTGTCACTCAAGCAGTAGCACTAACAGAAACTCTAAGGAAATTTCTTTAGTTGTATATGCTGCTTCGATGGAAATCCTGTCAATCTTCTACTGAATTGGGAAGATGTTTGAGCCAATGTGGAAGTTTGATGCCTATGTTGCTGGATTTCTACTACTTTAAGTTTGAAAGCCAGTAAGACAAATACTTTACAAAATTAAGATTTGGATCATGATTGCCAGCTTATTAGACAGTCGTTGATAAATAAACAGAAACAAGGGCAGATGCTAGCTCTACAATGTTAACTTTATTATTCTATGTCAGAATATACAAAAAATAACTAGCCATGGCACATACTGTTCTGGATCACTAAATTGAAGCAGTCAGCTGCTGAGGCCTTCAGTTCCAGCTATTTCACACAAAATCTCTCCACCTCTCTACCTTTCTTTTCCTATAAGCAGATCTCTAAAAGCTACTCTTTTGACCAAACTTCTTAATATTTGATTCTGGGTGAGGAGCGTAGATGCCTCCAGAAATGGTGGATTGGTTCCAAGGCCAACCTTACTGTGACAGCATTTCATCAAAGATATTTCTTAAAAACAGGAGAACAATAAACATCACTTCAGCTCGCAAACCCTCTCATGACACATTCCCCATGCCAACATGCCACCATCTGATGTCTCCTTTATACCATATAAGCCAACCAATGCCTCTGAGCACACCCCATGGTCCTTTATAACCCCTATGGCCACTTTAGTGCCAACCATGTCCCCACCCATCACTCTTCACCCTTAGAGTTATTATGAAAACTCACCCAGTATCCTTCATGGGAAGATCATTGGTGAGATAAAATCAAATTCTTTAAGATTTTCATATAAATTTATTTTTTCAAAATAAATTCTGCCATTAATAAATACTATGAACTACACTTAAAGTCATTAATCCGATATGTTTATATTAAAGCCATGGCATTCATTGTCCCACTTCAATAAGCCTATAACCACACAGATCTGTTAACCAAACTGTGAACTGAGAGATAACTTCACTGTGATACGGATGATTAGGAAATCAGTCACACAGCACTAGTCATGAAACAATAGCTATTAGACTTAAGTCAACAAACAAGGTAAAACAGCAAGCAACTTTTTTTTGAAACTGCACACAGTTTTTTATTCAAATTTAAAGGAGAAGATATTTAAAAAGTTCTTGTCAGCTTGCGTGATCCCTTTGACAGCTGTTGACAAGTTAGCTTGAGAGTTGAGCATAACAATTGGCAAATAAGGCTTTAATTTGGCATTCTCGTTCCCATTTTATAGGAAGGGTGTGGAGGTTTTGGGAATGGTGCGAAAGAGGTTTATCAGGATGTTGCCTGGTTTGGAGTATATTAGCTATAAGGAGAGGTTGGACACACTTGGATTGTTTTTGCTAGAGTGTCGGAGGCTGAGGAGTGACCTGATAGAAGTATATAAAATTATGAGAGGCATGGGTAGGGTATATAGTCATAGTCTTTTATCCCAGGATGAAAATATCAAATACTTGGGGGTATAGGTATAAGATGAGTGGGCAAAAGTTGAAATGAAATGTGTGAGACAATTTTTTTACACAGAGGGTGGTGCACGTCTGGAACATTCTCCCAGGGGAGTTAGCTGAAGCAGAAATAGAAACAATCTTTAAGAGGCATTTAGACTGACGCATGAACAGGCAAGGAATAGAGGGATATGGACCATGTGCGGGCAGATGGGATTAGTTTAGAATGGGATCATGTTCAGCACAGGGATGGTGAACAGAAGAGTCTGTTCCTGTGTTTTTATGTTCCTTTTGGCAGGTCAACAAACAGTTCCTTTCTACATCTCTGTTGACACCTCCAATTAGCATGACAGCTTCAAAGCACACAATTTTCTGGGCTAACCAGGAAAATTTAGAAAGGAGAAAAGGAAAGAGAATTGGGAGGTGGCAATTCAGATTCCCAATGACAGGTTAAAGTTTTGTTATTAAGTTCTCCAAAGCCTTCAGATAGGTCAGCCTTCTGACCAAGATGAGAGGGAATTGCTTTTGCATTCATTAGCCTGTCTCATTATCATCCCAGACTTTTGGAATTATATTCGTGGTTGTTAGGCTAAAACAGGCCTGGAGCTAGAAAACAACACAAGAAGAGAGCAGTCCAACAGCTTCAGAAAACAGTGAGATGAAAGCAGCTGTGAGCCAACCATGTTCAAAGACAAATAAAATTTAACGCCTCATTTATCTGTCAAACTCAAACAATTTTAGAGTAATTGCAAGGCCTTCGTAGCTTTAGTAATGTCGACTAGCATTAATAAAGCTGATTGAAAATAAGAGGTTTTATTGATTTGAATTTAACTAAGAAATGAATTAATAATCGCATGACAAGGATGGCAAGGCACATTGTTGTGGCTGTTAACATAAGGACCTGTTAGATGAAGTAGTTATGTACGGCAAACATCTCTACACTAACGTTCTGCTGCTACAGGAGATTCCATTGAGAGTTTATGAGCTGGAGGTCAGCTGCAAACACTGTTATATACCAGGGAGGGGGAAAATTACCCATGTATCTTGGTGGTGACATCCCTTAGATTGGATCTTTTGATTTAGTTAGTGGTTAGGTAAGCAGGAGTATAGCTGTATCTGAAGTAACTGAAGGACCGAGAGGACAGGAATACAGGTGCCTATTATTATAATTACCCTAATATTCATGATTAAATAATTTTCCTATTATTACTTGAGGGTAAGAATACATACACCATGAATACGTTTCAAAAAATCTGCCTCCTCTAAACTCTTTACACAATAACTATCAGGGAAGTTGACATCCTTTGATATAATTACTTCCTGACTAAATAGTAGGGTAATTATATTTGGGAATTTCAAATTATCCAACATTAATTGGGAATTTGATCTTGATTTGGACCAGGACTGATTGTTGGTGAGATTTACTGCTAGGAACTTGAAGCTGTTGACCATCTCCACCTCAGCCCCATTGATACAGACAGTGGTTGAAGTTACAGCAAAAGACTTAGGCAGGGCAGATTTTTAAAAATGTATTCAGCAGAGCTTTTTATAAATACTTATATCAACATGTGAAAGATCCAACAAGGGACTCTGGATCTAATTCTGGGGAATGAGACCGTGGCAGGTGTTTAAGGTAGCAGCAGGGGTTCATTTTAATGATAGCGATCACAATACTGTACTTTTTGTTACTGAAAAGTAAAGTGGAAGTCCGCAAAAAGGGGTTTTAGATCATGAAAATACATATTTTATTAAAATAAGGCCAGAACAGGCCAAAGTAGACTGGAAACAGCTAATCCTGAGTAAAACTACAGCAGAACATGTGTGGTGAGTGGGGAAGGCGTTCTTCAAAATGGAATGGGCAAGAATGCAGGCCCCATATGTTCCCTTTAGAGTGAAATGTTGATGCAACAAGCCCAGAAAACCCAGGCTGTCCAGACATATTCAGGAAAAGAGAGATTTTTAACAGGTGCAACCAAAGCAAATCAACAAATGCCCTAATGGAGTGTAGAAAGTACAGGGGGATCTTAAGAAAGCAATGAGGAGAACAAAGAAGGGGCTTGAGAAAACACTGGCTAGTAAGATTAGGGAGAATCCCACAGTTTTCTATAAGTCATACCTGGCACATAAGAAGATGGTTGTGGTCGTTGGAGGTCAGTCATCTCAGCTTGATGGCACCTCTGCAGGAGTTCCTCAGGGTAGTGATATAGGTTCAGCTGCTTCATCAATGACCTTCGCTCCATCGTAAGTTCAGAAGTGGGGATGTTCACCAATTACACAATGTTCAGCACCATTCATGACTCCTCAGATACTGAAGCAGTTCATGTTCAAATGCAGCAAGATCTGGACAATATCCAGGCTTGGGCTGACAAGTGGTAAGTAACATGCACACCACACAAATGGTACGTAATGACTGTCTCTAGTAAAAGACAACCAAACCACTGCTCCTTGATGTTCAATAGTATTGCTATCACTGAATCCCCCATTATCGGCATTCTTGGAGTTACCATTGGCCAGAAACTCAACTGGACTTGCCATATAAACACAGTGACTACAAGTGCAGGTCAGAAGCTAGGAAAACTGCAATGAGTAACTCATTTCCTGACCATCATCTATAAGGCACAAGTCAGGAGTGTGATGGAATGCTCCCCACTTGCCTGGATGGGTACAGCTTCAACAGTGCTCAAGAGGCTTGACATCATCCAGGACAAATCAGCCCACTTAATTGGCACCACATCCACAAACATCAACTCCCTCCATCATCAATGCTCAGTAGCAGCAGTGTGTACTATCTACAAAATGCACTGCAGAAATTCACCAAAGATTCTCAAATGGCACCTTTCAAACCACTTCCATCTAGAAGGACAAGGGAAGCAGATACACTAGCATCTGTAAATTCTCCTCCAAGCCACTTATCATCCTGACTTGAAAATATATCACCATTCCCTCACTGTCACTGGGTCAAAATCCTGAAATTCCCTCCCTAACGTATTGTGGGTCAACTCACTGCAGGTGGATTACAGCAGTTCAAGAAGGCATATGGGACCTTTACCACTCATGTAGATTATAAAAGTAGGAAGATTATGTTGGAGCTGTTCAAATCTTTGGTTAGGTGACAGCTGAAGTACAATGTGCAGTTCTGACCACTATAGGAAGATTGTGATTGCACAGGAGCGGGTGCAGGGGAGACTCACCAGGATGTTGCTTGGGATGGAGCAGTTTAGCAATTAAGACAGGCTGGATCATTTGGATTGTTTCCCCTGCAGCAGAGAAAGTTGAGGGGAGACCTATTGAATTGAATTGAATTAGCTTTATTGTCATGTACTCAGATGAGTACAGTGAAAAGTTTATAAGTTGCCACTTACAGCACATCTGAAGTACAAAGGAACCTAGGTACAACTTCTTCAGTTGTAAGATCTTAGAAAATAGAGAAATAAAATGTCCAGCATTGCAAAAATAAAAGTTCCGAACGGTGGTCGTTCAACCCAGAACACTGTTGCACTGAGGCTTGGCTCCAAACCATGCCAGGCTTTACCTTGAGAATGATGGGGCTGGGACATCTCTCTGGTATTGCCTCAAGAGGCCATGCTGGGCCAAGTGGGCGCCATGCTGGGAGGCCACACCACCAAGCAGGGAGGATGCCACAAGAGGTTGCTACACCAGGCCGAGAGGCCGCTATATCTGGCCAAGAAGACCCCTCGCCGTGTCTGTGCTGAGTGCAGGAGTTGTTGGAAGCCTATTAGATTTGTATAAGATTATGGGAAGCATGGATAGGGTGAATAGAAAGCAGCTGTTCCTATTAATAATAAAAATGGGCATTATTTAAGGTGAAAGGCAGGAGCATTGGAGGGGCAAGTGAATCAAATATTTTTCACCCAGATGATGCTGTGGATTTGGATTGTATTGCCAGAGAGGACAGTAGAGGTGGGAAACCTCAGAACCTTTAAAACGTTCTTGGATAAGCACTTGAAGTCTCATAACTTTCAAGGTTATTGGCCCAATGCTGGACAGCAGGATGGGTCAGTGTAGTTTCAATAGGTCAAAGGCCCTCTTCTGTGTTGTGTGACTCTATGAGCCTCATCTTTGTGATTTTCAACCAGGTTTCATGTTACTTCAGGGATGTGGGTGGGTAGTGTGGGGTGGATAAGCTAAATGATCATTGTGGCACAGTACAGGATGACTTTCAAGTGGGGCAAGCAAAAAAGAATGCAGTGGGATGGTATAACAAGTGAGATGACACAGTTCTCTGAAGCAAAGAGCATGAATTCAGATGATATGTAAAACCAGGATATCAAAGTGATTCAGTAGAGATGACAAGTCTTAAGGGCAAGATGTCACTTGTCAAAGTGGTTGTAGAACCCTAAGAATAATCATTCAATCAGGGGGACTATAATGGAAGAGGTAATGACAGTGAGAAAGGTACAGTGATAATCATAGGGATTTTAATCACCACGTATATTTGAAAAATCAGATCAGCGCGGTAGTCTTGAAATCATAGAATGTTTTCAATTTTTGAATGGGTATTTTTAGAGTTAACTAGAAGGCAGATTATATTAGACCTGGTATTGTACAACCAACTATGATTAATTAATGACCACATAGTAAAGGAATGATACAATGAAGTTTTACATTCAATTTTGAGGGACAGATAAGTGGGTTAAGGCTAGAATTTTAAACTTAAATAAGGGCAATTATAAGGGCATGAAAACAGAATGAGTTGAAGTGAATCGGCAAACAAGATCAGGGAATAGGTGCTTTATAATAACCTAATCTAGACATGAGATACAGTGCCAGACACTGAAGAGTACATTTTGAGAACACATTTCTGAGATGTTCAAAGTCATTCTTTTGAGGTTGAATCCTTGCCTAATGCAATCCTTTGGACACAAAAATGTCACAGATTTGTAAGTTCTGCTAGCTGTCTTAAAAGCTGAATGGTCCAATATTGTGGAGTGTTGCAGCTCCTTTTTTGCAGTCACTGTGAAATCTGGTGCATGTAAGACAGCTCACCATGATGCAAGTAGTGCAATGTTTGTAGCTCTAGAAACCTGTGATACAGTCAGCTCACAACAAGCATCAGATGGAGATGCGCAGCACATGATCCTGTGTGTGATAATCCCCTGCAATGGCAAATCGACATTGCTACATGTCCCTCGAAGCTGAGTTAATGTTTAGGGGATAATGACATATTCCCAGGAAGAGCCCAGCAAGTCACTCACAGCTTTGCAGCATTCAGCCACGTTCTCTTCAGCAGTCAGATATGCTTACCTCCATAATAACTTCATTCAGGGCTGCATTTGTCAGTCTGGATGGTGTTCCATGGTCAGGTCTTAGAAACAGTATATCACACCCATCCCAGATGGACTGTAGATGAATCTTTCAGAAGGTATTGCAGAAGGATGGAGCCAGTTTTGGTCTGGTTTCAGTCATTTCTGGGGTGTTGGTTGAGAGAGCAACCAACATAGACAGAGTAATGGTCTAGGCTTACAGAGATTGAATTGCTGTCCAGGTGCCTTTTCAATATAGTGCCCAAGTGAGGGACCTCAGCATGATGGTGGTTCAGTGGTTAGCGCCGCTGCCTCACAGCATCATGGTCCCAGGGTCAGTTCCACCCTTGGGTGACTATGTGGAGTTTGCTCATTTCCCCCTGTAACCCTTCCAGATGCTCTGACTTTTTTTCCCACAGTCCAAAGATGCACAGGTTAGGTGGATTGGCCATGCTAAATTGCCCATAGTGTTCAGGAATGTGCGGGTTATGTGGATCAGCCATGGGGAATGCAGGATTACAGGGATGTCGGGGGTCTTTGTGGGATGCTGTTCAGAAGGTCAGTGTGAACCCAAATGGCCTGATTCCACACTGTAGGGTTTCTATGAATGCTCCAGTGGAGGTCAAAACCCTTTGCCCATCTATCCAAAAGAACTGGCAGAAAGGTCACTTGATCTGAAACGTTAACTCTGATTTCTCTCCCCATAGGCTGCCAGACCTACTGACCTTTTCCAGCAAATTCTGTTTTTCTTTTTGATTTACAGCATCCACATTTCTTTCAGTTTTTATCCAAAAGATCTGTTGTTTTACCTGCACATGCATGTGCAATTAGCTATGAATAACACAATTACACAAGTTAACTCAAAGCACCCCAAACTTCTTACTTTTAGGGCTACCATTACACTTTATCTCAAAAGAACTAGATTTCACCCAAAGAGTTTGTGTACTTCATATTCACATTCATGTCAATTGTTAACAGTCCAAAAGTGTACCTTACTTCACCCAGTCACCCATTCTTCCCCGATGTGAAATATATATTCATTTTTGAGAACAGAATCAAGTACAAGGCCAATTCAGGCCTTGTTTTGGACAACAATCATGTAAAAGCATCGTTATTGTGAAATCCTGCTATTTTTCAATTGTGGTCTTTTTGTTCAAATTGACTGTATCCGAGTGCTATTTGGGTCATTTTGTGAGTCCAATTCTCAGAGGTAGTCCTCTCTCACATAAAGCACAGAGCATACTGTTGCACGTACACAACCACTATTTCTGAAAATCCTTCCAAAAAATCCATAAACAGGCCTGTCTGGGCAGACCCATTGTCTCAGCCTGCTCCTGCCCCACAGAATTCATCTCTTCCTACCTTAACTCAGCCTTCTCCCCCTCTGGTCCAATCCCTGCCCACCTACAACCATGATTCCTCTGATGCTTTACGCCAGTTTCAAAATTTCCAGTTTGCAGTTTCCAGCCGCCTCCTCTTTACCATGGACATTTAATCCCTTTACATGTCTGCTCCCCACCAGGAGGTTCTTGGGGCTCTCCGCTTCTTCCTGGAACAAAGACCTGAGCCATTCCCACCCACCAACACCCTCCTCCGCTTGGCCGAGCTCATCCTCACCCTTAACAAATTCTCTTTTACCTCCTCTCATTTTTTTCAGGTCAGAGGGGTGGTCATGGGTACCCACATGGCCTCCAGTTATGCCTGTCTCTTCATGGGGAACGTGGAACATCCCTTGTTCCAGTCCTATTCCGGCCCCCACCCACAACTCTTTCTCCGATACATCGATGATATCATCAATGCTGCTTCCCTCTCTTGTCCGGAATTGGAAAAGGTCATCAATTTTCGTGTCCAATTTCCACCCTGCCCTCACTTTCACCTGGTCTATCTCTGACTCCTCTTTTCCCTTCCTCAACATCTGTTTCCATTTCTGGGGATAGACTGGCCACTAATATCCATTACAAACCCACTGACTCCCACAGCTACCTGGACTATACATCCTCGCATCCTGCTTCCTGTAAAGACTCCATCCCATTCTCTCAGTTCCTCTGTCTCCATCATATATGTTCACATGAGGTCAACTTCAACAAGGGAGCCTCCGAAATGTCCACCTTCTTCCTCAACTGAGGATTCCCCAGCACCATTGTTGACAGGTCCCTCAATTCGGTCTGACCCATCTCCCGCAGTTTCACCCTCGCACCCTCACTTCCCTCCCACAACGATGATAGGGCTCCCCTTGTCCTTATCAACCATCCCATCAGTATCCACATCCAGAAGATCATCAACTGCTATTTTCACCACCTTCAGTGAGATGCCACCACCAGACACATATTCCCCTCCCCTCCCTTGTCCACCTTCTGCAGGGACTGTTCCCTCTGGGACACCCTGGTCCACTGTTCCTTCACCCTCAACACGCCCCCACAGCCCATGGTACCTTCCCTTGCAACCGGCGAAGGTGCAACACCTGCCCATTTACCTCCTCCCTCCCCAGTATCCAAGGGCTCAAACATACCTTCCAGGTGAAGCAGCACTTCACCAGCACTTCCCAGAATCTAGTCTACTGCATTCGCTGCTCACAACATGGTCTGCTCTACACTGGGGAAACGAAGCATAGACTGGGTGACCGCTTCACAGAACATCTACATTCTGCTCGCAAAAAAGACCCTGAGCTTCCGGTTACCTGCCACTTTAACACACCACCCTGTTCCCTCGCCAACATCTCTGTCTGAGGCTTGCTGCAGTGTTCCAGTGAAGCTGGAAGAACAACACCTCAACACAAGCTGGAAGAATAACACCTCATTTTCCGCTTGGGGACTCTGCAGCCCTCTGGACTCAATATAGAGTTCAATAATTTTAGGGCCTAGACTCTCCCATATCCCAGCCCCCTACCCCACACACCAGGCCTTATTACCACATAGCCTACTATTACACACTACCTATTGTTAGTCACTAAGAGTCCTCATTAACGACTATTCACCTTCCCAGCCAAATCTATACCAACTCCTTTATCTGTCCAACTGTTTTCTCTCTTCGGGCTCTATCCTATCAGTTACTCTCTATCCCATTCCCCTCCCTATTTTCTGCAGATAAACCGACGTTTTCCCAACTACCATCAGTTCTGCGGAAGGGTCACTGGACCCGAAACATTAACTCTGAATTTTTTCTTCACAGATGCTGCCAGACCTGCTGAGCTTTTCCAGCAACTTCTGTCTTTGTTCCACTATTTCTGAACATTTGATCAGGGTTGAAGAAATGATAGGCAACACTTACCCAAACTCCAGCGTCCATTGCTGGTTTGTGAAATTATTTGTAAAGTGATTAAACCCATAAAATGATCCTTAGTGGATTATGACAAAAAGGGTCAACACTTGTTTTTCTGAAGTCCATTTTCGATAATAAGAGAAATAAATCAATCAATCAAAAGCTTTGAAGACTACAGAAAAAAAAAATTGCTTTACTTTTGTCATGGGCACCACTTCAGCCTGAAAATTGAAAGATAATTGAAGCTCACTTGAAGGTTTATTTCCAAGGTTTAAAAGACTGGCCAGGCTGTCAACATAATTCACGAAGGAAAATACAATGTTTACCATGAGCTACCAATGTCACTGGCATATTTATTATGTATTTGTAATGTATTTACGAAACAAGGCAAATAATATTACAGGACAACTTTGTGATGTGACATTTTTTTCTTGAGAACAATATCAGATATAATGAATGTCGGTGCTTGAATACAAGAAGAAAAATACTGCAGCTACAATAAAACAGAAAATACTGGAAATAACAAAAGGTCAGGCAATATCCGAGTAGGCAGAAATGACATTAACCTTTCAGGATGTTGACCTTTTGTTAAAACCTGGAGAAAGTTAAAAATGTAACAAGTTTTACGTAATTAAAGAGGCATAGAAATATTAGAGAAAGGGTGCAGGGAAAACTAAAAGGAAGACCTGTGATAAGGTGGAAAGCAGCAGAAATTCTAAAGGAAATTGAATGATTCTGCAAGGCAAAATGACCAGGTCATGAAATAAGTAAATAAGTAAAGATGAGTCCAATGCAGGTATCATCAAATCATTACCAACAACTACCAGTATCAGGTAATGATGAATGTGAACAAGCCCAGCATTTTCCTGCTGACTTTCAATTATACCAACACCATTCACCCCTCCACTAACAAAATTTTGTAGATTACCATTAACTAGTAGCTTAACCAAACCCAGCTTATATCAAGCTCAGCTTCAAAACATGTCTTACCTGTTCAGGGCTGTCTATCAGCTACTTGCTCAAGCCAAAAGGATGTTGGAATACTGATCGCTCAGCCGGCAAGGCAAAAACGTAGCAATGCTCCAGAAACTAGGCATCACCCAGGATTGTAAAGACCTTCATCGATAGCCCTACTTATAGCTTCAAATTTTGTGTCTTCCATCTCTCGCACTTTGTGGATACCGCCTATGAAATAGTATTGTTTACTGCACGTAGAAATTGAGTCAGTAATGGGAAACAGCAGCCAATTATTGAGACTTATGAGAGCTGTCCCAAATCGGTAAATTGACCATCTTAATTAGCATGCCGTGAGAAGATCATGGGAGCAGTTCTGATTGTTTCTCCTTGATTTTGTTTGCTGATGTGTGAGATATTTCCACACAGCTCTGTCAGGGGGCAGAAAGACCGTGATATTCTGAAATGTTACAGCAATGTTTGAAATACAACAGCAGAACTTGGATGCTCTGTTAAACCAAAAAGAGACTGCTGACCACTCCAGATATGGTTATTGAAGGTAATTTAAACTTTTGTATCTGGAAAGTAAGCAATGCAGTCAAATTGAGCTTAGTCTTAAGAGAACGTGCCCAGGAAACACTCAGGATGATGAAAGATACTGAAGGAAATAGAAAGAAAATAGCCAGAGTCAGGATGTACTTTGTTACACAAGTAACTTAGCTTGCAAATGGACATTTTGGCCTATGAAAAATATCCACTGTACCAGAAGACTGGGCTGGTGTGGCCCTACCTGAAAGAAAGGTATAAACAAATCTACCAAAGTGAGATCAGTCAATAGGAAAGTTATCTACAATCAGCGTGAAGTTGACTGCTCACGGGTAAATTAGGCATTCTGCTTTCTTCATCTTTCAAGATGAATTCATTGTGGTTACTTATTAGTCCATAGGCACTGAGTAGCATGCTTGATATTTAGATTAGCCTATTAAAATTTGACATTTGACTCAGTGCTTTGAGTGTAAACTATTTTTAATGTAATTTGTGTCCAAGCTAGGATATATAGATGAAAACTTTTCTGCAGTGTATGCCTCCCACAGGATGTAATGAAATAACTCACAAAGATAAATTCAAGAGCAACTCTCCTCCCTTTTGATTTCTATCCCAAAGAAGCACAAAATAACAGTAATATTGTGGGAGTGTGATGAGCCTCACACATCCTCCAAATCATCACTCTAATATATATATATATATATCTGTGCTAACATATTTACTTGGTCAGGGTTCTGAAATTGGTGATCTACCTCCATAATGGAAGAATCAATACTTTAATAGACCACAATCAGGACAATGTGGCAGTGTCATCATTGCTCATATCTTAGAACAATTTGTAACAACTATCTTCTGAAATATTGGCTCAAACAAGTAAAATGAAATTAATAGATGAGCATTAAAATGTTCATAATTTCTGCAATTTTTTAATGCACCATATATACATATTTAACTTTTCTAAAATGCAGTTTAAATCTTGTATCGCTTTGTATTTTTATTTGGCTCTACAGGAAATCAGAGCAGTGGTGTGAAAATGGCCATGTGCTGCTTGCGATGTGGAAATGTGTCAATGGAAAGGTGGCATCACGCTAACATTATCACAGCCAGTGTCACAGCTGTTGTATAAAATGATTTTTTCAAGCATCTTTAACACCTTTTCTTCAGGGTGACATCTCAAACAGCATTTTGTTAGCTCTTGCTGTCATAGACTTTACCAACTTCTTGCTTTCAGGTCAGGCTACAATTCCGGCCCACTAAGTGTTATTTCTCTGTAATTACGATTTAATTTTTTTAAATCACTTTCTCTTCTGCATCTTTTGAAAGTACCTGGAAACATTCCACCATTTACTTGATGTGTCTGTTCAAGTCTGCCTATTTATGCCTGCACCTCATTGGTCAGATATCCAAACTATAACTTACATAGATCATCATCCGTGACCTTTCCAAAAATTATCTAAAATATTCTGCAACCAATACTTGCACCAAGGCATCACAGAAAAAAATGGAATAAAAATCATTGAAGGTAATTGAAGGCACTAACTTGGGAGATAAAAGAAAAACAGACAATACAGGCACAGGCACAGAGTCACTGAAATGTAGCTATAAAACTGGGAGACACAAGAATAGTCTACTGAGCAAACATATGAATCAGGAACAGGAGTAGGCTACTTTGCCCTTTGCGTTTGCTATGCCATTCAAACCTGTGGTGGCTGATGTGATTTTCATTTCAACTCCACATTCCCAATAACCATCCACCTCCTTGATTATCAATAATTTATCTATCTCTACTTAAATATTTTCAAAATTCTACTTTCACCTACCTTGATGAAGACTCACAATCATTCTGAGAGAAAACAAAACTTGTTATCTCAGTCTTCAATGGTGAACAGTCACCCATCGTTCCAGGTTCTCCCATCGGAGGAAGAGACATCCTTTACAAATCCACCCTGTAAAGTCCCGTCAGGATTTTGTAACATTCAAATATCTCATTAAAGGAATTTGAAGCTCTCAATGTCTTCTGCACTTTGTCATGAAAAAAAAAACAAAAAACTGCGGATGCTGGCGAGCTCAAACAAAAACAGAAATAGCTGGAAAAACTCAGCAGCATCTTTGGGAAGAAAGCAGATTTAGTGTTTCAAGTCTGGTGACTCATCAACAGAACAGTTAGCAGCGTGGAGAAAGTGATAGTTATGCTGAAGTTGATGTTAGTGGTGGTGGTAGTGGGGGAGGGAGCAGAGAGGAGGAGAGGGGAGATGAGCAGATGGGTGGAGATGTTGTCCAGAGAGAGAGAATAAGATGTAAGAGTAATAAAATGGGTTAGCTGTGCTGAATGCCTTCCATAGATTGTGAGAATAGGCCTAAGATTACATGGGAATGGGTGACTGTGCTAAAAGCAACCTGCGTCATAATGGCAACAAGTGTGGGTAGGGTTAAAAACATGGAAGAGTGGAATCAGGATTTAAAGTCATTGAACTCCAGGTCAAGTCTTAGAAGCTGCAGTGTCCCTAAGTGTAAAACGAGATGTTGTTCCTTGAGCTTGAGCTGAGGCTTTTGCCATGTTCAGTAAGATGCCACCACCGGAAACATATTTCCCTCCCCTCCCTTGTCAGCCTTCCGTAGGGACCATTCTCTCCAGGAAACCCTGGTCCACTCCTCCTTCACTCCCAACACTTCCCCACATTGCCACGCAATCGCAGAAGGTGTAAGACCTGCCCATTTACTTCCTCCCTCCTCAGTATCCAAGGCCCCAGAATCACCTTCCAGGTGAAGCAGCAATTTATCTACACTTCTCTCAATCTAATCAACTGTATTTACTGCTAACAATGTACTCTCCTCTATACTGGGGAGATGAAACACAGACTGGGTGAGCGCTTTGCAGAATACTGACGTTCCGTCTGCAAAAATTACCCTGAAGTTCATGTTGCCTGCCACTTCAACACTCCACCATGTTCCCTGCCAACATCTCTGCATCAGGCCTGCTGCAGTGCTCCAGCAAAGATCAACAAGCTTGAAAAAAACATCTCATTTTGCGCTTGGTGACCCTGCGGTCGCCAGGACTCAACATCAAGTTCAATAAAAGCCAAAAGAATTGCCGATGCTGTAAATCAGGAACAAAAACAGAAGTTGCTGGAAAAGCTCAGCAGGTCTGGCTGCATCTGTGGAGAAAAAATCAGAAGACAAAATTAGAGTTAACATTTCAGGTCTAGTGATCCTTCCTGAGAACTGATGGTAGCCAGCAAAATGTCAATTTATATGCAGAAGGCAGGGTGGGGCAGGGGCTAAGGAGTAAATGAGAGGTGGGGATGGAGCCCAAAAAGAGGGAAGAGCAGTGGACAGACAAAGAGCTGATAATGATCTGGCTGGGAGGGTGAATAGCAGCTAATGGAGACTGTTAGTGACTAACAATAGTTAGTGTGAAATGGCAGGCTATGTAATAACAAGGCCTAGTAGGTAGGAGGTAAATGGCAGGTGTTACACTTACAGTGGTAACAGGGAAGGTGCCATGTGGCTATGGGAGGTGTTGGGAGTAAAGGAAGAGTGGACCAGAGTGTCCCAGAGGGAATGGTCCCTGCAGAAGGCGGACAAGGGAGGGGAGGGAATATGTGTCTGGTGGTAGCATCTCGCTGGAGGTGGTGAAACTGGCAGCTGATGATCTTCTGGATGTGGATGTTGGTGGGATGGTAGATAAGGACAAGGGGGGCCCTATCGCTGTTGTCAGAGGGAAATGAGGGGGTGAGGGCGGAAGTTCTCCTTCCCTCTCTCATCCGTAATTGGAAAACTTCATCAATTTCACTTCCAATTTATACCCTGGCCTCAACTTTCTCTGTCTCTGACCCCTCCCTTCCTATCCTCGACAACTCTTTCCATTTCTGAGGATAGACTGACCACTAACATCCACTTTAAACCACTGGCTCCCACAGCGACCTGGACTATACATCCTCGCACCCTGCTTCCTGTAAAAGCTCCATTCCATTCTCCCAATTCTTCCATCTTCATCGCATATGTTCCGATGAGGCCAACTTACAAGGGACCTTCCGAAATGTCCACTGTCTTCCTCAACCGAGGATTCCCTAGCACCTCAAATGGGTCTGACTCATTTCCTGCTCTCTGCCCTCACCCTCTCTCTTCCTTCCTGCACAGCGATAGGGTTCCCCTTTTCCTTGCCTGCCATTGCACCAGCATCCACATCCAAAAGATCATCAGAAGCCATTTCTGCCACCTCCAGCAAGATGCCACCACCAGAAACATATTCCCTCCCCTCCTTGTCCACCTACCACAGAGACTGTTCCCTTCTGGGACACCATGGTCCACTCTTCCTTCACTCCCAACATCCCCCAACACCTTCTCCTGCAATTGCTGTAGGTGTAACACCTGCCCATTCACCTCCTCTCTCCTCAGTATTCAAGGGCCCAAACATATCTTCCAGATAAAGTAACACTTCACTTGCACTGCATTCACGACTCACAATGTGCTCTCCTCTACATTAGGGAAAGTGAAGCATAGACTGGGTGACTGCTTCACTGAACATCTACATTCTGCTCGCAAAAAAGACCCTGAGCTTTCAGTTGCCTGCCACTTTAACACACCACCCTGCTCCCTGGCCAACATCTCTGTCTCTGGCTTACTGCAGTGTTCCAGCGAAGCTCAGCGCAAGCTGAAAGAACAACACCTTCTTTCCCGCTTCGGGACCTTGCAGCCCTCCAGACTCAATATCGAGTTCAATAATTTTAGGGTGTGAACTCTCCCACGTCCTAGCCCCTTACCCCACACACCAGGCCTTCATATCAAAAAACCTGCCATTACACATTACCTATTGTTAGCCACAAACAGTCTCCATTAACAGCTATTCACCCTCCCAGCTAGATTGTTATCAACTCCTTTCTCTGTCCAACTGCTCTTCTCTCTCTCTGGGCTCTAACCCCACCTATTGTTTCTCCTTACCCTGTTCCCCCACCCTATCTTCTGCATATAAACCAACATTTTGCTAGCTATCATCAGTTCTGAGGAAGGGCTAAAAGGGACTCGAAATGTTGATTCCAATTTCTGTTCACAAATGCCGCCAGACCTGCTGAGCTTTCCCAGCAACTTCTCTTTTTGTTTCAAGTTCAATAATTTTAGAGTCTGATTCCATCCTTCCGTGTGTTTTTTTTAACCCACCCCCCCACCCAGTCTTGTTAGGACATGGAGATAGTAGGAACTGCTGATGCTGGAGTCTGAGATAACAAAGTGTGGAGCTGGATGAACACAGCAGGCCAGGCAGCATCAGAGGAGCAGGAAAGCCGACAT
>NC_063332.1:92240721-92272337 GCF_021869965.1 Rhincodon typus | reverse complement strand
AAGGGTCCAGACCCGGAATGTCAGCTTTCCTGCTCCTCTGATGCTGCCTGGCCTGCTGTGTTCCTCCAGCTCCACACTATGTTATCTTGTTAGGACATGGGTTGCTTTTAGCACAGTCACCCATTCTGACATACTCCTCAGCCTATTATCATATTGCATGCATTGCATTCAGTGCAGTTAACCCACTTTCTCATTCTTAGTTCATATTATTACTTATTCAGCTTTTCTTCTGTCCTGGCCTGCTATCTATCATGTCTTTGTTTACCTTTCTCTTTCATATTTATCTTTCTCTCTGGCTTCATCTCCACCCATCCACCTACCTTTTTTCTCCCTGCACGTACCACACCCACCACCCAAAAATTATCTTCAGTATAAATACCATCTTTTCCTCGCTTTTAATAGTTCTGATGTGAAGAGTCACTGGACTCATAACTTTAATTCTACTTTTTTTCCCACGTTTGCTGCCTGACCTGGTGAGTTTCTCCAGCAATTTCTATTTTTGTTGCTGTACTTTGTTGCAATGACTTCTTATTTAAACATTTCTGTAGGCTTGACTTTAAAAAGTCACAGATACCTGGATTCCATTTCTGGAGGTCAATAAAAGACAGTCAACGTTTTTTTGATTAAATAAGGCATTTCTTGAATGTCCCATGTTGTGTGGCTAACTGCTTGCTTTCTGCAGATCCATTGCCTAGATTTCCGACGTTCAGGCTGCAGCTTCTGATGTGGAGATTGTTTGGGTTTTCTAATTGGTTCAGTGCAGTACCTGGAGCCTGAAACTAGTCTGAATCTAGATTGGATGAACACAGCAGGCCAAGCAGCATCATAGGAGCAGGAAAGCTGACATTTCGGGCCTAGACCCTTTTCTGATGAAGGGTCTTTTCTGCTCCTATGATGCTGCTTGGCCTGCTGTGTTCATCCAGCTCTACACCTTGTTATGTCAGATTCTCCAGCATCTGCAGTTCCTACTATCTCTGAATCTAGATTGTCCTGCTTAAGAGCATCCAGAAGAATCCTTGATTTTGTGTTTCCCTAGCAAGCTGTATTGGCAACAATGCAGAGGCATCTGCTTGTGTTTGATGACATCTGCCTTTGTGTGCCAGAACAACAGATTGATAGTCATTTGAATATTCCATATCCTTTCTCTTAGCTCCAAGTACAAAAACTCATCGGTCAAAAGTGTTTGTTTTCCCACAGTGAATCTCCCCTTATACCAAGTATGAGAGAGAGAGTGAGTAAGTGAGTGAGTGAGTTTGTGTGTGATTGTGTGTGTTCTGAGGTTGTAGAGGAGGGAACATTTATATTTTCATAATGTAATCTAAGTGTGTTAACTGGTTTTGTGTCATCATTTTTATATATGTATATAATGTGCTTATAAATAAATCAATAATTGTTGGTCTATTAAAAAATACGTGGTTGAAAGATGTTTTCCTGTCTAATGTAGAAAAATCATATGATTAGTCATGACAAGAATTGGAAAAAACAATTACGCTTATGTTGTGAACCGTGGCATCGTGGGATTAGAGAGAGATAGTGCACTCCTCCAAACTAGGTTGTAAAAAGTTGATACAATTATCATTGAGTTTTGATTCCAGTACAGGTATGTAGAGATAGGGGTGTACGCTTTACTTTGTATAGACAGTAAATCAAATTTACCACATTGACTTTAAAGGCAAGATGATCATTGGGTTTGAGGATCCTTTTAGACAACTAGATATACTATTGCTATATGGAGACACCGGCCAAATTCTTGTGCTCAAGTCAAATGTGTTATATATATTGCAGGATAGAAAAGATTCATACCTAAAATGATTAGAGTTTACCAATTACTGATGATTCAGGCATTTTCAGTGAAGAGCAAACAATGAAAAAGTTGCATTCTCATTCTTTACTAAGGTTCTTTGCAGCAGCACTCGATGCAACTGAATTGGTCACCTGATGGTTATGTTTAAGGTCCTTAATTTCATCCAACAAATTCCTTCAAAGTTAAATATTGGACAAATGTTTTCAGTGTCTGCCATAAATACTAACCGTATTTTTCTGATAGCTGTTTTTGTATTCTCTCCCAGGTATGTAGAGTGCATCAAATGCCTTTGCCTCTATTAGCATTGAAGCACATACTCAAATACTAGGACATAGATACATGGTCCTAAATTTTCATACCACAGATTCCCCTTTCATTCCTTCACTGCTTGCATAAAGAAACAGCGTTCCATGCCTCTTGTGTCAACCTTCATCAAGCCAATTCAGCTTCTGACAATAGTGGGGGTCACAGTGTAGCTGAATCGTCCTGCGAAGATACCAATATCATTTTCAGGCCCTTGATTAGGGAACTATCAGAGAATAACATGAACAGCATTGATTACTCATTTCTTCAAGATTTGGGATATACCTTACAGAAGTGGATACTGTAATGATCATTCACCCCTCTGAAAAATAATCAGTCCAAAATCAACAAATTTCAAATAAAGCTTCCTCACAATGGGAACATGCTGAGATTGGCCTTAACAAACAGAAAGTGGGGTTATTTTGCTGTTCAATGGAAGAAAATCCCTCCCTCTAATCGGTCAACACTTCTTGCAGTCCCAACAGTGTCAGAATTCAGTCACATGCACTGCTGGGATTATAAGGACACCCTGAGAATAGGATCACAGTGACTGGACTTACATTCACCCTGAGCTTTTCGGACAGGGAGGGATCAGGACCTTAGGGAAGGAGGTGAGTGGGATGGAAGGCCACGTTTATGAGAATGGATGGACAGACAAAAGGATGGAAAGACAGTACGAGGTTTGGGGATGGGTGCCTTAATGTGCAGAAGGCATCCTTCCAAAGATGTAACTCCTTTTCCTTCCCACATTTTGCTCCACCTGGATGAAAAAGCAACCTTTTCAATCTCTCTAACCTTCTGCTGTCTAATGTATTGTGAATGCAGAGGTAGATTAAGGATCTTTACAGACAAAGGCTAAATAAAATAATAGATTTTAAAATAAAATAAATAGTTACTCAATGCAGAATCAGTCATGTTTGCCTCTCAACATTTCAAATGGTCTTCACTCTGAGTTGTTGCCTCAATAATAGACCACTTAAAGGTCTCAATATGCATAGCACTGGACTGACTAACGTATGACTTATACATCCTTGTATTGTGGGAACCAGGTCAGGGTGGGTGCAGGCAGTGTGTTAATCACACACCATACTTTGTATACTCCATCTCTTGAAAACATGCTGAATGAGGGACCACAAAGTCCAGCCTGAGAGATCAAGGAGACCAAGTAAGGTTATCAATGTTTTCAAATGTCAGTTCCATGCTAATGTCGCATCAGTTTAACCGCCCAACTTACAAACTCGGAGAGGGGGAAGGATACTAATTTTACTGGTTCATATGATTTAGCCACATCATAAATGTAGTAGGGCTGTGTCACATGTTTGATATTCCTTACAAAATTGTTAAAGGGTTCTAAGAGATAATTTTTATGATTTCATTGGAAATAGCTATCAAAAATATTTCACTGTTATCATCATGGCTAGATCAGTGACTAGAGAAAATCTAGATTGTGGTTAACTTGGGCAATTGATACTCTCACAGATGGAAAATGGAAGGAAATGCTCTATTCTACAAAGCTGCCACTTTTAGGACTGATAAGACTATATATGTTTCAACAAAATTAAGAATAAAATGACAATTTTAAGATATTTCAGTATTCTATAAGTACTTAATATAAAAATTAATAAATTAAGGTATGTTGAATAATTGGAATAAATTAGACAATAGTAGTGTGTTTCAATCTAAAAATAATCCATCACAGCAATTTGTTCTTTTCTTTGCAGCTGTATGTCTGTTATATTAGCCAAAGGAAATATCCTTGAAGGTGAATGGTTTAACACTGAAGGTTTAAAAAGGCAGTCAAGTAAAACACAATATAAGTACCTTTAATAGCTTGCATATCACTCACCATTATGTGAAAAGGATTAATACATGGAGCACAATGCCCAGAGAATATATGGATGCCAATCTAAGGTCATATGCAGTGCTAATAAAGAAAAAGTGCACCAAACAACAGATAACAAAATAATTTTGTTCTTGATTAATCATTTCTACATTTTATTTGGATGTCAAAAGTAATTCAAACTATAATTCTCGTGAATCATTGATGCTCATTTTAATGATGCTTTTGTTTAACAGAATTTAAACCATTTAAAATTAACAGTGAAATTATTCAGCTTCGCTGTATGACTTTTACCTGCAAAACTCAAATGTGGCATGTGGCATGTCAGATGCCAATCTTGACTGTCCTGGCACAGTGGCAGGGTGATCTGGAAGCAGACACTGACATTGCAGGACACAGCAGCAGCTTGCATTGAAATGCTGCAGCAGGGAGACTTTCTGCACGGGGGAGGGACACAGCACACACTGGACTAGGCTCCACCTCAGGGATTGTCGGTTGCTCACTCTGTAGTAACTACCTGCTTACCTGTATCATTTCTGCCTTGACTTCACTTGCTATGCCATGCTGTGTCAATTAGCGGATTCACAATCAGGCAGCTTGCCTTATTGTTCAGCAGTGCTCAGTCAAGGGGGCAGACATCTTGCTTTACAACAGTGTGATATTGTTGATCTCATACTGCTCCATATACCAGCAGCTTACTCAGCAAACACACTACATGTGCAGCAAACCACCAACCATGTACCAAAGTCTTAGAGACACTCTGCTTCTGCACTTCAGTTTCTGCCCCTCTGTTTTTCATCCTCTGTTTCTGCCCCTCTGTTTCTCATCCTCTGTTTCTGTCTCTCTTTTTCTCATGCTCTGTTTCTGCCATTCTGTTTCTGCCCCTCTGTTTCTCATTCTCAGTTTCTGCGCGTCTGTTTCAGACCCTCTGTATCTCATCCTTTGTTTCTCATCCGCTGTTTTTGCCCCTTGGTTTCTCATACTCTGCTTCTCTTCCTCTGTTTCTGCCTTTCTGATTTTGCACCTCTGTTTCTGCTCTTCTGTTTCTGCCCCTTTGTTTCTCCATCTTTCTTTCAGCCCCTCTGTGTCTCATCCTCTGTTTCTGCCCCCCTGTTTCTGCCCAACTGTTTCTCCTCCTCAGGTTCTGCCCCTCTGTTTTGGACCCTCTGTTTCTCATTCTGTGTTTCTCGCCTCTGTTTCTGCCCCTCGGTTTCTCATACTCTGCTTCTCTTACTCTGTTTCTGCCCCTCTGTTTCTGTCCCTCTGTTTCTCCATCTTTGTTTCTGCCTTTTTTTTTCTCCTCCTCAGGTTCTGACCCTCTGTTTTGGACCCACTGTTTCTCATTCTGTATTTCTTGTCTGCTGTTTCTGCCCCACTGTTTCTCATAGTCTGTTTCTGCCCCTCTATTTCTGCCCCTCAGTTTCTCATACTCCGCTTCTCTTCCTCTGTTTCTGCTCCTCTGTTTCTGCCCCTTTGTTTCTCCATCTTTGTTTCAGGCCCTTTGTTTCTCATCCTCTGTCTCTGCCCGTCTGTTTCTGCCCCACTGTTTCTCCTCCTCAGGTTCTGCCCCTCTGTTTTGGACCCTCTGTTTCCCATTCTGTGTTTCTTGCTTCTGTTTCTGCCCCTCTGTTTCATGTAGTCTGTTTCTGCTCCTCTGTTTCTGTCCATCAGTTTCTAATTCTCTGTTTCTCTGTTTCTGCCCCTCTGCCTCAGCCCTCCTATTTCTGACCTTCTGTGTTGGCCCCTCTCTTTCTCCATCTCTGTTTCTGAACCTTTGTTTCTCATCCTCTGTTTCTGCCCCTCTGTTTCTTATCCTCAGTTTCTGACTCTTTGTTTTTCATCTTCCATTTCTGCCCCTCATTGTCTCATTCTCTATTTCTCATCCACTGTTTCTCATCCTCTGTTGCTGCCCCTCTGTTTCTGCCCTTCTGATTCTCATTCACTGTTACTCATCCTCTGAAGCAGATCATCTGTTTCTACCCTTCTGATTATGCCCCTGTCTTTTGGCCCCTTTGCTTCTCATCCTCTGTTTCTGCCACAATGTTTCGATCCACTGTTTCTGCCCCTCTTTTTCTAATCCTCTGGCCTAATGTACACCTGACAGTTTTGATAGGGTTCACCTGTGGATGCTTGTCTCTAGACAGGACAGACATACTGAGGGCAAGTTGACCCTCCTCATCTTGAGCTTGCAAGAGTAGGAGGGGCATAGGCAAACTAGTGCTGGCAGACCCAGACACCTTGGCAGTGCCATACGTGGAAATTATCAGGGTCTGCATGTGGTTCCTCTTCTGGCTGGGTGCTGCCTAGCACCACCCTGTCTGCATGTGAGGTTGGGTCACCTGGACTAGGGTGAAGGACCCCCATCTCCCTCTCATTAAGCCCTCGTATCTGGGGACCAATGGATTGGATGATGGATTGCAGCTTTGTTTACATTTCCAGCAGGGCCCGACAGCACTGGGCCTGGCTTCCAATGACAAATGCCAACCTATCCACAGAGGCAGACACGTGCTTGACCTGGGGCACTGCTGTAGCTTTTGGGCAAGAAGGGCCATCACCTCGTCTATCCCTCCTTTCCACAGTTGCCAGTCCCTGTACATTTGGATGAAGTTCTGCGTTGCCAATGCCACATGGTGCCCTCCTCCCTGGGGCTGAGCAGATGGCTGAGGGCCAGCTGCCTGGGCCTTTGCTTCCGTGGCCAGTCTTTGGGAGGATTCCATAAAGTGACGAGTTTTTTCTGTAAGGGCACATGTTATGGTGGCAGGAAATTGGACATGTTTGGCACCACAGGGGCAGGGTCGGGAATTAATATTGGCAAGTTTGGTAACATAAAACAAGACAGTTTATTAGGCCTCATAGTGCCAAACCCTCCAGTAAACTTGATGCAACTTGAGCTTAGCCAAAATAAGCATAAGATCCATCCCTAAGTTTTACCCTCACTTTCTGTTTTTATTTAAGATCTCCAGTTGTAGAGTAGTTTGCTTTTAGTGCTCTTGAGTTGGAATGGGTCCAGGTTCGGCAGGACTTCTTCCTGACACTCAGGGCAGGATTTTCAACTTGGTATGGTGGGCAAGGTTAGAGGTGTGTAGACTTATCATTTTACTCTGCCCACCATCCTGTCTCCTATGTATCTGGGCACAGCTACTGCTGCAAACCACTTTGTGAAGGGACCTCCAGTGCACAAAGCTGGCCCAATGCTCTGACCACATACTAAATTCAAATTTAGAAGGTACCCCGAGATAAAGGTATTTTCTCTCCCTTGTCTTTAACAATAAACACCCAAGCTTGGGCAGTATCATATTGAGTCTCCAGCTTCAAGAGTTTTCATTCACGCTTTCAATATTAACTGTCCCTAATTGGAAGGCAATTTCACCTCCTGCCCACTAATTTCAACTTTTGGCAGCCATGTGTCTGCTACTGACACAATGTAGAATCAGGGTCCTTAACCGAATCCCAAAGCTGGAATCCTGACTCAAAACATAAAATCCTGCCCTGCTCAATGTGCCATTAGTGCTCTGGTAACAAACCACAAGAGCTCGTAATGCGGGGATATAACCTAGATGTTGTGCTTTGTTTGTCCATGGTTCATCTTTCATTGAGTTGCTACTTGAAGGGGTCAGTTAGCTGGATGGCTGGTTTGTGATGCAGAGTAGCACCAAGAGTATTGGTTCAATCCCTACACCAGCTGAAGTTAACATAAAGGACTCGCCTTCTCAATCTCTTCCTCACCTGAGATATGGTGACCCTCAGGTTAAAGCATATCTCTCTCTCTCTCTAATGAGAGAACAACCCTTTAGTCTGGTCAGATTATAGTAACTTTTGTTTTAAACAGCAGCTGGATCACCACTTGCTGGACTTGGGTGCCATTGATTCATTTTGGCAGCACTTTTCTGTCCAGATCCCACCATTCCATGTAAAAAGTTGCCAAAACCCCACTGGGGCTGTTCCCTTCTTAGACCGAGAGAGAGAAAGGGGGAGATAGAGTGAGTGAGAGAGAGAGATAGACAGAGAGAAAGAGAGAGAGAGAGAGACTCAGGGTCACCACACCTCAGATTGAGGGAAAGTTTGGGAAGAACAGTCCTTCATGCTAACTCCAGCCGGTGCATGAATTGAACTAATCCATGATCCAGACAATGCATACATGTCTTCCATTAAAATTGTAGACAGGCTGATAAGGTTGGAGGCTGGGCAATGATAAAGAGTACTGTCAGGTTAGCCTTCAGCCTATTCTATTGTAGAGAAAAAAACCCTGAGCCGGCTAATCAATCCTGATAGGTATAACCCCTCAGTTCTGCTATCATTTTTGTAAAGCAGTTCTGATCTCCATATTATAAAAAGAATACCAAAGGACTTGGAGAAGTTGTAAAGATGTTGAAAAGATTATACCAAAATTGGTGCGGATGCATATCAAAAACAGTTCACCGGCTACATCCCTTTTCTGAATGCAAGAAGTCTGGGGGTTACCTTCATCTGAATCCTCCGTAGCAGCCTCCTCGGATGAGCTCGTCCTATGCCCTAGTTTGTTCTAACCTGCTCATGTCCAATGACTCAGTGCTGCTGAGATTGACTCAGTTCTAGCCTTTAAAATTCCTACGGTGTCAGTATCTGAGCTGGAGACTGTAGGTGCCAGATGAAGTGAAAGTTCTTCCCCATTGGTGTTGTCAAGCTGTTCTTCCTTTCTCTCCTGAGCCTGCTGCAGCTGGCCAAGTTGCAGTGCTTGGGTTCTGAAAGATCCTGAAAACAGATGGGGAGCATAGCACGGGAAGGAAGGCAGGAGCCCCACATTTACAACATCTGCAGCTTTCACTTTGTGCCAGATTTCACCATGAGTTTGAGCAGGGAGTTGAGCAGGGATAACACAGTATTCTATGTTATGCCCAATAGTCTTTATCACATCAAATGACAGTCTTTGCTGCAGTCAGTTCCATGATCTGGAGAACCAACTTCATCATCAGGCTGAGTGGATGGAATGAGAGTGTTGTGTGGGCTTCACTCCCAGCATCCAGTCCTTCTCCATGCAGTTATGGGAAGTGAGAAAGCAAATGGTCAACAATTGTGTAGAGCTGGATGAACACAGCAGGCCAAGCAGCATCAGAGGAACAGGAAAGCTGACATTTTGGGCCTAGACCCTTCTTCAGGGTCTAGGCCTGAAACATCAGCTTTTCTGCTCCTCTAATGCTGCTTGGCCTGCTGTATTCATCCAGCTCTACACCTTGTTATCTCAGATTCTCCAGCAACTTCAGTTCCTACTATCTCTCGTCAACAATTGTGGTTTTCTGGGTGGTGTGCCGGCCATAGCTGAATAGCTGGAGGTGTATAAAGGCTGTGAAGCTTTACTTGAGGCTGGAAGAATGATGAGGTCAATTTATGTTAATTTTTGGTTTGTATTCTGAGTACAATTGCATTCTGTTGGATAAGTGAAGGAACTGTATCTACTAGTTAAAAGTGATGAACTATCGACATGTAACTCTATGAGTTAAAATTCTAATCTCCTTGTAAATTTCTCTCTGCAGACGATACAGACAGGGAGAGAAATGGGTGTTATAGCCCAAGGGAAAGACTGGAAAGGCAATTCAATGGTCATCGATAACTGGTCAACAGTCCACAAACCAATTAATTACTGCAAGTCAAAGCTCCATTTGTACGCATTCCTTTGGTCAAGCCCATCTGCAAATCAGGCTCCCATGACTGCTTGAACAAACAGCTGTGTAAACTGTCCTTAAAATTAGCGTCAGGTTACTTGCTTTGAAAAAGTTCAGCATTCCTTCAACAATTGTTGTTTGACAACAATTATTTTCCTTTTACAGTCTACAATTAAATATTAAATAAAAAGTACGATTTTTATAGTTGCTAAAACTATACAACGCCAACAGACCACACTCAAATACGTTGAACAAATTTCTAAGAAAAGATATACTAACATTGGATGCAGTCAAAAGATGGTTGACTAGGTTGATTTGAGTACTGAGGGATTTTCTTATGAAAAGAACTTGATTAGGTTAGACCTGTAATCATTGGATTTTAGAAGGATAGGAGGAGATCTATTTGAAACCTATAAGGTTCTAATGGGGCTTCACAGTGTCAATACTGAGAGGTTGTTTTCCCTTATGGCAGAGTCTAGGACCAGAGGATATAATGTCAGAGTAAGGTGTCACTCATTTAAGACACAAGTGGTGAAAGAAATTTTGTTTCAGAGGGTAGTGAATCTGGATTTTTTTTTACCACGGAAGGTAGTTGAATCTGGGTCATTAAGCATATTCAAGACTGAAACGGATTTCTAATCATTCACAGAACCAAGGGTTATGGGAATAAGGTAGGAAAGTGGAGTTGATGATTGTCAGATCAACTATAGCCTGGTTGACCAGCAGCAGACTCAATAGGCCGAATGGCTGACTTCTGCTCCTATGCCTTATGATGCTATAACTTTACAAATAATGTAAAGGCAAGTGTATAAAAAGTAATAAGTAGTACGAGAAGGAGCATAAAATTGCAGAAACATTGACAGATTATGTGAAAGGACAAAACTTTGTAAGATAGATTTCAACACAAGTGAGCGTGAGGTCATCCTTCAAAAGATAGATCTGAGTGTACAGCCAAGATGATAACAAGGTACAGAGCATCCAAGATCTCAATGAATTATGAAACAGGTTCAAGGCTCTGAGTGACCGCCTGCTAATACTAAGTTCCCACGCATAATAAAACCATTAACAGGACCATTGTTTTAAGTCAGCAGTTGACAGCCTAGTAGAATCCTATTATTCTGTCATTATTTTCCATAGTTTTATGATCACTTGAGTGAAGATTGATGACAGGTTTAGAAATGAAGCACTCTTCTGTACCACTTAGAATTCAATCACTTAAATCCAGTGATAACATAAAATCATTTTAGGCCACAACAATGTAGTGCTTCCACATGCTGTATTGCTGTGGCATTTTGAATAAATCACTGTTTGAGAAGAGTAAATGTGTCTCTACACACGTTTGTGCCTGCAGTGTTCACGTTTGATTCCTCCAACCACAGCACTCTCCATCCTTTCACTATTCAGAGTGTAATTGTGCTAAATTAGATACATTTGCGCTGTTGTTTTATTTACTTGAAGTAACCATCAGCTTTCTCGGCTACATATGAAATCTGTTTGCAGAATCACAGCCTTAACCCAGAGCAAAACTCAAATCTTCAAAGCGCCTGTTATTTTTAAAAGGAAACAAACAAATCATAACCTTTTACATTAAATTTTTTCATGCTTTCAATATGGTTTAAATGATCAGTTTCAGTGAATTCTGAGAAAATGATTAGAATATTTTGTTGGTGCACAACATTTTAAAATATTTTGTTATGCTCTCAGCACTTACTAAAATAGTGTTTATTCATACAACCACTACCTACATTAGACGTTAATATTTTGATTGCTTTGCTTGTTTTGACTATGGTGTTCTGATCAATAACTGATCTAGGTCTAATGATTATTTTGTTACCAGCAAACTTATTATATAACCATTCTCCCAAATGCAATACTGTTAGAATGAGTTCGTATATCTTGTTATCAATAGAATGCTGATAGATAATTTTCATTGCATTTGGGAAGTATCCTTCACTTAAATGGAAGGCAATTATATTTTCTCAAATTTCACCCTGCTTCTCATTTAAGTGTGATGGACTAATTTTCAGATTTCTCTTTTCTTATGGTAGAAGGAGAAAACAGGTTCACAAGCTCTATTGCAAGGCAGGAGTTGCAATCCAGTCCAGTTTAATTGAACACATCCCTTCTTCAGTTCAGGACAATGACAGTTTTGCCAAACCATTTATCAATATTACAAACAAGCACTGGAAACAAAAATATTAAATTATGTACAGAATTACTGTCCCTGAGTGTCACTCAGAGAAACTCACATTTATCTTAGCTCATTCAGGGGATGTGGATATCACTGACTGCACCAGTATTTATTGTCCATCCCTAATTACCCTTGAAAAAGTGATGGTGAACTACTTTGTTGAACTGTTGCAGTCTTTCAGGTATAGGGACACCCACAATTTTATTAGAAATGAAGGTTCAGGAGTTTGAACCAATGACAGAGATGGAACAGCAACATAATTCCAAGTCAGAATGATGTGTGGCTTGGAGAGGAATTTGCAGTTAGTATTCCTCCCATGTATCAGCTGACGTTGTATTTATGAGTTGTTTGAGGTGCTGTCATAGGATCGTTGGTGAGTTACTACAGTGCATCCTGTAGATATTTAACACTGCTGCCACTGTATATTGGCAATGGTTGGTTGGAATGTTTGATGTTGTGGATGTGGTGCCGGCCAAGCAGGCTACTTTTTCCTGGATGATGTCAAATATAATGGAGCTGTACTCATCCATACAACATGAAGATATTTCATTATGCTCCTGACTTTTGCCTTTTGGGCAGGGTTTGGTTTAGACAATGAATTATCTACCACTGAAGTCCTAGCCTCTGATCCAGAGTACTAGATGCACTATTGATAGGGCTGGTCCAGTTAAGTATCAGGTCAATGGTGACCTCCAGGTAATTGATAGTTGGAGATTCAGCAATGGTAATAACACTGAATGCCAATGGGAGATATTTAGACTATCTCTTGTTGGAGATACTTATTACCTGACACTTGAGTGAGGCAAAAGTTTCTGGTCACTCATAAGCTCAAACCAAGATGTTGTCCAATGCTGTCTGTCTGTCATGATATCATAACAGCAACCATCATAGGCAGGAGGAGAAAAGTCACAATAGAGTAATAGCTGGTATTACAACAATAGAAACACTACTTTTGAAACATTCATATCATCAGGCTTCACCATCATCAATACTTTTTTGTTTGTATATCAGTGATCTAATTTTATTAAAGCTACAGACCTTGCTGAATCAAAACACATAAAATTAGAAATGGAAGTGACCTATGATCTTTTCGAAACCTCAGAACCTCTTGAACTAGAAGAGAAAAAATCTTTACAATATTACAAATGTAGAAATCATGCAGAGGAAGGGGGTTAGATTTGATGCATCAGTGAGCTTCTGGTAAGAACCTACTTAAGATTCCACTGTTGTCCATGCAAAGCCTGTGGAGACGCTTGTGAGTTTAACTGAGTTATCTCATAACATGTTAATCACCTGAAGCTCCCGATTCAGCTCTTCCTGTTCCTCCTAACCCCACAAAGAAAGGAAGTAAAAATAAAACTTACCTTCGATAATATCTTGTGGTTCTCGTCCTAGGTTCATTTGAATTCATCTGGCAGGAAAGCCGCAATGATTTCTCGAACACTCAGAAATCGGGAATACCTTATCGAAAACAATATTATTGCCAGATCCAGAACTTAATATTCAAAGAATGAGCACATTGACTACAGTTTCTGAAAATCACTTTAAAATTCAGAATATCAGAATTCCTAGTTAGCCGCCTTGTCAATTTTAACTGCCTCTATTTCCAATGTTACAACTGTGACTGCACTCGCAAAGCATTACTTCAATTGTATAATACTTTAGGACTTCCAGAAGTCATGATAGCTGTGATATAGATGCATGCTCTTTTCTTTTTCACTTGACTGATTTTCAGTGGGTAGGTTGGGACAAAATTAAACCGCAATATTGGCTCAGTTTGCTTCTGTATTTTTCCCTTTTACTTCCTTGTTTCTTTAATCCGCGCTGCCTCATTGAACCAAATAGCCAAGAGATTTGAAAGCCACTCAACAGCAACCAATCTAATTATTCTAAATGCAATTGTTGATTAAATGCTCTTCCATAAGAAGGAATTCTTACCTCCAGAAATAAAGCAATTTAGACAATGGTTTTGAATTTCTTTCTTGATTTGTAGTTTATAGATATGGCTCTGTAAAAAAAAACAGATGGGTGATTTTTTCTGAAAATAAAAATGAATTAAAACCTCTGTATGATACAGATGCAATTTGTAATATCATATCTCCATGGAAATGTAGTGATGAATCTTACCATATTTTGGCTAAGCATGATTTTCATTGAGTTTCATGGAGAATTTCTATTCCCTTCATTAACTAAGCACCATGTTCTAATGGCATCCTCTTGTCTGATGTTAACCAGATTCTCCCACTCATCACAGCCAGAAGTACTCAACATTGCTCAGATATCCTGCATTATTACAGCATACCTGGCACCAGTGCCATATTTAAAAGACCAGTGAATATCCAGTCAAGTGCTTGTGGTCCAGATCTGCCCTGGATTTGGGGAGGTGTAGAGGAGTCACCTCGTTCTCTCTCAGGGATGGCACAGGAGGCTGCAACACCATACCACGCCAGCCTGGCCCAAGGTTGCCACCTGGGTTAGTGCGATCTCTAAGGTACAGAGAAGCATCTAGCAAACCAGGAGAAAAGTCAATGACCTTCTGCATTTTGCGATGGTAATTGCCACCATCTTCTCTCTGCTACCTCACACACACTCTTTCTCTGCCACTGCACTCACATCTCAGCATGGCTCTATCAATTTCACTGTTACATGAAACATCTTCCTGCATTCGCTGTCACCTGCCTAATGTCTCCCCACCACTAACCCTGCATGTCCTCTGTGCTGCCTACTTACTCACTCGGGATACAAGCTATTCCCCTCCTGCACCAACACTATCAGCTATGGCACCCACTTTGACCTCACTGAATCCTCGCCTTTTTCTCATTCCAGGAGAAAATTACCTATAACAGGATTGAAAGAGCCAGGACTGGTGGGTGGGATGCTAAATATTTGTGTGTTCACCCCCTATAAGGAGAGGATCTTGGCCCTCACCAGCGAAGACCATGAGCTTTTATGTAAAAATGAGGAAGACCCCTTGACCCAGAAACGAAGAAAGAAGAGCTGTCCATTACTGTTTTACTCTTCCATGATGTCCACATTGAATTTATTGATAATATGTCACTACTGCTTGGTCATGACACTCTTTGTCTCTCTTTTGTTGCCTGCAGGCACCAACTTGATGACTATGGCTCTTTGGCACCTGAGGCAGCATGGTTGCCTCAGGTGAAGTACTGACATCCTACAAACCCACCTACCAGCTCAGATCCTGGCACCTCGGTGAGAAATTTACCTGGATTAGAGTCGAGATCCCCCTGTGATCAGCGCATCTCTGTAGATGGCTGAGGGAGAAATGTGCCAGGTCACTTGGAGGGCTATCAGGGACCAGCTACCAGGTAGGAGAGCACTCTGTGATGTTGACAATTAGAGACTTCATTCAAATACACAAGCAGACGCAGGAGTAGCATGCTCTATATTAGGTCCATTAATCCTCATTCCTCAAATCACTTCAATTCCCCACTTCAATTGGAGATTGGTGAGAATATGAGTTCACCTGGGGGACATATATAAGCCTTTTTAAAGCTACTTTTCAAAAGCATTGTGCATCCACGACACTGTGTAGATGTTAGGAATGATCGGGGAAACCGTGCAATTTGATCCCATTCTAACAATTTTTAATGGTCCTCAAAGACTGTATTAATGTGCAAAATCTGGCCAATCAGTCAACATGCTCTCAATTGTCAGCCTGTACTGCTATTCATTCAGCTGTCCTTATTTCTTGCTACTTTTTAACTGAATTTCTACTTTCAGGTTGTCATGAGGTTGTTAGCTTCTCACTGGGATATATATCCTTGGATAAAAGATGCCCTCTAGTATCTGATCTTCACATAGAGGATTAACAGTGAATATCACAGGCTATTCCAACTTGAGTGCATCAGAGTTGACAATGATCCAATCATGTTGCTCATACACTCTTGCTTCCAATGGAGCCAGATAGCATGATAAGCAGAAGCAGGAACTTCAGCCTATTTTCTTCTCTTTAAGCCAGGGGCATTAAAAGCAATCTTAGCAAGACAGGGAATTAAGCCAGAGACCATGTTGATCCTTGGGGGAGCCACAATGCATTTGCTCATTTGGCATATATGTGTAGACTGCAGTGACTACCTTTCAGTCATTTTTCCAACTGAGAAATAATTAGTCTCTACTTGCTGTGTTCTGGATGTAAGTTGGAATTTATACTCCCATAAGTTGAAGATAGGCTGGACAATAGGCCAAGACAACACTTGCACACGTTCCTTAAATTCCATCTCCAAAATCTGTTCAAGTGGATTTTTGTTGGTCTTTAATAACATCCAAGTAAAGGACTTCAGATTAGCTTCAATTCAGTCTACATTTTGTACACTGCTGATGGGAGAAACGTTTGACATCTGGCAGTTCAGTTGCCAACTTCCATCAAACGGAAGTTATTCAATGCTACAGAATAGTGAAATCCATTAGGACCACCCTGATTAAATAAATTTCCTCTTTCATCCATCTTTTAAAATACCCCAAGCTTTTATGTTTGTGCAGCTGTATTTCTAGCAAATCGCATTTTGAAATAATGGTCATTCAGTAAAGTATAAAATTAGTTCCTGCCTATTTGTATTTTAACTGCAAGCACAAGAATCCTTTCCCATCACTCAAGATCTACAGCATATCCATGGATTATAATCGCAGTTAATTGTCCCTAAATATTCCTACAGATTACATAAGAAAAGGCACAGTCCAATCATAAAATAATCTCATCACATCCAATGTTGTGCCATAACTTTAAAAATTATCGGGAAGAAGCAGAAGTATGATATGCAAAGCAAGTATTCAATTTTGTTAATGCCTTAAATACAAAGTAGCACCACGCTCTGATTACCACACTTTGCAATAATACTTCAATTTCTCTCAAGTATTTATTAAGAGTGTGAATTGGGGACTATCAAATCAAATCATTCATAACTGTTAGCAGTGACTGTTGAATAATCCCATCCAGTGTGACTTTTTGTGGAAGATAAATTGATTACAGTCAACTTAAAAGTTTTACACACATCAGATGGAGATTCAGATATTACTTGATAAAGAACAGTCTGTGATATTTCTTACACAATATGGTTTGAAGAACAGTTCTCAGATGATTGCAGTAGAAGGGTGACAAGTGTCAACAAGGCTTATGTTGAGTCGAATTTAAAATGTTTTGGAAGTTGAAACTAGATTAGAATCAAAGGAAGAAGTGTTGCTGAACAAAGAACATAATTTTAAAGCAGGCAGTCTGAATTTATTTTTCAAGGTTAAATGATTCAAGTCAGTAAGTTAGAAGTACAGTCATTTCCCTTCTCCCCTGCCCCCATACTCCTAACCTATTGAGACATTACAAGGAAGTTGATATATTTCGGGGATTATCACTGATAGAGGAATGAGCAGTCAATTAATTTTCCGAACTGTGAAAAGTCATATTGGTCTTTTTAGGATTCCTTGGTATAAATGTAGCCCCAGAATTTCTCCAGTTTTCATACTTTTAAACCATCTAAAAATATTTTCTTCCCTTTTGAATCTTATTGCATCATGCACTGCATCATAGCCAGGAGGGCAGACATAACTCTGCCAATGCTACCCTGTAGGTGGCTTCCAAAAAGTGCATGGGAATACCACAGGGTGACTTAGATTTTCCTTCCCACCCCCCGAGAAGCAGCTGGCCTCTGCTCCGTGCCTCTTCGATCATACAGCTGAGATCAGGAACTGACTATGTGCGAATAACAGGTGTGAGCCTATGTTCTACCATTTTGTAGCACAGCAAGTTAGATTTGACCATGCTGTGACTCAGTCCCATCTGTGCCTGTCTCTCCCTAAGAAACGGTAGCACGTGCATCTTGGAATAATTTTTCGTCCTCTGTTTAGAATAGCATGTCAGTGCATCTATTATTTGGAGTGCTTTTTTTTTGTTTGACTTGGTTTTACTTTTCTCTATCTTCAGTATATTTTTATTCACCTATTCCATTTACAATGTTCATATTTTAATTAAAGAAAATCTGTCATAAATAAACTTATCACAAAGAAAATTCAAGTAGAAGATAACATTTCCAAAATAACTACAATGAAAGTAGCCAGACTTAGCAATTGCCTCCAGCAAATCAATTCAAGAAATGTGCAACATGAAATGTACAATTGTAAATATAATTTTAATATATCAACTGACTTCCTTTAGTGTGGGTCATGGATTGGGATTGGGAAGTCATGATTTTACCAAGAGTGCTTGGTGTCATGGTGCAATTATAACACCTTCTCTCTTAATGTTGCAAAACAAAACAACAGATCATTAACTTCGGAAGAAAGGAACAGGACAAGCCCCTATCTACATCAACAGAGCTGAGGTGGAGAGGGTTGAGAGTGTCAAGTTCCTCGGAGTAACAATAACCAATCTGTCCTGGACTTCACGTCTAGATGCGACAGTCGAGAAGGTACAACAACACTTCGTCTTCCTCAGGCGGCTTAGGAAATTCGATTTATCTGTGAGGACCCTCACTAACTTTAGCAGCTGCACCATAGAAAAGCATTCTATCTGGGGGTATAATGGCCTGGTATGATAGCTGCTCTGCCCAGGACTGTAAGAAATTACAGGAAGTTGTATGCACAGCCCAGACCATCACGGAAGCCAATCTCCCATCCATGGGCTCCATTTCCACTCTTGTTATCTTGTTACTGTGGAAAGGCTGCCATCATCAAAGGCCCCTCCCACCCTGGTAATGCTCTGTTCCAATCTCGTTCATCAGGCAGAAGATACAGAAGCTTGAACATGTGCACCAACAAGTTCAAGAACAGCTTCTTTGCTGCCGTTATTAAACTGCTGAATGGACCTCTGTTACTTCAAATAACGTTGATCTTGCTAATGTTGATCTTGCTTTGCGCACCACCTGTGCAGCTGTAAACTTGTATGCCTCACTCTATCTAAACACTCGATGATCTGTATGTCCTTATTTGCTGTGATCTACCTACATTCCTGGCAAAACAAACCTTTTCACTGTACTTAGGTACATGAGACTACAATAAATCAAATCAAATCAATCCCTAAGCAAAGTAGCGACAGTGGTGGACTACCTCAAACAAACCTTCCTCTGGTCCACCTATTGGGAGAGGTAGCAGATACCATGAGATGCCAGAAGTGGCAATTAAGATAATGCAATGATCAGGAACATGAGCCTTCAGTACAAAAACAAGATTGAGGAGCAGCCCCCTCTAATAAAGAAAGAGAGGCTGCCATTTCACACAACATATATAGAAATGGAACACAGACTCCTCAAGGCCACAGAAAAGGAAAGTTGCCTGGAGCCATTTGTTGCATGGAACTGCTGCATGGAAAACATTCCAAGCCAATCTCTGATGGTTAAAGTAAGGCTGGGGCTACTTCCAGATAGCAGGGCAGAGCACCCATGGCATATCTGTTTGGCTGGTGAGAATGAGGGTATACAACAGCACACCATGCAGGAAACTTCTCCATGTGGGATGGATAGGCACAGAGGGCATTACACCAAGACAACTCAAATTGTGGGGCTGGGCCTCCAGAGGGAAGGTTTGGAAACTGGGGCAATCAGATGTAATCAAATTAACATATGTAACGGTCCTTATAAGGAAAGAGAAAGCAGGATACACAAATCCAAGAATCTCCCAAGCGAGATTTCACCACCAATCCTCAAACCCATGAGTTTTGGTTTAAGTGCACTCATCTAACAGAGGCCTAATGTTTCCTGGATACCTCAGCAGCATCCATATCCCACATCCCACATCCCACAGGTAGGTTCTCAAGATCCACTTTTCATTCTGACTTTGAGGTCTCCAATCACTTGATGATATTCAGCCCTACATGTGCAGGAAATGTACGCTCTGCAGATGTGAAAACACCTAGTGAACCAAAACAAAATTATTTGTCAATAAGTTTGAGAAGTCCTGAGGAAATGAAAGTCATTCCATAGATACATTAACGGCCCAAGAAGTAGTTTGTGTAAAATCGTAGGAATCTGGCAGTATGATAAAAATCTGATCACAAATTTTCTCTTTTCAGTTTGAATAGTAATAAATACTCATTCTTAAATTGTCCTTCCTGTTACAGTGTTGATGCAGACCAAGTGCAGTCCAACAATGTGTCTCCAGTCATAGAGAAGTTTGTTATTTGCAACTATATCTCTCCTAAGCATCGAGAATAACAAATAAACAAACATCATATCTGTAACAATAACTTTGGAAGCTCTTCCCCTCAAGGCAAGAGGTTGAAAACATAAGGGAAATAAAGCTGAGAAAACGCCGATGAAAATCCAATTATTTGAAACATAGCAACTTAATCCTATTTTCCCCCATTCCCTGTTCATATTACTGATTGCCTTAATTACATTTATCTTGGACTTGAAACTAGTAATGATTAGTCCCCACAGGTATGGAATCTCTGTGAGCAGTATTTAAGCTGTCAGTGGTTCACAGATTCTTCAGTTTATACAAATATCTAGAGTTGACATTACCAGAGAGAGGAAGGAATGGGAAATACAAGCTTCAGTTCATTGCTTGTGTGGGTGAATAAGGGGAAGAGTCTTAAAGTGTGAAAGAGGAACAACATATGAGTCTTATGTTTTAAAGTAATTATGTTTCTGCAGGCAAGTATAGAACAGGGAATTATGATACAGTAAGGTGAGAAGTAGAGCAACTGATGGCTGTTGGCAATTTTGAGGATTTCCAGGTTTCTGTATTTATGTTCTAGCCTTTTTCATGTTCCATTAAATGCTTTCAGTTATACTAAAAGTTAGATTTGAATTATCCTTTCTGTTGCTTTGTTTTACAGAAGTAAAATGGCAAAGAATGGAAATGGATTAGGATTAGAAAAATAATGTTGGCCATTATTGATCCATTTTTGATTTTTACTTCATGACCTCTTTCCTAGTTGCCTTTTCTTTTAATAGTAACAACATAACAAATGATCAAATCAGATAGTTTTATCCTACTTTTGCCCAGCCTTTCACAATTTAAAAAAATCTGGATTGGTGGAATTTATAATCATATTTCAATGTACTAATAATGTATTCTACAAATATATCAATAGAACAACAATTATAACATGCACCAGTATAACATCTTTAACAGAGTAACATACCTCACTGTATTAGCAAATAAAATTTGTTGCTGAGTTACATCAGGAGATAGTGGTACAAAAGCTTAACTGTAGATCCTGGAATTGCTAGAAAACAGATAATGCACTCAGGAGGTCAAATAATGCCTGACTTGCTAAATATTTCCAAAATTCTCAGTTTTTATTTAAGGAAGTATCGGATAGGTAACAATAAAGCTGGGGCAAAAAAATGCCAAGTTTTAAGGCCAATGTGAGTTAACAAGCACAGGAGTGATTGATGAACCGAATTTGGTGCGAATTAGGACGCAGGCAGCAGAGTTTTGGATAAACTCGATTCTTCAGACCTTACCAGCTCCAAGGCCAGCCAAGACAGCACTTACATACTTGAGTTCAAAGATAAGAAAGGCATAAATGAAAGTTTCTGCCGCAACTGGGCTGAGGCCAGGATGAATGTGGAGCTTGAATGGGCTTTAAAACCCAGAGGATGTAGATTAAAAGCACCTCGGCTGTCAGGACAGGGATGTAAACAGCCTTCCTCTAACTCTGCTGAAACCAGACAGCTGCACCAAGCGGAGATATTGGATGGAGGTATACTTCAGTGCCAAGATGTTGGTGCTGGTGCTAGGAGTTGGCTTTTTAATTACATTTATGATGTTTTCCTATGTCTGTCAACACTAGCCCAATATTCTCACTTTTTGGGCATCCTGCTATCCCAACAGCATTGTATGCGGCTGAATAAAAGTAAATAAAAACTGCATATTCTGGCAATCTAAATCTAAAACACACAATGTTGGAGAAGTTTGGCAGATAGCATCTGTGGAGAGAGAAACAGAGTTAATGTTTTAAATCTGGTGTGCCTCTTCTTCAGAACTGGAAAGTGGTTTTTTTTAAATACTTTTGACAGAGGCACCATGGCTAGCCAGGCAATGGGCATCTCATCTTCTTACTTGGTCTTTTCCATTTTGTCTTCTCAATATACCCCTTATCCAAAGAGACACATATGTGTCTTCTGTCAGTTTGCAAACCTTTGTGCTGTGAAGTGTTGTGAAGGAGGTATGACATCACTACAATTCCACAGATACCTGCTGGAGCTTCCAGTCCTATCTAAACACTGGAATCATGTCTTAATCATTTGGGTGGTTCACTCTGTGACACTCTTGGTAATCACGTGGCCCTTACTGTTGTATTCCTGCAACTTAATTGTAGGATTCCTCACAGGCTGTGACCCCTCTTCTGTGCACCTCTCTCCTGGGCACTTCCCGCTGCACAGATCTCCTCTGTGCGCCTGATCCCACTGCATCACTGCTGCGCATAATGATGGTTGTCTTCTTCTGAAGTGCAACCAAAGTGCACCTCGCTTTCTTATTTTGTCACTGAAATGATTCAAAAGCTGAATCTACTCAAGAACCCTCTTCCTTTGTGTGAATTGCCAGAGGAAACTGGTGAGATAATGATAACTTTAAATATTCATCTGAACAACAGCTTAGTCTCACTTTCATTTCACTGACAAGATTCACGAGCCCCAGGCAACCTTTCTAGCAGACATTAAATTTAAAGAAAAAGCTATTATAAAAATTGTAGAATTATTTATTAACATTTCCTAAGGCCATTAAATGCTGTGGTAACTACCAACCTATGTGAACTCATTAAGTTCTTGTCCGCAAAGAGTCGGTCACACATTGACATCCAAACTCAATGGTGGAGCTGGCTTACAAATACAATCTACAAATCACTTATTTTAACTGCCCACCATGTTATCAGCATTTAAATTACCCCCCACACTGCTACCCATCACTGTATGGATGAATGATTGTTCTAAATCATGTTTTTTTTTTAGCTGGGATTTCACACATGCTCAATATTGCCAATCACTACAATAAAGCAAATCTTGATTAGCTTTCAATTCTGAGTGCACATTTCCTCAATCAACATACAGTGTGGTCAAGCAACAATTGGCCCAAAATTGACCACAGCCATAGCAATCAGGCCTAACAGAAAATTGGTCAAATTAAATTAAACAGAAACCAGCAACTATTTGCTGCAGAGAACAGTGGAAACCAATGTCAAAGAGGTCACAAAGGCTCAGGGGGAAACAGTTACAACCAACCCCAGGGTTGTGTATCAATCAGACTCTCTGGTACCTTGATTTCCAGCCAGTGCCTGAGGACATGCACTTTACACCTCCCCAGCATGGCAACAGTGATGGGTTTTGGCACGACCGCATTGGATGCTTTAAACCCCACTTATAACCCCATTGACCAAAAGCCACAGAATATTCTGGAAGGTCTTGGGTGTGAAAGAATAAAAACACACAGCTGGAAGCCACCCCCACAGTGAAGACTCACAGGAAGATATGAGGCAGAAGACCATGCGTTAACCCATAGAGATCCAGGAGAATATCCACCTTGACCTGTGAGACCCACCTTTGTGAAAGGGAGCCAGTCCTACGCTGGAGAGGAAGGAGATTCCAATGATCCAGCACAATCACGTGGATCATTGTAAGTAATATCCTTTCTCAGATGGAAAGAGCTAGACAGAGAGAAATAATTAGGCGAGGGCAATTTTTTAAAAATTAAATTCAAATTTTATCTGCCATGGTGGGATTCATTCCCACGTCCCAAATACATTTGCCTGGGGTCCTAAATTACGAGTCCAGTGATATTACCATTATGCCATCACCACCTTGTTTCCAAAGGATGCATACTAAAATTGATATGGTGGACAACTTGTCCCCAGAGCTTGCTGAACCATATAAATCACAACTCAGTCCTGTTCTCATCTGCCAGAATTACTCACTAGACAGGGATCATCTGTGAATGTAAAAATAAATTTGTCTTTTTTTCCACTGAGAAATATGAATTTTCCCTGAGTCCCTCATCCCATTGTCCAACAAATATTGCAAAAAAACTTTTGGGCCTCCTTTGATCCTAAGATTGTCATCATTGCATCAACTGCCTGTTCTGTTGCATTCCTCCTATTCTGTAGCCCACCAGGGCAAACCTCCTCTGAAGTTCATTCCTGCCCTTACCCTGGTCTGGCATCTTGCAATAGTTTCCTTACTACTGCCATTATACCTTTCTGATCCATCTTACTCTGAAAACCCACCTCCTGCTCTTTCAGCCCTAGTCCCACTCAACTACTAATCACTTAACTTTCCCACATTAACTAATAACAGTTCTTAATTTTCATGTCCTCTTCCTCTCTCTTTTAAGTCTGCCATCATCACCTCCTTCCTGAAAACTAAACATAGTCACTACCTTCCACACAAAGTGAAGGACCATCCTAACTCCAACCTTCTTTAGAGACAACAAGGTGCAGGGCTGGATGAACACAGCAGGCCAAGCAGCATCATAGGAGCAGAAAGGCTGACGTTTCGGGCCTAGACCCTTCATCAGAAAAGGGGGAGGGGAAGGGGGTTCTGAAATAAATAGGGAGAGAGTGGGAGGCGGATAGAAGATGGATAGAGGAGAGGATAGGTGGAGAGGAAACAAACAGGTCGAAGAAGCTGGGATGGAGCCAGTAAAGGTGAGTGCAGGTGGGGAGTCAGGGAGGGGATAGGTCAGTCCAGGGAGGATGGACAGGTCAAGGGGGCGGGATGGGGTTAGTAGGTAGGAGATGGGGTTGCGGCTTGAGGTGGGAGGAGGGGATAGGTGGGAGGAAGAACAGGTTAGGGAGGCAGGGACGAGCTGCACTGGTTTTGGGATGCGGTAGGGGGAGGGGAGATTTTGAAGCTTGTGAAATCCACATTGATTCCATTGGGCTGCAGGGCTCCCAAGCGGAATATGAGTTGCTGTTCCTGCAACCTTCGGGTGGCATCGTTGTGGCACTGCAGGAGGCCCAGGATGGACATGTCGTCTGAGGAATGGGAGGGGGAGTTGAAATGGTTCGCGACTGGGAGGTGCAGTTGTTTATTGTGAACCAAGCGTAGGTGTTCTGCAAAGCGGTCCCCGAGCCTCCGCTTGGTTTCCCCGATGTAGAGGAGGCCACACTGGGTACAGCGGATGCAGTATACCACATTGGCAGATGTGCAGGTGAACATCTGCTTGATGTGGAAAGTCTTCTTAGGGCCTGGGATGGGGGTGAGGGAGGAGGTATGGGGGCAGGTATAGCACTTCCTGCGGTTGCAGGGAAAAGTGCCGGGTGTGGTGGGGCTGGAGGGGAGTGTGGAGCGGACAAGGGAGTCACGGAGAGAGTTGTCCCTCCGGAAAGCAGATAAGGGTGGGGAGGGAAAGATGTCTTTGGTGGTGGGGTCGGATTGCAGATGGCAGAAATGTTGGAGGATGATGCGTTGGATCCGGAGGTTGGTGGGGTGGTACGTGAGGACGAGGGGGATTCTTTTTTGGTTCTTATTGCGTGGACGGGGTGTGAGGGATGAGTTGCGGGAAATGTGGGAGACACGGTTGAGGGCGTTCTCGACCACTGAGCGGGGGGACGTTGCGGTCCTTGAAAAACGAGGACAACTGAGATGTATGGGAGTGGAATGCCTCATCCTGGGAGCAGATGCGGCGGAGGCGAAGGAATTGGGAATAGGGTCTACAGTCCATGAACATCTTGTTCCTAAATGGATAGCCTTCTTTCAATGGGCCCTTTGGCCCCAAGCCTACTCCCACCATGAATCATGATTGACTCTCTTTTCCTTGCCATGCAATGCTCCAGCCCCTCCATGATCTTACTACTCTTCCCCCACCTCAATCCAAACTAACATTCCTCCCCACTCATAGCAAGGAAACACTTTCCGCCATTGACTTACATGACCGTGCAGTGTTCAGAGATCGGTTGCAGACTGACTGAATGATTGATTGATTTATTATCTCATGTACTGAAGTACAGTGAAAAGCTTTGTTTATGAGTGGTACAGGCAGATCACAGTAAGCAAGGAGGCACAGATCAAAAAGGCTTAGACAGAGGTATACAGGTTACATTGCACAGGGCATGCACTAAGTGAGATCAACGTTACCAAGATTTGAGGCGAGAGAGTCCATTCATCAGTCGATAATGGCTGGGAAGAAGCTGTTCCTGAACCTACTGGTGTGTTTGTTCAGGCTTCTGTATTTTCTGCCTGACGGAAGGGGTTGTAGGGGATCATTACCAGAGTGTAATGGGTCTTTGATGTTGGCAGCCTTTCCACAGCAGCGAGTCCATGGGTGGAAGGTTGGCTTCTGTGATGGTCTGGCCTGTGCACACACCCTTCTGTAGTTTCCTACGGTCCTGGGCAGAGCAGTTGCCATACCAGGCCATTATGCACCTGGACAGTATGCTTTCAATGGTGCACCTGTAGAAGTTGGTGAGGGTCCTTATGGACATGCTAAATTTCCTGAGCTGCCTGAGGAAGTAGAGGCGCTGTTGTGCCTTCTTGACTGTCACATCTACATGGGAGGTCCAGGACAGGTTGTCAATTATCGTCACTCCGAGGAACTTGACAACTTCCACCCTCTCAGCCTCAGTTCCGTTGATGTAGATGGGGGCATGTTCTCCTCCTTTCTTTCTGAACTCAATGATTAGTTCTTTAGTTTTGCTGACATTGAGAGAGAGGTTGTTCTCATTGCACCACGTCACCAATCCCCCATGTCCCTTCTGTATTTTGACTCATCATTGTTAGATATCTGTCCTACTACGGTGGCATCATCAGCGAGCCTGTTGATGCCATTATTCAGAATTTGGCAACCCAATCGTCGGTGTATAGGAAATAGAGTAAGGGGCTGAGGATGCATCCTTGGGGGGGCTCCAGTGTTGATTGCTAATGTGGAGGAGGTGCAGTTACCTATCCTCACTGATTGTGGCCTGTGGGTCAGAAAGCTGAGGGTCAAGTTGCAAAGGGTGGATCCGAGACCAAGGTCACGGAGTTTTGAGATCCGGCTGGAAGCAATAATGGTGTTGAAAGCAGAGTTGTAGTCAATGAACAGGAGTCTGATGTCGGTGACTTTGTTGTCCAGGTATTCCAGGGATGAGCACAGTGCTAAGGATATGGTATCCGCTGTGGACCTATTATGTTGGTAGGCAAACTATAGGGGATCTCTCTCTCTCCTATATATCTGTAATTTTTCCTTTCAAAATTGTTATTTAAAGTATAACCTATTCAGTTAAACTCCACTATAATCATTTCATGTATGCTTTTAATTAGTCCTTAAACAATTATCTTCAGAAACTCATTCAGTTACTCAAATGTCTATCCATTCACTCTGAAGATTCAAAATTTGATGTGCATTGCTCTCCTCACTGAGGATTTGGAATTTGAGTTCTGGAGATATAAATCTGGCATACAGTGTGTTCCATTTAAATTGCTCGGTTATTCTAAGGTTTAAACTATTTCTGTAATCTCCTCTCTCCTGATCATATTTTGCTACGACTTCCTTCCCTACATGAGTGATTTTAAATATTTTATTTAAGAGCTTTTGTCACCACTGCTGTTATTTATTATTGTTTAAGTTAAGGTGGCAGAATTTGATGTGCAGAGGCTCTGGGAGTTCCAGTGCTTGAGTCACTAAAAATGTGTGCAGCAAGATGTTAAGAAAGCTAATTCAATCTTATCCTTTATTACGAGAAACATTGAACATTGAAGATGTTATGCTTTGGCTAAACAGGTCATCAGTGAGGCCACATCTCAAATACTGTGTACAGGTTTAGTCTCCTTTGTTAAGGAAAGATGTAAATGCATTCAAGACTGCTCAGAGATGGCGTTGCTGGCAAGGTAGGCAGCGTTCAGACTCCTGGGCTCATCCACTCCAGACCAGCTGCTTTCTCCCTTTTTTCTTACCCTTTTTGTTTTCTTTCTTTATCGTATTTTCTTTCTTTTCATCTTCTTCTTGTTGGCGGTGGCGCCAAAGGTGATATGACGGAGGAGGCCAGCTGGACCGTGATTCCTGGCGAGTTGACGGCCTGGCCTTGCCATGGAGCCAGGGACTCCTAGTTGTGATATGCCCAAAGCCAAGACTCCAAGTGATGGTGAAGCAGCAGCAGTGTGGTATGCCCAGAGTGGGGGATTCCAGGTATCATCGATGCGGTGGCAGCAGCAGAGCCAGGGACTCCTGATTACAGAGTGAGGGACCTGGCATTGGCAGTGGCGTTGGTGAGGTGGGCCCAGCAGCGAAACATGGCACCTGAAGAGTGACAACTCCGCTGTTAGTAGGTCTGGTGCAGGTGGCAGCAAGGCAGTGGTGGAAGGATGGTGGCACAGGTTTCAGTGAAGAGCTAGCTCAGGACTCATGACAGAGGCAGCAGAATGAAGGTGGACTCTCTTTCAGCTTTTTGTTTACTCTTTTTATTCTTAAACCATTCAAAATGATGCTGGATTGTGGCAACAGTTCAAGATTTTTCACTGTATTTTACGGAAATATTCATACTAAAATACAAGTGACAATAAATCATGCAATTCAATTCAATTCAGAGAAGGCTTATTAGATTGCTATCATAAGTCAACAGATTGTCTTATGAAGATAGGTTGAACAGATGGTGCTTGTTTCCACTAGGGTTTAGAAGAGTGAGAGTGACTTGATTGAATATATAAAAGATCCTGATAGATCTTGACGTAGCAGAGATGGAAGGTTGTTTCCTCATGTAAGTGAGTCCATGTCTAGGCGACACTATTTAAAGATAATGGACAGACATGAGAGGAAGTCTCTTCTCCCAGAAGGCTGTATAACTTTGAAAGTCTCAGCCTCAGAGGTGGTGGACAAGGAGTTGTTGACTATTTTTAAGGTGCAGGTGGGTAGATTCTTGTTTTGCAAGGAATGCCAGGGTAAGTGGGGTAGAGGTTTGAATAGGAAATTCAAATTACAACAGGTAACATGATTTTATTGAATGGTGGAGCAAGTTTGAGGGTTTATTGTTTTCTTCTCGTTCATGGGTTTCGATGCATGTATATTCATTCGTCAAATAACATGAGTAATAATAACTACCATCTTAAACAGTTATGCTAAAGATATTTCTTGGTCTTTTGGTTACTTTTAATAAGGCTATCCCTTTAAATCTCTCCCAGCTATCCCCCAGTTATAGACTACCAGTTCAACACAGGCATTACTAGTATCTTAATCATGGACATGGTGAGTCAGAACTCACACTGAACTGTTACATCAAGGAATGTTTTATTTCTCTCTCTCTTTCTCGAAGTTCAACTCTCCATTCGTAGAATGCTTTATGAAACAAAAATTTTAAACGTTTACTCATAGATATTCAGCTTAATTCTGCTTAACAACTATTTTGCCTGCATCCAGCTTGCTCAAACAAGAGTGCTTGAAAACTAAACCTCACCCAGAAATCTATTTCTCCCCGCCAATGAACTTGCTGTCTAACATTTTGTTTTATTATTGTTTATCTTTTGATGAATGAAGCAAGATTGGATTGGTTAGGACTATATTCACTAGAGTTTAGAAGAACAGGAGAGGATCTCATTGAAACCTGTAAAACTCTAACAGGACATGACAAGGTAAACACAGAAAGAGTGTTCCCAATGACTGGGGAATCCAGAACCAGGAATCATTGTTTAAAGACCTGAGGTAGGTCACTTAGGACTGGGATGAAGAGGACTGGTCTTCACCCAGTGAAAGGTGAGCCTGTGAAATTTTCTTCTATGGAAAGTGGTTAAGAACAAAATATTGAATGTTTTCAAGATGGAGTTAAATATAGTCTTAAGGCTAAGGAGATCAATGTGTGTGGGGAGATTTTTGTTTTAATTCATTCCTGGGATGAGGGCATCGCTGGTTATGCCAGCATTTATTGCCCATCCTTAAATGCCCAGAAGAGTCAACCACGTTGCTGTGGGTTTAGAGTCACAAGTAGGTTCAGACCAGGTAAGGATGGCAGTTTCCTTCCCTAAAGGACATTAGTGAAACAAATTGGGTTTTCCAAAAATTGGCAATGGGTTCATGGTCATTAGACTCTTATTTCCAGACTTTTTTTAATGAATTCAAATTCCACCATCTGCCGTGAGTTGGAGGATATTAGAGGATAAAGACATCTCCTACTTCCTATGTTTCCCAGGCAGTTTCATAATCAAATCAGTTGCGAGAGGCAAGTTGTTTTTTTTTACAAGAAATCAACTTCCAGAGAATCCTAAGTATGAGAGACCACCGTCCCAACTTACAACATAAATCTTTTACCCCAAAAGAACATGAACTATCACACCAGTCCGAACAGAACTGTGTAGAATAGGTTTGCATTGTCTGATGCAGGTCGTGACCATGAGCACCTGTTCCAATTAGTTGAGAAAACTTGGAAGCAGAATGCGAATGCTATGAATGGAATAAAGAGCCATGGCAAAAGCCATTCCATGAAGAAAAGAAGAGTACTGAAGTTTCTAGAGTTCTGAAATGAAAACTGAAGATGTTGGAGAACTCCAGCAGGTCTTGCAGCAGAGAAGGGAACAAAGTTAACATTTTGAGTCCAAAATGATTCTTCGTCAGAACTAGTAAACAGTTCTGAAAAAGGCTCATATTAGACTCGAAAACTCTGTTTCTCTCTCCGCCGATGCTGCCAGACCTGCTGGGTTTCTCCAACACTTTCGGCTTTTACCCTGAATGTTTGGAAAGTTGGACCTGCTACAAGTTTTCCAGTCTGAAAGTTAACATTGTACCTGTAGAAAGAAAGGAGTCACTGAACTAAGTCTGAAACTAGTTCTGGTCATTGCCAAGGTGGCTGGTAACATCAGCACTCACAGCACACTCTGTCAATGCTGTGTAATTTATAGCCAAACATTGCATACTTTATTAAGAAGTTTGACAGGTGGAGTTTATAAATAGCATTAACCAGCTGACATTGCATTCTTATTCTCTTTCTCGCTCTATAGAAAGACTTTGTATAAATGCCTTCCATAAGCCATGTATATGAATTATGGATCTTTCTCAGCCATGATTTCTTCAGTGCAATACAACGTCTTTTGTTTACTGTATTTTTTCATAGGAAATGTTGCCCTTAATGCAAATAGACCATTAATACTAAATATATGTTTTAAAAATCTGGAATACACCATGAATATAGTTTGCTGACCCTTCCCTTTCAGCAGTAGCTATGTATTATGATGTCTGTATTAAAATTACTGAGGCAACATTGCTGCAGAAAGTATATGATTATTGTGGGAAGTGAACTTCATACCTGTAAACTGTCAAAAATCTATAGAGAAGTTTGGTTAACCTGTCTTTATAATCCAGCAAGGTTGCTAAATTAGGATTAAAATTTGGTGAGCTTTTTGTTTAATCTTAATGCACTTTTGAAAAATTGCAGGCAAAATTATTTGGGGAATTTCCTATATCTGTGACGGCACTGATGCATTTGCTATTGCTTTAGATTTGGAAATTAATGGAAGTGAAATGGTATGGTAACTGTTAAATTTAAGAAAAGCAGATTTTCGGTTATAGAATAGATAGAAAATCATTTATTGCCATGTGTACTCAAGTATGGAAGTACAGGTGTACAATGAAAAGTTTACAACGTTGCCCCATATGGCACCATCTTGGATACAAAGTACCTAGGAACAGATCTAGGTAAAAGAAAATACAGAAATAAAGGGAAAAAGAAAGGAAAAAGCTAAATTACAGTTGTTCATAGTATAAGTTAGAAAAATGAGAATAAAGTTAAAAAGATAAGCCTTGCAGTCTTCCACTAGATCAATTCAGGGGACTTCCACGTGTGGTCTGCCTGGGCTTTGCAAGCCACTGACCATCTGCACCGGTCTCCATCCCGCTCCACTCGGGCCTCCACTCTATTGGCTGTCCCTGCTCCACTCCCTGCCTCCAGCCCACTGATCTTCCCCACTCCCTGCCTCCAGCCCACTGACC
>NC_063332.1:92240537-92240711 GCF_021869965.1 Rhincodon typus | reverse complement strand
GCCTCCAGCCCACTGAACTTCCCCACTCCCTGCCTCCAGCCCACTGACCGTCCCTGCTCCGCTTCTTGCCTCCAGCCCACTGACTGTCCCTGCCTCCAGCCCACTGACTGTCCCAGCTCTGCTCCGAGCCTCCAGCCCACTGACTGTCCCCGCTCCCTGCCTCCAGCCCACTGA
>NC_063332.1:92197585-92240527 GCF_021869965.1 Rhincodon typus | reverse complement strand
GCCTCCAGCCCACTGACTGTCCCCGCTCCCTGCCTCCAGCCCACTGATCGTCCCTGCTCCGCTCCCTGCCTCCAGCCCACTCTGCCTGAGGAAAGAACACCAAGAGGGGAAAAAAGGAGAACAAAGAGAAATAAACAGGAAATAAACAGATGTAGCGGATGAGCTCCTGTTGGAGTGTCCTACCCTGCCACCATCTTGTTCAGTAACATTATCCAATATTTAGACACTAATGATTTTGCCAGTTCCTAACAAATAACAAAACATCTTAGGAGTGATTTTGACTCCATGTGATGAGATAAAATGGGTGAAAGTGAATGAGCAGACTGCCCTCCATTTTCCCCGACTATAATCTCTCCACAGTAGACCCGGCAGCAAATTACTTCTCAGCCATTTTGCACAAAGTTCAGACAGGCAAGATACTGCATCTTTGTAATGGCAGAGAAAATAATAAATTGCATACAAATGAGTAAAGTATCCCAGTATTCAAAGAATCTAATTCCAGGGCACATAGTTAGTGGACACAAGCACATCAAATTTCCTGTGTCGCTTGACAGAATGCTCCAGCAGACAATGCCGAGAATTAACCGCAGTCAAGGAGAAGCAGCTCCAGAGAAATTCAAAGCCAAGTTAATGCTACTTTTCACACATCAAGGATAAGCCAAGAAAAATGTTGCATCAGCAATGTCCTATACTTTACAAAAGATAATAAACTGTTTTTTAAACATTCAAAAATAGTTTTTGCTCTTACAAACAGAAGAAAATATGCTCAGGTTTTGGATGCCATTTGAGGATAAGTTGTAAATAAATTTTTGAATCAAAATTACCATTCATTACTTTGCTCAGAACCATTTTAAAATTAATAGACCACTTTGATACTTTTTAAGAGTGCATTTGTTGTGCTATTTTTGACAATGACAAACTCAGGTGGAATATAAATGCTTTTGATATGTCAAACAGAAGAAAAGAGAGTAGTTCAACTTGTGGGTGGATACAGTATGGAGCTGGTGGAACACAGTAGGTCAGGCAGCATCAGAGGAGTAGGAGAGCTGATCTTTCAGACCTAGACTCTTCATCAGAACCCCAGTCCTAATGAAAAGTCTAGGCCTGAAACGTTTACTTTCCTGCTCCTCTGATGCTGCCTGACCTGCTGTGTTCTTGCAGCTCCACACTGTATCGACTCTGACTCCAGCATCTGCAGTTCTTGCTATCTCCTCAACACATGGGTTCCTGTTTCTGTCCACCTTTACAACAGTTTGTGGGCTTCAGAAATTACAAAATAAAAGGCACACAACACAGAGTTTGGCTCAATCGCAAATTGGTTGGTTTATTGGACTCAAGGAAATTCCCTCCACAGTTCAAACCATCCTGTGATTTGTTTGGAATTTACACAGAACCCCCTTTATGATGTTTAACTGAAACTTAAATTAATGACCACAGTTCAAACCCCTCCATAATTTGATGGCAGCTTAAAAATAACTTCAGTACGAACTGCTCCACAATTTGGCTGAAATCGACAAAATTCACATTCACGAGTATTGATTGAGGGCCTGGATGTAGAGGTGACCAGATTCTGTCCTGCTTCTTCTAACTGCAATAACCAGGCTCCAGTGCTATCCTCACTTATTGATTATTCATATCACAATATCACAAACACATCTCCTATTGCCAACCTGCTAAATCCTCCAGTGTTTAACACACCTTTTACCTTTAGTTCATCCCTGGCCCTGATTTGGATGGAACTGGATGGAACTGGATGGACATCTTGTTGATTCCAGAACAGAAACAATACAATGCCAATTCCATGATGTGGGATATCTGGCTCCCGAATTGATGGATGTGTGAATGCTTTTTCCATTCCCAGCAGGAGCTAATTGTGAGATGTAATGTCTGTTGTGTGGGGCTGTTTCTTTATGATAATGTTGTTTTCAATTTCTTAATTGAGTTATATGATAACAATGGACCCATACCACTGTGGTAATGTCCCTTCCAGTCTCTTAATTGTATTAGGCAATGTAAGTTACCTTGTACTATTGTGTCTGGTAATGTTTTTTCTAGACTTTTTGTGAGCCTGAGGTTTAACTGGTTAGCCGGCTTGTGCTTCTGTGAGTTTACAAAGAAGGTCTTCATATATGCGTAGCTCACCTCCGTATGTCGTTTTGAGATTTGGCCACTCATTTTACAATGTGAATTTGTGTTTTTGATTTTGAGTTGATCTTATGATTTAACAGTTTGTTAAGGTCATGTCCTCCAACAGAGAGTTCAGCTCTTTCTGGCCGAGCTTGTAAACAGGAGAAGATTACTATATATACAGCCTTGATTTGTCATGATATTAAGTAATTACTAAAGAGAGTAGGGAGACTTATTTCAAAGGCCTGACTCTAGGTCATGACGAACATCCTATCCATTGTTTGTTTTCCTATTTAATTATTCATTAATTCCTTCACTCTGAAGTCCTCAAGTGGATACAAGCGGCTGTCCAAACCAAGGTTAACCATATTTTACAATTCGTTCATTGATTGGTTGGCCACGTAAGACCATAAGACCGTTAAACAAATAGGAACAGGAGTAAGCCATTCGGCCCTTTAATCCTGCTCTGCTATTCTGTAGGACCATGGCTAATCTGATGACATTGCTCATGTCTACTTTCCTGTCCTTTCCTCATAACCCTTGATTCTCCTACTGTTCAAGAATCTATTTGTCTCAGCCTTAAATACAAGGGTTCTGCCACCACCTCCCTGACCACCCCTCCCCACCCCAACTCTCTGTGGCAAGGAGTTCCAACACTCTCAACCCTCTGAAAAAAGAAATTCCTCCTCACCTCAGTCTTAAATTGTTGCCCCTTTATTCAGGGCTATGCCACCTGATCCTAGCCTCTCACATAAGACAAAACCTTCTCTCAGCATTTACCTTGTCAAGCCCATTAAGAATCCTTTACCTCACTTCTTAATTAGCAGATTAGGAGAATCATGAACTCTTTTGGATTCATCTTTTCTTTCTTTATTAACTTTAACACAGTTACGTATTTAGCCAGTTGAGCTTTCAGAAATCATACAGACCAGAGCTATTAAGATAGGTTCCCATTTATTACAGTGCCTGAGGAATCTGGAATTTTGTTTAGTTTTCCTACCATGCCACAGGAGGTATAAACGTCTACGGGAAAGGGAACAGTCAGGAAAATAAAGCTGTCGTCCTGTATAAACCAGAGTATATGAAAATATTGGGGAAGCTGAGGCCTTGTAGTCTCAAAATAGGATGGTGACATCACCACAAACTATGCATTGAGACCCCTCAGAGGTCTCAGTGCACTGGCTAAGCAGGAATACAACAGGAAGATTAAGTTTCTAAAGTATGACTACCCTGCTTCTGGAGCCTTCCTAAAAGTCTCCAGCATTGAGCTTGTGACAGAATTCAATGGGTCTTGGCCTCTGCCATTTCTCATTTACAAGCTGTGTCGCAATGACATCATTAGAAAAAGAAATGATAATTTTCACACACACGCTGTTGACACCTAACTCTGTCCCTCCATAACTCCGTATGTATTGGACAAATTAATGGGACTGAAAGTTGGTAAGTTCCTGGGACCTGATATTCTACATCCCAGAGAGTTGAACAAGATGCCTGTAGAGATAATCAATACATCTTGCAAAATTCCTTAGATTCTGGGAGAGTTCCAACAAATAAGAAAAATTCAGATGGATGGAACCTCCCATCTGTGGTTAACTAAATCAGTCAAAGATAGCATCTGACTCAAGGAAAATAACATATAATTCTACAAAGACAGGTGGCAAGTCAGAAGATTGGACAGAATTCAAAAAAAAGCAGGAAGTGTTAAAAGATTGAATAGGAGGGAAGAATGCATAGATACACGTAAGATACTTCACCTGGTTGGGAGTCCAGAAGCAGAGAGCACAATTTAAAAGTCAGGAGCATTCCATTTAGGACCGAGATGAGGAAAAAATGATTTTACTCAGAGGTTTGTGAATCTTTGAAACTCTCTACTTCAGAAGGCTGTGAAGACTCAGTGATAGAGAATGTTTGAAGTTGTGATTGATAGATTTCTGATTACCAACAGTGTAAACAGTTATGGGGGTATTGCAGGCAAAATGAACCGCAGCCTCTGATCAGCTATGATCATATTAAATGGTGGGGCAGGCTTGATGGGCTCAATGGCTTCGTCCTTTTCCTATGTTCCTTAATTCACCCAAGTCCAAAACACTCTTGAGATATCTGTGCCTCTTTAATTCTGGCTTTTTGAACACTTCCAATTCTATTTGCTTCACCATTGTTTTCCCTGACTTCTGTTGCCCAGACCCCAAGGTCTGGATACCTTCCATACAGCTCTCAGCTGCTTTACCTCACTGTTGCTCTTTAAAAGATGTTTTAAAATCGAGTATTTGATCTAGTTTTGTGCCATCTGACCAAATATTGCCTTATGTAACTCGGTGTCATGTTTTGTGTTACAATGTTCTTGCTGAACGCTGAGTGATGCTTAGTTGCATTAAAGGTGCATTATAAATATAAGTTAAGCAAGTTGTTTTTGATGGTGTAAAAATGCAGCCACTGCTAGGCAGTAAAAATAATTAAACATCACAGATCATTTAATATACGGATGGATAAAACAATGAGAGTTACAATAGTTTGCATATGTGTCAATAGTAATGTTTTAATCTTATTGGGGTTTAAATTTATGCTCTCAAAAAGTGTTATGTAATTAAAAAAACTGTTGAAAGAATAGCTTAAATATAAAGTGCAAATGATCTTAATAAGTGCAACTGACTTACACAATCATTGGCCTCTGAAATTAAACTGATTTATTGTTTAGAATAAATTGAAATATTTCTATGCATTTCTCATAACAACAGATTTCCAGTATAAGCTACCTTCAAACTGATATTAACACATAGAACTAGAACAGTACAGCACAGGAACATGCAGGAACAATGTCTGTGCTGACCATGATGCCATTCTAAACTAATCCCATCTGTCTGCACATGGTCTGTATCCCTCTATTTCTTGCCTGTTCAGGTGTCCATCTAAATGTCTCTTAACCATTATGATCATAATATTCAACATACTTTATATTGGAAGATTTTGTTTATGTCTTTCTATATAAGTTAGTTTCAAGTTACCAGCTGTTACATCATATATCATTGTTCTGAATTACTCCTGAATAAGATACACTTAGAAGAAAACTAAGGAGAGACTGTTAAGAGCATAATATTTACACAGACCAAGAATTCCAATGTTGAATGAACTGTCAGAAGTTCATGCACTTTCCAATATCAATAATTTATAAGCAATGATCCATTGACGTTAAAGCTAGCACTATTAACATGATAAGTCAAGAAAATCTTGATGGGCTGATATGCTACTTTGTGCAAACCAAATGGTGAATACTATGATGATCTTTATTTAAAGAGAGATAGTAGGAACTGCCGATGCTGGAGAATCTGAGATAACAAGGTGTAGAAATGGATGAACACAGCAGGCCAAGCAGCATCAGAGGAGCAGGAAGGCTGACGTTTCGGGTCCAGATCTTTCTTCAGAAAAAAAAAATCTTTATTTAATCCCTTTAACATGAATGTGGAATATCCCATTGTCCTTAAGAGTATTTGGAAAGGACTTTAAAGAGTTTGCATCAATAATAAATTTATCAGTTGTATGTTTCTTGAATATTATGACCTGGTAACTCTTGACCTAGACACAGTACCAATAGGAAGAAAGTTAAGGTACTAATGCTTTATGTCCAGGTGTAGAGGTGCTGAAGTGTGGAAGAACAGATGCAGATACAATGAGAAAGCAAAGAAAGATAGAAAAAGGTACTCCCAATTTTTTATGAGAAGAGGAAGCAAAATTTTCTCAGGATTTTTTTTCTCTTTGGTAAATAAGAGATAACAATTCTACAAGGCATTGTGAGAGCTAGCTAACAGAAACATTCTAACATCTGGATAGCTATGTAAATAGCTAGGAAGCACTAAAAAGCTAGATCATTTCCTGAAGTAGTTAAAATGTGAAACAGGGTACTATCAACTCACGGAAAATCTGGAACTCCGTTGTGACCAGAGGGAGCAAGGGTTCACAGAAATGTGCCTTGCTGATGATAATCACACCCCAAAATCCAGAGATGAAAGTTTTTAGCAGATAATACTGCTGACCTACCTGGCATGAATGAAGAACATATTGTGGAATTGTGTACATACATAATATATATGCTGAAGGGAATGCACACAGTTTTGTAAGATGTGTTGAACTGACAATTGAAAGTGAAATTTACTTTTTTATTTGAAAAGTAACTTAGTGTTAACTCGTATTTAATTTAGATTGATTTCGACGAGTGTTAAAAGCACAAATGCTTGTATATAGTTTCTTTATTTGGGGTCATTCAGTAAATTTCACTGTTTTTGTTTATGGTTACTCCTTGAGGATTGTAACAACACTTAGATTAGGATCAATAATTCCACACTTTACTGAAAGAACTGGAGAATTAACAGATACGTACGTTAAGAAAGGTATATTTTATATTTCTGAAATAACAAGGTGTAGAGCTGGATGAGCACAACAGGCCAAGCAGCATCAGAGGAGCAGGAAAGCTGACGTTTCGGGCCAAGACCCTTCTTCAGAAAATCTGCTTTGTTATTCTGGAAAACTCTAATCTCATTCTTTTGTTCTAAAACAAACTATTGTTTTATTTCAGGGCACTTTTAGTTTGGGTACAAGTCTTTTTGAAAAATAGCAGTATATCTGACATTTTATGAAACAATTAGCAGCATTACGCTAGCTTTATAATGGAACATAGAATATAGAACTGTACAGCATAGTACAGGTCCTTCGGCCCGCGATGTTGTGCCGAACTAAACCTAAGGTCTATCTCACCTCTACCCCTACCTTATACTATCATCCATATGCCTATCTAATAGCCGCTTAAATGCCCCTAATGAGGCCAACTCCACTACCCTCTCTGGCAATGCATTCCACGCCCCTGCCACGCTCTGAGTAAAGACCCTACCTCTGACATCTCCCCTATATCTACCTCCACTCACTTTAAAACTATGTCCCCTCCTAATAGCTACCTCCACCCTAGGAAAAAGTCTCTGGCTGTCCACTCTATCTATACCTCTGATCATTTTGTCCACCTCTATCAAGTCACCTCTCATCCTTTGTTGTTCTAAAGAGAAAAGCCCTAGATCTCTCAACCTTTCCTCGTAAGACCTTCCCTCCATTCCAGGCAACATCCTGGTTAAATCTCCTCTGCACCTTTTCCAAAGCTTCCACATCTTTCCTGTAATGAGCGACTAGAACTGGACACAATACTCCAGATGTGTCTACAAACTCCTAAATGAATACATTTCTGCAATAAATACCAATATTAAACATATGTTGAATTTATATATGCATTTCTCTTGTCAGTATTATGCTAAATACTCAGCACAACAGTTTGTGAATAGTGTGGGCTGGATTTTATGGTTTCCCCCATTGCCATATTTTGTTTTCAATGATAGAATGTGGGTGTCACTGGTTTGGTCAGCATTTATTGCCCATCTCCAATTGCTCTGGAGAAAAAGATGATTAGCTGCCTTCTTAAACCTAGGAGCAGAGGTGTTGAGGCATGCATAATGCTGTTAGGAATGGGCTTCCAGGATTTTGATTCAGTGATGGAATGATCTGAGATGATGAGAAATTTCTTCACCAAGGGCGTGGTGAGTCTGTGAATTCTCTGCCACAGAAAGCAGTTGAGACCAAAACACTGAATGCTTTCAAGAAGGAGTTAAATATAATTCTTAGGGCTAAGGGGATCAAAGAGTATAGGGAGGAAGTGCGAACAGGATACTGAGTAGGAAAATCAGCCATGATTATGTTGAATGGTGGAGTAGAATTGAAAGGCTGAATGACCTCTACTGCTTCTCCTGTTTTCTTTGTTTCTATGTTATTATAAATTTCCAAGATAAGAAGGTATGTGGCTTGGAGGGGCACTTATATGTGGTGATGTTACCAAGCATCTTTGTCATTCTAGATAGTTGAGGTTCTGGGTTTGGAAAGTGCTATCATAGGAAAATAACATTAACAGAATAAAGCAGGTGACCTTCCAAGTGACCTCTTGTGCACCCAACCTGTTTACCATATTCCAATATATGTGGAAGGTGCCAAGCAACAACATTCCTTTCGTCCTATTGAGACCTTTAAGTGGCCATTTAATGGAAGATACATCCTTTAAGGAATCCCATGTATCATTTGGATGCACCAAGCATTCAAGATGAGACCTTATCTTTAACTATGCCCTCTTGGCCTCTGTAATCTAGGTCCCTACTGCTCTAACCACTTTGCTGGGGTCTCCCAGGTAGGCCCTTTCAGCCTACTGAGTCCAAGGGCCATGAATGGCAGGATCCCCTGTAATGGCAATTGCTCAACTCTGCACTGCCAAGACTACAGAACCATCAAAGAACTGGATTGTCTGGTAGCTTCCTAGGATAGTAGATCCACCAAAATGTGGAAAAATGTCTCACTCTTGATCAATTAAGGCTGTCATCAGCATAGTATTGCTGTGGGGCAACTGGCTATAGTCGTTGGGCAACAACTGATTTTTCTGTTGGTCTGGGAGGGTAAATGAATGGTATATGTGTACCTGTAAAGTCCAGCCCATTTCAATTCTCAGATATCTTTTATATTTAATCTTATCAAATAACTTGCAAAATTGATGACTGAAGGGATTAACTTCCATTGAAATTAATTTTACATCAGTTTTGTCCATGTTAGGACTTACTCATTCAATCCCTATTACTTGAATGCATTTCACACCGAGTATGAACTGTACGATATTAGTCATACTTGTTGATTGCACATGAGTCATGATAATTCATACTTTTGTACATAGAGATTTCACAAAAATTAGTAAACTGTCTCCATGAATAGACCTGAAGTGAGATCGTGTTATCTTGAATTTCATGACCAAATTATTGAACAATATGTTCCAGAGTTAATAGCATTAAATTACAGTTAACCTCCCTTTTAATGGGAATATCAAAATCAAATATGATTCTGTTCTCATTTGACATCAATATAATGTCACATTTAAATCTGTTACACATCATTAATTTCTGTCACTCTCAGGCATGCTTTGTAATTCATTTAGTCATTCATCTCCTAACAATGCAAAAATTCACAGAAGTTTCATCAAGTTCTCACCTCCCTCCCTCCCTCTGAGGTTTATCCATGTGTTGCATCCAAACACCAACCAGCACTGCTGCTTCTTGTGAAGAGCAGTTTGCCTTTTCTTTCTTTATCTCTCCACATTTCAACAAAAATCCCTGCAAACACAAGACATCTTGAATGCCACTTTTTCAGACACCTATTCGGACTGCTGTAGTAACATGCCAATATTTTTTCTCCAGACATTATCTGAGCTATGAATGCAAAGTTGAGCACCTGATCTAGCTCAGCATATCAAAGAAAGCTATGAAAGTATGGTGTACTGACCTCTACATCGCCGAGGCCAGACACCAACTCTCCGACACCTCCTCCTACCGCCCCCTTGATCATGACCCCACCCCCGAGCACCAAACCATCATCTCCCAAACCATCCACAACCTCATCATCTCAGATGACCTCCCACCCAGGGCCTCCAACCTCATCGTTCCCCAACCCCGCACCGCCCGCTTCTATCCCCTTCCCAAAATCCACAAACCTGAATGCCCTGGTCGACCCATTATCTTCGCCTGCTCCTGCCCCACCAAACTTATCTCCAACTATCTGGACTCCATTTTCTCCCCCTTGGTCCAGGAACTCCCTACTTATGTCCATGATACCACCCATGCCCTCCACCTCCTCCAGAACTTCCAACTCCCCGGTCCCCAACACCTCATCTTTACCATGGACATCCAGTCCCTATACACCTGCATTCCCCATACAGATGGCCTAAAGGCCCTCCTCTTCTTCCTGTCCCGCAGGCCCGACCAGTCCCCCTCCACTGACACCCTCATCCGCTTAGCCGAACTCATCCTCACCCTCAACAACTTCTCTTTCAATTCCTCCCACTTCCTACAGACAAAGGGGGTGGCCATGGGTACCCACGTGGGCCCAAGCTATGTCTGCCTCTTTGTAGGTTACGTGGAACAATCCCTCTTCCGTACCTACACTGACCCTAAACCCCACCTCTTTCTCCGCTACATTGATGACTGTATTGGCGCCGCCTCGTGCTCCCACGAGGAGCTCGAACAGTTCATCCACTTCGCCAACACCTTCCACCCCAACCTTATGTTCACCTGAACCATCTCTAATACCTCTCTCTCCTTCCTGGACCTCTCTGTCTCCATCTCCAGCAACTACCTAGAAACCGATATCCATTTCAAGCCCACCGACTCCCACAGCTACCTAGAATACACCTCCTCCCACCCACCTTCCTGCAAAAATGCCATCCCCTATTCCCAATTCCTTCGCCTCCGCCGCATTTGCTCCCAGGATGAGGCATTCCACTCCCATACATCTCAGATGTCCTCGTTTTTCAAGGACCGCAACTTCCCCCCCTCAGTGGTCGAGTACGCCCTCAACCGTGTCTCCCACATTTCCCGCAACTCATCCCTCACACCCCGTCCCCGCAATAACAATCAAAAAAGAATCCCCCTCGTCCTCACGTACCACCCCACCAACCTCCGGATCCAACGCATCATCCTCAGACACTTCCGCCATCTGCAATCCGACCCACCCTTATCTGCTTTCCGGAGGGACCACTCTCTCTGTGACTCCCTTGTCCGCTCCACACTCCCCTTCAGCCCCACCACACCCGGCACTTTTCCCTGCAACCGCAGAAAGTGCTATACCTGCCCCCATACCTCCTCCCTCACCCCCATCCCAGGCCCTAAGAAGACTTTCCACATCAAGCAGATGTTTACCTGCACACCTGCCAATGTGGTATACTGCATCCGCTGTACCCGTTGTGGCCTCCTCTATATCGGGGAAACCAAGCGGAGGCTCGGGGACTGCTTTGCAGAACACCTACGCTTGGTTCGCAATAAACAACTGCATCTCCCAGTCGCGAACCATTTCAGCTTCCCCTCCCATTCCTCAGACGACATGTCCATCCTGGGCCTCCTGCAGTGCCACAACGATGCCACCCGAAGGTTGCAGGAACAGCAACTCATATTCCGCTTGGGAACCCTGCAGCCCAACGGTATCAATGTGGATTTCACAAGCTTCAAAATCTCCCCTCCCCCTACCACATCCCAAAACCAGCCAGCTCGTCCCTGCCTCCCTAACCTGTTCTTCCTCCCACCTATCCCCTCCTCCCACCTCAACCCATCCCCTACCTACTAACCTCATCCCGCCCCCTTGACCTGTCCGTCCTCCCTGGACTGACCTATCCCCTCCCTAACTCCCCACCTACACTCACCTTTACTGGCTCCATCCCCGCCTCTTCGACCTGTCTGTTTCCTCTCCACCTATCTTCTCCTCTATCCATCTTCTATCCGCCTCCCACTCTCTCCCTATTTATTTCAGAACCCCCTTCCCCTCCCCCTTTTCTGATGAAGGGTCTAGGCCCAAAACGTCAGCCTCTCTGCTCCTATGATGCTGCTTGGCCTGCTGTGTTCATCCAGCTCTGCACCGTGTTGTCTCGGATTCTCCAGCATCTGCAGTTCCTACTATCTCTGAAAGCTATGAACCTGGTAGTTATCCTCTTGAATAACTTTTACCTTCTCTCATCATACCTAGATAAGCACTTTTGGTGTTAATCAGTCTTTACATTAAAAAAAAACTGGAATTAACTAATTCTAATTTTAAAATAAAACCACATTTTGTTTAAAACAGGATTTCTCAACACTCGTCCTTAACTATCTGGTATTTGGTGAGAAGTTTCTTTCTCTTACACTTCATTAAGGCAATTTACGCTAATACCAATATAAAAGGGAAAAAACATTTATACTGTTTGAAAGGAGATGACTGATTGGCTGGAAAGTGGTCATTGATTGGTAAGAGGTGTTGCCATAGAGAATGCAACAGTTCGATGATGACTGACAGTTAACAGCAAGCTTTATTAAAACTTTAAATTACACAGGTTGACGCCGATTGGTTGCAGCCTTGTCCTGAGAACTGAACCAGAGATTGCTGTCATTTATTTCATTGAGTTGAAAGAAGCTTAGTATGTGTAAATGATCTTTCTCTATGCAAAGAACAGAATCACCTGCATTAATACCAATAGTTTCCTGTATAAGTAAGTGTCCCACATGAGAACCCCAACTGACAAGCACTGAATTATTTGTGGGGTTGGAGAGTCAGGAAAAGGTGGGATTGTCTCTGGATTTAAACAGAAGGCGAAGAATTTCACATTTGGAACTCTTGGTAAACCAGGATGCAACTAAATGAGTGTTGGGTTAATGGGAGATGTGTAACGGGCAGGTAATGGATGATGTGGAAAGAACAAAAATAACAGAGATTTAGATGAGCTTAAGGTGGATTCTATCAGGAGAAACATTGTAACAGTTAATCCTGAAGTAGCGAAAGGTACGGCCAAACTAACGAAAGAGTTAGTGCGCAATCTGGGTTAAGCCAATCAGTGGTTGAGGGAGGTTGATGGAATCAATGGTGAAACATAAAATATATGGTGGAGGGCTAAAATGATAATTTCAGTATTCCCAACTAAATAATCCCGTGGTTTAATATCTCGTAATCTGTATCATATTCTATGTGCTTCCATAAGATTTTCTCTCATTTACCTTTGGTAAAATCTGAACTAGAGGTTTCTGTAACAGAATCTCCAGCAGCAGGTAGCGACAGTGAAGGAAAGTGCTGAGCAGGGAGCTTGAGCAGTTGTGCCTGGTGACGGTGAGCCAGGTCATTTCGAGTAGCTGAGTATTCTGGGAACGAAAGGATGTCTTTGAGTGAAAGAGGCTTTGTGAGCAGAAAGAGCAAATAAAGAATTACTCAATCCAGTATAGACCGTAGACTTTGTTCAATGTAAAAACAGTGAATAGTTCCTTGTTTAACTTTAATTTCCCTTCATACTTGTAATGACCTAATACCGGTGGAATAAAAAAAAATTCCCTGCTTCAGGATCTTTGGGCTCACAATATGTTCAAGCTTCATATTACATTACTAAACTTCTTCTATTATTCAGTTTTGTAGTATTGAACTTCAGTTTTGTGCACCACTTATTACCTTGGATCTTTCTCTTATGCCTCAATGAGCACAACTAACTGCTACTGTCAATGATCAGCCTGAACAAGAGCATTCAAAAGCCCAACTAAAAATGTTTGTCCAGTGCCGACCAGGAAACCATTTTTGATTGTCATAAAAGCCATTTAATTTACTAATGTCCTTTAGGGAAGGAAATCTCCTGCACTTACCTGATTTGATCTGACTACATGTGACTCCAGAACCACAGCAATATGATTGAAAATTAATTGGTTTCAGTAATAGGCCAGAGAGCCATATCAAAATGTTATGAAGTCTAAGGAAAGGGATAGAATTGGACACATATCCCAGCATTCACCTAGGCACTGGAAGTGATAATGATACTCTTGGCTCTGTTGTTCCGCCTAAGTTCTCTTTACTAACCACTGGGGAATGCATCGAAATTGGGAGAGCTATCCCATACTGTAGTCAAGCATCAACTTGACCTAGTCAGGTTCACAGAAACATACTTGATAGAAATGTTTTAGAAGCCAGTATCACCATATCTGGCTATGTGCTGTTTCACCAGCAAAATGCTCCTAGCTGAGATGGAGACACAGTGATACATGGTCAGAAGGGATTTGCCTCAGGAGTCCAAAGCATTGACTCTATCCTATCTCTCATGGCTTCAGGTCGAGTACAAGCATGGAAGCCTCTGCTTGTTACCACCTATTGCCCTACATGCTGCCCCTGCAATTATTGAATCAATCCTCTTTCATTTAAACACCAACTGAAAGTAGCAATGGTACAAAATGTAGTCTGAGTGGGGACTCCAATACCCATCAGTCAGAATGACTCTGTTGCACTAATGCCATTGAGCTGGCTAAGTACTAACAGACAAAGCTGCTTGATTGGATTAATGCAACATTAGTGAGAGAACCACCAAGAGGAAAAAAGAAATTTCACCTCATTGTTACTGATCCATAGCAGATGCATCTGTCCATGACACTATTGGTATGAGTGACTACAAAACAGTCAAGATGAGAATGAAGCACCATCTTCACATTAAGAATGTCCTCCATCATGTTGTGTGGCACTTCCACCATGCTGAATGTGATAGATTTTGAACAGTTGTGGCAACTCAATATTGGGGACCCATGAGGTACTCTGGACCATCAGTAGTAACAGACAGAATTCAACCACAATCTGTAATCTCATGGTCTGACATATTGCATACACTATCATTATCTCCAAGCTATGAGATCAAATTAGATTCAATGAAAAGGCAGGAGCAAGGAGCAGCAATGGACATATCTAAAAATGAGACATGTACCCGGAGAAATAACAACAGCGGAATACTTGCATCCAAACAGCAAAAAAAGTTAATGACAGGCAGAGCTAAATGAGTCCAGAACCAACCAACCAGATCTAAGCTCTGCAGTCCTGTCACATCCAGCAGTGAATGGTAGAGAACAATTAAACAACCAATAAAAAGGTGGCGAGTACTGAGGAGTGAGGCATGGGCGGCTCCACAGATATCTCCATCTTCAATGATGATAGAACTTCTACAGTCAACATTCTGGGGGTTACCATTGATTATAAACCAAACTGGATCAGCCATATAAATACTGTGGCTACAAATGCAGGTCGGACACTAGGAAATCTGTGCTGAATCATCCCCTCCTGATTCTCCAAATCCCATCCACCTTTGAGAAAGTTGAGGTCAGAGTGTGATGCAATGCTTCACAGTTCCCTGGAAGCGTGCATTGCTAACAACAAGTAGTTCAATTCTACCCAATATAATGCAACCAACCTGATTGATATTCCATCTACCACCTTCCAAATTCACTCCCTCACCAGCAATACACAGTGTCAACAATGTGTACCATCTACAAGATGCATTTCGGTCATTCACCAGTGTTCTTTCCGCAGCATGATCTAAACCCACAACCTCTACCATATGGAAGGGTAAAGATGAAAGATATGTAATAGGTCTACTGTTGGCAATTCCTCTCCAAGACACACATGATCCTGACCTGGAACTGTTATATCACTGTTCCTTCACTGTCCTGGATCAAATTCCAGGAACTCCTTCTCTAACACCTCTGGGTGTACCTGTCCCCATGGAAAACAATTGGACAGGAATGCAGTTCACCACCACTTGCTCATGGAAAATTAGAGATGGACAACAAATACTAGCCTATCCAGTGACACCTACATCCCCATGTGCAAATCTCTTTTTTTCAAAACTATTCCCTGCTTCCTATCTTTCAGTCAATTTCTTATAAACCTTTAGAATTTACCAAGCGTAACTGTGATATTAAACTTGCATATTCAACTTTTATGTGGAACTTTATTAAAAGTTTTTCTTTCTGGGTTTCACACTTTTCTTCTTGTCAGGAGGATATGCATTTATCTATAATCCATCCCTCTTTGCCTACTATATCACAAAATAACCTGTCACTTCCAGTTGGTTGCACATTATGATGTGATAAATCAGACTCTCCTTTTGTAGTTTTGCCAATGAGTATTCCTCATTGAATAATGAGGTCTAAGAAGAATTCCTTCATTGATTTCTCTCTGTTAATTTGTCATTTAACCATGCATTGCTCTTCACTTAGCCCTGTACCACTTGTCTTAGTATTACCCCTTATGTATTCTTACAGCACTTGATTTAGTATGACTCCTCATTTAGTCATGCATATAGACATTACGTAGCGTCAATGTTAATTTTGCGACGGTTGCTGAAACGTGAACCAAAGCAATTACATATCAAATTCTCATCAATAACTTGCAAACATAGTTAATTTTGTGTGTTGCAATTAACCTTCTTCCTGTCACATTTTTCCTCTATTAGATTTTTTCTTCATTTCTTGTCTCTAACAGCTGCAATTAAGAATCTAAGAAACACAAAGAGTAAGCCAGATGGCTTTTTGAGCCTACTCTATTACTCAATGGGTTCAAAGCTGATTTGCCTTTTTCCAAACCTCCTTCCCTACATTCCTTTATTTCCTAACAAACCAAAAGTCTGTCTATTTCAGTGTTATATATATTCAAAAATGGAGCATCCACACCCCTCTGAGATAAAAAGAATTACAAAGGTTCACAACATTTTCAGTGAAGAAATTTCTCTTCAGCTCTGTTTTAAATGATTGGCCTCTTGTCCTGTGAATGTCACCATAGTTCTCCGTGAGTCATGAAAGGGAACAGCTGAGATTGAGAGATAGTAGGACCTGCCATTGCCAGAGTCTGAGCTAACAAGGTGTAGAGCTGGATGAACACAGCAGGCCAGGCAGTATGAGAGGAGCAGGAAAGCTGACATTTCGGGTATGGAGCCTTCTTTGTGAAACATCAGCTTTCCTGCTGCTCTGATGCTGCCTGGCCTGCTGTGTTCACCCAGCTCTACACCTTGTTAGCTGAGATTGAGTAAGGAGAGACGTCTAATGAGGACTGTACTGTATCTTTAGTGATTCAGTGTCTTAGATATCTGGGGCACAAAGAACCTTGACTTGTGCTGAACTTTAGAGAAAATTCCTGAGAACGTCTTGATGAAAATAATAATTTCTATCAATAAGTAAAATTGGGTGATTATGTAAAATGGGCAACTGACCTGATCCCATTAGGCTACCTGTGGACATGTTATAACTAGCTTGTGGTAAGTGGTATGAACTAATTAGGAAAGATACAGGAATTTCAGGTATTCTTGCAATCAAGAATATGATAGAGGATTGCTGTGTGTAGAGTTTCTGGAATGATACTCTGTTAGAACATTTGTAAACAATATTGTTTGTGTGAACCATCATTTTGAAGCTGCCATTATGTGGCACACTATCTGATTGACTGTGTAAATAAAAATTCTGGAAAGCAAAGTCAGAACTTATTATTCATTTCAGAAAACGGTGGGTCCAGCACAATCAGATAGAATAGATGAGATAAAGTGAACATAAATCTAGATTTTAAATGTTGAAAATGAAAATGAAGAGTGCTACACATTTTTGAAGTTATGGAGATTCTCAAAACGGGTTTTGTTTGCTCATGAAGGATTCATCTGTCTTTTTTCTTTATCGTACCTGAGTGACTTCCATTGTGCTACAGATTTTCTGCATTTAGTCTTTGAGTTGAACACAATATGTACATGGATAGAAAGCAGAACACACAGGACTCCTGGCTTTTAAACTGAGAAGAAACAAGAGAGTAAAGTTCACAGAAGCAAGGTGGGTTTCTTGCTATTAATTTGCAATTATTTGCCAATATTTTCCTGCCTTTTGCAAAAAAAAAGTAGTATGCACTTGCTTCTACTGATTTGTCTTCATTAATTCTATATTTCAGTGTTCCTGACATAAATTTTAACTCACCATAAGTTCATATCAGAAATTCAAGCATATGCCCCTCCATGATTTATTAAACATTATAGATGAAAAATTATGCAATGTATTCTCAGTGTATGCTCCTGTCATGCAAACGTGCATGCAGGGAATAGTGCAGGGGATAAAAATTATCCCTTACTGCTCTGATTACACAATGTCAGAAAGAAAAAAAAAATGTGCTAAACATGTTAGCTGCTTTCCAAACTTCTGCTATCAGTGTTTGTGAACTGCAGAATATTTTAACTATGGTTTGTCCAAATTTCACTCTCCTTTCCAAACAAATTCCTTTCCCTTCTTGTTAATTCATGGTAACTGACATCAGTAGGAAATCATCTGCTCACAAAAGCCTTGACATTGGAAAAGACAATTAACAACCACTTAAATTGATTATTGCTTAGATGTTAATAAGAAGCTCCCATTATCTTCCACTGACCATTTGCCGTAAAACAGCAGCAGCAGGTATTTTAATCAAGGCAATGTGTTGTCTCTGTGAAGAGGTAACTTTCTTGGGTCTTTTCCATTGGCTGGCTAGATGTACAGTAATAGGCTTCGAGATTCAAATGTTTAAGCTTTCGAGGAAAAAGTCGCAAAGCAGAAACTTAATAAAATCATCCTTATGATGGGAAGTCAAAAGTGTATGAAAGCTAACTTCTTAAATCTTCTTCTGGCACCCATACCAATTGTTTAGTTTGTAAAGGTTAAGCATCTGGTCTGTGCACAAGACATCACATTTGTGTGGGATTGGCTGGATGGACCAGTCGACATTTTCCTGTTGCTTATTTTTCATAAGTTCATGTATTGATATGAGATTAATCAAGATGAATAGCTATTTTCTCTGCAACAAGAATAACCCGTTTTTATACAGCAAGTTATAAAGGCTTCATGTTTAACGATTTTTGAGGACTTGAGTTTTGAGGGATTTAAGGAAAATGAATTTATCTCAAGATCTGTGGAAATACTTAGACTTTTGAAACTCAGTTAAAACTTGTTGGAACTTTGTTCTTAACAAAACATTCTTGTTTATTTTGTCTGGTATGTGTTTATATTTATGATTGCATTTTGGGATATCTCCAGGGGTAAATATTTGTACTTTAGCATTATAACTGGGTAAAATAATTAAATTTATGTTTGACCCATGGAGTAGTGAAACCAGAGAAAGACAATGCATTCCTCCCATCTCACACATAACAAAACCTTTGGTCTAATATAAATTTGGAACATTGTACAAGCATCTTTGGATTAAATTTGGCAAACAATTGGTGTAGGCGCTAGAAGAAGATTTAAGAAGTTAGCTTTCATGCCCTTTTGCCCTTCCCGCATAAGGATGATTTTATCAGCCTTCCAGTTTATTCTCTTTTCCTTGATGACTTAAACATAGACCTATATTGTAACAATTGAGAAAATGTTGAGTCAAATGCATAGATTTTAAGTAGAATCTTAAAGAAGGAAAGAAAGTTAATGAGGAAGAGGGATTTAGTGAAGAAAGTCTGGATCTTAATATCTTGGCTGCTTGAAGACAAACTGAAAATGGAGAAGCCAAAGTGAGATGACACAATATGCTAGAACTGGGAATGCTGCAAGAAGTTACAGAAATAGAGAGAAAGAAATTTTGTTAGGATTTCAATCCAAGCATAAACATTTCATATTCAAGACATTGCTGAACTGAGAGTCATCGTTGATCAATAAGTACAGATATGATGGGTACATAAGGCTTAGATACAAATTAAAACAAAGCAGCAGAATTTTGAATGAACAAGTTGCTGATGTTTTGCTGATTGCTTAAAATTGTATAATATAAAAGTCCAAGAATTGGTTACAGAATACTTGTTCTTTTTTGTCTGATCGGTTTAGACAATAGATTCCTGACTGCAAGGGTAGTTTTAATATGTTTATGCTCCCAATATGGAACTTTGCCAATTCTCACCTCTGCTGTCCCAGCAGTTGTTGCAAATTGCATTTGGTATTACTATTATGCAAATAAGGGACACTGTAAAATGCAAAGACTTCTCGCCTGCTCCTTGGTAAGAGAAAACCTGCTGAGAAATTGTGCTTCTGTCACTGCTGTGTCCATAGCAACATTTCTCTGAGGGAGATGCCAGTTCAGAGGAATTCAACAGAAAGTAATTGGCTTTCTTTTTCATATAGTATTCTCTTAATAAGTTTGCTATGTATTGATATGGCTGTGATTTTTTTTTGATTTGTTGACTTTTTATGAGTATGAGTCTACAGTTCCAAACTTGTAACAGACACTTTCAAAAGTAAGATGCAAGGATTATTAGGATCAATCTTCTGCGTGAAGGATCACCACTACGACTGGGATTTGTGTAAGCAAGTCTTCAAATTTGCACTTTCATATGATCTTGGCTATAATTTACATGAAAAGCAAATCATCCAGGTCCATCCGTAGCACTTAGAAAGGCAGGAGGGGAACTTAATTGGGTCGGAAGCCAAAATTCAGATTCCCTCTGCCGGATTTAAGTTTTGTTGTTAACCTTTTCCAGAAGCTGTCAGATGGGATGATCCTCCTGATGGTGAAAATCATGAACCTGGGGGGCAGTTAGCACAGTTGGCTGGATTACATGACAAAGTTACACCAACAGTATGAGTTCAATTCCTTCACCAGAGGAACTAATCATGAAGGTCCAGCCTTCTCCACCTTGCCCCTTGCCTGAGGCATGGTGACCCCCAGGTTAAATTCATCACCAATCCTGTATCTCTGTCTCGTGACCTGCTATTGGAATGATGTTTTGAAAATTGAAATGGTTCAAAAAAGATTTACAAGGATGTTGCAGGGGTTGGAGGGTTTGAGCTGTAGGGAGGGGCTGAATAGGCTGGGGCTATTTTCCCTGGAGCGTCAGAGGCTGAGGGGTGATCTTATAGAGATTTATAAAATCATGAGGGACATGCATAGGGTAAATAGACAAAGTCTTGTCCCAGAGCTGGGGGAGTTCAAAATTAGAGGGCGTAGGTTTAAGTTGAGAGGGAAACAATTTAAAAGGGATCTAAAGGGTAACTTTTTCAAGCAGAGGGTGGTGCATGATGGATGTATGGAATGAGCTGCTAGAGAAAGTGGTGGTGGCTGGTACAATTACAACATTTAAAAGGCTTCCAAATGGGTATATGAATGGGAGGGGTTTAAAGAGATATGGGCCAAGTGCTGGCAAATGGGGCTGGACTTATTTCGGACATCTGGTTGGCATGGGCAAGTTGGATGGAAGGGTCTGTTTCCATATTGTATATCACTATGACTCTATGAGAAAGTGGGACTGCAGTGACTTGCTTTGGTCAGGAACCTCCTTTACATCATATGAATGTTCTAATACCCCTATCCACCAGAGTTACATTGATGGGCACAGTTTGATTGGGCAAAAGGAGAGAAATATTTTCCTCGCAAACCTGAATGCACATTTGTTATTGAAGGACTTGGCAAACAGATCAGCAAACACAGGAAATCAGGTCAAGCGATTGTTTATTTCCTGTGTATGCAGGGAGAACCAGTCTTGCCGTCATGAAGTGTAAAACTAACTCTTGTAGGTTACAAACACCTCCAAACCTTATAGAAAGCATAACAACATATAAATTACATTATCTATTGTTTTCTCATAATGTTCAGAGGCATTGTCTGCATTTCACACAAGGCTGTGCTATCCTGTTGACAATACAGCATGGGTACTCCTAAGAGATAGCAAGAACTGCCGATGCTGGAGTCAGAGATAACACAGTGTGGAGTCCCGACCCGAAACGTCAACTTTCCTGCTCCTCTGATGCTGCCTGGCCTGCTGTTTTCCTCCAGCTCCACACTGTGTTGTCTCTATATGTGCACTCCTAAACTGCTTTTGCACATCCATGGTTCCCATTCACTTTTATAGAATTGCTGAAAATTTAACCCTCACTAATTGAAACTGACTCCACCCTTTCACATATGGGATGTGTATAGGGTAAGTAGCCTTCTTCCTGAAAGCTCTGATGAGTATGCACTTCTTCGGTAGCACAGATTCTTCCTGTACCCTGAGATGTTTCTTTGCTTAAAGTGTTACAGAATGCCAGCTGCCCAGTTCACCCAGCTCATGGGCGTTGTTCATAGCCGGACTTGCAAGATGTTGTTTTTTCTACAATTTACAGATTAAGCAATTATCATGTGCTGCCGAGCAAGTCTGCCCAAGCGAGGCAGCCATACATGGCTGACATCAACCAATCTGATCAGGCAGGCATGAGGGGCTCAAAACAAAATAGGCTCTAAACAAAAGATTACAATAGAGAAATCACAGATAAACATGGGAAGGTATGGCAGAGGGTTAAACATAGGGGCTGTGGTTGTTAGGGGTGCAGGAAGGTTCCGGAAGAATGGAGCTAGACAACTCAGAAACAGAGGAAAGTCACAATTATAGGGACAAAGGGGACAAATAAGGGACAGAGTTTCATATAGTGAGTGAGGAACACAATAGAGTTGAGCTAGAGTAGAATGAGATGAGCTGATGCAGGTGAGGGGCACTAATTGTCTCCATTAGCAGCTATTCATTTCCCCAGGCTGGCCTTTAACTAGCCCTTTGACTGTCCAATTGTTTTTTTCTCTCTTTGGGCTCTACTTCCACCTATCATTTAGTCTTCCCCTCTCCCCCACCCCATCTTCTGTGTAAAAATATCCTTTTCCTAGCTACCATTAGTTCTGAAGAAAGGTCACTGGACCCAAAACATTAACTCCACAGATGCAGCCAGATCCATTGAAATTTTCCAGCAATTTTTGTTTACGTCTCAGATTTCCAGCATTCGAGGTCCTTTTGTTTTTATATAATCTTTCTAAGTTTGTTAATGTCACAAAAGTCATTGGGAGTGAGAATTGTGAGGAGGATATAAAGAGAATTCAGAGTGATTTAGACAAGTTGAATGAGTAAGCAAGTGCATGGCAAATGCTGTATTACATGGATAAATGTGAAGTTCTCCACTTTGGTATGAAAAACAGAATGGCAGCATGATTCTTTAATGGTGATAGATTTGGAAATATTGATGCACAAATGGGCCTAGTATCCTATTACATCAATCATTGAAAACAAGCTTTCAGATGCAGCAAGCAGTTAGAAAGGCAAATGGTGTATTGGTGTTCTTTGCAGAAGAGTTTGGGTACAGGAACAAGGAAGGCTTCTTGCAGCTGTAGTTAGCTGTGTATTGACTTTGCATGGTGAGACAGTGCCTAGACTATTATGCACAGTTTTAGCCTGCTTATCTAGGAAAGGATATACTTACTATAGGAGAGTGCAAGAAGGTTCACCAGACTGATTCCTGGAAAGGAAGGTTCATTGTATGAGGATATTGGGGTTGACTGGGTTGGCATTTGCTGGGATTTAGAAGAATAAGAGGGAATGTTATTGAAATGTATGAAGTTCTGAGAGGGCTGCACAGAATGGATACAGGATGATGTTTTCCCTGGCTGGGAGTCTTGAACAGTAGGCCATACTCTCAGAGTACAAGGTCAGCCATTTTGGACTGAAGTGAGTAGAAATGGGGTGGCACAGTGACACAATGGTTAGCATAGCTGCCTCACAGCAGCAGGGACCTGGGTGCAATTCCAGCTTTGGGCAACTGTCTGCATGGAGTTTGCACATCTTCCTTATGTCTCTCATTTCCTCTCACAGTCCAAAGGTGTGCAGGCTGGGTGGATTAGCCATGGTAAATGCAGGGTTACAGGGTTAGGGTAGAGGCCTAGGTCTGGATGGGATGCTCCTTGCAGGGTTGGTGTGGATTCGATGGGCCAAATTGTCCCTTGCTGTACTGTAGGGGTTCTATGATTCAATCTAAATTTCTTCACTCAGAGAGTCCTAAAATTGTGGAATTCTCTGCCCCTGAAGACTTTGGAAAGAAGTAGATTTCTGGCAGCTGAAGGAATCAAGAGATATGATGAGAGGGTGTGAGTATGGCATTGAGATAAAGGATCAGCTAAGACTATGCTGAATGATGGAGTGGGCTCGGTGAACTGAAAGTCTCTAACCCATGTCATCCTGCCAAATAACTAAGCCTTGTTGCCTTCTGCACTTCCTACCCACTCATAGGGAACAGCTCAGCACCTACCTTACCCCTACAGTAACACTAACTGGCCCAATCTCTGGGCTGTTAGGACATGGATCCCTGGACTTTGTTAGGAGCAAATGGGTGACTCACCATGATCATCCTTTAGACTGAGAACAGCCAAATCTGTTTGGTTTTTTTAGCTGACTACTATTACAAGGTCTGTTTAGAATAAACATGGAAAAGATATTTCCACTAATGGGAAAGACTGGGACCCAAGGGCACAGCTTCAGAGTGAAGGAACAATCCTTTAGAACTGAGATGAGGAGGAATCTCTTCAGCCAGCGGATGGTGAATCTGTGAAACTCCTTGCTGCTAAAGGCTGTGCAGGCCACACCATTGAGTGTATTTAAGACAGAAATAATTTAAGACAGATAAGTTTTTGATTAGTAAGGGGATCAAAAGTTACAGGGAGAAGGCAAGAAAATGCGGCTAAGAAACATATCAACCATGATTGATTGGCAGAGCAGATTTGATCAGCTGAATCATGGGCCTCCATTTTTGCAGCAGCAGAGGGAGTGCTGAGAGCGAGGACCAGGGGGCTGCTGTGAAGGTAAGTTCTTCATTTCGGCAGTAGAGCTGAGTGGGAACGGTCGAATTGTGCTCTGGGAAGGTGAGTGAACTGATATATTTGGGCAGTGGCTAAACCCGAGACACTACACGTGTAGTGTCTCCCACCCGCCCTCCTCCTCTGACCAAAAAAAAGACTCTGTGGTGTGTTGATAAGGTAAGGTTTTTCTTTTTCTTTTTTTTATCGTGTGCTGGTAAGTAGAGTGATTGGTAATTTTTTTTTCATTTCATTTATCTATTATTTGATATTATAGTAGGACTAAGTTAAGCTTAAGAATAAAAATGGCAGGAGATCCCAGACCCGTGTTACGCTCCTCTTGCTCAATGTGGGAGCTCAGGGACGCAGCTGATGTCCCTGACTCCTATACGTGCAGGAAGTGTGTCCAGCTGCAGCTCTTGTTAGACCGCATGACGGCTCTGGAGCTGCAGATGGACTCACTTTGGAGCATCCGCGATGCTGAGGAAGTTGTGGATAGCACGTTTAGCAAATTGGTCACACCGCAGATTAGGATTGCTGAGGGAGAAAGGGAATGGGTGACCAAAAGGCAGAAAAAAAGCAGGAAGGCAGTGTAGGTGTCCCCTGCAGTCATCTCCCTCCAAAACAGGTATACCGTTTTGGATACTGTTGGGGGAGATGGCTCACCAGGAGAAGGCAGCAGTAGCCAGGTTCATGGCACCATGGCTGGCTCTGCCGTAAAAAAGGGCAGGAAAAAGAGTGGAAGGGCTATAGTCATCGGGGATTCGATTGTAAGGGGAGTAGATAGGCGGTTCTGCGGTCGAAAACGAGACTCCCGAACGGTATGTAGCCTCCCAGGTGCGCGGGTCAGGGATGTCTCAGATCGACTGCAGGGCATTCTGAAGGGGGAGAGTGAACAGCCAGCTGTCGTGGTGCATATAGGCACCAATGATATAGGTAAAAAACGGGATGAGGTCCTACAAACAGAATTTAGGGAGTTAGGAGCCAAGTTAAAAAGTAGGACCTCAGAGGTAGTAATCACAGGATTGCTACCAGTGCCATGTGCTAGCCAGAGTAGAAATGAAAGAATAGGCAGGATAAATGAGTGGCTTGAGAGATGGTGCAGGAGGGAGGTGTTCAGATTTTTGGGACATTGGGACCGGTTCTGGAGGAGGTGGGACTATTACAAATCGGACGGTCCACACCTGGGCAGGACTGGAACCAATATCCTAGGGAGTGCTTTTGCTATCGCTGTTGGGGAGGATTTAAACTAATGTGGCAGGGGGATGGGAACCAAATGAGAAGGTTAGTGGACAGTAGAAATGAAAGAATAGGCAGGATAAATGAGTGGCTTGATTCGTGTACAGGACAGACATGAATGGGCAGGGGGATGTGGGATACAGATCCTTGGCAAATAGGCGACAGGTTTAGATAGAGGATCTGGATTGGCGCAGGCTTGGAGGGCCGAAGGGCCTGTTCCTGTGCTGTAATTTTCTTTGTTCTTTGAATGGCCTAATTCTACTCTCATATCTTCTGGTGTTATGGAGTTAGCTTCGTCTCCCTGCTCACCACTAAGGACTGTTTTCTTTTGCCTTTCATGCATGGTTATTTGCCTGAAGTAGATGTAATAATGTTTGCTGGATAAGATGATGGCACATCCTGCAGGTGTGATCTTGACATCTCATCGTGCCACACGGCGACATGCCCACTAATATAATTGTTCAGTGCTCCCCGCTGGGACAAGTTGCCAACCTTTCCCTTAGCATTCCAATGCACTCCAAGCCGCAAATGCTGGCAGCCTGTAACTGAAGATCTTGTGCAGTACGAAAGAAATGTGAACCACACAGAGACTGGCAGTGTGTAACTAAGTGCTAAAGTCAGTGAGTGTGTGTCAAGGAAGCAATGTGAAATATAAAGAGGCTGGCAGCCTCCAAATAAATGCAGAGTGAATACATGAAGGAGTGTTGAGAAAGCATGCTTAGAGCTATAAGACTCATCGTCTGCAGATGCTTGTCTCAGCATACAACTCAACCTGACAGAACATCCAAGTCGTAGGTGTCTCTGACCTGCAAAGTGAAGTGGTGAAGAGCTGAAGTTGTGTGGGAATTGATCTGAGAGCAGGCTTGATAAAGTGTTGAGACTGGTGAATTTCCAATGCTGACTTATGTGAACAAGCTGTTCAGGAGGATTGAATTCATGGAACATGCAGGATTTTGTTGCAAAAAGGAAATTGGATGATGGCTGGGACTACTATTTGGTGAACTGCACCCATCAAGTACATGCTCTGATTTTAATCAAGAACTAGTTTCTTTGTGGAGGAGAGTGGAATTGGAAGTGGCATATAACAAAGGCGAGATGATGATTAAATGAAATGCAAATATGTCGAAATAAAATGGTTGACACTCATTGGCGAGATTCTGAAGTGACCAGTGAAGGGTTAAAAAAAAAATCAGTAAATGGTTTCTCAATGTTGAGAATCTGATTTTTCATTCTCATTGTATTTTCCCACCTTTCTCACCGCTGATCACACCATACCACTCTCATTGGATTTGGAGGGCTTTGGCATTTAAGTGCTCACCCTTATAAGACTACTCACACTCTTATAAGACCACTCTGCTGGTTCACATATATCCTTCACATGCTCTGGCAATCCTCCAACACAGTAAAACCTATTGCATGTTGCTTAACTCACACTTATCAATTGTTCACACTGAATCCAGCGCTGCAGAGGAGGTCATTGATCCCCTTTTGACAACACCCAGAAGCATTGCTGAAGCCCATCGCTTCCAATCTCCTCTGCTTTCTGTGTCTAGGCTTCATTGATCAGGTAGGGGGTCGGTGCTACTGTCTTTTGGGAACAGGACCACCCACTTATCCTGCGCAGCCTGAATGAGAATATGCATGAGGTATCACTGAATTTTGGGGTCATTGTTTGTCTAAAATCAGTCCGACACTTATATTCCTTGAGTCATAGGGAATATATTTTCTCAACTAACCTCAGCTGTACAGAAAGATTGCATCCCATTATCACACTCATTAATATAATTGTCCCTTTTAACACTTTCTCTAATTCCATAATAACACAACTGATTTTTGAATGATAGGGTGAATTTTTATAACTTACAGATCCACATGTTTAATTTACATATTGTCACTTATAACATAATTACAGAATTCCATTTTTTGTAGATTCACTTATCCACACAAAACTTTATATAAATCATTTGACCTATTGTTGGTCCAAAATTCATTTTTCTTCAGTTTAAATAAAAATTGGAAAAAAAAACTTTGAGGAAGTGTGAAAAAAAAGAATGAAAGCATACATAAATGCTTGTAAAAATCTACGATATGGAAAGTGTCTGTGATGCACTGCACTGTATTGCTTGAACTAGAAAGTGAGTACTGCATCTCCGTCACCTGCTGTGTTGCTTACCAAAGTGTTTGCACATGGCTGTTCATTGTTGTTATGATTACTGCATTATGCTGAAGAGCCTTATATAAGAGTAAATGTGACAAATGGTGAATATTTCTTATTCTATTAAACATTTTTCCAATAAGACAGCTTTACATGTATTAAACATTGCTTATGTACTATCTACTACTGACATATCAAATTTTTGGATGGCTAGAACCTACCAAAGTGACTCACATTAACAAATACCATTTGTTACCATTACAAAAACTCATTTGCAAGTTTACTATCTGTGAGGTTCTCCAAGAACATAACACATATGAACAGTGTGACTTTTTGGGAATGTTGATGAAAATAAGATTTTCTTTGTGGTCATTAACTCCAATTGACATTATTATCTATTTAAAAATATGCATTTCAAGGCAAAGTCATAAGGGGCTAAATGAGTGAAGTTATTAATCTATCACGTATTGAGCATGCTTATGAATTGCTCCAAATTGTGGACTGAACTATATCCCTGTGGTTGTTCAAAAGCATCAGCCATTATTATAGTAGAGATAAATCTTAATAATTGGTTATGGTGGTTATGTCACTGGATTAATAAATCTATCTGCGCTCTCTCGGTCTGCCATTCACATTAATATTGTCCTATTTGTGTTTGGTTGTTGAAACATTCCACTGAAAGAAAATTTTTAAAAATTTGTTAGAAAACTATATATGAATGACTTTACTGAAATAAAAGATCACTCTCAAATGGGGAACAAAAACAGAAGTTGCTGGAAAAGCTCAGCAGGTCTGGCAGCATCTGTGAAGAAAACTCAGAGTTAACGTTTCGGTTCTGGTGACCCATCCTCTGATTTCTTTTCCTCACAGATGCTGCCAGACCTGCTGAGCTTTTCCAGCAACTTCTGTTTTTTTTCCTGATTTATAGCATACGCAGTTCTTTCAGTTTTTACTCTCAAATGGGGAGTAGGTTTGAGCGGCCAAATAGCCATGGGCCTTGTATAGGAATTAGAAAGGGTATTTGGGTATCTTTGGATCAGCATGGGCAAGATGGACTGGATGGTTCTATGGTCTACCCCTGCTCCTATTTCTGCTGTTTATTTTCAGTGGACAATCAAGCTACTGCAGAGCTTCAGCAAGATGCTGTAACCTCATTAATAGGCGTATCTTTAAAGTGGGATCCTGCCTAATTATTTCCTGTATGCAAGAACAATACATCCAAATCTCACAAATGGCAAACTTCAGTATGTGATCACATGAGGCCCCCCATCTCCCCAGAATAATGAAAGTTCTCAAGGTTGTGGGTGTTCCTCAATATCCCGAATGCACTCCTTCCCACTTTAACACAAAGGCAACACAGATCCAGCAAAATCAGCTAATGAATTAATTCCCTTGAGTTACAAGAAATATATTTATTAAAAAAAACTACAACTGTGTATCATCGCACTCATTAATGTATTTGTCTCATAATATTCTCTACAATTTCATAATGGCATGATTATTTTTTTAAGTTATGGGGTGAGGTCTTCGTTATAATTCAACTGATCTGCACATTAAAGAAAACGGTAACAGTTTATATTCTCATTTACAACATAATTAATACATCTCCAAGATTGATGACGGTAATGTTTTCTTTCAGTTGTATGATTAACTCCAATTAACATTATTTATTTACAGAACAGAGATTCTTTTGGAAATATATTTTGCAAAACAAAATCTTCAGGGGCCAGATTGGAATGTTAATTGATTGAAATTGCAAGTTTATTATAATTCGATTATGATGCTGGTAATGCATTTTTCTGAATGGTGAAATAAACTAAGAAAAGCATCATCCATTAATGTGGCAGAGAGGGGATCTTGATAATTGGAAGTAGCGATTACATTACTGAACTTATAACCCGGAGAACTGGAGTTCCAAACTATCATTTCAATGAGCTAATGAGAAGACCAAGTATTGTATTTTCAAACTTCCTTACAAGTGGAAAAGCAAGTGGATTCCAAAAGAGTTCAAGGGGATGTAAATTGTGAAGTAGTTAGATGAGAAGGTAGCAGATAGAGTATAATGTGAAGAAGTATGGAAGCTTCCAGTTAGGTTGGAAGAATCAGGGTGACCAACATCCTGCATTTATTGTACCATCCCATATTTGGTTTCTGTCCCATGCCTTGGTTTGCCTGCTGCTGGGATGAACTGTGCTTTTGAAACATAGCGACTACATGTGAGCCTCATTTTGTTGCTATTGAAAGACCTTTGATTTTCATAGGTCCATTTTACTTTTATAGGTTGGCCGCAATAACCCTCTCCCAAAAACCAACCTGAGATTCTGCCCCTACCTTTTGCTCACATGCACTCAATAACAAGCTTTCCAGAGTACCTAGGATAGTTCCCACAGCCAGGAAAGTAGCAAATGTAACCCCATTATGAGAGAGAGAGGAGAATTGAGAAGTACAGACTTGTTAGTTCAATGTTACTATTAAAGAAAATGTTAGAAACTATTATAAAGGATGTAATAAACAGACAGTTGGAAAAGAATGGTAAACTTGGGCAGAGTCAAGATGGATATTTGCGAAGAAAATTCTGTTTGATAATCTTGTTGGAGCTTTTTGAGAATGTAACATATTCCACTAGGGTAGAGCTCATTTGATGCAAGGAATTTATCAGTCTTCAATCCTGTTAACTTTTCAAATACTACCTCTTTATTAATAGATCGCCACAATGTTATTGTGTGGATAATATTCTAGGATGAGGATGGTTTGAGAATTGGTTAACAGACAAAATAGTTTATCCACATTTTACTGTTTTTGACTATAAGTTCTCCAGTCTTCACCAATAATAGGCTCACAGAAATATACTTTCCTTGTCACATACATAAGGATGTTTACACAGTCTGGCTTTATTTTCTTATGTACCTGTTAAGATCACCCTCAGCAATGTCCAAACTCTAAGCCAGTTAAATATGTTGTATTTCAAATATAACAATCCCATAAAATTACACCTCCATAATTTTGCAGATGCCATGTGTATTTTGGTTTATTAGCATAAACATAGAAGTAGTTATTATCACTGTGGACAGTATCACTTGCCTTCCCTTCACACCTTGTTTTCCTTGTTACATGTTTCTCTATCAGATTTAAACTCCTGTGCTTTATTGGATCCATATTTTTACTAATTTCCCTGATATTTAAAGGGAAGCCAAAACTAACTCTCCATTTGATATCATAAATCAAAATCAAGTATTTTTCTGGCTTTGATTTTGTGATCTGAACACAAGTGAGAGTAAAATGTATAATTTATAGAACAAACTAGTTAAAAACACATATCAAGTTACTAACTAAATTCAGCTACTTGTATATTGCAACATGTTTCATTCTGCAATTGCTATGCTTTGTCCACATTTCTTTGCCCATACTGAGGGTTATGATTTTATCCGAACATGTTTAAGGTAATCATAATGTTAATGATCCATATTATTAACAGGTTATTTAGAAAGTTTTTCTTCATGTGATTTGTTTACACCAAATGTCATAGCGTTTCTTATAAACTGGCTTGGAGTTTTAATCAGGTGCATAAAGACAGACCCTGTTTAAGTAGCTTCGACTTTCAAATTTCTGTTTGTTCACACAGGTGAGAGACAGTGACAATAATAAGTATCAAAGCTGAGTGAAGACATGATGGGCGAGTGTCACAGTGGGATAGTACACTATTTCTTCAAATCTAGAACGCAGTTTTGAATCTAGACTGTAAGTGTAAAATTTTGGTAAATACAGAGAGAGTATCCAACTTAGCCAAAATTCTGCAGGAAACACAATTGTTTAGGTCCTGGCCGCAAACACGGCAACCATTATTTTTGTCTCGTGTGAAGTGGTCAAACTTGCTTAGCATGTCTATGATTCACTAAGCTAGCTGCATTTGTTAATATGACATTATCTTCAACAGATCAAAGTTTTGCTTGGAGATGGTCTAAAGCTACCTGTATTCTTTAGAGAAGTTTTCAGGGATGCTGTGACACACTGCGTTATTTATATGCATGCAGGGACATATTTGGAAGAGGTCATGCCCTTTGGGATTATTAAAAGTAGACATGAATGTGCATGTAAATGGATAAATTCATTGGAACTGTCAAGCACATTGCAACTGCGGGCTGATGAGGGAACTGTCAAATTGCCAAGGTATTTAATTTTTCCAAAATCTCAATTTAATAAATAAGGTCTGTAGTTTTAAAAAGAAGATGCTTGCTATTTCAGTCATCCTGTTCACATAAGCCTAAGAATATTGTCATAGGATTTGCTTGGAATAACAGATTCCAAAACTTATCACAGTGAGGTACAAAAACAGAAGTTGCTGGAAAAGCTCAGCAGGTCTGGAAGCATGTGTGAAGAAAAAATCAGAGTTAACGTTTTGGGTCCAGTGAGTCAGAATTGAGGAAGTGTCACCAGACCCAAAATGTTAACTCTGATTTTTTCTTCACACATGCTCCCAGACCTGCTGAGCTTTTCCAGCAACTTCTGTTTTTGTTCCTGATTTACAGCATCCACAGTTCTTTCAGTTTTTATCACAGTGAAGTGTCTGTTACTTCACAACTTGATTGATAGCTCCAAGACAATAATGTTTTTGTGTGCCTCTGAATACAAATGCTTGTTTTTACAAGGAACAACGTTGAAGAAATTTAAATGAAGTGAATGTTTTCTGCTAACTCAGCAATTTTTTCAAATGGGACTAGATCAGTTAAGGATATCTGTTTGGTGCTGACAAGTTGGACTGAAGGATCTGTTTCCGAGCTGTATAACTCTATGACTTTAGTGAAATCACCATAGACACCAGAAACTTTCCTGTTTTTTTAATCCCAGCATGCATCCTGAAGTCTGCCCATGGTGAATACTGGGTGTGTTGTCATGTGGGTAATATGGGAAAATGGTGGTGGGTGTGGTGTATGGTAGGAATGAGGTGGCATAGGAGATATAAAAGACATAGCTTGTTTTGAAGACATGACGATCCATGGGGGAAGGTGATGAGTAAAAAATGTGGTATAGGCTTGCATGGAGGATCCAAAAGTGTTCACCCTGGGGTTAAACAAAGCTTTGCAATCATACCAATTCTCTTCTTTATCTTACAAACTATGGCTATGAAAGCTATGGTGCCAGTCTTCTGGGGGTCTTTACCTGTTCTAATGCTGCTCTGCCATTCTAACCCAGTGGCTACAACATAACTGGTGGAAGAGGAGTCTGCAGATGGCCTTGGGGAAAATCTGGAGATACCATGATCTTAGATGTTTTGCTTCACCATATTGTACCACCTTGACAATTGTGGCATCAGACTAGGTTGGCATTCTGACTGCAATAACAAGGAATATGGTGGACTGACTGGGGTTGGTGGATGAATGTCTTTTCTTGACAGGGGACAAAGCATTTGTGTTCCATTGAGTGGCTACCATTCCCACAGGGTGGAGATCTGAAAGTCTTCAAGATCTGTTTGAGTTCAGCTTACTGGACTACTGTAATACAGTGCAAACCCCTTTGTACTGGCTATCCACATAGAGTAGAGGACTGAATGGGATGCAAACTGAGATTCCAGCTACTTTAATTAACTTGCTGGACAGTCTCCTGTCACTATCATAAGACCATAAGACATAGGACCAGAAATTAGGCCATTCAGCCCATCGAGTCTCCTCTGCCATTCAATCATGACAGATACGTTTCTCAACATCATTCTCCCGCTTTCTCCCCATAACCCTTGATCCCTCTGACAATCAAGAACCTATCTGTCTCCATCTTAAATATACATAATGACCTGGCCTCCACAGCCTTCTATAGCAGTGAGTTCCATAGAATATTGAGGAATAGAGGAATCTAGCACCAATTTGGTGGGTGATACCCAGTTTGTCCTCTCCACAGATCCTGCTCCATTCCCCTGCTGTTCTGCATACTTCAAGGCATTGCCATAGCTGCCTCCCACAGTTTGCAGTCTTAGTGAGCAAAATTCAATTACTCCTCTGCCATTTCAGTGAGGATAAAGTAACACTCTGTGACAGATCCCAGAACTGTTCACAACATCTCCAAAGTATTTCAAAGCATTTCATAAAATTTTGCAATAATTTAGTTTACCTTCAATCAGGATGCCTAGTCCTTTAAAATACTCTCCTGCAGAGCCCATCTTATAGTTTCACCTGATTTCCCATTGAGCTCACACTTTACTAGGATGGTTTGATGTTATTCTTAGCAAAATGCTGCATTGACACGAAAGGTAGTCACTCTTGTCCATTTGGGAAGCAGAGTTTGGTCAAATTCAGAAAATTGCCAACACAAGCAGCTTTGATTTTTAAATGTAACTTCTTGTTATGGAACTCGTTCTCGCTGAATATCTAGCTACAGCCTGAATTCCAAAAGTCGAAAGGCTCCGCATTAGCAATGCTGATTTCTCTCAAGAATTTTGTGTTCTGCCATATATGGGCATAGACTCCTGTAAATACCATTTACTGTGGGCTACTGTGCATTGTACCCAACAATGTCTAAAATCATAGGTAAACTCCAATCAGTGCCCACTTACAGCTTCAGTGCTCAATTTGTTTATTGAATCAATATCTCAACTATATACATCCTGGAGGCCAAATAAGCTTTCAGCTCCCTGATGATCGCTAACAGTGGAGCACAAGGAGTGTTTTAAGTGCATTGCTGAACCTCAGTTTCTACTACTTGTTTTCTGCAAAGCAGATATCTGATGTGCCTATCACCATGTCATCAGTCCCAAGATGCTGTCAGGGACAATAGCACAATGAGAAGGATACACTTGCTGGTCCACTGCACTTTCAGGACGTGATGGAATTAATCTTCAGTGAATCAGCAGTCTGAACTTTTTATCAAATTGACTTCAATGGGAAACAAAGTCAGGTGTTCTGTAAAATGAGTTGCACATTTGTTACAGAGATAATAGGAACTGCAGATGCTGGAGAATCTGAGATAACAAGGTGTAGAGCTGGATGAACTGCTGTGTTCATCCAGCTCTACACCTTGTTATTGCACATTTGTTATCATCTGTTTTATGCATTTGTTAAGGACCAATTTCATCCCCTTTTTTCTAGTCCAGTTGATTACATCAATTAGCTGTACTACTGACTTCATTACAATCGCCAACAGAAGAATACGTTAATAAACTCTGTAACAGTCTTGTTAACCTGCCAGTGATGTCATTTCATAGCTGCGCATGCTCAACATATTTTAGCTGTGCAGTTCTACCCACCTGCAACCTGCTTCCATTTCCAAAGCAATGTATCAAATCAGAGCAGATGAATAAGTTACTATGCTAACCATTCAGTGTACCTCACCCAGAGAAGGAAGAAACTGCTAGTTTGCTCTCCCTAATTCTTCAACCATGTACAAATTTCATTAATATATTATTTTTGTTTTAATTACACACATATATCAGGAATGGATTCTGCCCCAATTTTGTGTTTGAACACTCCTTGATATAAAATTTCCCAAATTGCATTACATTTTCCAATGCTGTGGAATTTCTTTCCAGCTGTCACCACAATCATTATATCCCAATCAACGATGAATCTATACTATGTCGTCATCATCATAACTCTCCTACTTTTGACAAAGTGTAGCCCTTTAAGAGTTGCTGGCTCACCCAAGTTTTTCAATTTCACAATCAAGAGTACTTTAGGTCAATATGCCTATCTGTACCCTATTCAAAACATAGATCAGGGGTTATATTGCAAATTTCAAATAGCTACCCCATGAACTAGTATGAATGTGTTGCATTTATACCAATACAATCAGTAATTTTTTTTTAAATACAGTTCTCCTGTGTCAGCTAATCTGTTCTTCTGTGTTTTCTGTAAAGCTTACATTATCCTAGGCTTTTTGTAGAATCAAATTTGCAGTGGATAAACAAGTGAACGCGTATTAGCACTTTCACTTTCAAGGAGTCACTGCGGATGAGACCATAAGACCATAAGATATGGGAGCTGAATTAGGCCATTCAGCTCATCATGTCTGCTCTGCCATTTGATCATGGCTGACTCCAGCTCATAAGCTCTGAGCCAGAGTTCCTCAGGCAACCAACACTTGCTACAGATGTGGCCACTATGAATGGAGTTCACAGGTTCCCACAGCACATCGCCTGGCCTAGCATCTCTATTTTAATTACTTATTTCTTAATTCATTTTTGAAATGTCGTACCGGTCTTTTAGTTTGTAGCCTGTCAATATTTCAGTTATTTACCTTCAATCAGAAAATAACCTACATTAGATTGTCAAATTAGTAAGTATTACCAGCCAATGTATTAACCATTTGTCTATGATTTCGTTCATTTGTGCTGGGCCTCCGATCTAATTTATCCTGTTAAAAATACCTTACAAACTATGAGCCAAATAATCAAGCAAAACCCAAATATTCCCCTCTGCAATGAATTCTGACGCTGCCTCCAAACTCCCCAAACTACACACTCACTCGGGCTGTGTCTCACTGTTAGTGTAATCTTTCATTCCTGACTGTGTGAAGCTTACTGAATGGATACAATATATGTAGATATGCCTTGCGGCAAATAGGAGAAAGCACACTTTGCTTGACTCAAATTCAGGGATTACTTTTTTAAAATAATGCAATTGAAAACAACCTCATGGATTTTTATTTCCAAGTCTGGGAAGGATCAGCACTAAGGTTGCTTTCAAAAACGTTGACCTAAACAGGAGCCAAGTAATTCATTGCAATTTTGTAACCAGGAAATGATATTTATAAAATGTGTGTTTTAATCAGCTGATAATTACTTTGGTGTAAGTTTCAAGTTTCTGTGTTTCATTAAACTTATATGCTTTTCTATTATGTTTCATTTAAGTGGTGTAATGGCAAAAAATACAAAATAAAATTTCAAAGTCCAAACTACAGCATAGAATGTGACAAGGGAGATTAGCTCAGAATTTAACCCTACAAGTGATTTGTCAAAAATATAAACATTCATCAGTCTACAATGTCCTGTTGTTGCTATGTTAATTTAACTTTTGTGCAGCAATAGTCAACATGGACATCAAACAATTCAATACATTGCTTCTGTGCAGTAACAAAAAGACCTAAGCATCACAGCCTCTGAATTTTACATCATCCGTTTCACAACTATGCCCTTGGGCAAGCAATCGTTAAAAGTACATTGTAAACTCATATCAAAACTTCTTCTTTCAAATGTATTTACTAAAAACCTTTTATAAATGGAACATTGTCAATTGTCTTAAATAATTTTATTTGAATAATATTTGGACATGGTAATAAAGATTATAACTGACAAAAAATACATTTTGTAGCTTTTAGTCTTGCATTCATCAGGACAATTCAGAAATAATACCAACACTTATACTGTATGAGAGAAGAATGCTGATTGGTTGAGAAATTGACTCTGATTTGATTGGAAAGTGGTCTCTGATAGGTAGAGGCATTGTTATGAAGAATGCATCCAGTTATTGATGAATGACAGTTAACTGCCTAGTTCTTTACTTGAATTTTAGAGCAGCAGGTTGATTCTGCTTAATGGTTCTATTTCAGCATCTTAATTGTAGGTGAACTAATGACTCAAACGTTATCTATGAGGTTTCCAATAAGGGCACTTTTATTGCATTTAGAATTGTAAGATTCCTAATGCATATATTGATCAGTTAAGGTAGGGTTATCTTAGACATGTCTTCCATGGAATGACACTCAGCTTTATAAACCTGCATATTTCTGATGCATGATTAATATGTTTGTAGATGCATGCAAATATTTCCTTGCTGTCTAACTGGGTTCCATCCTGCTCTGAAGTTACCAATTAATCAGCACTTTCCTCTCAACCAGTACTAAATGTTGTTTTCTACTTTGGTATTTCTTGGATATTTCTTATGAATTGTCCTGATGAGTCCACGCCATGACATTTGTTGCCATATCCAGATATAACTCAAATAAGAACTATTAAGGCAATTGAATAATTCTCTCAAGATTTTAGTAGCTGCCCTGCAAAGAATAGAATATAGAGTGTCCTTTAAATGTCACGTGTACTCCATTGTAGGCATACAGTGAAAAGCTTTTACAATGTATTCATTCTTGTGGCTACATCTTAGGTACACGTACCTAGGTATAATTCTTGGATACAGCAGTTGAATGCAAGAAATTGCATTAGTTTACAGAGTTGAAAAATAAGTTAAAAATAGGACATCATTGAAGGGTTGACATTGAAGTAGGGTAGGAGATTTCAAATAGACATTATATAGTAGCAGGTCAGAGCAGGGTCTCCGCATGTGGTCTGACCTCTCGTGCCAGACCCCAGTCCAACAGCCATCCCTGCTCCACTCCAAGCGCCAGCCCACTCCATACCAACACTCAACTGCTCCAAGGTCTGTTCCAGGACTGCCTCCACCACGCTGGCCTCCACCTGGGAATCACTGCCTGTGCACTTCTGCAGGGCTGTTTCCCTGTGTTGATCTGGGACTCTTGGCCCACATGCTGCTCCAGAGCTCGCAGCTTGATGGCTCTGAGGCTCGTAGCCCACATGCTGCTCCAGAGCTCGCAGCTCGTAGCCCACGCGCTGCTCCAGAGCTCACTGCTCTCGGTGTTCTGGGGTTTGTAGTCCATACAGTGATCCAGAGCTCACTGCTCGTGGTGTTCCAGATCTCGTAGGCCATGTGCTGCTCCAGGGCTCACTGCTCCCGGGACTCACTGCTACAGGATCCACCTCTGTTGCTAAGGGGAGCAAAGAAGAAAAGAAGGGAGGGGACAAAAAGGAAAAAGAAAGAAAAAGAGCAGGCAGAGCAGAGGAGCTCTGATATGAGTGTCCTTCTCTGCCATTGCCTTGCATTATTGCACTTATTGCCACATATACTCAAGTATAGGAATACATGAGTACTGGTCACTAAACCAAAAAAAAAAATTAAAAAAGACAAAAGAAAATGAAAATATAACTTTTTAAGGAAAGGCTTGGATGGCTATGGACAAATGGCCAGAGAGATGGGACAGATTTGTAGTACCTGCAGAGGGAGAGGGGACAGGTCCATTGGGCTGAATAACCACCAGCCCCTGTGCTCTATGAAACTGCACACTGCACCATTCTCTGTGAAGTCCTGTGAAGACCTGACATGAGTCCACAGCATATTCTAGCTACTACTTGGCCAAGGGTTACACATACAGTTATGACATCATTGAGGCTTACAGCACAGAAAAGGCTCTTCAGCCCATTGAATTTTGGCTGATCAAAAACAGTCACCTAAGTCTTCTAATCCTATTTTCCAGCGCTTTGCTATTAACCTTGTATGCCTTGCTATTGCGGTACATATCTAAACACTCCTTAAATATTATGAGGGCTTCTGCCTCTAACACCTTTTAGAGCAGTGAGTTCCAGCTTGCTACAACCCTGTTTTCCGTTCAGTAAAATACAATGAGAAATTTCATAAAAGAGCCTTTTGCAGAAAATGGCCATAATATGATAGAATTTTGCATTACTTTCAAAATTATGACCCAGATTTTCTAATGGCCTGATAGACATTTGCATAGATAGGAGTTGCACTTGTAGATCTTATGAAATCCTTGACATAGCATACTCTGAAGGAATTGACCTAGAAATTGAAAATTCTAATGTACAATTCCTCTGCACCTGGAACCCTCCAAAAGTATTCTTTTAGAGCAGCGAATTCAGGGATTCCACAGAGTTAAGTTAATAGTTGTTCAAGGAAAGTTAGATGATTAAAAACTTAAATCTAGCTTCTGGTTTACAATTAAACTGACCCTGCAACTGACTATTCACCAATGAGCTATACCTCTCCCAATTCTCTCAGACCACCTTGAGTTTACCAGACAGCCCCTTTCCACTTGGGATGTGACACCTCCCTCTCCCACTGTGGCCTGACAATCCCCTCACTCAGGAGTCCAACATATCCCATCCACTTTTTGATGGAACTGACGTGTCCATTTTGCTGCTGCTAAATCTGACAACTCCTGAACTGGGAATTAAAAGCCTGCTTTCAGGACCCAATAGACTTCTCCCACTCAGAGGCCAACTTCTCAAGAGGATTGATGCTGTCTTCTCCTGCCAGGTTCCAACATTCCCAATCCCATCACAGGACTCAGTACCACTCTCCCACTTGCTGGACATAACACACCCTATTCTCCCCATTGGATTTGACAGTCCTGTCAACCCTGGCCTACCATATACACTCCATAACCAATGTGGCACATGACCCACCTGGCACTTTGGCAACTACCCACTTGACACTTTATTTAACTGACATCCTACCCACCTGCTTTCTCATCCAGTATACGTACTCTTTCGTGGGAGCAATCAAAGTGGCTGACATTTGAATCACAGAGTGTGGCAACTGTTGGCACCATCCTCATATGCAGTGTTTGCTGTGTTCTGAGTGTATTTTTTTGTGTATAGCATCACAGACAGCTCTTGGTTTCTTTTTCATTCACAGGATGTGGGCATCACTGGCTTTCCCAGTATTTGTTGCCAATCCATACTTACTGAGAGGGCAGTTGAGAGTCAACAACTTTACTATGGTTATGTACGTAAGACAGACCGAGGCAGATTTTCTCTTCTGAAGGACATTATTGAGTAAGACGTGGAAGTGGGATCCAACTGCTATAATGTGGTTAAATTTTGGGTTCTAGAAACTGAAACAGCTTCGTATTTGTGTATTTATTGTTGAGATCAAACATCAGACTTGACAGTTATATTCAAATCATAGACCGCTGAATAAAAACCAAAAGAACTGTGGATGCTCTAAATCAGGAACAAAAACAAAGTTGCTGGAAAAGATCAGCAGGTCTGGAAGCATCTGTGAAGGAGAAAACAGAGTTAATATTTCAGGTGACCCTTCCTCAGAACTGATGGTGGCTAGTGAAAACTTGCTAACTATATCCTTGAAACCCTCAGATTATGGTTTCCTCCTATTAACGCTGCTTTCCTCCAATCATCCACTAAATGGAATATGAATACTACATCTATACTGCTGTAATTAATAAAAACTTAGTTATCGACAATTTTTTAAGTTACTTCCTAAGCTGCTCACTAATCAAACTTTGACTGGCACTTTTATAACAGCTTCACTTGTGAAAATTGAATGACATGTGTGAATTAAGTAAATTGTTTAATATCGAATCAAAGATAATTTGATTTGATCATATATTGAATAGATGTGAAAAATGCTTTCCTGAATTTACAGTCTCCACAAACTCAACAAATAAAAGTTTTCTGAAGAAAGATACCAACCCAAAACGTCAACTTTCCTGCTCCTCTGATGCTGCCTGGCCTGCTGTGTTCCTCCAGCTCCACACTGTATTCTCTCTGACTCCAGCATCGGCAGTTCTTACTATCTCTAAATAAAAGCTTTCATTCTGTTAAAGTGATTTTTCAGTTGTCAAAATAACTTTTGATTTTTTTTTAAATTTATTGTGAACAGCTAAAATAACATAACGTATAAGAAACATAAGCAGGCAATTTTGAAAAGAACAATCTACTAAACCCCCCAAAAAAGACCAATTTAATGTCAGAAATGTCTCAAAGTTGAATAGAGCTGTAATGACTTCTTAGACTGGACCTTGATTTTCCCTCATACATTAATGCCAGGGATTAAAGGTCCACATGTGCTTGGTAGTGAAATGGAATTTTCTGCCTTAAGAGGCATGGCCAAGATAATTGGGAGAATAGGGTGGAAATAGAAAATTCAAAAAAATGGTTTCTGATTTTCCCCTTCGCATTTTAATCACGAGTTTTGAGTCTCACCAATAGTTGGCAACTACCATGTTTCCATGTATTTGCATCTCACTGTTAACTAACCCTGGCTGAGTCAAAGTCAGCCTCCCATAGCAGTCGAGGAACGTGGTCTGTCAGTCAGGCATTTAGAGCCAGGGTTCTCACCTCATAAAGGGTGAACAGCCAAATGTCAGGAAATCCGCTACCTGTCTTGACTCATTCTGGCCTATTGTGAGTTTATTTTGTCCTGGAATAAGAGATCGGCAGGTATTAAACCAGATGAAAGTGGGTGGCACAGAAGGGTGTAGGCCCGAAACATCAGCCTCTCTGCTCCTATGATGCTGCTTGGCCTGCTGTGTTCATCCAGCCCTGCACCTTGTTGTCTCGGATTCTCCAGCATCTGCAGTTCCTACTATCTCTGGCACAGCTGTTATTTTGGTTTGGATGCAAAGGTAACCCATAAGAGTAGACACCACAGAGGGCATGCAGGGTGAATGCTGCATGGTAAGTGGTGGAGTAGCAGCGAGTGGGGAAGATGTTGCAGGACATAGTGAGTGTGGTACAACATTAGCAGAGCTGGGAGGAGGATACAATAACAGAGATAGTGAGCGTTAGTGAGCAGAGGCATGGCAGCACTGATGCTGTTGGAGAAGGGAATATAATTGACCTTCTTCCTGTATCAACATGCATTCCTCCAGATGGCTGAAACTGACATCAGGCTGGTGTGGTCTGGGGTCATGGCATCCACAGTTTATTCTGGGGAAAGAGGACGTCTCACCTTTGCATAACCCTGTCCAGCAGGACCTCCAAATCCCTGTGTGATTTCCTGCTGTCTGCTGTAAATGGGGCAAATATCATGAACTGTGCAGGACGGCTCTGGACTAACAATGCTTTTGTAAGTGCACAAAGGCCTTTCAAAAATGGTAGATGCCAGAAATGCCAGTCAATTCCAGGATAAGGCAGGAATTGCAAGGTCTTTCTACAACAGAGTGTGGTAGGATGAGGCTAGAATCGGGCAAGAGGTGTGCCATATTGATGGGGTAGGTAGTTAATGAAGTGACAAAAACATAAGTTGCTGGAAAAGCTTAACAGGTCTGGCAGGATCTGTGAAGAAAAATCAGAGTTAACGTTTTAGGTCCGGTGACCCTTCCTCAGAACTGTGATTTCTGAGTAAGCGTCACTGGACCCAAAACTTAAACTCTGATTTTTTCTTCACAGATGCTGCCAGACCTGCTGAGCTTTTCCAGCAACTTTTGTTTTTGTTCCTGCTTTACAGCATCAGCAGTTCTTTAGGTTTTTCGTTAATGAGGTGAGTTTGGTAAGACGTAGCAATATCCTCTCAAAGAAAACCCATGCTAAAGCTGAGGCTGAGCCAAAAATCTATTAGATTCAGCCCATTATTGCAAGCCAGGATGGTGACTGCTTTGAAGGAGGCTTTGCAGGTTTTGGTGTTTCCATGTATCTACGTCTCTCTTGTTTCTAGGTGTTAGAGATTAGTGAATTTGGAAGATGCTGTCACAGGGACCTTGGTGAAGTCATGGCAAGTGGCCACTTAATTAAATGTCTTGTCATTGAGAATTCGATGAGAGAAAATAAAAATACTCCTCAAAGTTTTGCTCTGGCAATGATAACCTCAGCAAAAAAAAAGGAGCTCTGCATTTCAGCAAAGCTATCCTGCTATCTCAATAGAGATAGTAGGAACTGCAGATGCTGGAGAATCCGAGACAACAAGGTGCAGGGCTGGATGAACACAGCAGGCCAAGCAGCA
>NC_063332.1:92157403-92187585 GCF_021869965.1 Rhincodon typus | reverse complement strand
TGTTATCTCATCTCCGAAGCTGTTGGGTTCATACATTTAGCCTTTTACTTTGGGCTTCTGTCAGTAGTTGTGACTGAATCAAAGTGGGGAGTTGTGGGGATCATCAGAAACCTACAGGGCAGGAAAGAGTTAAAAGAAAAGTAATTGTAACAAAGAAACTTAACTATATCAGAGAAACGTAATAGTATCAGGGTTAAAGTTTCTAGCAGTGACTTACAGGTCATTTTCAAGCACCTGCCCCGATAGAACAAACAAACCCCTGAAGGGAAACAGAATACAATCAGGTATAAAAAGAAGACACATTTACTGTCTGTAAGAGAGAGAGAGAGAAAAGAGAAAGAGATAGAGAGTTCCAGCTTGAGCTTAAGCTCAGGACCATGTAACAGCAAGCTCTCCGAATAAAGGCCATTTTACCGTCTCACTGTCTCTCACTCCGGTTCGCAGTACAAGAAGAGAAGAACCTCAACAAAATTCTCAATGTTCCTTGACATCCAGGGTTCCTTGGAATTGCTGCCCTTGCCGTTTACTCTTTGAGGAACACACTGGCCCCGAGCACTCACTATACTATTTTTAATAGACTTCCACTTTCCAAATGTAGACTTACCTCCTGACTTTACATGTACTCTGTGCAGCATCTCTGTGCTAGACCAGAGCAATCCTCCTAGCATGGATATGGGACCCATTCTGTTTCAGGTGCAATGTGTCCAGCTTATATTGGTCCCACCTACCACAGAAGCTATCCCAATGAATCTAAAGTCTTTCCTTCTGCACCAAACCTTTAGCCATACATTCATCTGACCAATCTTCATAAAGTCATAGAGATGTACAGCTCAGAAACAGACCCTTTGACCCAACTCATCCAAGCTGACCAGGTATCCTAAATTGATCTAGTTCCGTTTGCCAGCACTTGGCCCAAATCCCTCTAAACCCCTTCTATTCATATACCCATCTGGATGCCTTTTTAAATGTCATAGTTGTACCAGCCTCTACCATTTCCTCTGGCAGTTCACTCCACAGATGCTCCACCCTCTATGTGAAAAAGTTGCCCCTTAGGTCCCTTCTAAATCTTACCTTCTCACTTTAAACCTATGCCCTCCAGTTTTGGACTTTCCTACCCTGGGGAAAAGACCTTGACTGTTCACCCAATCCATGCTCCTCATGATTTTATTAACCTCTATAAGGTCACCCCTCAATCTCTAATGCACCAGAGAAAATAGACCCAGTGTAACAAGCCTCCAACCCTGGTAACATCCTTGTAAACTTTTTCTGAACCTTTTCAAGCTTAACATCTTTCCTATAGCAAGGAGACCAGAATTGAATGCAGTATTCCAAAAGTGGCCTAACCAATGTACAGTACAGGCGCAACATGAGCTCCCAACTCCTTTACTCAATGCACTAACTAATAAAGGCAACCATAACTTCTTCACTGCCCTTTCTACCTGCAACTCCACTCTCAAGGAAATATGAACCTGCACTTCAAGGACTCTTTGTTTGCCAACACTCCCTAAGACCTTACCATTAAGTGTATAAGTCCTGCCCTGATTTGCCTTTCCAAAATGTAACATCTCGCGTTTATCTCGATTAAATTCCATCTGTCTCACCTCCGCCCATTGGACCATCTGATCAAGGTCTTGTTGTATTCTTCTTTGCTGTCCACTATACAATCAATTTTGGTGTCATCTGTAAATTTATTAACCATATCTCTCCTTTGTTCACATTCAAATCATTTATATAAATGACAAAAAGCAATGGACCTAGCACCGATCCCTCCGGGTCTTCACTGGTCACAGGCCGCCAGTTTGAAAAGCAATCCTCCACCATTACCCTCTCTCCTTTATATTCCCATATTCCATAGCACGTGACACTGAAGTAATCCAGAGATTATAACCTCAATAGTCATCCTCTTTAATCCAGTGCATAACTCTCTAAACTCCTGCTGCAGGACCTCATTTCCTTTTCTTACCCATGTTGTTGGTACATGTTTATACTGATATATACCATGAGGCTGGCTGCTCACTCTCCCCCTTCAGAATGCCCAGCTGCTCTGAGGCATCCCAATCCTGGCACCAGGGAGGTAACATACCATTTGAGAGTCTTGTTTGCTGCCACAGAGCTACCTGTCAGTTTCTTTTATGATTGAGCCCCCTATCACTAAATCTCCTCCAGTCTATTTACTCCCCTGCAGTGCAGCAGAGCTAATTATGGTGCCACAAACCTGGCTGCTGTTGCTTTCTCCTGAGAGGCCAATTCTCCAACTGTATCCAAGACAGTATATCTGTTTGAGAGGAGGATGGCCATAGGAGACTACTGTACAGCCTGCCCACGCTTACTCATCTTCCTGGTGATCACCCAATACTTCTCCATTTGTGTAGCTCTTACTGATAGTGTGACCAGCTCACTAAATGTGCTATCCATGACTCTGTCTGCCTCATGGATGCTCCGTAGTGAGTCCATATATAGCCCCAGGTACTCCATGTGGCAAATCAGGAGCTGCAGCTGAACACATTCCCTGCAGACTTGGTCACTATAGAGACAGGAAGTGCCCTTGATTTCCTACATATTACAGGAGGAGCATTCCACTGCCAAATTCTCCTGCCATTTTGAGGCTTACCAACTACAAATATTAAACCAGGAACAAATTTCTCAATCTTACCCATGACTCACCAAATCAGATTTCTCTCTTCCTTTATTGCTAACACACTACAAGTAAGAACTTTACACTCTCTCTCCCTCCTGGTATTACTCTTGATCTCTAAAGCTAGTTCCAAAGCAGCCAATCTTTCATCACTTTTGGAATCATGATGTCACCTCAGAGTTCCTCCGCTGTTTTGTTTATCTCTAATCCATTCCTGAGCTCGATCCACTTCTCTCCCGCTCCAACTGAGTTTGATTCGATCCTCTCCCTCTCTCTCTCTGATTGAGCTCGATCTGCTCCTATCCCTTTGCTGTTCCACTTTACTCTTTACAAGTTGCCATTCTTGAAAATGACCCCTTAACCCACCCTCTGTATTCTGTCAGTTAGCCATCCATCATTGCGCAATTATATGCTTTTTCTAGTTAACCATGAACATTGGGATTGTTCTTTTGAAATTTTCATACTCATTAGAATGTAACTATTCTGTATATTCTGAAATATTGCTTAAATCCCTGCATCTCTATCTCTATCCTTTAAACTAATTTGCCACTTTCTTTCTGCTCATAACTGCCTTTATTTAAATAGAACATATTCGAATTGTCCTTCTGCCTCAAACAGAATCCAAAATTCACTGCAAGGGCACAGGCAAGGCATTAATATTATTTGACACCATTAGGAAGCAAGATGTATGTTTTAAAAATTGGGATTAAAATCGAAGGAGTTCAGTCATTTTTATCAAATAATTTTGTGTATGTTGTCAAGTGGTGCAGAAGAGAAGTTGGAAATGTCAACTTTCCTGCTCCTCTGATGCTGCCTGGCCTGCTGTGTTCCTCCAGCTCCACACTGTGTTGTCTCTGACTCCAGCATCGGCAGTTCTTACTATCTCTGAAAAGAAGTTGCCCTGCTTTAAAAATAGTGTTTAAGGATTGAATGGACATGGTACATATAGGGAGTCAAAAATTGTTGAAGGGAAGAGTGCTTTGCTTCTGTTTGAAAAATTTCAGACATTTTTTGCATGCTGTCCTCTGGGGCATGTTCCTCAGTATATGCTCAAAGCTTATGCTCTCTCTGAACACTTCATTGATCAACCATCAAGTTGTCTGCATGTATCGCAGAGTGAAATGAAATGTATTAAATGTAACACAATAATGCAGCGGTATCGAAACATGAAATGAATTGTAACCAACTGTACAACACTCAGGAGTTTGAGGTGGACTTCATGATATGTCACCCAAAGCTTTCAACTCCTGAATATTAGTGTGCTTTCATTGCCCAGCTGCTTCTGCTGTTCCCCCCACTTAGTATTAATTCAAATCACATCCTAATCCTCTTCCTATACTTTCACTCATAAACCCCATCTCACTTTTAGTTTCTCTTCTATTTCCTTCCACCAATTTCCACTGTCGAGAAACTTTGTTCAAGATCATCTCATGCCTCTCATCACCTTCCTCACAATTTCGCTAAACTACTGACCATCTGATTTCCCTTCCTGACCCTCATGTTAGTTGACCTTAGCTGGGAATTTCTCCGGAGCCTCTACCATGACCAGCATAACTTCATCAGAAGTATGTCAGAACACACTTACACAAGTAAACAGGGACTTTGCTAAACATCCAATGAAGTTAGAACAGAGTGAGAGTGATTAGTATCTCAATACTATATAAAAGGCATTCAATAAGTACCACATATATACGTAATTACCTAATTTTTCTTTGCTATATTCAGGTAGTCACATGATAGCAGGAAAATGCAATTCAGTTCAGGGAAATGACAGATGATTATAATCAATTTAAAAGTTAAAATACTTAATGACAGCTTGACAGCTTGTTGGATCTAAATGTGCATTATGTACTGGATTAAAATGTTCAAAATTGACTATGATCTGTGCTACTATGACAGCATGTGTGAACACAAATGTAAGAGCCTGCTTTTAAAAGCCATTTTTGACAAAGCCCAGCAAAAGACTAAATGATTGTGGTTTAATGTACGTCTTCACCAGGACAAAATGTTTGTGAGTTAACTGCTAAATAGACACAGTGTGAATAAAAACTTGTTTTGTGATGTTGAGCTTGTCTTTTTGTAAATTTAGTTTGTTTTTGTACTTTTATTTATCTTTTTCCTTCTTTACATGAAAGAAACAACTTGGCATTTTTATTTTTTCTCAATAGTATATATGTCCCAATTCAACCCCTCCACCAACACCCTTATCTGCTTAGCGAAACTCGTCCTTACCCTTAACAACTTCTACTTCAACTCCTCCCACTTCCTACAGATAAAGGGGGTGGCCATGGGTACCCATGTGGGCCCAAGCGATGTCTGCCTCTTTGGAGAACATGTGGAACAGTCCCTATTCCGCAGATACACTGGCACTATCCCCCACCTCTTCCTCCACTACTTCGATGATTGTATCGGCACCGACTCGTGCTCCCATGAGGAGCTCGAACAGTTCATCAACTTTACTAACACCTTCCACCCCAACCTCAAGTTCACCTGGACCATCTCTGATACCTCTCTCTCCTTCCTGGACCTTTCTGTCTCAATCTCTGGTGACCACCTGGAAACTGATATCTATTTCATGCCCACCGACTCCCACAGCTACCTAGAATACACCTCCACTCACCCACCTTCCTGCAAGAATATGAACCCCTACTCCCAATTCCTCCATCTCTGCCGCATCTGCTCCAAAGTTGAGGCGTTCCACTCCCGAACATTCCAGATGTCCTCGTATTTCAAGGACCACAACTTCCACCCCTCACTGGTCGAAAACGCCCTTGACCGCATCTCTTGTGTTTTCCGCACCTCAGCCCTCACACCCCCTCCCGTAATAAAAACAAAGACAGAATTCCCCTTGTCCTCACGTATCACCCCATTAACCTCCGGATTCAACCCCTCATTCTCCGCCACTTCCGCCACCTGCAATCTGACCCCACTACGAAGGACATATTTCCCTCCCCACGCTTACCTGCTTTCCGGAGGGACCACTCTCTCCGCAACTCCCTCATCTGCTCCACACTCCCCACTAGCCCCACCACCCCCGGCACCTTTCCCTGCAACTGCAGAAAGTGCTACACCTGCTCCTAAACCTCCCCACTCACCTCAATTCCAGGCCCCAAGAAAACCTTCCACATTAAACAGATGTTCACCTGCACATCTGCTAATCTGGTCTATTGTATCCGCTGCTCCCGATGTGGCCTCCCCTACATCAGTGAGACCAAGCGGAGGCTCTGAGACCGCTTTGTGGAGCACCTATGCTCGGTTCGCGACAAACGACAATACCTCCCAGTCACGAACCACTTCAACTTCCCCTCGCACTCCCTGGATGACATGTCCGTCCTGGGCCTCCTCCAGCGTCACAATGATGCCACCCGGAAACTGGAGGAACAGCACCTCATATTCCGCTTTGGAAGCCTACAACTCAATGGTCTCAATGTGGACTTTACTAGCTTCAAAATCTCCCCACCCTCGACCTTATCCCAAGACCAGCACCCCCTCTCATCCCCGCCTCATTGACCTATCCGTCTTCCCTCCCACCTATCGGCTTCTCCCACCTCACTGACCAATCCCCACCCCTACCTACCTACACGCACCTTTACTAGCTTCCTCCCCGCCTTCTCGACCTGTTCATCTTCTCTCCCACTCTATCTGCTCCACTATCTACCTGCTATCATCTCCCCCCACTCTCTATTTATTTCAGCACCCCCTTCCCCTCCCCCATTTCTGAAGAAAGGTCCTGACCCTTTTCAATAGAGAGTTGTTGCTTTGTTGTTTTCCTCAACTGTAATCAGTGCTACTCTCTGGAGTTGAGGATATTCACACTTATTTCTGAATGGCTGTTCATTCTTTTGTCACTACTCTGCATCTATCCATACCTCTGTTTTCCTCTTAACCCTACCTTTCTTTATTTTCTCCACCTTTTGCTTTTGTTTCCTCTTCTTCCCTTTCTATTTATTTCTAATTCATTTGCTTGCCCTTGTCTTCTTCCTTTATTTCATTACTATGTCCTTTCTTGTCTCTTACTCAATGTTAACTTTAATTCTTTTACACTTCTAACTTTCTCTTTTTCTCTTATCTACCTTTCCTTTTGTCTCACTAGACTTCTGCCTGTCATTTCCAAGTTAGTGTCACTCAACACCGCCCACCCAACTCATTGTTTCTTTGTCAGTTTAATGGATGCCGCTTTGTTTTAAAATCATTCCTATATAGTTTCAATGCAAATTTAGTTTTTGTAAGGGAATCCATGGTCCAGCCAAGCAGTCTAATCCAGACAAGCAAGCTAGAATCATGGAGCTGTCACTTCCTGAGTGACCTGGAAGTTGATGACATGAAGCACATTGGTCCACAATCCATCCACGGGTACAGCTTGTGACAGTTTAGCATCCTCACACACAGCAGCTCTGGGTGCTTTAGGTCATGACTTTAAGGAACAATCAAGGGTAAGATGAAAATCCTCGGGTAGAAAATGGAGAAGATTATGCATTTGGGACAAGCACAGTCAATGCTGCACAGTTGCCGTCCTGTGTTCTTTTTCACTCCAGTTTCAATTAGGACTAATAATACTCACAATATTGAGGTAGAAATCATTGAGTGGTAGATCCAGTCAAACATTTATCGTCTTTAATGAGTCAAAACTGGCCTCAACAAATTCCAAACGATCCAAGAAGTCGTAGTAGAGTATGGGACCTCAATTTTCGTTCTGTGCTGTTGCTATGACTCAGAGCCAGCCAGCTGAACAAATCAGCCTTTCTACCTCTACATTTGCAGCACAGTGAAATTAAATCCTTCAAAGACCTTCAATAATTACTCCAATGTTTTCTAACCAAATTTTGAATGATCCAAACTTAGACTTCGTGAATAATTAATTCCTGACACTAATTTTGTCTCTCAAACAAAGACTTAACAATTTATTAGATACACAATAACTTCAGCAAAGAAAAAATCAGTTCTGAGGAAGGATCACCGGACCCGAAATGTTAACTCTGTTTTTTCCTTCATAGATGCTGCGAGACCTGCTGAGCTTTTCCAGCAACTTTGTTTTTCCTGAGAGGAAAAATTAAACAAAGTAAACTGGATATGTCTATGTCTTGAACCCAAACCATTTTTCTTTAGCCATCACATGCACAAAAGGCAGACAGACAAACAAACAGAGTTAAGGGATAGATAAAAGAAAATAGCAAATTTGGCTAGATTACATAAATAGTTTTCATGATACATTGTTCCACAAGCAGCCTAATCCAGATGAGCAAACTAGAATCAGACCAGTTCTGAGGAAGGGTCACCGGACCCGAAACATTAACTCTGTTTTTTCCTTCACAGATGCTGCCAGACCCGCTGAGCTTTTCCAGCAATTTTGTTTTTGTACCTTCTCAGTTCACTCAGGTAATAATAGTAATACTTCTCTCTCAGCTTTCTACTCTCTGGGCTTCCAGAAGCTGGTGCAGCAAATTAGGCAGAGAGCTTTCACATCTTCATGTTATGTTGTCAGCAGCCAAACTCATTTCCCCATAAAATGTAATTCAAGAAACAACTCAACTATGGTTGAGAATCAGACCAGTTCTGAAGAAGGGTCACCAGACCCGAAACGTTAACTCTGTTTTCTTCTCCACAGATGCTGCCAGACCTGCTGAGCTTTACCAGCAACTTTGTATTTGTTCCTGATTTACAGCATCCACAGTTCTTTTGGTTTTTATCAACAATGGTTTGACCCTGATACACTGACCATCATTTTCTTGAGGCCTCAAGTACCATGCAATGTCTGCAACCTGTTTAAATATTGGTTCTCTTCTGGATTTGCCTGAACTTGATAGAACCAGTTCCCAGGTACTGACCTTGTTAACAGCCAACTTATAGAGTCATAGAGTCATACAGCATGGAAACAAACCCTTTGGTTCAACTCATCCATGCCAACCAAGTTTCCCACACTAAACTAGTCCTATTTGCATTTGTTTGAGCCATATCCCTCCAAACCTTTCCTATGTATGTACCTATCCAAATGTCTTTTAATGTTGTAAGTGTACCTGCATGTACCGCTTCCTCTGGCAGTTCGTTCCAAACACATTCACCCTCTGTGTGAAAAAGTTGCTGCTCAGGTCCTTTTTAAGTCCGTCTCCTGTCATGCAGTATATGCTGAGTTTTGTCAAGCAATATCTGTTTGTGACCCAACAACCTGTTTCCCCATACTTATCTCCTAATCAAGTCCCTCTCCTTTGCCATCCATCCCTCTCCCCATTCCTCCTCCCATACCACACCCTGATCCTCAACAATACACCCCTCCACTCCCACACTGCCCCTCCCCCATCTCACATCTAGCCATTTGGCTCTGATACAGCACTTGTCACTCTTAATCTCCACCCACTCACTCTATTGCCACTCACTTCCTCGCACTCACCTCCACCCTTTTATCCCTCCTCTTTCCCGCAGCCCTTTCATTCTATCTCCGTGCCAGATCCTTTTCCTCCTATGTGTGCAGGTCCTGTTGTTAACGTACCTCTGTAACAGGAACCCTCCGTGGTAATTCTGGCCTTGATAATGCTGAAAAAGGCTAGATAAATCCAAGAGTACCATCTTCTTCCTGTTCCTGGGCCCAGCATCATGCTCACCCCCAACTCAACATCCACCTTCTTCCAGTGCCACAACACAGGACATCACTGCCACCTCCAGCTTCTGCTATCTGTTTAAACATAAGATCTGTTCTTCCTGAGGTCACCATCTCTGCAGGCACCATTTTGACCAAAAACCAACCTGCAAATAGCCTCCCAAACGAAAGCTTATTTGATCTGTTCTTTTCCTTTTACCACATGTCTGTTTGGCCTGTGTCATGAAGTCCACAAGTCACCTTCAGCTCCAAATCAAAATCAATAGAAGAACGAAGATAAAAATAATGAAAAATCAGCGAGGTTTCTAACACTACACAAGCTCCTTGGCTGAGCCAAAAATGTCTTCATGAAGCAAACCACTGATGAATTTCATTGGCTAGTTCAGTTATTAGTTCTCTTTGTCACTTAGAGGAATTCCCACCAAAAAGTAATGGATAATGCCCATTACAATGATTTACATCTATTGAATATGTAATGTTATGTAAATAATTAAAATGTCTCAACAGCGTATTTGCAGTTATTTGGTCAGAACATCAGTGAGTACAAGCGATGTCTGTGCACTCAGTATTCCAATATTGGCAGAGAGCTACGTGGATTATTCGATTGATCTCAGCGGTAATTGATTACAGGGTGATTGATTGCAAGAGCTGATCAGAGACTCAGAATTTTGTGACGAGTGACTTGACTTCTAACTCCTTCAATGCCACTCTATCTAACAGCCTTAGGTCAGAAATGTGATAGAGTGCACTCCACTTGTTTGGATGGTGCTGCTCCAATAACATTCCAGAGTCATGACACCCTCCAGGATAAAGCAGCACATTTGATTGCACCGTATTAATCCCATTCATCAGTCACTCATTTCACTACTTACACACCATGGTAACAATGTTTCTGGAATGAGATGAGATAGTTCTGGAGGGTATCCTGTTCCCCTGCAGAGCTCCATCCTTTCCATTGCTTCCGTAAAACATTCAGAATAGCAAGTGAAAACTGTGGTGCTTTCTTTCTTTCTCTCTGTGTCTCACATATTCAGCCTCTGCTCAAAAGCAGCACAACATGGAATTGGTCTTCAACAACATCGTGCAGTTACAATTTATCTCTACCTTAAGAGGCACAAAATGCCTTAAAGTATTGCTAGCACTCATAATATCGGGCACTCTACTAATATACCAAGTTATCTGCAAGTGGGACAGGATACACAGAGTAATCATGTCCAGCATTAAACTGCACAAATTCACTTCAATGCTGGCAACTCAATGAAATGGAAGGATTAACTACACCAGAATAATTTTTAAGGTTTAGCCAACAGATCCCTAGTTTTTCTATTTAGAAAGCAAAGAAAGTCTCTTCCCACTCCAGCTGCAATTATCTTTAGGGTCCTTAAAAGGCCCACACCCTTCTGATTCAATGCCTCCATAGTCTGTCGCTGACATACCAGCCATTAATCACCTTATACTTACTACATTTCAAATTCAGCTAGAACAAGCTGTAGTAATTAAATTTGGTTTTAATGTTATTTTATGCGCTATCAGAAAAAAAAACATTATAATGAAAACTGGGTCATTGTCACTTTTGACTGCCAAACTGATTCAGTAGGAGAGTCGTGTGATCTGCCTTTCCCTACTTCGTAGCAGTACAAATTATTTCAATTACAGACTGTGTATTGCTTTTGAAAGCTTTTAAGCCAATTTAGACTGGGCAATAAATATTTATTTTTCAGCACTGTGCATACCACCAATGTTGTTTGGTAAGTTGTATGACTGGTCTAGGGGCAGCATGGTGGCACAGTGGTTCGCACTGCTGCCTCACAGCACCAGGGACCCAGGTTTGATTCCACCCTTGGGTGACTTTCTGTGTGGAGTTTGTACATTTTCCCTGTGTCTGTGTGGGTTTCCTCCCACAGTACAAAGATGTGCAGGGTACGTGGACTGGCCACACTAAATTGCCCATAGTGTTGATTAGGTGGGTTATAGGGGAATGCTCTGAGGGTCAGTGTGAACTTGTTGGGCCAAAGGGCCTGTTTCCACACTGCAGGGATTCTATGGTCTGTATTCACGTATAACAAGATATCGTATTTGCCCATCTTTAATTTCTTAATGGTGATGAGCTACCTCTTGTACTGTTGCATTCCAGTAGCTTGATATAACTGAATGGTTTGCTAAGCTACTTCAGAGGGCAGTGAAGAATCAACAGGGATTAATTCAGTGAAAGTTTGAAAGCAGTGTTAATAAGGCATGCCTATTTAAAAAGAAACTGCATTCACAGTCAATTTTGGTCTTAATTGGAAACTATTATAATTGATTCACTTGATTCACCATGCCTTGCTTGACATCATTTACATACTTCAGAAATTCACTGATGGCTCTTGTCTCCCTTGGATCTGTTGCAATATTTTTTGTTAGATAATGAGCCCTAAAAATGTAATCAATTTTCTGAAAAAGTAGTATTGTTCATTTTGTGTGAGGTTTGCATTGTGTCGTGACTATCTTCTTTTTTTGTTTTATCATGTGTTCGGATGTTATTCACATGACAATTTGAACCCTGTCTCCCATCCAGAATTCATTGCCCTTTGGAAAATCTCTTAGTTGATTTTAGATGTGAGATGTTTGAAGCACTAGTACCAGATACCTGCAATAAAAGTGGTCAACAACCTTAACTGTTAGCCAAAAGATATTGGTTAGAACCCACTGTTGACACCCAGTTCTTTAAATAACTCCCTTGTTACCAATTTAGCCATATTAGCTTAATCAGATGAAATATCATGAATTTCCCTCCTAACTTCTTTGCTCATATTATAAAATCCACATATAATCTAAGGTCCCCATCTGTCTTGGAAATAATTAATATTCCTGACCACTATTGCATCAGTTCTGTCATGATGATATGACTATTTTCAAACATGGGTCTAACTGAGATTTTCCTTTTCCCATCAAAGGGTGAAGTATTTTCCTGGGAATGTGCCCACAAGTAGGTCTTTTTGTAGAATAATGTGAATAATTTGCCTCAATCTAACTAGAATTCTCTCCCATCTTCATTCTGAACCATTGTGCTTATCGTCCATAAGGGATGTGGACAAATATATGTTTCATACCTGTACCTACCAGGTGTTTTGATTGCTCAGTACATAAATTTATATTCAGCACATACTGGGCTCTGAACCACATGAGCTATGTGGCAGAATTGGGCAAAATGTTCTGCGAGGCCCATCTCAACGTTGGCAACATTAAACATCATCTTGCTGCATCTTGTAGATATTTTTAATGTAGCTGTTCAGATGTGATATGACACATGAGCAGGTTGGACTTGAATTTGAGTTACTGCCTCAGAAGTAGGGTAACTACCACGATGCCACTATGACCCCCATTCCACCTTGCACATTTATTGTAAGTGCTGTGGTAAGTTTCTCATTAGACAACAGCAAGTTCCCAATTGATGACCATTGTTGCATGTTAAATGACATGTGAAAAGCCCAACTTGGCATGGGTTTGATCTTACCAAACTCGCCATACAAACCAGCCACTGGGGAATTGTGACATGGAAACCAGTGTGCATTCTTGGCCAAAAGGCCTCCATGTTGGGCACTGAGCACCAACTTCTTAGACTATGTTCCATGGCACCAGCCACATGCACCCCATATCCTTGGACATTGGCTTCTATAACATGTCCCTGCCCTTTAATCATTCTTGTGGAAGATTTCTGAACTACTAACAGGCCATATCTGCAATTCAATATTGAACTTTGGGCTGCACCAGCAACTAGACTGGTAATGCTGCAGCAAGGACACTGCCATGCACTAAGCTCACCATGCTACATCTCTTGACTATCTACTCAGTGTTAGAGCACTCATTCACTCTGCGCCTAAATGAATGCACATACCATCCTGTCCCTGTTGCTTTACCTTGCCTTATTGTGCTTTTCTCCTGGGCCAGAGATACCAGTGTCATGATACTACCATCTTTCATGGAATCATAGAATCCCTATAGTGTAGAAGTAGGCCATTCAGCCCATTGAATCTGCACTGACCCTCCAAAAAGTTTCCCACCCGGACCCACTCCATCATCCTGATCTCTAATCCTGCATTTCCCATGGCCAATCCATCTAATGTTTAGATCATGGGAGGAAACTGGAGCACTTGACAGAAACCAGTGCAGACATAGGGAGAATGTGCAAACTCCACACAGACAGTCACCCAAGGCTGGAATCGAACCCGGGTCCCCAGTGCTGTGAGACAGTGATGTTGACCATTGAGCCATTTCCATGCTGTTCAGTGCAGAAGCAATGACAAGAAGTTTGTCGTATCTGCTAGCAGAAAAGAGTCAAGTCAAGAGGATAATTGTCGCACAAGAAATGCCGCTCAGTAAGACAAGGGCAGCTTCTGATACCAGTCCAGGGTGTTCTCAGGTAATCAGAGCCAAGATCCTCTCCTCATATGGAGGAAGGAGTTGAATGAAGGGCAGCACAGTATCCTGCTCTGCTATCGGCGGTTCCTTTGGGAAATAAGAGACGAGATTTTTTTTTACGGTAGCTGAATGTGGGTGACAAAGCTCCTACTGCTGGTGCAGATGGGGCAGTGCAGAGGGCTTTCGGGGTTAGTGGCATCAGAGATTGGGGTGGGCAAGAACAGGGGAAAGAGGATGTACAGGCAGCACTTTGAAAATGTTTAGTTAATCAGGGAGAGCCAGCATGGATTCATGCCTGATGTCATGGTAGGTCATGCCTGATAAAGATCACTGAATTTTTTGAAGATGTGACTAAGGTAGTGCACAGCTAATGTCCATAGATGGTTTTCATATGTATTTCCAGAAGGCATTTGATAAAGTCCCATATAAGAAATTATTAGGTAAGATAGAACTCCATAGAACTGACAGCAAACTACTGACATGGCTGGGAAATTGGTTGAGTGGCAGATGACAGAAAGTGGGGATAATAGGTAGGTTCTCAAGATGGCAGGATGTGACAGTGGTGTCCCACAAGGATCTGTGCTATGGCATCAATTATTCACATTATTTATTAACAACTTAAATAATGACATAGATAGTCATATAACCCAATTTGCTGTTGACTGAAATTTTGGAAGCATTATAGATGATGTAGATGATAGCATAAAATTACACAGGGATATTGATAGACTAGGTGAATGGGTAAAATTATTATGGATGGAGTTCAATGAAAGAAAGTGTGAGGTTATCCATTTTGGATCAAAAAAAGGATAGATCAGGTTACTTTCTAGACAGTATAGAGTCACAGAGTCATACAGCATGGAAACAAACCCTTCAGTCCAATTCATCCATGCTGACCAGTATCCCAAACTAAACTAGTCCCATTTGCCTGCATTTAGCCCATACCACTCTAAACCTTTCCTATTCACTTACCTGTTCAAATGTCTTTTAAATGTTGTAACTGTACCTGTATCTACCACTGTATCTACTACATTCATTGCGCTTGTGATTCTTCTTGGAACCACTTTTCTTATGACTTGCATTGATTCCATTAATTCACACCGTTTTTTTAGCATTTTGGCAGGATTTTGAGTGGGCGACAATGCCATCTCAGGGCCTACCCATCTGATCATGTCAGAAGAATTCTTTATGTTTCCTCGCAGTATGAATGATGTTAGGCTCTGATTTCTGCCTGCATAATACATTGGACTGCGTGTTCTAAAGCTAAATCTTCTATGAAATGAAGATTGTCTCATAACTTCACAAACCGTGCATCCAAATTTTATACAGTCTCTAGCTAATTCATTTGTCATAGTACTGAAGTTAAGCATTGCTGAAAATGCACACATTTTATTGAAAGTTTTTATCTTGTACTTACGAGGACAGGCATATCAATTTAGGAAGAAGCACAACATTTATACTGTATATCAATAGTCCTGATTGGTTGCCAAATGTACTTTGATTGGTGTAGGTGTTAGCATGGAAAATGCACCAGTCAATGATGCTTGACAGTTATTTCTGGTCTTGTTTTACAAGTTAAAATATGCAGGTTAACCATAACTGGTCAAAGCCTTGCTCTGAGAAATAGATCCCAAAAATGGAGTAATAGTGTCACCTCAGAGATAGTAGGAACTGCCGATGCTGGAGAATCTGAGATAACAAGGTGTAGAGCTGGATGAACACAGCAGGCCAAGCAGCATCAGAGGAGCAGGAAAGCTGACTTTTCGGGTCTGGACCCTTCTTCAGAAATGTGTTCATCTAGCTCTACACAATGTTATCTATAATAATGTCACCTGTTTTGTTGTTAAAACAGTGCTTGCTGCATCCCCTCCCTCTCACGTCGAGTCACATATTTGCTAATACATCATTCCTTTACTCCACTGATTCCTGTCTCTGTTAATAGTAGGAGCCATGTAGTTCAGATAAGAGCCATTGTTAACAGCATGAAAGGCTGCAACATCAGTCTCTACTACAAGAAGGTTAAAAATAAATTTCCAAACACCTCGCTATTATGATTTGACATTTGGTGGCTGGCATGCATTAAAGCTAAAATTTAAAAGTAGAACTCGTCAGCTTCAAGTGAAGCATCTCACAAATAAAATGTCATCAAAACAGCCTAAAGACATTCAATCAGTAGCTACGCAACTGCCATGACCCTTGACATATTTATTTCAATCTTTCATACCCATTCTCATTCATACACAAAAAGGTGGATTCATTGTATTATGAAGTGATATTATTACTCTTATTCCATTTTTATCAACTTTTATTACTGTCGGAAATAAAATTCCCTGCCTTAGCAAATTTTGAATTGCTAGTTCTTAAATGGAATCAATAAACCAACTAGACCCACACACTTTTCAAAATTAATATATCATTAAGCATCAATTTCAAGGTCTTTTAATTAATCAGCCATAAAAGCTGTCAAGTAAAGTGACTTGAAAAGGTCAATGTAATGCTTTTTATACTGATTTTATGGAGAAATAGTCCTGAGGTCAGTTAAATTATTGTTGAATCATAATCATGGAGAAAACTGTAGATATGAATTTATATCAGGAATTGGATAATATTGTCATAACCATTAGAGAAAAAATCAATATTGACCTGTAATGTACCATATTCAGATCACAATAGAATTAGTCTAAGCAAGATCTAAAACACAGGATACTGCATATCACAAACATATAAAGACATGCAAAAGTACAACTGTAAAGCAACACCTATGCTATTGCATTTATCAATTGATTGATCGATTTGTTTTCACATGTACCGAAATACAGTGAGAAGCTTTGTTTACGATCAGTACAGGCAGATCATAATAAGTAGAGGATGTACAGATTGAAAAGACTGAGACAGAGACATACAGGTTACATTGAACAGGGTGTGCACTAGGCAAGATCAACGTCAGCAAGATCAGTGCTATTTGAGGCTAGAGAGTCCGTTCATCAGTCTGATAACGGCCGGGAAAATGTTGTTCCTGAACCTGCTCGTGTGTGTGTTCAGGCTTCTATATTTTCTGCCTGATGGAAGAGGTTGTAGGAGTTCATGAACAGGGTGTGATGTGTATTTGATGATGTTGGCAGCCCTTCCACAGCAGCGAGCCATGTACATGGTGTCCATGGCTGGAAGGTTGGCTTCCGTGATGGTCTGGGCTGCGCACACCACCTTCTGTAGTTTCTTACGGTCCAGTTGCCATACCAGGCCGTTATGCACCCGGACAGAATGCTTTCAATGGGTCATCTGTAGAAGCTAGTGAGGGACCTTATGGACATGCCAAATTTCCTGAGCCGCCTGAGGAAGAAGAGGTGTTTTTGTGCCTTCTTGACTGTTGCATCTACCTTGGAGTGCCAGGACAGGTTGTCAGTAGTCGTCACTCTGAGGAACTTGATGCTCTTTACCCTCTCAATCTCAGTTCTGTTGATGTAGACAGGAGCGTGTTCCCCTCCTTTCTTTCTGAAGTCAATGATCAGTTCTTTAGTTTTGCCGACATTGGTAGACAGATTGTTTTTATTGCACCACGTCACCAAGCCCTCTATTTCTCTTCTGTATTTTGACTTGTCATTGTTAAATATCTGTTCCACTACAGTGGTGCCGGCTGCAGCAATAGCAAAGCTTCTTTAACTTTGATGCAATGGATTCTTTCCTTCTGGTTACAACAAACAAGGGATGAAAATTAATGACTGCCAGCTGTATCTAACAAATCACTCAAATTGTTTGGAACAAATCGATGGGTCAACCCTTTCAATTCAGATACAAGTCTCTTCTGTCTGCTCACAGTTTGCACTTAAATGGCAGCTTGTGATCAAGCAGAGAGCCATTGTTATGGAACTGCAGCTCACCAAAGTCAATTATACATCACCATGTAATCTCCATGACTTTAGTAGATCAAAGAAGATGGGTTATTCCCATCCAACATTCAGGCTACAAGCCAGAAAACTACTTTAATTTTAATTTACAACTCTGACTGTGAAAAGATGCTCTTATATTACTACAAACTTTACTATGCACCAGCATGAGTTAATTGGCATTGAGGTGCAGGCCTGGAACATCGACAAAGTATTCTGAAAATGAAATGTTTCAGACACTTGATTGTAAGGTATCCAAGCTGATACCAATTAGTGGCAGAAGGCCTTTATGACTTGTATTGTTAAGGACAATACAATCTAATACATGGCAGTGGTTTATAGCCTCAATTGACTGCATCACTCGGCAGAATGATGTGTGGTGTCCTGGCAGGCCAGATTCTTTTGGCTTGGCAATGTTAGATTCTAGCCAGCATTTTCACTCATTTAGAATACACAAAGCTTCTCCAGATTAAACGTCCTCTAACAAGAACCTATTTTCATTCACAGAAGACTGTGGATCACCTTCATTCTCTGCAATTGATCATTCACAATCCAAAGTGTTGACATTTCCTGATTATCTGGATCATTTTGCCCAGGTAGTCAATCAATTCAATCTATGCTTGGCAAGAGATCCATTCTCCCTAACCCTTTAGCCTGAGATAATGGCCCAGATATTCCGATCAGTATTGCAAACCTTATTTCCATGCTAATTGAATTGAAATGTACCAACTTACTTTCAAAGAGAGAGAAAGAATTGCAGATGCTGGAGTCAGAGATAACACAGTGTGCAGCTGGAGGAACACAGCAGGCCAGGCAGCATTACAGGAGCAGGAAAGTTGATGTTTTGGGTCTGAAGAAGGGTCCCGACCCGAAACGTCAGCTTTCCTGCTCCTCGGATGCTGCCTGGCCTGCTGTGTTCCTCCAGCTCTACACCTTGTTATCTCAGTTGCATCCAGGAACCCAAACTCACTTCCAACGCTGTCACCATGCATTGCGTTGAGTCCACTCGAGTCCATGCTGGGCCCACTCACCAACCGCCAAGAGTCCACATTGGGCCTGCTCACTGTCGTCAATGCCATTGCCAATGCCGTTGCCAGGACAAAGCTCTTCAACAAGAGGTAAGTAAAACAAAAGAGAAAAACAAGTCAGATAGTAGGAACTGCCGATGCTGGAGAATCTGAGATAACAAGGTGCAGAGCGGGATGAACACAGCAGGCCAAGCAGCATCAGAGGAGCAGGAAAGCTGACGTTTCGGGTCTAGACCCTTCTTCAGAAATTCCCTGACTTTAAGGGATTCTTTCAAAGAATTCCAAATTCAGGGGGATTATCCATTGGAATCTTCAATTTACTGGTCAATTCAAATGGAGTCAGATTCCACATGGTCTCTGTTGTGATTGTAACAAGGTCATCCAGGTAGATATCATAGAATATGAGTTCCCTGATTGTGGCTTTTAATCTGGTCCAATCAGGGAGCCCTGGCTGACAGATAAGAATGGGAATGTCAGACATCCAGTTCACAAACAAAGCTGACTCTGAGGGAGCTGGATCAGTGTCAAGGTCTCTCCATGGGTAAATAAAGGGTGACTTGTTGAGGGCATACCAGCCTCTGTGGAGTTATTTCAGTTGCAACACACAATTCCTGTCTACTCTGCTCCAACAACTCTTTTTCAATTGGAATATTTATCATAGACTCCCTACAGTGTGGAAACAGGCCATTCAGCCCAACAAGTTCACCCCGCCCCTCCGAAGGACATCCCACCCAGACCCATTTCCCTACCTCTGTATTTCCCATGTCTAACCCACCTAACCTAAACATCCCTGAACACTACTGGCAATTTAGCATAGCCAATCCACCTACCCTGCGCATCTTTGGACTGTGGGAGGAAACCAGAGCACCCGGAGGAAACCCACACAGACACAGGGAGAATGTGCAAACTCCACAAAGACAGTTGCCCGAGGGTAGAATTGAACCCGGGTCCCTGGCGCTGTGAGGCAGCAGTGCTAACCACTGAGCCAATTTAGGTCAATATTCAAGTAGTAGATCCGTTAGCTTATTTTTCAGTCCTTTGCAAACAACGGTTGTCAAAAATGTCACCTACAAATTTCAGTTACTCATCAATCATAGGCACTGGCTATTTAAGCACAAAGTCCCTTCAAAGTACAGAGTACATTTTAAGATTACTCAAGCCACTATGTTGTTTGTTATTCTGTAAAAGGGCAGTTAGAAAAAGATTTCAAAGAAAAGGTAATTTTGAAGGTGAACTGACCAACACAGGTTGAGCATGGAATTATTGTGAACAGTGAGGAGGATAATGTTGAATTTCAAAAGGACATAAACAAGTTAATGGAATTGGTGGACAGTTGGCAGAGGAAGGAGCTCCATATTTTAGGAAGGAGTTGAAGGCTGGGTTCAGGAAAGAGTAACAAGCACAGTTCCAGGCGTGAGGAACTTCATCTAGGAAGATAAATTTGTCAAGTTAGGACTGCTTTCCTTGGAGAAAAGACATCTTACAGGAGATTTGATAGGCACATTCAAATTCATGAGGGCCCTGAACAGAGTCGATTGTGAGAAACAATTCCTACTTGTTCAAACATTGAGAATGACAGGGCACAGTTTTAAAGTAATTCATAAAAGAAGCAAAGGCTTCATGAGGGAAGTCTTTTTCATGAAACAGATGAGTAAGATATGGGAGTGTGCTGGAGGCAGGGTTTGTTGAAGCATTCAAGAGGGAATTAGACTGCTATCTGAGAAACAAATAATGAGCAGGATCACAGGGAGAAGAAGAGAGAATGACATTAATGAATTGATCAATCAGAGACCTAGTGTGAGCACAATGGGTTGAATGGCCCACTCTGAAGCAAATCTATGAGTTTGTGATTCTGCGATTGCTCAGGATGCTGGATAATGTATCGAAATGCAAAGACCCAAATATCAATACTGCAGAGCCTTTGCTGCTGCCCTGTAGAAGTCCAGTGTTTGCAAAATGTCAACCAGATTGATTGTCATCATTTGCAGTAAGCACCGGGGAGTGTAGTTGAAAGAATATATGCAGGGGTTATTTTGCATGTTCTAGAAACAATGTGGGCACTATGATGATAAACAGGGGCTAAATCTGATCTGCCATGCAAGTGTTATTAGAGCTTTGCGGTTCCTATTACTGCTATCACTCAAACACTCTGAAACACAGATATCAGAGGAGTTTAAGGAATTATTTGGAGAAATTCTATTTTCAGTAATTGGAGTTATAGTTGCACTCCTTCTGGTATGGCAGTGTGGCAGAGACATGGCCTGGGATGGTAGCAAGCAGTGAGCAGTAAAATTGGGTATCATGGCAGAGATGCTGCTCCCAGCACCTCCCACATCCACACCCACTCTGAAGCTATTTTACCACCTGTCAGGAAGGCATTAGGTGTTCCTTGTCCATGGGTCAGTTAGAACATAAACAGTACAGCACAGGAACAAGCCCTTTGGCACCCCCATAACTGTGCCGAACACGATGCCATTTGAAACTAATCTGCCTACATAGGGTCTGTATCCCTGTATTCACTGTATAAATGCTTCTTAAATTGTGCTAATGTACTTGCTTCTACCACCTGCCCTTGGAGTGTGTTCCAGGCATCTACTCTCTGTGCAAAAAATTTGCCTCATATATCTCCTTTAAAATGTTCTCCTCTCACCTTAAAATGATGCCCCCTAGTATTTGACATTTCCACCCTGTGTAAAAAGACTCTGACTATCTATCTGATCCACTCTTCTCATAATTTTATCTAACTCAATCAGGTCATCGCTCAGTCTCCAATGCTTTGGCAAAAACAGTCCAAGTTCATCCAACGTCTCTTCATACCCAATACATTCTAATCCAGGCAACATCCTAGTAAACCCCTTTTGCACCCCCTCCAAAGCCTCCACATCCTTCCTATAGTGTGGTGGCCAGAACTGCACACAATAGTCCAAACATGGACTAACTAAAGTCTTATTCCGCTGTGACATGGCTTGCAAATATCTACATTCAATGCCCTGACGGATGATAGCAAGCACACCATACACATTTGCCACCTTATCCGCTTGTGTTACCAATTTCAGGGAACTACGGATCCGGACCCTAAGATCCCTCTATATATCAATGATCCTAAAGGTCTTGCCATTTACTGTACACTTTCATCTTGCATTTGACCTCCCAAAATGTTTCACCTCACATTTGTCCAGATTAAACTCCATCTGCCATTTCTCCAACCAAAACTACCAACTGGTATACATCCTGCTGTATCCTCTAATACGACAAAGAACAAAGGATAAACAACAAACAACAAAGAACAATACAGCACAGAAACAGGCCCTTCAGCCCTCCAAACCTGTGCTAACATATTTTGCTCTTCCATATGGAAACTGTCACTAAGGAACTATATCCCTCTATTCCCTTCCTATTCATGTATTCGTCCACGTGCTTCTTGAACGCTGCTATTGTGTCTGATTCCACAACCTTCCTGGCAGCACATTCCAGACACTCACCACCTTTTGTGTGAAAAACTAGCCTCACACATCTCCTGAAAGCCTCCATCCTTGCACCTTGAACCTGTGTCCCCTAGTAATTGACCCCTCCACCCTGGGAAAAAGTCTCATACTTGTCACTGTATCCATGCCATTCAAAATCTTATAAACTTCTATCAGATCACCCATCAACCTCCTGTGTTCCAGTGAAAACGAGCCCAGTTTATCCAACCATTCTTCATAGCCAAAATCCCCCATACAAGCAACTTCCTGATAAACCTTTTCTGTACCCACTGCAAAGCGTCCACATCGTTCTGGTTGTGTGGTGACTAGAACGGTACACAATATTCCAAGTGTGGCCTAAATACAATTCTATAAAGTTGCAGCATAACTTGGTTATCACTATACTCAAAGCTCCTTCCAATGAAAGCATGCATGCCATGGGCCTTTTTTAAATACCTTATCTATGTGCGCTGCCACCTTCAGTGATCTGTGGATCCGCATACCCAGATCCCTCTGCATATCAATACTCCTAAGAATTCTTCCATTCACTGTATAATTTCCACCTGTACTTGACCTTTCAAAATGCATCACTTCACATTTGTTCAGATTGAACTCCATCTGTTAATTTTTTGCCTATGCCTCCAACTGATCTATAACCTGCTTATTCTCTGACAATCCTCCTCACTATTCTCAACTCCACCAATCTTTATATCATCTGCAAACTTTCTAATTAAACCAACCATGTTTTCCTCCAAATCATTTATGTACATCACGAAAGCAGAGGTTCCAGCACTGATCCCTATGGAACACCACTAGTCACAACCCTCCATTGCAAAAAGCATCCTTCCACAGCTACACTGTGTCTCCTGTGACTAAACCAGTTCGGTATCCATCTTGCCAGCTGACCCCTGATAACATGTGACTTCACCTTTTGTATCAGTCTGCCACGTGGAACCTTGACAAAGGCTTTACTGAAGTCCACGTAAACAACATTAACCACTTTTCCCTCATCAGTCATCTTCGTCACCTCCTTAAAAAGCTCAATCAAGTTAGTGAGTCACGACCTCCCTCACACAAAACTATACTGTCTATTTCTAATAAGTCTATTTGCTTCTAAATGCATATAGATCTTGTCCCTGAGACTCTTTTCAAATAATTTCCCTACCATTGACATGAAGCTCACAGGCCTGTAATTTCCAGGATTATCCCTGCTACCCTTCTTAAACAATGGGACATTACTGCCTCATCTCCAGTCCTATGGGACCTCACCTGTGGCCAAAGAGGATACAACGATGTCTGTCAATGTTACAGCAATTTGTTCTCTTGCTTCCCTCAATATTCTGGGATAAATCCCATCAGGACCCAGGGACTTATCTGTCTTAATACTTTTAAGACACATGACCCTCTTCCTTTTTAATCATAACTTGGCTTAGAAATTTGACATTCCCTTCCCTGAGATCATCCTACATCAATTCCTTCTCTTTGGTGAACACTGACACAAAGTATTTGTTTAGGATTTCACCTACCTCTGCTAAGTCCCTAAATAGATTCCCTCCTTTGTCCTTGAGTGAGCCAATTCTTTCCCTGACTACCTGCTTGCTTTTTATATATGTATAAAAAGCCTTGGGTTCTCCTTAATGCTGTTTGCTAATGACTCTTCATGACCCTTTTTAGTCCTTCTAATTCCTTGTTTAAGTTCTTTCCTACTTTCCTTATATACTTCAAGGACTTCAGCAGTTCCCATCCTCCTAAACCTTACGTAGCTTCCTTTTTCTTTTTGACCAAGGTCATAACATTCCTGGTCATCCAAGGTTCACATAACTTGCCATAACTATCCTTCATTCTCGCAGGAACGTGCAGCTCCTGAACTCTTATCAACTCTTGTTTGAAATACTCCACATGTCCGGTATGGATTTACCCTCAAAAAGCTGCCTACAATCAAAATTCTCCAGTTACTGCCTTATATTGCTGTAGCTTGCCTTCCCCCCTTTTAACACCTTCACCCAAGTGCTGCTGTTATCCCTGTCCATGAGGAACTTAAAACTCACTGTAATACGATCACTGCTCCTGAATGGCACCCCCACTGGAATTTCACTCACCTGGCCAGGCTCATTTCCCAATACCTGGTCCAGTATAATCCCTTCCCTGGTTGGACTGTTTACACACTGTGCCAAGAAACCTTATAAATTCTGCCCTGTCCAAGCCCCTAGCACATAGTGACTCCCAGCCAATATAGGGGAAGTTAAAATCATCCACCATAACAACCCTGCTGCTTTTACATCTTTCCAAAATCTGTCCATATATTGTCTCCTCTATCTCCCGCTGGCTGTTGGGAGGCCTGTAGGATATGCCCAACATTGTGATTTTACCTTTCCTATTCCTGAGGTCTACCCATACTGCCTTGCTGCAGGATCCATCTGATGTATCCTCCCTGAGTAAGCTGTGAGATACTCCATTACCAGTAGTGCAACTCATCCACCCCTTTTACATCCCCTTCTATCATACCTCAAATGTCTAAATCCTGGGACATTCAGCTGCCAGTCCTGTCCCTCTCTCAGTCAAGTCTCCATAATCACAATAATTTAATAGTTCCAATTACTAAACAAAGCTCTAAGTTCATCTACCTTGCTGATTATGCTCCTCGCAATGAAACACATGCATTTCAGACTATTTCAGTCTTTTTGGCAGCATTTCCCTATCTGTTCTTGTTCTTAGTCATGTTTGCCTTGGTTAGTCATGGTTTTTATCTCTCCCCCATTTATATGCATCTACTGCCCTACTCGTCTGGTTCCCATCCCCTTGCCACACTAGTTTAAACCCTCCCCAACAACTCTACTGAGTATCCTCCCCGCTCAAGGACATCAGTCCTGGTCCTGCCCAGGTATAATCTGTCCAGTTTGTACAGGTCCCACCTCCCCCAGAACTGGTCCCTATGCCCCATGAATCTGAAACCCTCCCCCTCACACCATTTATTCAGCCACATGTTCATCTTATGTGAGGTGGCAAGGTGGCTCAGTGGTTAGCGCTGCTGCCTCACAGCACCAGGGACCTGAGTTTGATCCCAGCCTCGGGCGACTGTCTGTGTGGAATTTGCACATTCTCCCTGTGTCTGCGTGGGTTTCCGCTGGGTGCTCCGGTTTCCTCCCACATTCCAAAGATGTGCAGGTTAGGTGGATTAGTCATGTTAAATTGCCCGTAGTGTTCAGGGATGTGTAGATTAGGTGTATCGGCCATGGCAAATTCAGGGTTACAGGGAAAAGGCAGGGGGATGGGCCAGGGTGGGATGCTCTTCGGACGGTCTGTGTGGACTTGTTGCGTTGAATGATCTGTTTCCACACTGTAGTGATTCTATATATCTTGCTGTTTCTACTCTGACTAGCTCATTGCACTGGTACTAATCCTGAGATAACTACTTTTGAGGTCCTACATTTCAACTTTTTTACTAGTTCTCTATATTCTGCTCTTAGGACATCATCCCTTTTCTTTAACCTACGTCATACCATCAATGTGTGCCAGAACCACCGGCTGTTCGCCCTGCAACTACTCTGAGACATCCAGGACCCTAGCACCAGGAAGGCAACATAATCATCCTGGACTTTTGCTTGTGGTCACAGAAACACCTATTGACCCTTATGATTGAAACTCTATATCATATCTATGCCTATTTCTCCTTCCTTCTGTAGCAGAGCCAACCATGGTGCATTGAATTTGACCGCTATTGTTATCCCCTGAGAGGCCATGGCCATTCCCCTCAACAGTATCCAACTGTTTTGCAGGGGAATATCCACAGGAGATTCCTGCACTGTCTGCTTAGCCCTCCTCCTCTGCCTGGTGGTCACCCATTCCCTTCCTACCTGTGGAGTCTGACTCTGAGGTGTGACCATCTCTCTGTACGTGCTATCCATGATATTCTCCGCCTCGTGAATGCTCCAAAGTGTTCCCAGATGTCACTCCAACTCTGAAACTTGAGCTTCCAAGAATGTCTTGCATACATTCAGGTCTCTGGCATTGGAAATGTGCCTGCCGTCCCACATCGATTAAGAGAAACAGACTACCATTTGGAGCTCTCCTGCCATGTCTTACCCCTTCAAGTTAATTAATCCTTACAATGCCAACTACTTTTAACATTAAAATGAAATTGTTGGTGCTGTCTGCTCCGAGAACAATTTCTCAATACTTACATATTACTCACCAACAACAGTTTCCAGAAGCTGTTTAAGCTTACACTCCTATACCCGCAAGAACTCTCATTGTTGACCTTCCTCTCATGATGTTCTGTCTCCTCTCCTCTAAACTTTTGCTTCTCCTTTTTTTTCTGGTTAGAGGAGGAAGAAGGGATGAAAACACTACAGTAGTTGTGGAAGCAGTGCAGTAGTAGAAGTCCACTCCCAGAGTGCGAATGAGCGATGTCGCAGCACCCTCTGGTCAGATGCTGAGAATAGCCTTTCTCACTGTCCACTACTCCACCCATTTTCATAGTGTCTGCAAACTTAGTCATCACTCACATTTTCTCCAAAATCAAACAACTGAGGTCCCAGCACTGATCATTGCCAGACAATGTTGGTCCTGGACCTGCATTCAGAAAAGTATTCCTTCCTATCTACTGTATCCTCTTTCTACTATGACCAAGTCAATTTTTTATCCAACTTACCAACTTACCATGCATCCATGTGACTTAATCTTCTGGATCAGCTTACCATGACAGACCTTATCATATGCTTTAGTAAAGCCCACATAGACAACATCCATTGTTCTATCCTCAGCAATCATCTTTGCCATTTCCTCAAGAAACTCAGTCAAGTTTGTCAAACAAAATTTCCCCTGCACAAAACCATGCTGACTATTCATAATAAGTCCATTATTTTCCAAATGTGAATAAATCCTCTCCCTAAGAATCTTAACCAATAATTTCACTGGTATAAGGCTCCCCGGCCTATAATTTCCTGGATTATCCCTGTTGCCTTTCTTAAACAACAGAACAACATTGGCTATTCTCCAGTCTTCTGAGATCTTGCCTGTGGCTAAAGACATCTATCAAGACCCCAATGATCCCTTCCTTTGCCTCCTGCTGTATCCTGGGTTAGATCCCATCAGGGCCTTACTGTTTTTCAAGACACTCAATACCTCTTTCTTCTTAATATCAACAGAATATCAAAAATACCTTTCCTTAATCTTACCATCACCAATGTCCTTCTCCTTGGTGAATACTGATGCGAAGTACTAATTAAGGACCTTACCCACTTCCTCCAGCTCCATACATAATTTCCGTCCTTTGTCCTCAAATAGACCTACATTTTCCCGAGTTACGCTCTTGCTCCTAAAAAGTATGTAAAATGCCTTGGGATTATCCTTGATCCTATTTACCAAGGACATCCCATAGTTCCCCTCTAAATCTCCTAATTTCTTGTTTAAGTTCTTTTCTGCTTCTTTCATATTCCTCATGGCCTTGTTTGATTTCAATTTCCTAAACTTTACACATACTTCCTTTATGTTTTTGATTAAACTTTCAATATCTCTTGTCATCCGAAGTTCACAAATCTTGCCATCCATATCTTTCAGCCTCACAGGAGCATGAAGGGAATCGTAGTTATTATTGGGGAAGTTAAAATCACCCACTGCAACAATCTTGTTGTTTTTATGTCTTTCCATGATCTGCTCACAAATCTGTTCCTGCTGATTCTTTCCTCTGAGAGGCCATTCCCTGTTATAGTATCCAAAATGGTATGCCTGTTTGACAGAAGGGTAGCCACAGGGGACTCCTACACTGCCTGCCCATGCTTACTCATCTTCCTGGTGGTCACCCAATGCTTTTCTGTCCGTGTAGCCCTCACTGGTGGGTGAGCAGCTCACTGGGGTTTGATTTAGGTCAGTTGGCTGGACAGTTGGTTAGCGAAACAGTGTGATGCTAACAGTGTGGATTCAATCACACACTGGCTGAGGTTACCATGAAGGGCTCTACTTCTCAACCTTTCCCCTCACCTGAGCCGTGGTGGCCATCAGGTTAAATCACCACCAGTTGTCTCTCTCTAATGAGAAAGCAGTTGTATGGTCTAGTAAGACTATGGTGACTGTCCTTGACCAGCTCACTAAAAATCCTATCCATGACATTCTTTGCCTCATGGTTGCTCCATAGTGGGTCCATTTGCAGTTCCATGTAGCAAATCAGGAAGCTGCAGCTGAACACACTTCCTGCATACGTAGTCACCATTGAAACTGGGGGTGAGTTCTCCTGTCATTGTGAACCTTACCAACTACAAACAATAACTAGGAACAAATTACTCAACCTTATCCACTACACCCAAAAGCAAATTTTCAACTTTTGCTCTCTCTTCTTTATAAACTACAAACAGCAAAAATAAGTACTTTACACTCTACCACCCTCCAGGCGCTACTCATTCAGTTCTCAGCAACCAATCCTATGCCTCCTTTTGAGTCGTGACATCCTCTCCAAAGTTCCGCCATTGGATTCAGCTCAGCTCCTGCTGCTAATCTGACTGACTTTGATCCAGGCCTTGCTCCTCAGGCTTTTATCCAAAAGCTCCTGCCGCTGTTTATTCCCAAATATACTCTGGTTTGCTTTGCTCCTCTCCTGCTGTCAATCTGATTGATTATAAATTGAGGCCCTCAGGTTACCAACTAATGTCTACTTAAAACCCCTCACTGCACAAATAGGGTTTAACCCAAACTAGGGAGCAGTTGGAGAAAAAGGTGTTATATCATTTTTGATCAGAGGCCCGCTTCGAGGTAGTTACAACCCCCTCGTGTGTTCCCTTCCCCACCTCCTGTCTAAATTGCTGAGGTCTGACAACCTGTTATAGGAAGACCTAAACTTACCTTCATCCAATTGCTCTCATAACACATCTTCCTCAGAAACTTGCCGTAGTTCCTGAAAAAGCCATTGGGACAAGAGGGCCATCATCTATTTGACGACATAAATGGCGTGTAAGTCCCACATCAAGCCATTTAATATGAACAGATGAACAACAAACAAGAGTCAGCCACTCAGCCCTCCAATATGACCATGGCTGATCTGATTTCAACCTCAATACTACTTTCCTGCAAATCCCCTGATAATCTTTCATTATCTTGGTTCACAACAGTCTGAGAGAAAACAATGTTTCCTCTTCTCTCAACTATGACCCTTAGTTCTAGATTCAAAAAGTAACATCTGTTCAACATTTACCCAGTCAAGTGCCCTCAGGATCAAACTTTTTCCACTGAATCACCTCTGACTTTCCTAAACATCAGAGGATACAGGTCTAGCCTGTCCATCCTTTCCTCAAAAGGCTATCCGCTCATTCCAGGTAATTGTCTATTTAATTGTGTCTGAACTGCTTCTGACATATTTACATCCTTCCATTAGTGCAGTAACAGTAACATTTGTTGTGTACACAGTACCCCAGACACGTGTTCTCACCAATGCCCTGTATAACTGAAATATAACCTCCCTGCTCTTGATTTTGATTCCCCTCACAATGAAGCAGCAAATTCTGTTAGAGCATAGAACATAGAACATAGAACATAGAACATTACAGCGCAGTACAGGCCCTTCGGCCCTCGATGTTGCGCCGACCTGTGAAACCAATCTGAAGCCCATCTAACCTAAACTATTCTATTATCATCCATATGTTTATCCAATGACCATTTAAATGCCCTTAAAGTTGGCGAGTCTACTATTTTTGCAGGCAAGGCATTCCACACCCTTACTACTCTCTGAGTAAAGAACCTACCTCTGACATCTGTCCTATATCTATCACCCCTCAATTTAAAGCTATGTCCCCTCGTACTAGCCATCACCATCCGAGGAAAAAGGCTCCCACTGTCCACCCTATCTAATCCGCTGATCATCTTGTATGTCTCTATCAAGCCACCTCTTAACCTTCTTCTCTCTAACGAAATCAGCCTCAAGACCCTCAGCCTTTCCTCATAAGACCTTCCCTCCATACCAGGCAACATCCTGGTAAATCTCCTCTGCACCCTTTCCAATACTTCCACATCCTTCCTATAATGCGGTGACCAGAACTGTACGCAACACTCCAAGTGCGGCCGCACCAGAGTTTTGTACAGCTGCAACATGACCTCATGGCTCCGAAACTCAATTCCTCTACCAATAAAACCTAACATACTATAGGCCTTCTTAACAACGCTATCAACCTGGGTGGCAACTTTCAGTGATCT
>NC_063332.1:92144398-92156903 GCF_021869965.1 Rhincodon typus | reverse complement strand
CGAAACGTCAGCCTTCCTGCTCCTCTGATGCTGCTTGGCCTGCTGTGCTCATCCATCTCTACACCTTGTTATCTCAGATTCTCCAGCATCTGCAGTTCCTACTATCTCTGGAGGAAAAAGTGGGTATTTTTAGTTCAAGGAAATTAGCTGAATTACAACAGAAAGATGAAAAATGAATAAGTTGTACCAAAAAGCATGCACCAAGGAAGAATCTGATTGTGTTCCAGAATGTTACTGTCTTAAAAATGACGTCTTGATGGGGAAATGGAGACCATATTTAGGTGGCTGAAAATGGGCAGAAGTTCATCAAAGTTACCCATGGGTCATAGAAAGGAAATGTTGCGGGTAGCACATGAAGTACCAGTTTGAAATCATTTCAAAGTCAGGAAAACTCAAGCCAAAATACAAAAATATTTTTATTGACATGGACTGTGTAAGGATGTTGTTACATTTTATCAGTTGTCATACATCTCAGGTAATTGGAAAACTTCAGGCAATAATAAAACCAGTACCCTTAATATCCATTCCTGCATTTGAGGAACCTTTTACAAGAGTCTTAATTGATTGAGTAGGACCCCTACCTAAAGCAAAATGTGGGAATCAGTATTTGTTGACCACAGTGGATGTGTCTACTAGATTTCCAGAGACCATTCCATTATGCAGCATCATAGCTAAAAGGATTGTAGCAGAGTTACTCAAATTTCTCATTACATACAGACTACTCCTAGAAATACAATTGGATCAAGGGTCAAATTTTAAATCAAAACTATTCAAGAAAGTTATGGATTGCTTAGGAATAATACAATTCAAATCAATCGTGTACCATCCAGATTCGCTGTGAGCATTAGAATGCTGGTATCAAACTTTAAAGACCATGTCGAGGGTTCATAGTCAAGACGATCCAGAAGATTGGGTTAAAGGAATTCCATTTGTACCTTTTGCAATTAAGGGTGCACCTAACGAATCAACTAAATTCAGTCTATTTACATTAGTTTTTGGGCATGTGGTGAGAGGACCACTGAAACAAATTTGGGAGAAATTGGTAAGTTAGAGTTCAAGGACCACACATTTGGATTATGTGTCAAATTTTAAGGAAAGATTAAATAGTGCAAGTGAATTGGCTGGACAGCATTTGAAAGCGGTACAGCATGTGATAAAACAGGAACCAGACAAGAAATCAAAAATTTGTAATTTTGCTCATGGAGATAAAGCGTTAGTGTTGCTCCCATTGCAAGGTGAACTTTTAAAAGCAAAGTTTAGGGGGCCTTATCAAACTAAAAGGAAATTGACTGAGGTGAATTATTTGATAAGAACATCAGATAGAAAGAAATTTCACAGACTGTGTGAAAGGTATTTTGATACAGAAGGAAAGCAAAAGGAGAATGTGGTACTGACAACAGCACAGTGTAAAGAACCAAGTTCAGATAATTTGAAATTGGCCATTCCTCTAATTCAATTGGACAATGAGGAAGTTCTCAAAATTTGGGATAAGCTGAGAAGGACTAATCTAATACGTATGATGTAGACATAGGAAATGCTGTTTCAATTTAACAACATCCTTATGGACCTGAGATATTAGGAACTGCCGATGTTGGAGAATCTGATATTTTCTGAAGAAGGGTCCAGACCTGAAACGTCAGCTTTCCTGCTCCTCTGATGCTGCTTGGCCTACTGTGTTCATCCAGCTCTACACCTTGTTATTCTTATAGACCTAACCCTTTAAAGTTGGTACAGGTTCATAAAGATAAAGCAGAAAGTGTAAAAAAATAGATTATGTGGAGAGAAAGAAATAATGTTGAGGGCTGACACTGATGTGTATCAGAAGGCAAAAAAGTTGAGGATGACTGTGAGTGAAATGCTTCGAGAGAGGAATGAGGAGAGCTGCAAGAAGTTTGATCTGTGGAGACCTGTGCAGGACAGAGTATGGATGGGAGGAGTTACATCTGAAAGCATTGTTTCCTTTTGTTCTCATGAGGAACATGAACCCCTTGCAGCACTGAAACCCAATCAGTGAGACATACTCCTATCGCTCACTTCCTCAGCGACTTCCGTTCAAGTCTGTTTGGTTTGGGATGCTTAGAGTTCCTCTATTTCCCAGGAAATATCAGCACTACACACCTTGTAGCCAACAGAAGTTGCAATGTGACAGGAATGTCACATCCAATTCATCTCCTGATATTCCACATTTAGTTATTTGAAGTGTATTAGTTGTCAATTTAAAAAATAATGCTATCACTTTGATATAAAAAAAATAGCAAGTTGCTGTTCTGTTTGAATACAGTGCAATTAATTCTGTTATTCAACAGCATATTAAAGTTCTGTCTAGGATAAGAAATGACAGATGTGCAGTGAAATCAAGGATACTTAGTGAGATCTTATAACAAGAAAGTGAATAAATAATTGCTATACACATGTGGTCCCAGTTTTGTTCACATGTTCCAGCAATTAGTTATAGAACCAGCAGAATGTTTTGTGAGATGATGATTTTTCTTTTACTTCCACTATCTGTTTACCTTGTAATTTCACTTTGACGGCCATCAGCGTTTTTCTCCAATGTTGAATTAAAAAAAAAAGTCAGGCTGCTTCATAGAAAGGTGCACTAATTTTTTTCAGAAAATTCAGTTCAGTGGCCTTGTAATTCCAAGAACAATTTCATCTCTTTTGTTCCTGGCATGATTAGAGAGTATGGGCTGCCAGGTGTGTTACATGATATTTATTCAATAAAATGGCAGAACACGACATGCTTTACAACGAGGACATGAAATTGATGCCTATTGATCAGGACTAGGATAAAAGCACAATAGCTTCTTGCATAATCCTTACAACTGAATTAACTTTCCACCACATTTCTTTTTCTACTCTTGTACTTACCAGCAACACAAAACCATTATTTCTGTGATAGTTTCCTTTCACAGTCTGATCCCTCCGCATTCAACATTTTTGCTAATGTCAGTCCTTCGGAATGCTTGGGACACTGCATACTAATTATTCAAAGATTATATTGTTTTGCACTTTTTCTAAAACAACTCCTCTTTCCTGTTTATGCTCTATTGGGAACCTCTGTGTGCATGTATTGCCTAAAATAACCATTCCAAGCTGCTTCTAAAGAAGAACATGTTTTAAACGTTATCTCAGTGTAAAGCAGGAGGGAATAGAAATATTTCCTCCAGTTCCACAATTAAATTATGCATAGACAAGCATTTTCCAACAACCTCAACCTCACTCCTTCCCAAACCACAATGAATCATACCCTCCTCAATCCCAGACACTGCTATTCCCCTTCCAAACACCACAGTCAAGGCCACTTCTCTCACTCATCCCTTTTATGGACATATTTGAAGATTGCTGCTAGCAATGCTTCAGCCCAAATTTTGAGGCTTTTTCTCTGACAAGTTGTTGGTTTGTTGATAATAAACGCTAAGATCCAACAGGAGACTTATTGAGGTCTTATCCACAAGTGGCTACTCAAGAGTTCAAATGTCAACAGAGTTTCCTCCTCATTCAGTCTGCCTATATAATTCAAACATAAAAATCATAAACACATGTAATGGAAACCATCTTCATTCTCATCATTCCTCATCTAAATCTACCATCCTAACCTTCTGTTCCCTTGTCCTAATACGCTTGTCCTGTTTCTCCTAAAATGTGTCTGTATTATTCACTTTTCTCGCTCCTCGTGGGTGTGAGTTCAACATTCTTATTTTCTTTTGGGTGGAAGTTTTTTTATTATGAATTCCTTGTGAGATTCCTTGCTGACTGTTTTATGTTTTTGACCTCTAATTATGCTGTTCTGCACAAAAGAAACCATTCCTTCTGGAATGGTTTAAACAATTTTAAAAATATTTATTAGGTCACCCGTCAGCCGTTTTTCAAGGAAAGAGGGATGCAGACTGTCAATTCTTTCTTGATATTTTCACACACTCATTTCTTGTCTCAACCTTGCAAATCTTTTTTGCATCCTCTGAAGTGTTTCTGTAACTTATTGATTTTACAGCAATCATAATTGCATGTAATACTGAAAGGGTGGTCTAATCAAAGATTTGAGCATAATATCCTGACCTTTTAATTCTTCCCTTTTACAAATAAAGCCGAGTGTTTTTTTAATGGCCTTGCTAATCTGTGGCATAATCTTTAGTGATTGATGCATTTGTAATCTGACAATTGTTTGTCAGATCTGCAACTTCTAAGTAATAAGTGCACTCCTGACACTTCCTATTAAATAACAATATCTCATATTTATCTGTGTTGGATGGAGGCAGTGCTCATGTCCCATAAATGGATTTGAAAAGTAGCATTATATTTTTGAGAGATTTGCCAAATACACACTGAATGCAATTTACGGTTGGCTGGAGAACTGGCATTCATTGAGGATGACCAACATGAAGTGTTCAGCGTGAGGCCGTTTCAACATTTATAATCCCATTTCCAAAGACAAACAAACCTGGAGAAGTGGCTGCCTCTTATAAAGCACCCACCAGAGCCGAAAATCAATTGAGAGCTTAGGCTTTGGGGAGTGAAGGCAATGTAGAGATGATAGGGAGGGATTGTTGGTTCAAGGAAAAGTGTATCTCAGCACCATCATCGCCACTTCCCAATGTTGGATTCCTTAAGTTTCCCACAGGCTGACCCAGCCACCCATGACCGTGGGAAGTGGCCCTTAAGTGGACAGGTCATGGGTCAATCCACCTGGGGAAGGTTCCAGGATATCTGTCTTGCAACTTCTTTTTTGATTTAATGTCCCCTTATTTCCAAACTTATCACCAGTGGAACATCAAACTCTTCCTTTTTTCTTAAAATATGTGCAATAAATTCTGCCCCTACATATAACTTTTTGGGGTAGTCTTGTTCCCAGTTCAAAGTGCTTTAAATATGGATTATTCTAACATTAGCTCATCTGCTAAATAATTTGAATTAGATCGAAAAGCAGAATTCAGTAAAAACTGTTACAAATTTTGCTCTGAGGGAATTCAATGGATAATTATTGTGGAATTTTTCTAATATTCATTTTGAAGCCTCTCCATATGGGCAATGTGTTTTCAAGCTCTCAATGGCACGCTGATGAGAAATTAAATTTTTAGTAACAGAAGTATAAAGTTATCTAAAATATAGGTTAATTCCTTTGGGATGCAGTTTGCCGAAAGCTAAATATAAACTTGTGCTAGCAGAAATGCTAATACTCTGAGTTGTGAGGTATGTTCTAAAATAAGCTGAGCATTGGCAGCAGGCACTCATAGAGTAAAACAATGCTGCACTAGTGATACTAATGCACTGTTAATGATCTGTCATATAGCTCATGTTTCTGGATCATGTGTCACTAAAATTGTAATGAAAATGTCATCTCATTATTTAGTCAGAATTGTTATAATGCACTGACAGACCAAGAGTGATGCCCTAAATGTGACGAGATTAAGTTTCACTCAGTTTAAAAATAATGCTTTGTGAAATTGAAAGAATCAGTTTGATTTGATACAGCCCATTATGATGGGAACATGATGCCAATTCATTTAAGGAAAAGCCCTACATCAGTCTCCCAGTGTCAACAAAACCTCCCCAAAAGAAGAGAATTCTCCAGTTTGCAACGAGATGTCAATTAGGTTCATTAATTGAACAAATTAAGTCCCACTCTTCCTGAGCCCATTGCAGCTCAGTAATGGCTCAGGGACTGAATGCAAACTGTATTTCATACTTTCCCATGCTTCCCAAAGGTTACCCAACAAAACCTGTTCGGGGTTTTCATTATCTGGCACTCTTTGCCTGATCTAGGGACCCAAAACTGGCAGGACGGGGAGGCCGCCAAACTGTTGACAGGCTCCTCTGCCCATGCCTCCGGCTCCCATTGCACCCATTGATCTCAATACCCAGTGAAGCCCCCTCGATGATCACCATCGCACCCTTGTTTACCTTTGGTCTGGGTTTCCCTGCTGATCCTAATACTCTTGACATATGGCGCTGTGAGCTGGTGAGCAATGGAGAACTGGCAACCTTTAACTCATAGGGGAGGCATTCAAATCCCACCATGGCAGATGGTCAAGTTTGAATTCAATAAATATCTGAAATTAAGAATCTAATGATGACCATGAATCCATTGTTGATTGTCAGGAAAAACCCATCTGGTTCACTAATGTCCTTTAGGGAAGGAAACTGCCATCCTTATCTGGCCTGGCCTACATGTGACTCCAGATCCACAGCAATGTGATTGACTCTTAACTGCCCTCTGGGCAATTAGGGATGGACAATAAATGCTGGTCTAGCCAGCAATGCCCTCATCCTGTGAATGAATCAAGGGGAAAAAAAACATTTACTGTCCTCCAGTTGTCAGGGAACTCTTGGTGGTTAGGACATCCGCCATGGGGAAAGGCCAATGGTTGCAATTTAAATGTTTGAAGATTGCGTTATACTATTTTGCCTCCACAAAGGTACTGATAGAGGTTCCCTCCTACTTCTCTCCCCACTTACTGAGATCTCAATCAGGCTGACTAAGATCTGCTCAGTGAAACTGAGATAGGTGTAGCGATGAATAGGCATACAGAATACACCTAAAATAGTCGTGGGTGTACATATCCATTGGGATAAACTGAACAGATAGGGATGTCCAAAGTTAGTATGACAATATGTTCTCCAACTTTGTTTTTGTGCGTTAAAAGCATTAATGTTCTTATTCACCTCAGAAGGATGAAGCTTTAGAAAAACTATATACCATAATTGAAACGCTGAATTGTCTGCACTTTGTCTGGCATTCTGCGGAATGAGTTATTTTGTTGCTAAACATCATCCATTAGAGGAGATTCGGCATTTATTACTGGATGCCATGAGACTCATGAATACTTGGATCCTAAAAATATGTTGTGAATGTGATTATAATGAGAGAAGAATCCAATTGGAATGGAAATGCAATTACCTGTAACAACTTGGAAGAATTGATTTGGACCTTCGTTTATCAATGTAAGGACATTGGAGGCATCAACTGAACAGGGTGGAACACGCTACTTTCAAAAAAGGTTCGAGCCAATACATCTCATCACTGGAGGATGTTTCAACAGGAATTAAGCCATTTTCAGGTAGACATGATGGGACATTGTCATTGTTTTTACATCTTACTTTTAAAAGGCATGTTATAAAATTAAGTTTCCTGCACTTCATCAAAATTAGATATCATAGTCTTGGTGATTTAAAAGCAGTTAGGTAATGGTACAGGTTTTGATGGGAATGAAGCGGTAATTCTCAAATTGAAATGACTTTGATGACATGGAGAATTTAGGTGCCCTTTAGCAAAAAGAGTGGCATAGTGGCTCAAAGGTCAGCACTGCTGCCTCACAGCATCAAGGTCCTGGGTTCAATTCCACCCTCAAGTGACTGTCTGTGTGGAGTTTGCACATTTTCCCTGTGTCTGCATGGGTTTCCTCCAGGTGCTCCAGAGTCCAAAGATGTGCAGGCTAGGTGGATTGGCCATGCTAAATTGCCCATAGTGTTCACAGATGAGTGGATTAGAGGGGTGGGTTGCTCTGAGTGTCTGTGTGGACTTACTGGGCCAAAGGCCTGTTTCCACACTGTAGGAATTCTTATATTTATGTATAAGAAAAATTACTGAAATTGCTACAGTTAATAATTGGCAAACAAATGATATTAGGAACACAATAACATGTTACAGTGTATATTTATTACTTTGTCACAATGAATTTTAAATATAGTTGCAGTCATGCAGCAACTTTCAGACAATTTATGGATATGTTAAGCAATAATAACAAGAACCAAAATGCAACAAGTATCAGAAGGAAGCATGAGGAAGTACTAAAGGTCAGCAATCAAAATCAATGTCTTCTTTAAAATAAATAAGGAACGTGGTGATACAAGGCAAGTGTAAAATGCGTTTTACTTGAATAAAAGAATTCAGAAAAAATACGAATGAACTAAAGATTACAAATAATGATGATTTTCAAAAGAAGGTTCACAAACTTATATTCAGTATCAGTGGCACAGGCAAAAAGGTTGACTCGAGAATTGCAAGCTCTCTAGTGCTCAGAGGAAGCTGCAAGGCAAAAGTTGGGCTCGAACATTGTAACCTGCTTTTTGACCTAAACATTCTACAATATTTTTTGTTATTCATTTATGGGATGTGTGTACTTTGGGACTAGAGCAACCATGGAAGTGTCTTCTTTGACCTTGGACTGGTCTGTTTTTTATGCCCAGTTCTATTTGTCTCAGTCTCCTTAGTGCTGATTCAGTTTGTAAATGTTTATGTGCTCTACTCTACCAATAACGTTTTGTAGGCAAGATAAAGCAATTGAAGCTCTATTTTTACACTATGTACATTACTACAGCCCTAGTTAGAACTTTGTCTCTCTGAGGATAGACTTTTCTTTCTCTCAGTCTTCATCTCAGACTGTCTTGCTCCTATCATGATTTCATCCTTAGTGACATCGTAAACTGACTTCCATTAATCATTATAGAGTCATAGAGTGATGCAGCATGTAAACAGACACTTCAGTCCAACCAGTCCATACTGAACATAATCCCAAGCTAAACTAGTCCCACCTGCCTGCTCCTGGTGCATATCCCTCCAAACCTTTCCTATTCATGTATTTATCCAAATGTCTTTTAAACATTGTAATTCTGCCCACATCCACCAATTCCTCAGGAAGTTCATTCCACATATGAACCACACTCTGTGTAAAAAAATTGCTCCTCATATCTTTTTTTAAATCTCTCTCCTCTCATCTTAAAAACGTGCCCCCTAGTCTTGAAATTTCCCATCCTAGGGAAATGACAACTACCATTAACTCCACCTATACACCTCATTATTTTGTAAACCTCTACAAGGTTGCCTCTCAACCTCCTATGCGCCAATGAAAAATGTCTCAGCCTTTCCAGCCTTTCTTTAGAACTCAAACCTTCCATATCCAGCAACATCCTAGTAAAACTCTTCCGAACCCTCTCCAACTTAATAATATCCTTGCTATACCTGGGCAACCAGATCTGGACACAGTACTCCAGAAGAGGTTGCACCAATGCCCTGTACAACCTCAACATGACTTTCTAACTCCTATACTCAAAGGACTGAGCAACGAAGGCAAGCGTGTTAAATGCCTTTTTAACCATCCTGTCTATGTGTGATGCAAACTTCAAAGACTTATGTACCTGAGCCCCCAGGTCCCTCTGTTCTACAACATTACCCAAGGCCCTACCATTAATTGTATAAGCCCCACCCTTGTGTGTTGTACTAAAATGCAATACCTTGCATTGTTCCAGATTGAGCTCCATCTGCCATTTTTCAGCCCATTGACGCATTTGAAAATGATCCCTTTGTAATCCTAGAAAACCTTCTTCACTGTCTACTATGCCACCAATTTTGGCTTCATCCACGAACTTATTAATCGTGCCGTTTATATTCTCATCCAAATCATTTATATAAACAGCAAATAAAAGAAGACCCAAAACCGATCCCGGTGGAATACCACTGGTGACATGACTCCAGTCCGAAAATCAGTCCTCCACCACTCGTCTCTGTCACCTACTGTAATGTCAATTCTGCATCCAATTGGCAAGGTCACCCTGAATCCTGCGTAACCTAACAACTAATTAGTCTACCACAAGGAACCTTTTCAAAGGCTTTATTAAAGTCCAAGTAAACAACGTCTACTGCTCTGCCCTCATCAATCTTTTCAGTAACTTCCTCAAAAACTCAATCAATTTTGTGAGGCACAGTTTTCCTTGCACAAAAACAATGCTGACTATCTCTAGTCAATTTTTGCCTCTCTACATGCCCATAAATCCTACCTTTTAAAATCACCCCCAACAATTAATTCCACAGTGAGTATTGCTAGCAAGACATGTATTTCTTATCTATCCTCAGTTGCCCTTGAGAATGTAATGAGAAGCTGTCATCTTGAATGGCTATAGTCTATATGGTGCATGAAGGAAGCTCCAAGGTTTGACCCAATGACAAAGAAGCAATGATGATACAGCTTCAAGTCAGGATGGTGTGTTTCTTGAAGCAGAAGTTGCAGGAAGCGGTGCCCCCACTTCTGCCCTTGTCCTTCTAGGTGATAGAGATCATGTGTTTTGAAGATACTGACAAAGAACATTGTTGATTGTCACCCTTACATGTGGATTGAAAACAGTAACTCTCAGCATGTCAATGGTGATAGATTCAGTGATGATAATGTAAATAATGTGGACACGTGTAGAAAAAGAGAGAAAAAGATTTTCATATTTGAGGATGATCATTGATAGCACTTGTAAAGACTAAATATTCTTTGCTGAGCCTAAGTATTGTCCATTTTGTGTGATGTTTTATGGATAGAATATGTGTACATTTAAATGACATGCTCATGATATGATCACTGTGCCATAGCATGTGACCTGAGGGTAAAGAGGTCTCAGAATCAATCTTAATTTCCAACATTTGAACCATGACATGCTGATTAAAGTATGTTACTATTATAATGGAAAAGCTTAATGTTAACCAGCTTATTGTTAACCCAAACATGGATGTGCCTGTGAATGTAGTCATTGAATATATTAGTCAACTGTAACAAACATTTCTTAGATCTTTAAATACGATTTTGCCCCATTTTAATTTATTAGGTTAATGGAGATAATGGAAGCATTGTCATTTTAGGGAAAAAAAAATGTCCTGCTGTGTCAAAGTGCCCATTATGATCAGTATTGTGACCATCTATTAAAAACAGTCCATAAAATCAGAGATAGTAGGAACTGCAGACGCTGGAGAATCTGAGATAACAAGGTGTAGAGCTGGATGAACACAGCAGGGTGAGCAGCATCAGAGGAGCAGGAAAGCTGACGTTTTGGGCCTGAAGAAGGGTCTAGGCCCGAAACATCAGCTTTTCTGCTCCTGTGATGCTGCTCGGCCTGCTGTGTTCATCGAGGTCTACACCTTGTTATCTCCATAAAATCAGAGGTAGATATTTAGAAACCTTTTATTGTAATGCCCTCATGAGATGTGGATTTTGCTGGCTAGGCTGGCATTTATTTATCATCCTTAGTTGGTCTTGAGAAGGTTGTGGTGAACTGCCTTCTTGAACTGCTGTAGTCCATGGTAGACCCACAATGCTATCAGGGAGGGAATTACAGAATTTTGACCCAGCAACAGTAGAGGAATGGAGATATATTTCCAAGTCAGGACAGTGAGTAGTTTGGAGGGGAACTTGCAGGTGATGGTGTTCCCATACTTTTGCTGCCTTTGTCCTTCTAAATGGTAGTGATCATGGATTTAGAAGGTGCTGTCTAAGGATCTTTGGTACATTCCTACAGAGCATCTTGTAAATAGTGCATATAGTAAATGGTAAATAGGGAGCAAATGTTTGTGGATGTAGTGACAATCAAGCGAGCTGCTTTATTCTGGATGGTGTTAATCTTCTTGAATGTTGTTGGAGCTTCACCCATTTAGGCAAGTGGGGAGTATTCCATCACACTCCTGACTTGAACTTGTATTTAGTGATAACTTGCTCAGTGTAGCATTCCAATCTTCTGACCTGCTGTTGTAGCCATTGTGTTTATGTCCAGTTCAGTTTCTGGTCAATGGTAATCCCCAAGATGTTGATGGTGGAGGATTCAGTGATGGTAATTGCATTGAATGTCACAAAGCAATGCTTAGATTTCCTCTTATTGGAGATCATCATTGCCTGGCATTTGTGTGGCATGAATGTTATTTGTCATTTTTCAGCCCAAACCTGAATATTGTCCAGATCTTGCTGCATTGCTGCATTTGGACACTGACTGCTTCAGTATCTGAGGAATGGCGAAAGGCATTGAACATTGTGCAATCATCAGCGACTATCCCTACTTCTCACCTTATGACAGAGGCAAATTCAATGATGAAGAAGCTGAAGATTATTGAGCCTAGGACATTACCCTGAGGAACACCTGCAGAGATGTCACGGAACTGAGATGACTGATCACCAACAACCTTAACCATCTTCCTATGTGTCAGGTATGAATCCAACCAGCAAAGAGCATTTTTCCCTGATTCCCATTCATTCTAGTTTTGATGGGGCTCCTTGATGTCAGACTTAGTCAAAGCAACCTTGATGCCAAAGGCTGTCTCTTTCACCTCACGTCTGAAATTCAACTCTTTTGACCATGTTTGAGCAAAGGCTGTAATAAGGTCAGGAGCTAAGTGGCCCTAGTGGAACCCAAACTGGGTGTCAGTGAGCATAGCATGGTAAGTGTCTGGAATCTGCTGTCTGATGAGGTGGCAGAAGCTGAAACATAGATTTCCATGAGGCATTAAAAATGCCCCATAGAGTTCCAAAGCAATCTAGGTGCTATAGCTCATAAGTGACTAAAGGTTAGCATGCACATACAGCAAGTGGTAGGAAGCTTTTGGAATGTTGTGCCTTTATTATGAATGGAACTGAACATAAAAATAGGGACCTTAGGCTTCAGTTGTTCAGGGCATTGTAACTCAAACACTATGTGCATTTTGAGATAACAAGGTGTAGAGCTGGATGAACACAGCAGGCCAAGCAGCATCATAGGAGCAGGA
>NC_063332.1:92129509-92143898 GCF_021869965.1 Rhincodon typus | reverse complement strand
GAAATTGTGTCCACCTTCCTGGGATTCGCCCCAGGCTGCTGACGCCTGTCGGGAAGCAGAACTGACAGCTGTTGTTAGGTCTTGACAACACTTAAGCAAGGGGTCAGTCACTGAGTAAAAGGGGGAGCGATCCCCATAAAGGTGGCACAGTGGCTAGCACTGCTACCTCACAGCACTAGGGACCCGGGTTCGATTCCAGCCTCAGGCGACTGTGTGGAGTTTGCACATTCTCCCCGTGTCTGCGTGGGTTTCCTCCCACAGTCCAAAGATGTGCAGGTTAGGTGGGTTGGCCGTGCTAAATTGCCCATCGTGTTCAGGGGTGTGTAGATTAGGGGGATGGGTCTGGATGGGATGCTCCAAGGGTCGGCGTGGACGTGTTTGGCCAAAGGGCCTGTTTCCACACTGTAGAGATTCTATGTGTCTGTGTAGGTAACAGAGGACATCTGCAAAAGGCCACAGTCATTCTTAGATTTAGCCCAGATGGGGTAATCATGGTTGTCGGATGGACTAGGTGACGCGGCTGTTGTTAAAATGAATGGATGAGTTTATCTGTGTGAGGACATCCATTCCTAAGACGGACTGTTGGACTGGGCCAACCCACAGGGACGACAATTTCATAAGGGCCCAGTATGGCCAGGACGGGTAAAGTCTTTGACATGCCAGTACCAATGGCCATCCTGTTCCCTACATCCAAAGGTAAATGAGGTGCTTCAGTCAAAGGGAGGCATTTCAATTCAGTCTCTGTGTCTAGGAGACAGTCAATTTCTCTATGGCCTATCCCCACTCGTACGTAGCAGCCATCACTTCGCTCTTCTAAGGCTGCACATAGAGGGGCCAGCAGGGAGGGGAGAGTGGCTCTAGCCTTTTGTGACATGATTGATGAAGCAGTCCAGCAACATCGCCTGATCCCTCACTGTCAGGGAATTCCAACTGGAACAGTTTTGGGCAGGGGTGCCCCCTTTTTGATGTTTGCCCTTCTGTCTGTAATTCTTCCCCCAGTGGCCATCACGGCCGCATTTAAAACAGCATCCGGGGTGTTTATCAGGATTACCCTCAGGATTAGGGGAGGGGGCTGCCGCTTGCATAACCCACAATTTAGATTACTTATCCCTTTCCAAATGGCTGCCTTCATTATTCAGGAAGGCTAAATCATGTCTGGACTCATACTCCCAATCTCTATGTTGGAGCCTCAGCATTTTGGAGAGTTCAGGCTTTAAGCCAGCAACAAAGGCTGCTTTGACGGGAGGATGGGTTTGCCCCTTTACTCCCTCTGGGATGTGTTTGTGGGCTAAGCCCGAATGTTCAATCCAGGTGTCAGTAAATCTTTCAGCAAAATCCCTCACGTCCTCAGAACCTCTTTGCTGGAAAGATGATATTTTTGTCCAGTCACTTTTTAGGGGCACCACATTCATGTAGCCAATTGCGGAGGGCTTCCCATCCCTTCTCCACATCCTGGTCATTTTGTCCCAGCCTGTCCTCTACCTCCCTAAACAATCGTGCTCCAGCTGTGGAACCTACCATGGCTGTAAGAATTTGGACTCCATCTAATGGATGGAGACAGTAAATGTTTTTGAGTTTCTCCAATTCTGATCAGGTTTTGTGTCCTCCCTTTTTTGGTGGTGGCAGTTCTTTAGGCCATCTTTCGACCAATTTGGGGTCAGGAGGTTCATAGAGAACTCACTTCCTAAAATCATATCGGGTTCTGCCCGTCGGTTCACCATCTGCAACTGTATCAGTTTCCTTACGGCCTTTAGTCCGTGCGTATCGGACTGGTCATATCTGGGCTGAGGGCTCCTGTCCTTCCTCTTCGGGATCAGAATCTGAGACGGGCACTAACGGGGTGTTGGGTCTGCTTGGTTGGGGAATGATCATTGGGCAGAAGTCTGCAAATAGGGCCACGATATGGTCCTCTGCCTGATTTAAAGTGTTCAATTTCCTTTTATGCCTTTGTCAGTTCTTCTTTCGTAGATTTTAATACACGACAGACATTAAACAATTGATCTTTAAGGCTATTATTTTCTCTGCCATGATTTGACTTATCAAAGACTTCCTGTCTTTGTCTTAGTTGTTGCATGACACACAGGGACTAAGGGATTCATTTTTTATCCCTGAGTCAGGTTGTTTCTCGCCAGACTTGCTTTATATCATCCAGGATTGTTCCATGGAGGTTCCATATTTCTTTGAGATTTCAATTAGGGTTGAAGAGAAGTTGAATTGTCACTGGATGTATTCTTTTAGATTTTGTAAAAGTTCCCTCTCCGATATATCTGGCTGTGGGCGCCCATTCTTTACTGTAGTTGGTATTTTCTGGGCCATTATTGCCACTCTCTTGTGTCTCTCAGCTGTGAATTCTTATAGATAATTTTTACCAAATTACCAGCAAAAGATGTCTCCCTTTAAGTAGAATTCACTGTAAGTAGATTCATGGCGTGTTTTGGATCATGTTGGACCGGGCTTTCTGTAAAGAAGGGGTCTGGCCTTCACCTGAGGACTTTTAGGAAAAAGGAGTCCGTACCACACTGTAGAGCAAAGCAACAACTGTGTGGAAAGCGGACCCGTTCCTGTGATCCTGCCAACTATGCCAGGTTGTTGAGGTTCTTCTTGTACCGCAAACTTGAGTGAGAGATAGAGAGACGGTAAAATGGCCTACAGTTGTCTTTATTCGGAGAGCTTGCTGTTACATGGTCCTGAGCTTAAGCTTGAGCTGGAACTCTCTCTCTCTTCCTCTTTTCTCTCTCTCTCTCTCTTACAGACAGTAGTTGTGCCTTCTTCTTATACCCGAATGTACCAGATACAAAGTACTACACCCTTCAAATCCTTGATATAATCAATAAAGGGTTTTTACACAGGGTGGTCTTATTGTAATTCTTTAACAACTAGTATCCGTTTCCCTTAAGGGGTTTGTTTGTCCTATCGGGACAGGTGCTTGAAAATGACGTATAGATAACTGCTCGAAACTTTAACCCTGATACAATTACGTTTCTCTGATACAATTAAGTTTCTTTTAACTCTTTCCTGCCCTGTGGGTTTCTGCTGAACCCCACAATTTGATAAAGAAAAAGAAGGAAGCATATGTCTGGTAAAGCACAGCAAAAATAGGGGAAGCCCTTCAAAAGTATAGAGAGTGTAGGAGGTTGCTTAAAAAGGAAATTAGGACGGAAAGAGGGGGCCACAAAATATTTTGGCAAATGGTATCAAGGAGAACCCCAAGGTTTTTTTATCGTAAGAGTAGGAGAATAACCAGGTAAAGAGTGGGACCTGTTAGAGACTAAAGGGGCATCTTGTGTATGGAGCTAATAGATATGAGTGAGATCGTAAATGAATATTTCTCATCTGTATTCACAGAGGGCGTACAGATGCATAAATCCCAGGTGCCTGATGAGATGTATCCCAGGCTGCTATGGGAAGCAAAGGAGGAGATTTCTGGGGTCTTGGTGGAGATATTGAGTACTTCACTGGCCGTGTAATTACAGACCAGTTAGTCTGACATCAGCGGTAGGGAAATTATTGGAATAAAATTCTGAAGACTAGGATTAATCAATACTTGGAAAGCAAGTGATTGATCAGGTATAGTCAGCACAGATTTGTTGCAGGGAGATCCTGCACGATTAATTTAGTTGAGTTCTTTGAAAATGTGACTAAATATATTGATGAGGGTAGTGCAGTTGATGTGGATTACGTGGACTTCAGTAAGGCTTCAGACAAGGTCCCACATAGAAGGCTGGTCCAAAACAAAAGAGTCCATGGGATCTAAGGCAAGTTGGCAAACTGTATCCAAAACTGGCTTGCAAATAGGAGGCACAGGTTAATGGTGGAGGGTTGCTTCTGTGTTTGAAAACCTGTGACCAGCAGTGTACCACAAGGTTCAGTGCTGTTGGTAATTTACATTAACGACTTAATGTGAATAAAGAAGATATAATTAGTAATATTGCATGTGACATGTATGTTGGTGGTGCTGTTGATAGTGAGGAGGATGGTCTCAGGCTACAGTCTTCATTGATCAACTGGTAAATTAGGTAGAGCAATAGCAGATGGAATTTAATCCTGACAAGTGTGAGGTGATGCACTTTGGGAGGTCTAATGAGGGAAGGGTGTACACTATGAATGGTAGGTCCCTAGAGAGTCCTAATGAACAAAGGGTCCTTTGTGTACAGGGCCATAGATCCTAGATTTTGTCAGCACAGGTAGACAGATTGGTGAAGAAGGCATATGGGATGCCCGCCTTCATTAGTCAAGGAGTAGAATATAGAAGCAAGGAATACTTGTTGCAACTTCATAAAATATTTTCAAGTCATAGATGAAATACTATCTGAAGTTCTGGTCACCAAACATGATTGAATTGGAAAGGATGCGGAGGAAATTCACCAGGATGATGCCTGAGGTGAAAGGCCTCAGTTATAAGGAAAGACTGGACTGGCTGGGTTTCTTTTCCCTGGAGCAGACGAGGCTGAGGAGGAACCTGACTGAGGCATTAAAAGTTATGAGAGGTGTAGGTCATGCAAATATTTTCCCAATGACAGACATGTCTAAGACTGGAGGGCATATGTTTAAGCTGAGGAGCAAGTGATTTACAGGTGATCTAAGAAAGAATTTTTTCACTCAGAGGGTGGTAGAAAGATGGAACATGCTGCCTGAAAGGGTGGTAGAAGCAGATATTCTCACAACATCTGAATGGGCACTTAAAATGCCAGGGCATGGTAGGCTATGAACCAAGAGCAGGTAAATGAGATTAGTACAGTTTGATGTTTATTGGTCAACGTTGACATAGCGGGCTGAAGGGCCTGTTTGTATGGTATATTACTATTTGACTAAATGCTATTTAAATGGTGAAAGACTGCAGTAAGCTTCAGCACAAGGAGGTTTGGGAATCCTTGTGCATGAATCACAAAAACTAGCATCCAAGTTCAATGGGGAATAGGGAAGACAAATGGAATGGTGGCCTTTATTTCAATGAATTGGAGAATAAAACTAGGGAGCTTTTGCTAAAATGATACAGAGCACCGGTCAGGCCATAGCTGGAATACTGCAAACAGTTTCGACCCTTATTTGAGGAAACAATGCACTGGCATTGGAGGCTGTCCAGATCGAGGATAGACTGTCTCATGAGGTTGGGCCTGTGTTCATTGGAAATTAGGAGAATGAGACACGAGAGAGATAGGTTATTAATTAATAAGGAGATCAAGAGTAATGGCGAGAAGGCAAGAAAGTGGCATTAACATACAAACGAAGAACAAGAAAAGACCACTCAGCCCTTCAAGCCTGCTCCACCATTCAATAAGATCATGGATGATCCAATGTTATCTACATTCCTGTATATCCCCAATAATCTTTCATTCCCTTAGTAACCAAGCGTCTATCTACCTTTGCTGAAAATAATATTTGATGATTCTGCATCCACTGCATTTTGAGGAACTAAATTTCAAAGACTGGCAACCCTATGAGAGAGAACAAAAATGTTTTCTCTTTTGTATTTTAAGTGGGCACCCCCTTATTTTTAAATAGTGACCCTAGTTCTAGATTTTTTCTCACAAGAGGAAACATCTTTTCAACATTCACCTAGTCAAGTCCCCTCAGGATCTTATATGTTTCAAATAATTCTCCCCTGACTCTTCTAAACTTCAGAGGATACAGGCCTGGCCTATCATAAAGCAATCTGCTCATTCCAGTTATTAAGCTAGAAAATGTTCTCTGAACTGCTTCTAACACATTAACATTCTGCCATAAGTATGGTGACCAGTCCCGTACACAGTACTCCAGGTACAGCCTCACAAATGCCCTATATAACTGAAGCATAGCCTCCCTAGTCTTGCATTAATTTCCCCTTGTAATAAAACATAACATTCTATCAGCTTGCTGTACCTGGAGACCAACCTTCTGTGATTTATGCACCAAGACACCCAGATCTCTCTGCTTCTCAGAGATCTGCAACTTCTTATCATTTAAATAAAATGCTTGTTTTTTTTCACTCTTTCTGCCAAAGTAGATAATCTCACACTTTTCCACATTGTTCTCTACATGTCAGATCTTTACCCACCCACTTAACCTGTCTATATTCCTTTGTAAGCTCTTTTTGTCTTCTTCACAACTCAATTTGCACCTATGTTTGTGTCATCAGCAAGTTTAGCTATCATATGTTCAATCCCTTTATCCATCTCATTTATATGAATTGTAAAAAGTTGAGGCCCAGCACTGACCCACTCATGACATCCTGCCTGCCTGGAAATGACATCCTTAATCCTCTTCGACCTGGTTGTTTCCTCTCCACCTATCCTCTCCTCTATCCCTCTTCTATCCGCCTCCCACTCTCTCCCTATTTATTTCAAAACCCCCTTCCCCTCCCCCTTTTCTGATGAAGGTTCTAGGCCCGAAACGTCAGCCTCTCTGCTCCTATGATGCTGCTTGGCCTGCTGTGTTCATCCAGCCCTGCACCTTGTTGTCCTTAATCCTAGTCTCTGCTTCCTGCTGGCAAACCAAGCTTCTATCCATTCCAATATGTTACCCTTATATCATGAGCTTTTACTTTCCACAACATATTTTGATATGGCTCCTTATCAAATTCCTTTCAGAAATCTAAATGCAATACATCTACTGGTTCCCCTTTATCAAATTGAAAATGATCAAATCAGCCATGATCTCAATGAATAGTGGAACAGACTCGATCTGCTACTTCTGCTTCTATTTCTTATAGTCTTATGGCAGATCAGAAGAATGGACAGGGTATTAAAAAAGCACACAGCAAGGATTTATTGAAAGACAAAGGAGAGAGAATTAGTTTATGAGGGAAAGCTACCGAGCAGTACCAAGGTAGACAGCAAGAATTTATAGATATTTAAAAATAGAACAGTGTTCATTAAGTGAGTATTGCTGCTATAGGAAGGGAGTCAAGGGAATTGGTCATGGAAAATAAGGAGGTGGCTGATGAAGTAAACAGGTATTTTCTTCTGTCCTCACGATAGATAATATTGGTAACCTTCCAGGTAAGCTCTTAATCAAGAAATAGAAGAAATCGAGGAAATCTGAAAGATCACAGTCACCAGAAAAGTGGTACTCAGTAAATAGTTGGATTGGCTAACAAGATTCTGAGTCCTAATGGACTTCATCCATGGGCCTTAAAATGTGGCTCATGGGATATTTATGCATTGGCTTTAATTTTTCAAAATTTTCCAGATCTGGGCAATGTTCCACTGGATGAAAAGACAGCACAGGTAACTCCTTTATTCAAAGAAAAAGAGATGCAGAAAGCAGGAAATTTCAGGACAAGTAGCTCCAATATCTGTCATGGGGAAGATGTTAGAAACTCTGATTAAAGAGGTTATAGCAGAGCACTTTGAGAACTTCAAGGTAATTAGGCAGAGTCAACATGGATTTATGAAAGATGAATCATATTTATCCAATTTGTTGGAGTTCTTTGAAGGAGTAACATTTGCTGTAGATAAAGGAAGAACAGTGATGTACTGTACTTAGAATTCCAGAATGCAAACCGACATCAAATGAGAGAGGTAATGTCACTGGGCTAGCAAAAGGGTCTCAGACTAACATCCTAGGATCACGTATTTAGCCCCATCATGGCAGGTGGTTAAATTTGAATTCAATATTAAAATCTGAAATTAAGAGGCTACCTTAATGGTGACAATTGTTGATTGTCGTAAAAAATGCATCTGGTTCATTAATGTCCTTCAGGGAAAGAAACTGTCATTCTTACCTGATTTTGCATACATGTGAGTCCGAAAGCTCAGCAACATGAATACCTCTTAACTACCTTTTAAATGGCTGAGCAAGTCACACAGCTGGAGAGTAATTCAAAAAATACTGGCATTGTAGATGGAATACATTGTGGGAAAGTGTGGTGTTTTACACTTTAGCAGGAAGAATGGAGGCGTAAACTATTGTCTATATAAGGAAAGGCTTTGGAAATCTAAAGCACAAGGGAGTTTAGAAGTCCTAGTACTCTCAAAGTTACCATGCAGGTTCACTTGGCAGTTAGGAAAACAAATGCAATGTTAGCATTCACTTCAAGAGGCCTAGACTACAAAAGCATTTGGGATATTGTGAACATTTTTGGACCCTGTATCAAAGGAAGGTTGTGCTCGTGTTGGAGGGGGTCCATAGGAGATTTACAAGAATGATCCCAGGATGAAGGATTTGTTGTATGAGGAGTGGTTAAGGACTCTGGGCCTGTACTTGATAGAGTTTAGAAGGATGATGGGCATCTCATTGAAACTTATAGAATACTGAGAGACCTGGATAGAGCGGATCTGGAGAAGATGTTTCCACTAGTAGGAGAGACTAGGATCAAAGACACAGCCTCAGAGTGAAGGGATGACCTTTTAGAACTGAGATGAGAAGGGATTTCTTCAGCCAAAGGGTAGTTAATCTGTGGAGCGCATTGTCCCAGAAGGCTGTGGGATCAAACCATTGAGCATATTTAAGGTAGAGATAGATTAGTTCATAATTAGCAAGGGGATCAAAAGTTACAGGAGAAACAGGAAAATGGGATTGAGAAATAAATCAGCCATAATCAAATGGTGAAGCAGTCTCGATGGGCTGAATGGCCTAATTTTGCTCCTATATCTAATGGTCCTATTGAACCATTGAAAGAATAAAAAGAGATTATTGTATAAAACATAAGCTGTAGGGAATAACATATTGACACAAATAGAAAATTAGTTAACCGACAGAAAACAGAAGTGGGCTTAAATGAGTTATTTTCTGATTGTTTTTGAATTGTGTGTCACAGAGATTAGTGCTGGATTCTCAACTTATTACAATTTATATAAATGACTTAGTGAAGGTCTGAAAGACAGTTGTTAATTTGCTTGTAAAACAATGATAGTTGGAAAGCAAATGATGAAGAGAACATGAAATTGCTGCAGAGGGATATAGATAGGTGAGCAAAGATCTGGCGAACGAGGAAAAATAACAAATGAGAAATTATTTTTAAAAATAGCAAAGAGCAGAATTTTTTCGGGATTGGAGAGATGTGGGCTGTGTTGAGATCACAGGTGCGGGCTTTGGGCCATCTTAGATTCAAGAAACAAGTCATGCATCTGCATCACCCCATCCAGCAGGGCCTCCTGGATCCCCACCCCCAACCCCCCCGCCCCCCCCCCCCCGCCCCCGCCCCCGCAAAACAGCATTTCGAGTTCTTTTTGTCAGTCAAATCTGGCAATGTCAAAAACCATGCAGGGCAGCTCCAGACTGCCAGGGCTTATGTGGGTGCACAATATGCCTCTAAAGCTGGTGCAGGCACAAGTAATGCTGGCCCTTTGGCAATAGCAGGTGAGTGGAGAATTGTTCTGGCAGCAACATGTGTGAAAACAGGTTGGAAAAGGATATGAGTGATGCCATAGGAATTTAGACAAAAAAGTGAGATTCAGCCCATGTCATTTATGTGGAGAGAATGATTAAAGAGTTATGAGATCCATTATTTTCTCATGGACAAATGACAAAAGCTTGGTACACAGACAGAGTAAAACAATTGGAAAATTCATAAAATGCTACCGTTTATTGTAAGGGTAATTAAATACAAAAGTAAAGAGGTGATACTCTAGCTATACACAGTGTATACTTCCATATCAACACGTATGGAACACTATGGACAGTGTTAGTCCCCATATTTACAGAAGGCTGTAAATGTATGAATAAGTTTGAAAAACGCTAATAAGATTAATACATGGAATAGGCAAACTGCCTTATAAGGACAGATTGAACAGGCTAGACATTGACCTGCTGGACGTTGGATGAATACGAGATGGCTGGATTGAAACGAGACCAGCAGAGCTTTTGATATGGTCATGTGGAAAGGATTCTAAAAGATTCTTAAATTACGGATTACTGTTTAAAAATAAAGGGTCACAAATTTAGCCAGAAATGAAGGGAAATATTTTCTCTGAGAGTGTAGTGAGTGCGCAATACTTTTTCTAATTTCTTTAACAGTGCATGGAGTCTCGAGGTCTCTGCATGTTAGTGACCTGTTTCTTGATTCTGTGGAATCCCATAGCCCCTTACCTGATTCTTTGATCTCAGCACAGTCAGGGGTGAATGTGTCAGCTCATTGACAGACCTGCACAGATCTTCAGAGGAACCAGAGGCTATGCTGCCACACAACATTGTGTGAGGTCTCTCTTCTTGAAAGGCAGTGGAAGTAGAGTCTTGGAATATTTTTAAGATAGAGGTAGATACATTCTTCCTTACCAGGAGGATGAAAGATTATTATGGGAGGCAGACACTTGGGGTGATCAGATTCAACATGAATCTATTGATGGGCAGAGCAGGCTTGAGTGGCCAGTTCCTGCTTCCAATTTGTAGGTATTTTTATCCATCCTCAATTTGACTTGAAACTGTATCTCCTGATCCAGAGGGAGGGTCATTACCACTGCACTATAACGATCTTAAGTTGTATATTTGCATGCCCATACATGCCTGTGCTAATGTGACTAATATTTCATTACTGAGATGTAATAAATTACATCTTCCAATCTATGATAAGACCCTTGTCTGCTGAGACATATTCATGATCCATCCCCCACCGTAGACTACTGAACAACCACTTACTCCAGTATAGGAAGGAGGATTGATGGTCAGACTCGACTCAGTGCATATGCCACTGAAGCTTGGTATTTAGGCATTGCTTCATTTACAACATGGTGACAACAATGAGCTTTTCATCAGTTATGACACACAGGTCTAATCTAACCCGGCTCTGAACATTGAAGGCTATGGTGAGATGAGTGATTGAATTGGACAAAATTGTTGCCTTGACATTGAGGTCACCTTGCCGCAACTTCTCCAGTTTGTTCGAGCAACGTGGGTGAGATTCTTGCCAGGGAGAAGTGGGTTCCCAAATGATTCTCATTATCACTTGTCAAATAGTTTGTTGACAGCCTGACTCATGGCAGGCTGTGATCTTACCAAACTCACCTTAACAACTATCAGGGAAAATCAGCATGGAAACCACAGTGTCTTCTTGGTGTGTTCAACGCATTGCTTGTTCCAAAAGACCTCCATATTGGACACCAGGTACTAACATCCTGGGCATGCACCAAACACAGCCCTGTCTTGAATTGCCTTTTTGCATTTTTCTCCCCTTCAGCCAGAAATACCTGTCTCATATTAATAATACTGCTGTCTGCTTTATTTCCTTAAATAAGAGAGAGACCGTTATTATTGAAGATGAAAGTGGGTGGCACAACTATTACTGTTGGTCCTGACTGAGTAAATAGATGACACGGAGGGCATGCAGGGTTAGTGTGTTCATAGTTTGGTCTGGATGAGGTGAGTGGGGAAGAAGTTGCATGCATCTCTTAGATTTGGGAGAGCACGAGCCTTAGTCGGGGTTAGTGCAGTAATGGAAATAGAATGAGTATGAAGTGTAGGAGAGACATCATTGTACTTACATAGTGGAGGAGAGAGGACAGCGACATTCTTCCCACAGTGCTGGACCTTCCTTCAGATGGCTGAAACTGCTTCAACACAGGTAGCAACCTGGTACCAGGCTGCCATGATCTGGTGATGTGGTCTGCAGTGCTCATCCTGGAGGAAGAGTAGGCCCAGTCTTTGCACTATCCCATCCAGCAGGATCTCCAGGACCATTCCAAAAAGGAGGGCAAGGATTTCCCTCTGTCGGCAAAATCTGGAGCAAATGTGCAAGTCAGCCCCAGTGCTTGTCCAGCTGCACATTGACGTTTTAAAGAAATGCCGGTCATTTCTGGGATCTCCAGTGAGTGGAGATTTGCTCCGGGTATGGCATCAGCTAAGATGAGGTGGAAATAGAATGTCTTTCTTGCCACAAGGGCTTGACAGGTAATTAGATTGGTGACAACAAAGACAGAAATTGCTGGAGAAACTCAGCAGGTCTGGCAGCATCAGTGAAGAGAAAGCAAAGTTAACATTTTGAGTCTAGTGAACTCTCTACTGAACTGATCGTAGGTAGGCAAAGGTGGTATATGTGCTGGTGACAGGAGTTTGATAAGATACAGTAAGAAAATTTACTCTGCCTTTCTGCCAAAATCAGTTCATCAAGCTCAATATGACTCACACTTAGCCAAAAATGGTCAATTCTGCCCATGCCATCATCATACGGTGGAGAATTTATTTGCAGAATGACAAGCTTACACAGATAGATTGTGTTACAAAAGCTTCGTGGAATTTACATTAGAGGCTGTTGACACAATTGTGTGGTTAAAAATAGGAGATGAGGAAGCAAGGTCTTTTTCAGAGAATAAAAGATGCAGTTGCATGACTTTTTAGATACTGCATAAGTATACAAATTTAATCAGACCAGAAAATCTCAAAACATTATAATGCTGGATACCTAAGCCACAGGTGACAGTGTTATTTCATTGCTGTACAGGGGTTAACTTTGCTTTCTGTGCTCGTAAAATGACAAACTGTTATTCATAAACACGTTTACAATTTTGGTACCTCTCGTTCACATGTTTTCATATTTTCCTGATATGAATCCTTCATGCAGAAATCCAATGTTGAGAGATAAATTTAGGTGTAAGTATACATTGCTCTGCATGATAGTACTATGTGAAGATAATCAAGGAAAAATGAATCCGACCAAAATAAACCATCTCTGTCTTAGATGTTTTCTAATCAACCTGTTCAGATATGCTATGATACATCTCTGGAGTAGGTGGGACTTGAACCTGGATTTCTGGCTTAGAATTAGGGATACTACCGCTGTGTAATGAGATCCTCTTCATTGCTGTTTTAAGTATTTTCTCATCTACCTGATCAGAGATTTATTACACATCTCTAGAGTAAAGGGTCTTGAACTGAGGCCTCCAGCTTCAGAGATAGGGACACTACATTGTACTATAATTGGTCCAGCTAGTGCTTTCCTACTGTGCAGCTGTAGACCTACTGAGACTGAGCCCCTGATGTTTAATTCTCATACAATCACTTTGCTGTATCTAAATGAGTTCAACAGGTGGTAAATACATTTGTTCTTTGAAGTGTAAATGCATTTTTCAAACTAAACTGCAGTTCCTACTATCTCTGATTCGCTTTTCATTCTGTTGTTTTGTCTGGTTTGACTAAAGTGACTAAGTATTGGTTCTCAGTCAAACCGCCTATGAATTATTGAACAGGTAGGGTATAATTGGCCTACCTGCTGATTGTCATTACCCATGCAAAGGTGTAATGAAATGTTTATTCATATTTGTCTAAAAAACTGTCCAGAAGAACTAAGCTGAACATGAATAGATCTTGTATGATAAAAACTGAAAGATCCGCGGATGCTGTAAATCAGAAACAAAACAGAAGTTGCTGGAAAAGCTCAGCAGGTCTGGCAGTATCTGAGAAGAGAAATCAGAGTTAACGTTTCAGGTCCGATGACCTTTCCTCAGAGCCCTCAGATCTTGTATAATGTTTGTTGCTTTGAGATATTATCAATAGTACTGATTCATTTTCATGTGTTGCAGTTAGTGCTTCTTTGGGAATCCCAGGTTCGTGTATAGCCTATAAAATCCATCCCAGAGTTATTACATCTTAAAAGCAACATTTCTTTCCCCATCATTATCTTTTTAATACAGGAAATTTGTTGATTAATATATCTCATATAATTCACATAAAAAGATACCTATACTCCTCCAAAAACATGTCCTTCTCATGACTTCTGGATCACAAATGATTTTTTTTCTCACTTGTATGTCTAATAATTTAATACAGACTCCCAAATGATAGACCAATAGGACACCTGAAAAAATGATGTAAAAAATATATTGAGATAGCAGAGACAACAAGGTGCAGGGCTGGATGAACACAGCAGGCCAAGCAGCATCATAGGAGCAGAGAGGCTGACGTTTCGGGCCTAGACCCTTCATCAGAAAAGGGGGAGGGGAAGGGGGTTTTGAAATAAATAGGGAGAGAGTGGGAGGCGGATAGAAGAGGGATAGAGGAGAGGATAGGTGGAGAGGAAACAAACAGGTCGAAGAGGCGGGGATGGGGCCAGGAAAGGTGAGTGTAGGTAGGGAGTTAGGAAGGGGATAGGTCAGTCCAGGGAGGACGGACAGGTCAAGGGGGCGGGATGAGGTTGGTCGGTAGGAGATGGAGGTGCGGCTTGAGGTGGGAGGAGGGGATAGGTGGGAGGAAGAACAGGTTAGGGAGGCAGGGACGAGCTGGACTGGTTTTGGGATGCGGTAGGGGGAGGGGAGATTTTGAAGCTTGTGAAATCCACATTGATACCATTGGGCTGCAGGGTTCCCAAGCGGAATATGAGTTGCTGTTCCTGCAACCTTCGGGTGGCATCGTTGTGGCACTGCAGGAGGCCCAGGATGGACATGTCGTCTGAGGAATGGGAGGGGGAGTTGAAATGGTTCGCGACTGGGAGGTGCAGTTGTTTATTGCGAACCGAGCGTAGGTGTTCTGCAAAGCGGTCCCC
>NC_063332.1:92110591-92129009 GCF_021869965.1 Rhincodon typus | reverse complement strand
AGGGTCTAGGCCCGAAACGTCAGCCTCTCTGCTCCTATGATGCTGCTTGGCCTGCTGTGTTCATCCAGCCCTGCACCTTGTTATAATGAACAGGCATGTTTTTATGTGGCATTGAATAGAGGATAAATATTAGCTGGACTCTGGGGATAACTCTTTTGCTCTTCTTTGAAATAGTGCATTTGTATTCACCCAAACAGGTGGATGAAATATCTTTTCCAAAAGATGGCACCTCTAACTTGTCGCAGTCCCTCAATACTGCACAGATATGTCATTATACATATTTATTCTTAAGATTTTAAGTGAAACTTGAACTCAAAACCTTGTGACTCGGAGGCAAGCGTTTGCAACAAAATCAATGTAGTGTGTGTGTGTGTCTGTGTCTGTGTGTGTGTGTGTGTGTGTCTGTGTGTCTGTCTGGGTGTGTGTGCTTGAGTTACATGCACATGTGTGTATGCATGTGTGTGTGTGTATGTAAGTATGCATGTGTGTGTGTGTGTTCGTGTGCTCATGCACATGTGTGTGTTGGGGGGGCGATGGAGTGTCCTGCCAAAATCACTTATCAGTTACCCCTCCTCCTCACAGCTGAGTTTGCACATTCTCCTTGTGTCTGCGTGGGTTTCTTCCGGGTGCCTCAGTTTCCTGCCACAGTCCAAAGATGTGCAGATTAGGTGGATTGACCATGCTAAAATTGCCCATAGTGTTCAAGGAAATGTACGTTTGGTAGATTAGACTATGGGAAATGCAGGGTTACAGGGATAGGGTAGGAGGTGAGTCTAGGTAGGATGCTCTTCGGAGACTCAGTGTGGACTTATTGGGCTGAATGGCCTGTTTCCACCCTGTAGGGATTCTTAAAAAAAATGTTGGATTATTTTGCTTTCAATCCTTCAGTGTTTAAAGCTTCTAATGAACTGGGATCACTTCTGCCAAATGTTTGGCTCAGTGATTAATTTCGACTAACCACAGAAGCTGCTTCTTTGTGCTGACAACTTACTGCCAGCAGTTTTACATTATGTGATGGGAGTTCCTTTGGTTTGGCCAAATACCTAAAAAGTTCTATTCATTCACTTTAGTAGCAATTCTGATTTTCTTTCAGTGTGAAATGCTGCTTTGTTTGTTCTCTCCTATACTGTGTTCACTGAAGCTATCCTTATTTGATTTTTTTGCATTCATATCTTGACTAATTTGTAATAAACACCAAAGAAATTGTTGGATTCAAGAGTTAGCTTGATTGAGTAGATGAAAGTCCATGCATTTGTTCCACTAACACAAACTTTATTCCCTGACCACCACTTCCATTTGTGTTACCTGTCTTTAGGTGTGTAATATTGATTACAACTTTGCTACAATGATTAATCTGGAGATAAGCTTTCAAGTACACACCGTGCACCATAACTTTCAGCTTTGTAGCTTGATTTTGATGCTCACTTCAGTCATCTGTAGTTGAAACCTTCATGCTTTGTGATATTTGAAGATTTGACTATTCATGAGCATTTGTGACCAGATTTCCATCTTTCATAAGTACATAAGCTTGTGCAGATGCAAAATTCTGTTGCCTGTATCTTAACCTTCTGCAGATGTCACTCACACACAATTGCTGCTCACTGGCCCTCATTTGCTCTTGGACCGACAATGCCTCATTGTAAGAATTCACACACTTCTTTCTCAGTTTCTCTGTAACATTACTGTTCGCTACATCTCTCCTCTCCTTCATGTCTCCAAACCGACAAGAACTTAGCTTTCTTCAAATTTTGGCCACTTGCACACCAGCAATTTTAAGTGACTGGTGGGCATACAGCCATCGGGTCATAGAGATATACAGCATGGAAACAGAATCTTTGGTCCAACTTGTCCATGACAACCAAATATCCTAAAGTAATCTATCCTATTTGCCACCATGAGGTCCATATCCCTTTAAACCCTTACTATTCCCGTACCCATCCAGATGCCTTTTAAATGTTGTACCAGCCTCCATCACTTCGTCTGGCAGATCATTCCATACACGCACCACCCTCTGCATGAAAAAGTTGCCCCTTAGGTCCATTTTAAGTCTTTCCCCTCTCAGCTTACACCTATGCCCTCTAGTTTTGGACTCAGCTACCCTGGGGAAAAGACTTTGACTATTCACCCTATCTATGCCCCTCACAATTTTACAAACTTCTGTAAGGTCATCCGTCAGCCTTAATTGCCTTGGTCCTAAACCAAGAAATCTCCGGCTAAATCTCTCTGCCTTTCCTAGCTCTCTTTCTTCATTCAGAATTACCTGTTTAATCAAGTTTTTCATCACCTCTCCTAACATCGCATTAGCAGTCTCCTTCGTTTTATCGTCATCGCACTTGGGATATCTTCCCACACTAAATGCACAATATAAGCTTAAGTTGTTGATTTTGCTGGCGATAGTCAACCAGACTACATAAAAGTTACTTCCTTATGTCAGTGTAATGTCATTTTCTGTTAGGTTTAGGAGATTCCTACTTTTTCCTACAGTGTTTGTAGACTGATTGCTTCAGCAATTAGCATTCTTTTATGCTATAAGTTGGTTGTGATACACAATATATTAAAGATTCTAATGTGCAACATTAGAACATCACTTGTAATGGCTGCAGTCACTGCCAGCTAGTGATTACACCAAGCTCACTTTAATTCAGTGGCATGGAAACAAGAGGGAATACTGTAATTTTGACAGCCACAGGAAGACAGAAATTTTGATTTCTTCTACTCAGGTTCTTGTCATGATTATTCATTGAAAAAAAAAACTTTCATAAAAGCACTGTCTCTCATCTCTGGGACCTGATCTAATATATCCCAGAATGTTGCAGGAAGTAAGGAAGGAAATGATGAGGCCCCTTGCAGAAATATTTGTATCGTCTTTAACCACAGGTGAGGTGCCCGGTGACTGGAGGGTGGGTAATGTAGTATCTTTATTTAAGAAAGTTTGTGAGGAGAAATTGAGGAACTATAGACCTGTGAGTCTGACTTTGGTTGTGGGTAAATTGTTGGAGGTGATTATAAAAGATAGGATTTTTGGACACTTAGAGAGACAAAAATTGATTAAGGACAGTCAGCATGGTTTTGTGCAAGGAAAATCATGTCTCACAAGTTTGATTGAGTTTTTTGAGGAAGTTACCAAAAAGATTGATGATGGCAGAGCAGTAGATGTTGTTTATTTGGATTTTAGTAAAGTCTCTGACAAGGTTCCACATGGCAGACTAATTAGTAAAGTTAGATCACATGGGATTCAGGGTGAGCTTGCCAATTGGATACATGATTGGCTTAATGCAGGAAACAGGGAGTTATGATGGAGGGTTGCTTTTCAGACTGGAGACCTGTGACCAATGGTATTTCACAGGGAGTGGTCCTGGGCCCTCTTTTGTTCGACATTTATATAAATGATTTGGATGAGAATATAGAAGGCATGGTTAGCAAGTTTGTGGATGACACCAAAATTGGTGGCATTGTAGGCAGTGAAGAAGATTTTCTAAGATTACAAAGAGATCTTGATTCAATGGGTCAATGGGCTGAAAAATGGCAAATGGAGTTCAATCTGGATAAATGCAAGGTATTGCATTTTGATACAACAAACAAGGGTGGGGCTTATGCAATTAATGGTAGGGCCTTGGGTAGTGTTGTAGAACAGAGGGACCTGGGAGTCCAGGTACATAATTCTTTGAAGTTTGGGTCGCATGTAGACAGGATGGTTAAAAAGATGTTTAGCACGCTTGCCTTCATTGTTGAGTCCTTTGAGTATAGGAGTTGGGACATTATGTTGATGTTGTACTGGATATTGGTGAGGCCTCTTCTGGAGTACCATGTCCATTTCTGGTCGCTCAGTGAAAGGAAGGATATTATCCAGCTGGAGATGGTTCAGAAGAGATTTACCAGGATGTTGCCAGGTATGGAAGGTTTGAGTTATAAAGAAAGTCTGGATAGGCTGGGACTTTTTTCATTGGAGTGTAGGAGGTTGAGAAGTGATCTAATACAAGTTTATAAAATAATGAGAGATATAAACAGAGTTGATGGTAGTTGTCTTTTTCCTAAGATGGGGAATTTCAAGACTAGGGGATACATTTTTAAGTTGAGAGGAGAGAGATTTAAAAAAGACATAAGAGGCAAATTTTTTACTCTGTGGGTGATTTGTACGTGCAATGATCTTGCTGGTGAAGTGGTGGGTGTGGGTACAATTACAACATTTAAAAGACATTTGGATGGATACATGAATAGGAAAGGTTTGGAGGGATATGGGCCAGGAACAGGCAGTTGGGACTAGTTTGGTTTGGGATTATGTTTGGCATGGACTGGTTGGAAGGCTCTGTTTCTGCGCGGTACGACTCTATGACTCTATGATCTGTGTAGGTTCAATTTACAGCAATGTACTAGGCTTATTTACTATGAGATTAACATGTCATTCCAGGTCCTGAAGCTACAGATTAAATGTTTACTGTACCAGAAACCAAACTTCTCCTCAAAACACTTTTGGTTGTGGCAGTTCTTTGAATATTTATTTAACAAATGCTAATAAAAATGTATTATTATGAAGTTTTATAATCTAATTTTTTCAAAACAAAGTTTTGTGCTGGGTGAAATTTAAACAATTGGCATAACATCAGGCTAATACAGAAAGAGTGAGGATAGAATATTTTCTGATGAAGAGTCATCAGACTCGAAATATTAACTCTGCTTTCTCTCCGCAGATACTGCCAGACCTGCTGACTTTTACCAACAATTTCCATTTTTGTTCAGGATAAAACATTATGTTGCAGCAAAAACAGTGAAGAAACGAATGTCAGACAGCATTATAGGTAATAAGAGACTATGTCAATGATAACAACGAGCTAAGCTAGGTATCACTGATGCCATATTAGCACCATAAATAAAAACAGATAGGTCTATTTTCTACTAACACCTAAACTTTGCTGAATTTCTCTTAAAATGTGAAATTTGTACTTTACTTCACCAGTAACTATATGCAGAATGCCATCCCATGCTATTCTGCTGCTTTTCTATCTTCAACCCATTTGCATTCAGTACATTAATCTTAAGTGAGCAACTGAAATACTGTCAGTTTACCCATCTCTATTCAACACACACAGCATATTGATTTCAGGTGTCTATTGTGTCACATGAATGCCTTTTTACTATTTTACAGTTCTGGAATTAGACCAGATATCCTGAAATGCATAGTACTCTTTGTTGTATATTCAAATGTAAAATGGTAACAAAGTCATTCTGACTTGTGTCAACATTTTACAGTCTTATAGTTAACAGTGAGCAAAGAGGATTGACTGCAAATACCTTTTTGTTTTTCAGATGGTATTAATTTGTATAATCTGCCCCAAAATCAGTCAGGTTTAATATAAATTGAAAAAAAAAGAGTTAGAGCCTCTTCAAAAGCCATTCTTTTTCCAGACACTGCAATGGAACTATTACACCTGAAGCAATACAATAATGAGTCAGGACTAGTTAGATATTGTAAAATTATGTGACAAAAGCACATGTGTTCTCTTCATAGTCAGTTTTCGTTCTGCCATAAGTGGCAGCTGTCAACAATAGACACAAGATTTCTTGTAGTTTGCTGGCAAACCAAATGGAGTTGAAGGTGTATCCTGTCTTTAATGCAATAAATTTAGTCTTAAATTTCAATAACTTTCTGAAAGCAGAATTAACGTACCTAAAGGAGTAGTTCAAGATTAATCAAAAAATTTAAAAAATACAATAATTCTCTGTTGGCACTGTATTCATAGAAGAATCCTTACAATGCATAAGGAGGCCATTTGACCCATTAGTTCTGCAACAACCCTCCAAAGAGCATCTCACCCAGATCCAATTCCGCACCCTATCCCTGTAATCCCACAGCTAGCCTGCACATCCTTGGATACTATGGGGGAATTTAATATGGTCAATCCAACAAACTGCATATTTTTGGGCTGTGCAAGGAAACGGAAGCACCAGGTGGAAACCCACACAGACATGGAGAGAATGTGCAAACTCCTCACAGACGGTTACCCAAGGGTGGAATTGAACCTGGGTCCCTGGTGCTTTGAGGAAGCAATGCTAACCACTGAGCCACCACACTGCCTGATTTAGTGAACAGTTGAGGTTCCAATGCAATAATTGCAAGGCAAAGAGCAAGTGGGGAGTCTGGTATTGCTAGACTATTAATCCAGAGATTGCAGGTAATGTTCTGGATGAAGTTTGAATTCAAAACAAAGGAATCTGGAATTAAGAAGTAAGAATCTGACAAAAATCATAAAACCATTGTCAGGAAGATCTCTGGTTTGGGAAAGAAGCTGCCAATGTCACCTGGTCTGGCCTACATTTCACCATACCCGCAGCAAAGTTGTTGACTAAACTGTCCTCTGGGCATTTAAGGATGGACAATATATGTTGGCCTAGCCAATGACACACACATCCCATGAATTTTAAAAAAACTTGTTGTAATTTTTAATATCATGCAGGGACTTTATTTTGAGTGGTTATGAAGAATTGACTGAAAAAAGTTCCATTATCAACAGCTGTCCTGAAGAAGGGTCACTGGGCCTGAAATGTTATCCCAGCTTTCTCTCCACGGGTGCTGCAAAATCTGCAGACATCTTCCAGCAAATTCCATTTCTGCTTCAGATTTCCAGCATCTGCAGTTCTTTGTGTTATTTCATTCTATTAACAACAGTTTATTTTTCTTGATACTGTGTCTTCATGGTTCAGGTTTTACACAACTCATCTAAGATGTATGCAATGGGAAAATTACACAGGACATTTGTAACTAAACCTCAGCTCCAAATGGACAGGACTGAGTTGAGTGAATGGAAAAAATAATCTGTAAGAGGATTCTAACCCCTTGAACCAAGTTTGGATGTAGAGCAGCAACCAATCTACTGTCAGGAGACTGATTGGTCATTGAAACTTTTGAAGAAGGCTACATGTTTCTGTTGTCAACGCAGTTGGCTATGTTTCCCAAGGCCAGAAAATCAATAATTCAGAGCCAAACACATACAGTTTCTTCCTGACTCAATAAGCTTACTGTAAATGCCCCCATCTCAATCCAGTATTCCTCCATCATCAGCAAAGCCCTGCCCCAACCTGAAAACCATTCCTGTCTCTCCTGCAATCTCGAACTCTCTTTCTGTCATTCCTACACTGTGCTCCCAAACTTTTCCTGATATCCTATCCTCCTCCAATCTCCTCTGATCATCAGTAGTGCTTTCCAAATTAAGATCAGCCCTGGGAAACCTCACTGTTCTCTTTCTACATACTCCTTGTAGCTATCTATGGCCTCAACAGCTCAAAACATGCAATGTCAATGGAAGTGCCATTGTTTGGAGTCTGAGCTATCCCATAGTCAGCCAGGTTTTGAATACAGGCTGTGAATACATTTCAAAAAAAGAAACCATGCATGTCTTGCTAAGTAGAAAATAAGGCCTTTTGGGTTTACCAAACACAATAATTACTTCCACTTCAAAGAATCCATTCTAGTGACTATCAGGGCTACAAATTAATTAACTGAACCTGTTACAACTTCACATAATGTTTGCTTCAATTTCCAGGAAGACAGCAAATAAAATTTCATTAGATTGGCTAAAGCTAACAGTCAGATGAATTTGTAAGCAATTTAATATACACCAGAAAGGGAATGAAATTCATTCCCCCAGATATTTGGCTTTGGAGGCATAATTCTTAATGTGCATGCATCTGTTGGGAATGAGGTGGTTAAGTGAGAACATTTATCTTACACCTCATTTCCATGATTGTACATGACCATGTGCTGCTCCTGCGCAGCTTGTCTTCATTTCTGCGCAAGTATTCTTTGTACACTCCAAAGAGCTGATGAAGTTTATCCACCTTGTTTCTAATTAGCTTGGACATGGCCCTCCTGTTCTAAAATATGAAAGCAAATATTTTTGCACCTAGAATCTATTGATTATGGAATGAAGAATCACATTGAAAACAATCGATAAGCAGTTTTACAATATCTGAAAGAAATTTAAAAAAATCACTTTTTGGAAAGAGATGACTGGTGTTGGTTTAACATGATGGTCACATTGTTCACAGGGGACCTTTATAGAATTGAACCCACACTGATGGCATTACTCTGCAGTGCAAACCAGTTGTCCAGCCCACTAAGCTAATTGATCCTTCATGAGAGTAAGAAGTAAAATGCAGCAATGTCCATTTTCAGTCCTGCAGGAGATGTTCTTGTCCAAAATGGCGCCCACATTTTGTGCAAATGCTTTTGGTGCAGGCAGTTCCAGGTGCCATTCTAGATAGGTGCTCATAGGGATGCAGGAAGCATGCCCTGAAAATATACCAGGTAGACAGAATCCCAAGCTAATTTGAAGCCATTGGTGCCATTTTGGAGCTCAGTCACCTTGTAGATATTTTCCAAATCAACCTGGTCAGAGATGTAATTATGCACCTTTGAAGCAAGTGGGGCTTGAACCCAGGCCTCCTGGTTTAAAGGTAGGGACACTACCATTGCACCAAGAGATTCCTACCCAAAGTCAAATGCACACCCTCTCCTAATGACAAACATTTGAGTATGCATTAGGATAAAGAAAAAAAAACCTCACCAGTGCATTCTAAAAAGATTATCAACAATTTTTACCTATTTACAGATTCATTACTATTTGCTGATGCTGAGTCTGTCAAGACGTTAATATTGTTGTTTAAAATTTCGAAAGCCTGAAGGGAATAGATGACAGATGCTGAAGGCCTTGGGCCTAGCTTTAAGGGCCTGGGAAGTCTGGACTTGCTTGTAGGCATTTGGACATCTTGAGTCCAGCAGTAAAGAGAGTAAGAACAGAAGTGACACTGAGCCATACTAATTACTAGAAGAGAGAAGTGAAAAAAAAGGACAGGATTCCGGTTTTCAGCAGGATGGCCTATTCACCTGGGATATTCAGGGAACAATTCATCTGTCTGAACCTCATTTAAGGTGTCCATTTGCTGTCGTCATAACTGCATTATCAGGGAGGAGCAAAGCTGGCATTGTTGGTGGCCACGAAGTTAACATGGTGCTATGGACTTTTCTAGCTTCTTCCAGGCTGAAGCAGTTGGTGAAACAAGATGAAAAGTGGCATTGACATTCAGTGGGCACTCATTATGAGATACACTTTAACTGGAAGGGTTACCATTCCCTGAGTTTGTATTTGGTGTACAACCATACACAGCATAACATTCATGCAAAACCCTGGAATCCTATCAGCTACCACAATGCCATCATTCTCTGGACTTTCACTGTGCCATCTACATTTCAGCTACCACGATAAATAAAAATGTACCTCTTGATGACAAAGCCTATCTGCTAGCCACATGATTCATTACTTTAGTTTACAGCCCTTCTGCATATGGGTAGAATGAAAGCCATTTTGCCCGAAGGAACATATTTCAAGATGCGTAAACATGGATCCCACTGCCTGGGCCTCACTAGTAGAATATTACAGTTCTTGGCAGGGGAGAAAATTCATTGCGCGGGATTTTATAGGGGTCTGAATGATGAGGGCTATGGCAAAATTTGTGGCAGAACTGGATGAGAAATCTGGCAAGGGCTATCTTAATGTCAAGTGTATGGCTTAATCTCGAATGCTTCTGACAGCACCTTGGTGAGATTCTTACTAGGCATCAGTGAGTTGCCAGTTGAAGAAGATTATAGTTTATTAAATACTTCACAGATGGACCAACTCACCTGATTAATATTCAGCTTCCTATTTTACCAAACTCATCAAACAAGCTAGATGTTGAGAAAATTCAACATGGAAGTCAGAGCAGGCATCTCTAGTGGGATATGTTTGCTGCTTGCGCTGAAGGATCTCCACGTTGGACACCAGGCACCAATGTCTTCTCTCAAGGACACTGTGCACTTCAATCCTACATCTTGAGAAGCATTGGCAACGATCATTACAATGCTGCTGCAAGGACTGTATGCTCAGAGACACACACCCAGCTCATCGACTGGACCAAGTTGCATCTCTGGGCTACTTTCATTTTTGTTATTTTCATTTTTGCAGTATCCTGGACCTCTGTAATAGGCAATTTGTTCTTGACTGTGTTCTCACTCTGTGGACATTACTCATCACACCTCAGTGCAGGCTGCAGGGGGTTGCATGCTGTCACCTTCAATCTGTACAAGGAAATCAAAGTCTGCCCTGTGGTGTAGTGCATTATTCTTTCCTGTTGCAATCTAACCCTGTGTACCTGTGCTTATAGTGTCCATCATGTGCAGATTTCTCCTTTATTCCAGCCTTCAAAATCATAAAATCTCTACAGTGCAGAAAGAGGCCATTTATCCCAGACAGATCCCCCAAAGAGCATCCCAACAAGATCCAGCCCCTCAATCTGTCCCTGTGACCCCACATTTCCCATGGCTAACCCATCTATCTTTCACATCTTTGGACACCATGGGGCAATTAGGATGGCCAATTCAACCAACTTCAGACTGTGGGAAACCCAATCAGGTGCAGGGCAAACATGCAAACTCCACACAGACCGTCACCCAATTGACCCAGGAATTGAACTTGGGTCCCTGGTGCTGTGAGGCGCAGTGCTAACCACTGAGCTATGTGTTGTGTCAGCATGTGTGCTGGTGGTTGCAGCTGTGAGATCTAGTGACAACATTTTTTATTTTCACTATCTTCTTCTGCTTTCTTCTCTGACTGTGAAGGTTCAACTTTCCCTTGGGTTGGAGAAAGAGTGCATAGTAACACCATGTACAGGTTCTAAATTAGAAGAGATTGAAGGAGGGCCAGGAATGCATCACCGATCATCACCAATTCTGCTGGTTCTGACATTGGCAATAGCCTCATTAATGCCCCTTTCCATGAAAACCAGCATCGTGCCTTCAACGGGGTGAAAACGTGAAAGGGCACTTGTCTCCCCCAGTTCTTTGATGTTGCATCTTGTTATCATTCACGTTCAAATGCAGGAGGGAAGGATTCTGGCATGTGTCTCATGATATGTTTGAATGCTTTTCTCACCTTACTCAGTTACTTGTCAAAGAGGGCAAGGTGCAGGCATAATGTTTTCACAGGGCTAAGTCAATGGGATGTGAGAGGAAAGCATGGGGTGGTTTCAGCTGGGTGTTGTTGGTAGCTGAGCAATGGGCAACTATTGAATTGAACAGTGGATAAAGCTAAAAGCATTTGGTAGTATATGCCATTTCAGGAAGCACTTATTGACCTCGGCAGCTTACAAAAGATAATTAATCGACCGTAGATTCTGGTATATAGGCCGCCTTTGAAATCATCCAAAAAATGTGGTTGACTTATACATTGTATTTCAAATGTGTCATTATTGAAATGTGAAAAGAAACCCAAACAACCAATAATGCACATTGAACACTACTTATTGAATTAAGTAATTCTACACCATCAAGAGAAAAAAAAAGAATTTCCAGTTGTATTCTAAAACACTCAAAACTAAAAAAAGTGAGTCCACTCCACCAGAGTGACCTCTGTGCTCAGTCCATTAGGGTGACTAACTCTAAGGAAAAAGTCAAGGCTATTTCCACCAGAGCAGTGGGGATGGGGGAAGATGATGAATAAACAGCCAATGACATAAATGCAACAACATTGGATGAAATATGAGTGTAGTAATTTAAACTGAAAAGTGTAGTATTAAAAAATTAAACCTTGCAACTAAACAACTCACCAAGCAATGAATGTTCCTCCAGCTCCACGCTGTATTGACAGGCATTGTTTATTCATGTAGTATGATCTCTAATACCTATTTTGTAGGGTCTGAAAGATTTAATATCTGGACAAGTGTAATAAGCACCACCCACTGTGAAGATGATGCACAGATATTCCATGGGCAGTCTCAGAGGGAGACAGACAAAGACAGTCAAGTGAGTGACATGGAATTTCTTGTGTAACCTGTATATAGTGGAGTAATGCAATGAATGTATTATTGTTAATTTTATCTGACACTTGAGAACTTTACCAGCCAGACCAAAAAAATAGATATCCCCCATCCCACCACAGAGCAACATAGACAGACAGCAGTGGCCACAACACTACTTATTTCTAGATAACAAGGTGTAGAGCTGAATGAACACAGCAGGCCAGGCAGCATCAGAGGAACACGAAGGCTGATGTTTCGGGTCTGGACCCTTCTTCAGAGAATTTATTTCTAATTTAGTTATCTCCCTTCATGTATCAAAATGACCGAGGAAATTCATACAATATCACATTGTGACAAATGGAAGGATTTCAATGCTCCATGCTGAACGTGGATCAACACTGGGCAACTAAACAATTGTAAGATGACAGTACAAGTAATTTCATTGAAGAAATCAGTAGATGGCTCTTTTTATTATGGAAATAATGGCACTAGTAAATGTACTATGCTACAGTCTACAAATATTCATTGTAGACTTATTTATTATTCATTCTATAACTTTAATTTTTCAGCACCGGTAACGAAAGCCACCCCCACAGCAAGTAAAGCAACCCAGAGGTTTGGCTAACTTAATTCCCTGAAGATGCCACTATAACCATGTTCCTTACATGGTTCAATACCTCAGTGAAAAACTTCAATAATTAAATTGTTATACTTTTTAAGTGTTGGTAACATAGGAACTGTCTATGGGTTTATCATTTCAATATCACTTTAATTCTGTATTCTTTACTTTAATATTCCTGTTACCTGCTAAATCTACCTGTCTAGATTTGCTTATAAATGACTGTCAGATGTTTCTATGATTGTAACTTGATTACTTAACCTACATTCAATTTTTTTTGAAATTTTTGATGTAAGTTACACTGCAATTCAAGCTTTATTCTATTAACATGCTGTTTTGAGTAAAACACTTGCCATTTTTATCATTGCCATTTTAATGACTCAATCAGTTTAGGGTATCTGGTCAGCACGGAAGAGTTGGATCGAAGGGTGTATAATTTTATGACTCTATGACTCTGTTATAGCATTCATTAAACTGAAATATTCAATGACACTACAATTCCTGGCAACAGAGAGGACAACAAGAAAGATGTTTTTCTTGGTCTATGAGAGGTACCTATGGTCTGTGCTCCATCCAATCTATACAATCCCCTTAAATTTCAACTCAACATATACATCTGCCAAATCAAATTTGAGGAAAGTTCCTAAGCATCCTTGGGAATTATGTGTATTACGTTCTCCACAGTTTTCAACATATCTTACTTCAGCTGACAGTTGGCATGAATCCTATTTAGAAAGTTTACTTGGATTTTGACGATTAAGTGCAGTGTCAATCAAATAGCTTTGGTATAGAATAGAAGTGTGGTGCTGAATTTTTGTTTATATTTTCTTTTAAGCCCCGATGAGGCAGACAGAACCTTACCCTCTGCATATTAGAAGTAATCTGACCTCCTCTAAAACACATTCCACAGTTGATCAAAGAAGTTAAAAGGAGAACTACAGTAAAAGAAGTTAAGATCTTTTCAAGGACAATCTGGGAACTAATCCAGGTTGTTAAGGGAATTCTACTCTGTTGCTTCCAGTGTTCTGGCTAAGACCTGATACATCAGATCACTGAAAGTGGCAGCACAGCTGGGCAAGGTAGTAAAAAAGGCTTATGGCATGCTTGCCTACATTGGAAGGGGCATTGAGTATAAGAATAGATAAATTATGTTGCAGCTTTATAGAATTATAAATAGGCCATACTTGGAATATTGCATACAATTCTGGTCACCACTCTACCAGAAGGATGTGAATGCTTTGGGCAGGATACAGAAGAGGTTTACCAGGATGTTGCCTGACATAGAGGATTCTGACTATGAAGAAAGGTTTGGCTAGACTGGATTTGTTTTCACTGGAACATAGGAGGTTGACGGGTGACCTGATAGAAGGTTATAAGATTGTGAATTGCATGGAAAGACTGGAAAGTATGAGGCTTTTTCCCAGGGTGAAGGAGTAAATTACTAGGGGGCACAAGTTCAAGGTGCAAGGGGCAATGTTTAAAAGAGGTGTACAAGGCAACTTTTTCACACAAAGGGTGGTGAGTGCCTGGAACGTGCTGCCAGAGGAAGTTGTGGAAGCAGACACAATAGAAGCATTCAAGAAGAACCTTAACGAATACATGAATAGGAAGGGAATAGAAGGATACGGATCCTGTAAGTGTAGACAGTTTCAGCATGGAAGGGCATAATGTGTCAGTGCAGGCTTGGAGGGCCAAAGGGCCTGTTCCTGTGCTGTGTTGTTTTTGTTCTTTGTTCTGTGCACATATATGTGTTGTAGACAACATCCCTGTGAGTTGCTACCACTATTATTCTTACTAGTCTTCAAAATTAATACATCTCCTATCTCATAATCACAGCAAAAGTTATGACTGAAGCAAATTCTAATTGCACACATGTCCATCTTGCTACTTTGCTGAGACTCTGGCATTACCACTCCTGCTGATACCAGTTCCACAATGTGTCTTCCAACAGCTTATTACTATGATTGCTGAGGTCTTTATCTGTGGGAAGTTAAAATGTCCTCTTTGAGTACAAACATACTTTCATCTCTCAGGATGTCAACATTGTAACTCTGCCACTGCTCTGGATTATAAAATTATTAAAGGATAGGGTGGCTTCCTTTCACTCAGTCAGTCCAGACTGATGCCATACGTGGAAAATGGTGAAGTCAAGATTCAGAGTTGCTCAAGGTTATCCTTCAAGACTAATTGCATTCTCTCCTAAGAATATCAGTTGCCTTCCAAAGTCTATGTAACAGCCACCATTAAGATGGAGGGCATTGTATAGGAGTACTGGGAAAAGCATTAGTCACTTTCCAAACAGGCTTGGACCAAATACTGGCAAATGGGACTAGGTCATATTGGAATTTCTGGTCGGCACAGATCAGTCAGGCCGAAGGGCCTGTTTCTCTGCTGTATGACTCTATGACTCTATTTATGGAATGTACAAGCATGAGTCAGGTTTTGCTTTATTTCAATGGAAATGTTGTGGAATGATTCTTTGAAGCTATCTTTTAATTCAGAATTTTGACCATTAGGCTATTTTGGTGGCCTGCAGCAGAGGGATAGAAACCAGAGCTTCAGTTGGTCATCACAAATAACCTGTTTAGTGAAGATGTCCTGGATGCATTCTCCTTTCCTCCTCCTAAAGTGCCCTCTGAAGACATGATGATGACAGCAGTGCCCTTATGACAATGGAAGGCATTGCAGACCACCAGACATATAGAGGTACACTCCAGCGAATAACAATGCATGCTGGTGAGGCTCCCCTGCCAAGAGTTCTAGCCAACAGCACCATGGTGCTGGTGATTACAATGTTGATGAATTGCTCAGTGGCTGTGCGGTCCTCACCCTGTGCTGTTCCTGGAAGACCAGGTTTACAGAGGTGTCACATTTCCAACTCTACCCCCTTCATGAAGGATTGCCACCTCAGACATGACCGTTGGATGAGGTGGATGTGGGAGACTTGCTGCCCAATGGGGCTACAACCTTCTATTGATTGTTCTCCTCTCTTTCCGAAAAGCTTCTAAACTCAATTGTCAGAGTTTCCATGTAATTTGACACTTGATGGTTGGAACCTAGCTCACCCCATAGCCATTTAACCATTGCCAGGACATTAGGTAGGACAGTGAGTTGTGAAGAGGACCTACACAAGGGATATAGATAAGTTAGCTGAGCGTGCAAAAAATAAACATAAAATAATTGGTGAGAGGTTGCAAGCTCTGAGATGCAGAGAGGGGCAGCACGGTGGCTCAGTGGTTAGCACTGCAGCCTCACAGTGCCAGGGACCTGGGTTCAATTCCAGCCTCAGGCAACTGTCTGTGTGGAGTTTGCACATTCTCCCCGTGTCTGCGCGGGTTTCCTCCGGGTGCTCTGGTTTCCTCCCACAGTCCAAAGATGTGCAGGCTAGGTGGATTAGCCATGCTAAATTGCCCATAGTGTTCAGGGGTGTGTGGGTTATAGGGGGATGGGTCTGGGTGGGATGCTCCAAGGGTCTGTGTGGACTTGTTGGGCCAAAGGGCCTGTTTCCACACTGTAAGGATTCTATGATTCTATCTGGATGTCCAAGTGTATAAATTGTAGAAGGTTATTTGTACTTACAGCAAGTAATCAGGAACACTAATTTTTCAGTTGTTTCAGCAGCGGGAGTCCGGGAGGAAGTGCGAGGGCAGCCTGGGAAGGTGAGCTTTTCGATTATAAAAGTCTTACCTCGCGTGACTCCATTTTTGGAGTAAGTGAGGTAATATATTTTGGCGGTTGCTTTACCCGAAACACTACCTAGGTAGTGTCTCCCACCCATCCTCCTCCTCTAACCAAAAAAAAAGGTTCTGAGCGCTGATTTGGTAAGGCGACTAGCTTTTTTTTATTTGTCTGGGAATTCAGAACAGTGGGAATGGATGTTAGGGCAGTTGTATGCTCCTCCTGTAGAATGTGGGAGGTAAGGGTCACCACTAGTGTCCCCACTGACTTCATCTGCGGGAAGTGCACCCAACTCCAGCTCCTCGGAAACCGCGTTAGGGAACTGGAGCTGGAGCTGGATGAACTTCGGATCATTCGGGAGGCTGAGGGGGTAATTGAGAGGAGTTACGGGGAGGTAGTCACACCTCAGGTACAGGAAAAAAGTAGATGGGTTACAGTCAGGGGACGGAAAGGGAACAGGCAGACAGTGCAGGGATCCCCTGCGGCCATTCCCCTCAAAAACAAGTATACCGTTTTGGATACTGTTGGGGGGGATGACTTACCAAGGGTAAGCCATGGGGTACAGGTCTCTGGCACAGAGTCTGTCCCTGTTGCTCAGAAGGGAAGGGGGGAGAGGAGGAGAGCATTAGTCATTGGGGACTCCATAGTTAGGGGGACAGATAGGAGATTCTGTGGGAACGAGAGAGACTCGCGGTTGGTGCCAGGGTCCGTGATGTGTCGGATCGTGTTTTCGGGATCCTTAAGGGGGAAGGGGAGCAGCCCCAAGTCGTGGTCCACATAGGCACCAACGACATAGGTAGGAAAAGGGATGGGGACGTAAGGCAGAAATTCAAGGAGCTAGGGTGGAAGCTTAGAGCCAGAACAAACAGAGTTGTTATCTCTGGTTTGTTACCCATGCCACGTGCTAGCGAGGCGAGGAATAGGGAGAGAGAGCAGTTAAACACGTGGCTACAGGGATGGTGCAGGAGGGAGGGATTCAGGTACCTGGATAATTGGGGCTCATTCAGGGGTAGGTGGGACCTCTACAAACGGGATGGTCTACACCTGAACCAGAGGGGTACCAATATCCTGGGGGGGAAATTTGCTAATGCTCTTTGGGAGGGTTTAAACTAATTCAGCAGGGGAATGGGAACCTGAATTGTAGCTCCCGTGTACAGGAGGTTGAGCGTAGTGAGGTCATAAATAAGGTTTCAAGGTCGCAGGAGTGTACCGGCAGGCAGGAAGGTGGTTTGAAGTGTGACTACTTCAATGCCAGGAGCATCCGGAATAAGGTGGGTGAATTTGCAGCATGGGTTGGTACCTGGGACTTCGATGTTGTGGCCATTTCGGAGACATGGATAGAGCAGGGACAGGAATGGTTGTTGCAGGTTCTGGGGTTTAGATGTTTCAGTAAGATCAGGGAAGGTGGTAAAAGAGGGGGAGGTGTGGCATTGTTAGTCAAGGACAGTATTACGGTGGCAGAAAGGACGTTTGATGACAACTTGTCTACTGAGGTAGTATGGGCTGAGGTTAGAACCAGGAAAGGAGAGGTCACCCTGTTGGGAGTTTTCTATAGGCCTCCGAAAAGATCCAGAGATGTCGAGGAAAAGATTGCAAAGATGATTCTGGATAGGAGCGAAAGTAACAGGGTAGTTGTTATGGGGGACTTTAACTTTCCAAATATTGACTGGAAACGCTATAGTTCGAGTACTTCAGGTGGGTCAGTTTTTGTCCAATGTGTGCAGGAGGGTTTCCTGACACAGTATGTAGATAGGCCAACAAGAGGCGAGGCCACATTGGATTTGGTACTGGGTAATGAACCAGGCCAGGTGTTAGATTTGGAGGTAGGTGAGCACTTTGGTGACAGTGACCACAATTCGGTTACGTTTACTTTAGCGATGGAAAGGGATCGGTGTATACCGCAGGGCAAGAGTTTTCGCTGGGGGAAAGGCAATTATGAAGCGATGAGGCAAGATTTAGGATGCATAGGATGGAGAAGAAAACTGCAGGGGCTGGGCACAATTGAAATGTGGAGCTTGTTCAAGGAACAGCTACTGCGTGTCCTTGAGAAGTATGTACCTGTCAGGCAGGGAGGAAGTGGTCGAGCGAGGGAACCGTGGTTTACTAAAGAAGTTGAATCTCTTGTCAAGAGGAAGAAGGAGGCTTATGTAGAAATGAGGCGTGAAGGCTCAGTTAGGGCGCTTGAGAGTTACAAGTTAGCCAGGAAGGACCTAAAGAGAGAGCTAAGAAGAGCCAGGAGGGGACATGAGAAGTCTTTAGCAGGTAGGATCAAGGAAAACCCTAAAGCTTTCT
>NC_063332.1:92053949-92110091 GCF_021869965.1 Rhincodon typus | reverse complement strand
TGCCGAGGAAGGGAAGGGAGGAATCAGAGATAGACCAGGTGAAAGTGAAGGCAAGGTGGAAATTGGAAGTGAAATCGATTTTCCGATTCTGGACGAGAGGGAACCAGTGCCGATGATATCATCGATGTATCAGAGAAAGAGTTATGGGAAGGGTCTGGAATAGGACTGGAACAAGGAATGTTCCACGCACTCCATGAAGAGACAAGTATAACTGGGGCCCATGCAGGTACCCATGGCCAGGCCACACCTCTGACCTGAAGAAAATGAGAGGAGCTAAAAGACAAGTTGTTGAGAGTGAAGATGAGCTCGACCAAGCGGAGGAAGGTTTTGGTGGGTGGTGATGGTTCTGGTCCTTGCTCCAGGAAGAAGTGAAGGGCCCTGAGACCATCCTGCTGGGGGATGGAAGTGTAAAGGGATTGCATATCTGTGGTAAAGAGGAGCCGGCTGGAGCCTGCAAATTGAAAATACTGAAAGTCGCGTAAAGCATCCGAGGACTTGCGGAAGTACGTGAGCAGGGGAGAAAAGACCGAGTCACGGTAGGAAGAGATGATTTCTCTGGGGAAGCAGCAGGCTGAAACAATTGGTCTACCTGGGTAGTCCTGTTTGTGGATACATTCTCATGCAAATTAGATACATTGCTTTCAGAAATTAACATTTTAAATAACAGTATTTTTGAGGTATAGTGTGTATTTGGGACAACCTTTGGTTCCCAAGCATTCCACCATGGAGATTTTTTGCTTCACCCATGAGTGTCTTGCAGAATAATGAATTTAGGTTGTTAGTCAAAATTAGTCCACATTTCTAACATTGTTTTACCATGTGTGAGTACAAGGGTAATAGAAGTCGAACTAAGACCATAAAACATAGAAGCAGAAATTAGGCCATTCAGCCTATCGAGTGTGTTCCGCCAATCAATCATGGCTGATAAGTTCCTCAACCTCATTTTCCCACTTTCTCCCTGTGACCCTTGATCCCCTTGACACTCAAGAACCTACCTATCTCAGTCTTAAATGTACTCAATGAACTGGCCTCCACAGCCTTCTGTGGCAGTGAATTCCATAGATTCACCACTCTCTGGCTGAAGAAGTTTCTCCTTATCTCCGTTCTAAAAGGTCTTCCCTTTACTCTAAGGCTGTGCCCTTGGGTCCTAGTCTCTCCTGCTAATAGAAACATCTTCCCAACATCAACTCTGTCCAGGCCATTCAGTATTCTGTAAGTTTCAATTAGATTCACCCTCATCCTTCTAAACTACATCGAGTATAGACCTGGAGTCCTCAAACGTTCCTCATATGATAAGCATTGCATTCCTGCGATCATTCTTGTGAACCACCTCTGAACCCGCTCCGGGGCCAGTACATCTCCCCTGAGATATAGGGCCAAAAACTGCGCACGATACTCCAAATGTGGCCTGACCAGAGCCTTATAGAGCCTCAGGAGTACATCCCTGCTTTTATATTCAAGTCGTCTCAAAATAAATGCCAAAGTTGCATTTACTTTCCTAACTACTGACTCAACCTGCAAGTTTACCTTGAGAGAATCCTGGACTAGAACTCCCAAGTTTCTTTGCACTTCAGACTTCTGAATTTTCTCCCATTTAGAAAATAGTCCATGCTTTTATCTTTCTTACCAAAGTGCATGACCTCACACTTTCCCACTTTGTACGCCATCTGCTACTTCTTTGCCCACTCTCCTAACCTGTCCAAATCCTTCTGCAGCCTCCCCATATCCTCAATACTACCTGTCCCTCTACCTATCTTTGTATTGTCTGCAAACTTAGTCAGAATGCCCACAGTTCCTTCATCTAGATCATTAATGTATAAAGTGAAAAGTTGAGGTCCCAACACTGACCCTTGTAGAACACCACTTACCACCAGCTGCCACCTGAGGAGTCTTTTAACCCCACTCTCTGCTTTCTGCCAGACAGTCAATCTTCTATCCATGCTAGCACCTTACCTCTAACACCATGGACTCTTGTCTTACTCAGCAGCCTCCTGTGCAGCACCTTGTCAAAGGCCTTCTGGAAGTCAAAGTAGATAACATCTATTGGTTCTCCTTGGTCTAACCTGCTCATTATTTCCTGAAATAATTCTAACAGATTTGTCAGGCATGACCTCCCCTTGACAAAGCCATGCTGACTTTGCCCTATTTTACCATGCACTTCCAACTGTTCAGAAATCTCAACTTTCACAATGCACTCTAAAATCTTACCCACGACCGAGGTTAGGCTAATCAGCCTGTAATTTCAGTCGTTTGCCTTATTCCCTTTTTAAACAGGGGTGTCACGTTAGCGATTTTCCAGTTCTCTGGACCCACCCTGACTCTGAGCGATTCCTGAAAGATCACCACTAATGCCTCCATTATCTCTTCAGCTATCTCCTTAAGAACTCTGGGGTGCAGTCCATCTGGTCCTGGTTATTTATCCACTTTCAGGCCATTCAGTTTTTATGGCAACTTCTCCTTGGTGATAGCCACCATACTCAGCTCTGCCCCCTTTGAGATATTACTCGCGTCTTCTACTGGGAAGATTGACATAAAGTAATTATTCAATTCCTCAGCCATTTCTTTGTTCCCCACTACTATCTCTCCAGCGTTATTTCCCAGTGGTCCAATGTCCACTTTTGCCTTTTATATATCTAAAGAAACTCTTACAGTTCTCCTAATATTACCAGCTAGCTTCCCCTCATATTTAATCTTCTCCCTCCTTATTTCTTTTTTTGTTGCCCTCTGTTGGTCCTTGTTAGCTTCCCAATCCTTTGGTTTCCCACTGCCCTATGCAACATCAAATGCTTTCTCTTTTGCTTTTATGCTATCTCCGACTTCCCTAGTCAGCCATGGTTGCCTCATCATCCCTGTATCTTGCTTCTTTTTCCTCGAGTTGATTTTTTACTGTGTCTCTTGAATTACTCCTAGAAACTCCTGCCATTTCTGTTCCACTGTCTTTCCTGCTAGGCTCTTCTCCCAGTCAATTCTGCCCAGCTCCTCCCTCATGCCTCTGTACTTGCCTTTATTCAGCTGTAATACCATTACATCTGATTCTATCTTCTCCTTCTTAAATTGCAGAGTAAATTGAATCATGTTATGATCACTGCCTCCTAAGATTTCCTTCACCTTAAGCACCCTTATCAAGTCTGCCTCATTGTGCAACACTAATACTAGATGGTCCTTGGGCATTTCTCATCATTTTCTCACATTCTCACAGGGCAAAGAAGGTCTCAGTTTAACATTGCAACTGAAAGACAACTGTGGAGAATTTCAATTGTGTAACATCACCTCCGGTGGTGCTACACAGACTGTGTCAATTTCACTGGGGCAAGGCTAACAACTGTGCAGTGTGTTGACAGCTGATATCTGAAATACCACAACACTCTATCAACTCCGTATTGAAATGTCAGTTGAGTTTACGTTTATATACTTTTGGACTGTGGCTTAAACCTGCCATGTACTGATTCAGAGGGAAGGGTATAACCACCTCAATGCACTATGAGGTAACTTGAATAAAGTTCAAGATCAAGCTTGATGTCTTCAAATAAATCTTCATATTAATGTAATCTTCATTCTTGTTTGGAAAACAAATATATTGAATTAATACAGCTGGCATTATTAATATGAGAATGATTTATATGCAAAATGCAGGATTGAAGAGAACAAGAATATAATAGAATTAAATGTGGGAAAATCATTGGAGAGGATTCTGAGAGATAGTATTTATGATTATTTGGAAAAGCACAGTTTGATTAGAAATAGTCAGCGTGGCTTTGTGAGGGGCAGGTCATGCCTCACAAGCCTTGACGAATTATTTGAGGATGTGACAAAACACATCGATGAAGGTAGGGCAGTGGATGTGGTGTATATGGATTTTAGCAAGGCATTTGATAAGGTTCCACGTGGTAGGCTCATTCAGAAAGTAAGGAGACATGGGATTCAGGGAAAGTTGGCTGTCTGGATATAAAACTGGCTGTCCAATAGAAGACGGAGGGTGGTAGTAGATGGAAAGTATTCAGCCTGGAGCTCGGTGGCCACTGGTGTTCTGCAGGATCTGTTCTGGGACCTCTGCTCTTTGTGATCTTTATAAATGACTTGGATGAGGAAGTGGAAGGATGGGTTAGTAAGTTTGTCGATGACACGAAGGTTGGTGGAGCTGTGGATAGCCTGGAGCGCTGTTGTAATTTGCAACGGGACATTGACAGGATGCAGAGCTGGGCAAAGAAGTGGCAGGTGGAATTCAACCCAGAAAAGTGTGAAGTGATTCATTTTGGAAGATCGAATTTGAATGCAGAATACAGGGTTAATGGCAGGATTCTCAGCAGTGTGGAGGAACAGAGGGATCTTGGGGTCCACGTCCATAGATCCCTCAAAGTTGCTACCCAAGTTGATAGGATTGTAAAGAAGGCGTATGGTGTGTTGGCTTTCCTTGGCAGGAGAATTGAGTTTAAGAGCCGTGAGGTTATACTGCAGCTCTATAAAACTCTGTTTAGACCATACTTGGAATATTGTGTTCAGTTCTGGACACCTCATTATAGGAATGATGTGGAAGCTTTAGAGATGGTGCAGAGAAGATTTATTAGGATTCTGCCTGGACTGGAGGGCAGGTCTTATGAGGAAAGGTTAAGGCAGCTAAGGCTTTTTTCATTGGAGCAAAGAAGGATGAGAGGTGACTTGATAGAGTTTTACAAGATGATGAGAGGCATAGATAGAGTGGATATTCAGAGACTTTTTCCCAGGGCGGAAATGACTATTACGAGGGGGCATAATTTTAAGGTGATTCGAGGAAAGTAGAGAGGAGATGTCAGAGGTAGGTTCTTTACACAGAGAGTGGTGGGTGCATAGCATAGAATGTGCTGCCAGTCGTGGTAGTGGAGTCAGATACTTCAGAGACTTTTAAGCGACTCTTGGATAGGCACATGGAGGATAGTAAAATGTAGGGTATGGAGGGTAGATTGATTTTAGTAAGTTAATAGGTTGGCACAACATCGTGGGCCGAAGGTCCTGTACTGTGCTGTACTGTTCTATGTTTCTATGTGTCTTTTCTATGTAAAAGTGTGACATTGGGTGTCTGCTCAGAAACAATTTTGCTTATTATTTGACTTGTTTACATAGATCAACATCATAAACTGGCAATGTTTTACTGATTAAAATGCAGTAACATTACTATGAAATAACATGGTAGTCACAAAACATATTTGATCGTGTTATTTTCCCCTTACTACCTGAAAGATGGGTAAAAACATAAACATAATGATGCAAAAGCTAAAAAAAAGGAAACATTTATCAAACTTTGGCTTTTCCTTCTAGAAAAGAGAGAACCAAAGTCTGACCTGAGCGATGCTTAAATGCTGATAGAATTTGATAGAGTAGACCTAGGAAAGATATTTCTGAAATAACTTCACAGAGGCCAGTATCCTGTCACCAAGACACCCTCTATGTACACATGGAGAGTCCTTGACACTGATCCAGGTTCCTCAGAGCCAGCTGTCAGTGTGAACAGGATGTCTGACACTCCTGTTCTTATCTGTCAGCTAAGGCTCCCTTATTGGACCAGATTAACAGCCCCAATCAGGGAGGTCATATTCTATGAATTTCACCTTGCTGACCCCCATTATCGTCACTGTAGTTTCCATTTATGGAGAAGATCTAAACAAAATGGCCTCAAGTATAAGATTGTGTTGAATTTTACTGGAAATCAGCTAAGCGCCAACTTCAGTGAATTTCTTTCTCTGAGTCCAGGCAAGATTTCACACTCAAAGTGTGATTGTGCCCTGTTTGTCATATCTCCTCCTTCATCACAGGCAATGGGACTCCTACTCCTGGGACCACCTACAATTCCTGGCAGTGGAGTTATATTTAAAGCAGCCAACCACCAGGTCAAATGCTGCCAGCCCCGAATTTCTCTTCATCGCAACATAGGGGGAGGGAAACCAAAAACAAACATTTCTAAGCATGCAGTGAGACTGACACATTATTGCAACTACAAGCACACATTCAAAAATGCATTGCTATTTAAGAACCAAGCTACTCAGCTTACCCTTCCCTTGTTTCATCCCTTCTTAGAATTGTTTGTAAAGGAGTGCTACTCTTTACCCAATGACCAGTGTAGCCTGATATCTTCTCATCGTTCAATGTGGAGCTGTCATATTACTGAAAAGCCTTAAATAATTGAAAGTGCTCAAACAGCAAAAGCTGCTAAACAAATTTAAGTTGCAGTTGCCTCTTGGAGCAGATTAGGGACTGCTTGCTTTTTGAGCACCAATCAGTTTGCAGTCAGTCAATGAGTCAGCCATTGCTGTACACAGCTTTTGCCCCCTGGGACGAGACTGGCTTGCTGTGCCTAACTCTGCAGTACACTAATATTCAGAAAGTGAGGTTCCTCCTGCTCAATGCCTAGATTTCTCTCATTGGAAGACTACTGCCCCTCTCTCAGTTCTTCATAGTCCATCACGTCCCTTCATTGTCTGCTTCAGTTGTGCAGACCAAACGTGCAAGTATAATGTCCCATCCCCAGATTGATCCAAACATCAGAATCTCAACTTCAGCATGTTGCGTATGTGCTCCATGATGGCCTTGGTGAAAGAATGGACTGATTTGTATTTATACAGAGCCTTAGTCAGGGGGTTCAGTAACAGAGTCATAGTCATAATGAAACAAAGTAATAGACACGATGGCAGTTTCCAAGGTACCTGGGGCATACTTCAAAGAAATGTTACTGATGATCACAGATGACTTGAACATTGATGAAATGGAACTTTTTTTGTTGAAGAATTCAACAAATATGGAACTCTCAATGTCAATGTGTAGACAGTCTATATCTCCCTGCACCTTGGGAAGTTAGCTTGTTGTCAAGGCCTAGTGTTCAGGCTGAAGTATAGATCTTATCACAAGAAAACAAGATGAAGCGATGTGATTTGGTACAAATTTCATCAATAACACTGAATTCATTTGTGGGTCAAGGATTATAAGACTCCAACCAGTTCAGCAGTGGATTCTTCGAAGCAGCCAGTTCCATAAAACTGCTGCTATCACTCTAACAACACCTGAGACATGCTGGTCACCCTCACAATGCTGCAGGTCTCTCTCCAGCAGTTGATATGGTGCTGTGATGAAAAAAATCAGTCTGCGGTGACACTGTGCCTTTCTCATTTGGAGGAAATAGCATCAAGGATGATAGATTTCTGAACCTTCTGTACATCCTGAGGGGACATTTAGCTGCAAACTCTTCAAGTGGATGCTGTTAGGCAGCCATTGGAGGACCTACACTCACTGGACTATCTGTTGCTCTTCAAATTTTCAGCACCTTCCTTCCAAATTTTGTATATGAATATATTTAGATATAAAAATAAAGTTTGAAGTTGTGCCTTGTACCTTTTGCTCTACGTTATTGATCTACATCATAAAAAGCAGGGGTCCTAAAACTGAACACTGAGAAATCCTACTATAAGTATTTCTCCGATCCACAAAACATGTTAACCATTAGTCTCCGCTTCCTGTCACTTGGCCTATTTTCTGTCCATGTTGCAAATGACTTTTATGTTCCATAAGCTTTGACTTTGGCCATAGGGCTGTGCGTAGCAGTGTTTCACGTGTCTTTTGGAAGGCTATTTACAGGGCATCAACATCATTATGCTCATCAAACCTACCTGTTACCCCTTTAAAAAGATTCCCCCAAGTGAGATAAGTATGATTTTGACTTAACAAATCCATGATGACTTTCTTTAATTTACCAATATTTGTCCAAGTGATGATTAATTTTGTCTTTAATTTTTGTTTCTGGAAGTTTCCCTAACATCAATGTTAACCTGATTGATGGCTAGTTGCTTTGTTTACTTTTGCACCCTTTTTTCAGCAAGGATTAACGTTTGTTATTTTCCAGCCCTCTTGGTCTAAGGAGTCTGGAAAATTATGGCTTGTGTATTTACAATTCCACTGTCACCTCACTCAGTTTCCTTGGATGCATTTCATCTAGTCCTTTTACTTTATCAACTTAAAGTACAGTCCGCCTATGCCATATCCAAGACATTGGGGTTTCTACACAGGAGAAAAATGGTAAGTTCAGTCCATTAGAAATGTGGCAATGCTATACCCAATTAGAACTAACTACTTCAAATACACTGCCCTCCTCTTTCTCTGATTCACGGAGACTAAGACAGAAAGTCTTTTTTTCAGTAATTATAAGTTAGTCTTTAAGATTAAGAAGCAGCAGTTTAGATATAATACATTAGCTATGCATTCAGAGAAATGATCCAACCCTGTGGGTGTTTCACTGATATCAGAGGCTGAATGGACAGTTGCCACAGAGTAAGTTGATCTCAGTAGCCTGTGATGGCAACTTGTGTTCTCTTGTCAAAGTTTTAAGGAGCCCTTCTATTGGTCATCCAACATGGTTCAGGGTCCATTTTCCATCTGAGAATCACTGCCTGACATCCATTTCAAAGGGTTGATCATTTACATCATCATTGAACATTATATCCAATGAAAATATTGATATCAAGCAAGTAACCTTTCTCCTCTAGCTCAAGGTCAGCTTTTTAGTTTATAGCATGCTGATAAACATCTTGAAATTCCTAATCACTTGTGTAGATGATGGGATTTACAAAGTGCCATCCTGCCAAATTACTTGGAGATGGCAAGAACTGCAGATGCTGGAGTCAGAGACAACACAATGTGGAGCTGGAGGAACACAGCAGGTCAGGCAGCATCAGAAGGAGCGTCCCGACCTGAAATATCAACTTTCCTGCTCCTCTGATGCTGCCTGACCTGCTGTGTTCCTCCAGCTCCACATTGTGTTGATCCTGACAAAATAGGTATGTCATCAGGGAAGCCTGAACCAAATGACACTGACGTTTCCATTGACTATTTCAAATTGTTTATGGATCTCTGGTGAGAGAAAATTACTGCTGTGTCAACAGTTTCATAAGATTTTATATTTCAATGAAAATGTTACAAGCTGTGAGATTAAGAGCAGTAATTTCTTACATTTCTGAGTTAAATATTATTCAGTCAGGATGCAAAGCATGAAGCTAAGATTAATGCAAAGAGAGAACATATACTGCAAGTGAAATGTAAACAGCTTCAGGTGTTATAAACCACAGATTTCTTTCTCTAACCTCTTTGAATCTCCTCCTTTAAAGCCATCTATTTGATTAAGATATTGAATACTTGTCCTCAGATGTGGCTCAATATAAAATTACATTTGGTAACGTGAAATACCATGCCACCTTTTACTATTTTCAGAGTGCAAAATGAATTTAGGTTTTCCTCATGAGACTGTGGCACTGCGATCTCCATGATTTCCTCTTATGTGCCCCTGGGAGGCAGGTCCCCAAGGATGGAGCCCATAATTGGAAACCGCACTCCATGTCTCCATTACCCTTTCTGATAGAGAGAAGAGTTGTGTGAGAAACTGGGAATATATGATATGTATTCTGGTAAATTTGGAGATAGACTAGAAATCAGAATTTTGAATGACAGAAGGCTGTTTCATGCAAGAAAGAGTAATAAAGGTAAGATAATTACAGTTTTGTCATGGCCAGTAATAACATTTCATATTCATAACTTTAAAACATGGAATTTTCTGGACTTCCTTTTCTTTTAAAGTGGACATTAGAAGGTTGATAATATGGTTGCCAAAGGTCGGGTGAATTGTAATTTCTGCACAAATTGAGAAGCAATTCAAGTCTCTGAAGAAGGGTCACTGGACCCGAAACGTTAACTCTGATTTCTCTCTCTCCAGATGCTGCCAGAACTGCTGAGATTCTCCAGCAATTTCTGTTTTCATTTCAGATTTTCAGCATCCACAGTTCTTTTGGGTTTTTTTTTCCGTCAAGTCTCCAGTAAGTTTCTAATTGAATGATCATGGGTGAAGTGCTTTCTTTAGACACATAAGTGCAAGATAATTTGTGCAAACCGCACCACCTGTTTTTATTGGATTAACCTTAATTCCAAAATTTTTGAACTCTCACTGTCACTGTCCTTGAGCTTAGATCTTATCAAAGAGACTATGAAAAAGACAGTTGTAGAGTCGTAGAGTCATAGAGATACAGAGCACGGAAACAGACCCTTCGATCTAACTCGTCCATGCTGACCAGATATCTGAAATAAAACAAGTCCCATTTGCCAGCATTTGGCACATATCCCTTTAAACTCTTCCTACTCATACCCATTCAAATGCCTTTTGAATGCTATAAATGTAATTAAATCATAAATAGAGGTGAAAGGACACACTGTCTCACAGCTAGCATGCAATATGCCTATAGGTACATGCTCATGATATCATCATTGTATCATAGCATGTGCCTTGATGGTATAAATATCTCAATCTCCATCTTACTGAATTCTCTTGCAGCATGACGCACTGAGGGAAGTGTGCAATAGGTTACATATGAATTTCCTAGCTTGAGCTCAGACATGGAGCGTCTGTGATTATAATGTATGTAGTTACCAAGAAGTACAATAAAAATACATTGAATCCTCCAGTCCTATGTAATGCATGTCTTGTCTTTAAGTTATGGGAGCTAACATAAGTATTACCTATTCAGGTTTAAAGTTCCTGCTGAAAGTAGAAAGCCCGTCTTGGTGTCTTTGGGAGATTGTGAGTGTAAAACAGATCTGGGTTAATAATAATGGCTGTTTATGAAGAAACAACTCCCAGATTCCAGAAACGCATCAAATCAGCATCTATTACCATTGTGTAGCATTCGAACTCCAAGTCACTCTGGGTGGACAGCAGAAATATTGATCAGTATTGACTGAAACTAATAACAGATAACAAATCTTATTACCATAAACAACAAGGGGAAACCAGTCATTCTGCAAGCTACGCAGCATGAAACAACAGCACTAAAGGAAGCAACAACAAGACTTAAAACTGGAGAGTGTAACAGTTTAATGTCTCCCAGTCTGTTCCTTTTCAAGTCCACCATTGTTGGAATATGATGTCCCACTTAGGAAATGGCAAGTAACTAACTGCTGACCTGCTGAAAATTCATCTCTTTGAAGCAAACCTGCAATAGTCCTGATAGATGACTCTGGCTATTCAGAACTATCTGTCAGGTATGGAAATGCCTTCTCCACCACTGCTGCAATAACTGCTTCTTCCCTAATATGAGCCAAGTTATGTAACTCACAAGCTACTCCTCTGGGGTTATAACTTGGAAAAATACATTATCTTGTTTAATAGTATTTTCCTTTGAGTGTGATTAGTGATGATGCGTTAGAATCTTGCAGTGAAATTTTGGCAAAGTAACCCTTTTCATTTGATCTCAAGAAATCTTGTTGCTGATCATTTAGATTGACCATGTACACAGGGGTTATGAAACATATTAATCTTTCATTTAAAAAACACACCGATTACAGACTGTAAAGGAAAAGAACTAATGTTTTGTTACTTTCTCATCTCTGTCTGCAACAGGCTTGATTTAATCAAACTAGTGAAATGGTTGCTGAGAAAGCTCGCAGTTTTTTTTTGTGAGGCCTTTTTTTAATAGAAGATTAAGCATTTAGCCATTGTGATTATTGGTGATCAACTTAATGATCAACTTAGGAAACATTACATTTTAGCCCGTAAATTGAAAAGCCTTTGAATTCTACTCTACCGATTGCCTTATCTTGTACATCGTCAAGGGGCGGCACGGTGGCTCAGTGGTTAGCACTGCTGCCTCACAGCGCCAGGGACCTGGGTTCACTTCCACCCTCGGGTGACTGTCTGTGTGGAGTTTGCATGTTCTCCTCATGTCTGCGTGGGTTTCCTCCGGGTACTCCGGTTTCCTCCCACAGTCCAAAGATGTGCAGGTTAGATGAATTGGCCATGCTAAATTGCCTGTAGTGTTCAGGTGTGTGTAGATTAGGTGGGTTATAGGGGGATGGGTCTGGGTGGATGCTCCAAGGGTTGATGTGGACTTGTTGGGCTGAAGGGCCTGTTTCCACACTGTAGGGATTCAATGACTGTGTTCACTTGACTTCAGAAGGAATCTTACAATGTCAATTCACGTGCAGCTCTCTTCCAATAATGCTTGCATAGAATGTGGGCATCTTTGACTAGGTTAGCAGTTAGTGCTTATCCCTAATTCCCCTTCAGAAGTTGGTATAAGCTACATTCTTGAACCATTGAACCATGTAGTTACACCTGCAGAAGTGTTATGAAGGAAATCACAGGACTTTCACTCAGTGATATTAAAGGAACAGCAATATAGTTCCAAGTCAGGATAGTGGGTGTCTTAGAAGAGGTCTTACAGGTTGTCGTGTTTCCATGTGTCTGTTGCTCTTGTCCTTCTAGGTGGTAGAGGTTGTGGGTTTGGAAGGTGCTGACAAAGCACCCTTGCTGAATTGTGGCAGTGAATCTTGTTCTCCGTTGCAACAGACCTTTCCATTTATAGAGAGGCCTACTTAGTGATGTGGAAAAAAATCTCCATAAAGATTTTTTTCTGAAGGAAATCCTGTTGCATGATTTTCAGAGCTGCCCTTTGAAGGAGAAAAGAATACAGTCAACCCAGAAGAAAGCAAAGTGTATTCAGGGTAAGCACTAGGTGACAATGCAGTATTGTGCACATCATACATGTTACTATTATGCATTTCTGTAATACTTGTTATGTATTGCTTCACTTTGATGAATTAGGAAAATCTTAGTACCCCTTTGCCAGTGACAGGTCTAATTAATTAGTGTAACTATTCTTGGATTTCAGTTAGCCTTGTTTACAGCTTTCAATTACTGGTGCATGAGAATAACAAGAGTTTATTGATCTAATTATTGATGTATGGTTTATCCCAATTTTCATACAAAATAAAGTTTCCCATGAACAAAACCCAATTGTGACTGAATTTATTTTATTCCTTAAAATGGATTTCATGCAAAAAATAGTTTATACAAATATCAGCTTCTTTCTTGTTTATTAATGATTTCAGACATCATTTGCAACGCCAGCATTTATTGTTGATCTTAATTTGCCTTTGAGCAAATGGTGGCAGCTTTTTGAGTTTCTGCTGTTTGTGTGTCCGTACTGCACCCCTGTTGTAATTAGGAAGGGAATTCCAGGACTTTGACACACTGTGGAAGCAGCAACAATCAATTGCATTTTTAATTATTCACAAGGTTGAGCTAACATATTTCTAACCAGTGAGGGAGTTAAGGTTTGTGGGAATAAGGCAGGGATGTGGGGTTGAAGATTATGAGATGAGCCACTGTCTCATTGAATGGCAGTGCAGCCTACTTCCACTCCAATGTCTAATGACTTTATATTTCCCAGTCAGGTGACTTGAAGGGGAATATGTGAGTGGTAGTGTTCCCTATCTGCTAGCCTATACGTAAAGCTAGGAGAGAAAGTAGGTTTGGCAATTGCTTTGAAGAAGCTGTGGCAAGTTGATATAGTGCATCTTGTAAATGATACACATCACAATTTCAGCAAAAGTTGATGCAGTGAATAAAAGTTTAAGGTAATGGAAGACATGAATGAACAGAAATGTTTTTTTTCTGGGTGATTTTGAGCTTCTTAAAAGTAGTTGGAGCCACACTCATCTAGGCAAGCAGGGAGTATTCCATCACAGTCCTGACTAGTGCTATGTAGATAGTGAATAGTCTCTGAAAATCAAGGATGTGTCTGATTTATTGCTAACCACTGAGTTTCTGACCTGCTCTTATAGTCACAATATTTGTATGGCTGGTCCAATTAAGTTGCTGACCAATGGTACCACCTGAGATGTTGTTATAGCTGGGAGTAATGCCACTGAATAATAAAGGGAGGTGGTTAAACAGTGTTGTTGGGGGTGGTCATTTTCTGATGTTTGAGATTTTTTTCTGAAATTTGCTCAAGCCCTTCCACCCTTCAGCCTTTTGAGTGTGATAAAAACTGAAAAGTGGCCCACCATCTTGCAGAAAAGTTGGACAAGCTTATAATAGCTATGACCACCTTCCTTTCCTTTTGGCATAGCTGCAGCCACTGAGAACTTTCCTCTTTGTTTATTTCAATGTCAATTTTGCTGAGGTTACTTGATACAATATTTGGTCAAATGTCAAGTTTCAGTTCATCTCTAGAATTTAGCTCTTTGGTGCACGTTAGTTCAAAGCTTTGAACTAAGTCTAAAGTTAAGTGACAGAAACCAAACCTACCTGTGTGCAGGATATTTTTGAAAGTTTCACTTGATAGCATTGTCAATGTCTTTCATGCTTTTAAGGATAATTAAGAATGGACTCGTGGAACAATAACTATTAAGATTGGATTTGTCCAGCTTTCGAGGACAATGCATAACTGGGAATTTTCCACCTTACTGAGTAGATGCCAGCATTGTAGCTATACTGGAACAGTTTTGTTAGAACCACAGCTAATTCTAGAGGACAAGAGTTTTGTGATAGATCCAGAATCTTGTTAGGTCACAATGTCTTTAGTGTATGTGATGCACTATGTAATTCCTTTAATACTGTTCTAAAACCATGGGGTGGAATTTTCCCATTTGGAATTAAAGTGTTTGGTTGAGATTCATTGTGCCCGGTCTGACATATCTCAGAGAGACCTTTCTCAGGTGATCTTCCACTTTTCACCTCATTAATTGTGAGACCAGAGTCTTGGAAGCCTTTCTTCAGGGATCACAGGATAACAGGAACGGTGGAAGAGTTTGCCACTGCCATGTTTGGCACCTTAGTTAAAGACCAACTGTACCCTACCTCAGGCACTGAAAATGTCCTCATCCTGTTGGGAATAGGATAATACTGGTAGTTCCAAAATGTGCTCTCATGCAGGTCACAGTAACTCTGATCTCCACATAGGAAAGTGTAGGTCATGGGCATTTTCAAAGTTATGAAATCTGGGGCTAAACTGGGCTCATTAGTAATTACATATAGGGATTCAATGGACACGGGGTGGGGGGGGCAGGGGAATGGCTGAACAATCATAGCTGCTAAAGGGACAGCAACCCAAAAGGGAACATGAAGGATGGTAAGAGGCAGCACTTTGTTCAGTTGCTTTCGACAGACAGAGGGAAGGCGGATGTGTGAGCGTCTCATTGTACACCCCCCATCCTTGAATCTCAGCACATTCCCTTAAAAAAAAACTACTATGCAGAACACACCTTTCCCTGCAGAGTTGAGCAGAATCATCACTGATTCTATACTCTCATTCACAAGAAGGGTCTAAGCATGAAATGCTATGTGCAGGTTAGGCAATTCCTGCACATTCCGTTTAGCTTCAGTGTTGTTGCATTAAAGGCAATGAGTTGGCTGCATATCTCAATGTCTTGCCTCAAGGATCCCTGACTCCATGACAGGGAGTGGTACCTAGAGTGAGTCTAAGGTCTCTTGCCATTGACACTGAGCACCTATGGTTTAGAACATTATAGGTCCGTGTGCATTTCCAGCAGATACTAAGTGTTCTAGACCTAGATCTTCATTATAGTCACCAACCTGTTCATAGAGACAGTCAGGTGCATGCATGTAGAGCCAGAATGGTACTGATACTATAGTTGGACTCCTTAATTCTTTGATCCAGTTTGGCAAATTCTACTAACAATCCCATGTGATGATACTGTGCCCTGTCTGTGCAGTTTGAAGAAGTAATTAATGACCAAGACCATGGGATCACCTTCTGCCTAGAGCTGTCCCCCGACTGCAAGAGACCTTATTCACATTTTCCTCGACCAACTGTGGAGACATATCAATGTTTCCCTCACCGGACTGAACATATCAAGATGAAAGTCTCTGACTCAATGGAGAGAGCGATGAAAGGCTTGCTGGCCCATCTTCTGTGGGTTCTGGTGGTAATATGACGGCAGCTTAGTATAGTACAATGAAGTTTACTAGGTTGGTTGCCCATTGAGGTCTCTCCATTTTCACATTAGTTATTGTTCTCTTTTTCAGCCAGTTCTCAAATTTCCTTCTCTTATGGAACTCGATCCCCTAAATCTGGGTGAGCATCAGTCCCACAAATGCCATCATGCTCAGACACACCTGCCTCAAGTGGATTGATAAAAACAAGTTTGAATTGATTTTTCTCACTCATCATGTGCTATAAGTCTGTTCTGGCAACTATGTCCTTCTGTTCTGAGCCAGGTCCAACAGTAGCGCTACGACTGAACTTCTCACGGTTGCGGACGCTTAGGTTTCCTACTCAGATCATACTCAGTGCCCTGCTACCCCCAGTGCTTCTTCCAATTATTGTTCAAAATCAAAATCAATGTCTGCTTTCAACAACTTCAGCACTTCTAAGTTTGCATGAAAACTTCCTGGGCTTTATTATTAATTCCAGTTCACAGACAATCAATGTAAATCCCATGTGACAAAACTGAATTAAGAACTACTGTTCAGTTAGAGAATGGAGATGAAAGGGGGATAGTTAATCCTGATAGACTTTTGAAGTTGAAATGAAATAAAGTGTCAGTAGTATTCTCCTTGGATGCAAATTCAAAATGCTCATTAGACAATAAAAAGCATTTTGTTTAGTAGATAAAGAATCCAGCTCTCTTATAAGTAAGGGAATTTAATAAAAGAAGGAATATTGGAGCTGTAATGCACTTAATACAAACAGCATGGAATGAAACAATTTCATCTCTCACTCCTGTGACAATATCAGCTCTTCAGTTAAAGCTATCGACCCTAATGACATTTCTTCAAAGCCTTACTTAGTTCCCATTTAGGTTCTTGTATAAACTGGGCAGCTCCCAAATACCAACATGTAGTCTGGACATATGATTATTCTTGCCTTTTGGATGGAATGTAGGCAGCTCATTGACTCTAAAGTGCTGTTAATTGGCTGAATGTCTCAGCAGAGGACTCATTCCTATGAATAGCTTGCTTTTTTGAAAGCCAGCATGGACCTTTGAAGGCGGTTCGGTTGCCATAAATGCTGGGAGTCATTTTGTAACTAATACTTACCTGGTAAAGAATGATCAATGCTTGGCTATAGGTCAATGCAGTACTTACAGGCTTTAGAATGCTGTTACAAATCTGAGTGCAGTGGGTGAAAGGAGGAGAGATATCCTGTATCACCAGAGGGCCAGCAATCCCTCCTGAATATGATGTGAGGATGTTGGTAAGAACATAAGAACATAAGAACGAGGAGCAGGAGTAGGCCGTCTGGCCCTTCGAGCCTGCTCCGCCATTCAATAAGATCATGGCTGATCCTTTTGTGGACTCAGATCCACTTACCCGTGTTCTCATCGTATCCCTTAATTCCTTTGTTGTTCAAAAAAAATCCACCTTTTTTTTAAAAACATTTACTGAAGTAGCGTCAACTACTTCACTGGGCAAGGAATTCCATAGATTAACAACCCTCTGGGTGAAGAAATTCCTTCTCAGTTCAGTCCTAAATCTGCTCCCTCTAATCTTGAGGCTATGCCCTCTTGTCCTAGCTTCACCTGCCAGTGGAAACATTCTCTACTTCTATCTTATCTATTCCCTTCATAATTTTATATGTTTCTATAAGATCCCCCCTCAATCTTCTGAGTTCCAATGAATATAATCCCAATCTACTCAGTCTCTCCTCATAAGCCAACCCCGTCAACTCCGGAATCAACCTAGTGAACCTCCTTTGCGCCCCCTCCAGTGCCACTACATCCTTTCTCAAGTAAGGAGACCAAAACTACACACAGTACTCCAGGTGTGGCCTCACCAGCACCTTGTACAGCTGCAACATAACCTCTCTGCTTTTAATTTCAAACCCTTTAGCAATGAAGGACAAAATTCCATTTGCCTTCCTAATTACTTGTTGTACCTGCAGACCTACCTTCTGTGATTCTTGCACAAGGACACCCAGGTCCCTCTGCATAGCAGCATGCTGCAACTTTTTACCATTCAAGTAATAATCCTTTTTACTATTACTCCTACCAAAATGTATGACTTCACATTTATTTACATTGTATTCCATCTGCCAGACCTTTGCCCACTCACTCAATGTATCTATGTTCCTCTGCAAAGTTTCACAGTCCTGTGCACACTTTGCTCTGCCACTCATCTTAGTGTCACCTGCAAACTTTGACACCCTACACGTGGTCCCCAACTCCAAATCATCTATATAAATTGTAAATAATTGCGGTCCCAACACCGATCCCTGAGGCACACCACTAGTCACTGACTGCCAGCTAGAAGAGCACTCATTTATCACCACTCTTTGCTTCCTGTTAGTCAACCAATCCTCTATCCATGCTAATACTTTACCCTTAATGCCATGCAACCTTATCTTATGCAGTAGCTTCTTGTGCGGCACCTTGTCGAAGGCCTTTTGGAAGTCTAGGTACACCGCATCCACTGGGTCCCCATTGTCCACCTTGCTCGTAATGTCTTCATAGAATTCCAAAAGATTTGTCAAGCATGACCTGCACCTTCATGAACCCATGCTGCATCTGCCCAACGGGACAATTTCTATCAAGATGCCTTGATAGAAAGATAGTAACATATAGTTCTGGAGGTCAGTGCCAAGAAAATAACTCCAAGGACCAAGATTCTGTGCCACAAGAAGTTTGATGGTCTTAACATAATTAGTTAAAAATCGTAAATTCTTCCACAGCATCTCCTACCAACTTCAAGGTTAGTCTCAGTGACTACTCACTTCACCACATCTCCATCACTCAATTAAAAATTTGCATCACTTATAAGTTACTCTGAACACTCATATAATTCACCCTGCCCTCATACACTTCAATGCACAATAAGTTAGAAATGTAACATCCTCAGTGAAAGGCCAGAGATAGTGTAGCTGCAAGAGGTTTCTCCCAAGCATCGACATCAACAAGTACTTTGCGTCGGTATTCACTGAGGAGAGGGACATGACGGATGTTGAGGTTAGGGATAGATGTTTGATTGCTCTAGGTCAAATCAGCATAAGGAGGGGGAAAGTGTTGGGTATTCTAAAAGGCATTAGGGTGGACAAGTCCCAGGTCCGGATGGGATCTATCCCAGGTTACTGAGGGAAACGAGAGAGGAAATAGCTGGGGCCTTAACAGATATCTTTGCAGCATCCTTGAGCACAGGTGAGGTCCAGGAGGACTGGAGAATTGCTAATGCTGTCCCCTTGTTTAAGAAGGGTAGCAAGGATAATCCAGATAATTATAGACCGGTGAGCCTGACGTCAGTGGTGGGGAAGCTGCTGGAGAAGATACTGAGGGATAGGATCTCGTTACATTTGGAAAAAAATGGGCGTATTAGTGATAGGCAGCATGGTTTTGTGCAAGGAATGTCATGTCTTACCAACTTGATAGAATTCTTTGAGGAAGTGACAAAGTTGATAGATGAGGGAAGGGCTGTAGATGTCATATACATGGACTTCAGTAAGGCGTTTGATAAGGTTCCCCATGGTAGGCTGATGGAGAAAGTGAAGTCGCATGGGGTCCGGGGTGTACTAGCTAGATGGATAGAGAACTGGTTGGGCAACAGGAGACAGAGTTGTAGTGGAAGGGAGTTTCTCAAAATGGAGAGCTGTGACCAGTGGTGTTCCACAGGGATCCGTGTTGGGACCACTGTTGTTTGTGATATACATAAATGATCTGGAGGAAGGTATAGATGGTCTGATTAGCAAGTTTGCAGATGACACTAAGATTTGATGGAGTAGCAGATAGTGAAGGGGACTGTCGGAGAATGCAGCAGGATATAGATAGATTGGAGAGTTGGGCGGAGAAATGGCAGATGGAGTTCAATCCAGGCAAATGCGAGGTGATGCATTTTGGAAGATCCAATTCAAGAGCGAACTATGTGGTAAATGGAAAAGCCCTGGGGAAAATTGATTCACAGAGAGATCTGGGTGTTCAGGTCCATTGTACCCTGAAGGTGGCAACGCAGGTCGATAGAGTGGTCAAGAAGGCATACGGCATGCTTTCATTGATCGGACGGGCTATTGAGTACAAGAGTTGGCAGGTCATGTTGCAGTTGTTTAGGACTTTGGTTCGACAACATTTGGAATACTGTGTACAGTTCTGGTCACCACATTACCAAAAGGATGTGGATGCTTTGGAGAGGGTGCAGAGGAGGTTCACCAGGATGTTGCCTGGTATGGAAGGCGCTAGCTATGAAGAGAGGTTGAGTAGATTAGGATTATTTACATTAGAAAGACGGAGGTTGAGGGGGGACCTGATTGAGGTCTACAAAATCATGAGAAGGAAAGACAGGGTGGATAGCAAGAAGCTTTTTTCCCAGAGTGGGGGACTCAATTACTAGGGGTCACGATTTCAAGGTGAGAGGAGAAACGTTTAAAGGAGATATGCATGGAAAGTTCTTTACACAGAGGGTGGTGGGTGCCTGGAACGCATTGCCAGCAGAGGTGGTAGAGGCGGACACAATAGCGTCATTTAAGATGTATCTGGACAGATACATGAATGGGCAGGGAGCAGAGAGATACAGATCCTTGGAAAATAGGCAACAGGTTTAGATAGAGGATCTGGATCGGCGCAGGCTTGGAGGGCCGAAGTGCCTGTTCCTGTGCTGTAATTTTCTTTGAAAAAAAGGAAAAAAAAATTGATAATATAACTGGTTCTGTGGAAGGCCATATCAATCCTGCACCAGATCCTTCAGTCATGAAAGGACTCAAAGGAGATGATGAAATTATTGGCAGCTTAGATATGCTTGAACATCATTAAGATGTCTCCACAATGCTTTGGGTGAGGGAATTGACCCTCAGTACCAGAGCCATTTTCTTTAAGGTTGACACAAATGTTGTCCTTGGTTACTGTGATGGCGTCCATAGCCAGCAGACTATTTTTGTTTCCTCAAGTGTTCTTCACAAGAGAGATTATTGGTCTACATTCAAAAGTTGCACATTTTTGTTTGGCTTTAGGCTTTGCTATGCAACAAAATTCCAACTACTATTTGGTCCTAATTTTTATTCTGCTCGATTATAATTGATGGCATCAAGAAAATGAATTTCCAGCTACACAGCTATCTGTCATAAAGGATGTGATCTTGACTCAGATGCTGGTGCTGTCAAATGAAATGAACTGCAACCTTTCAGCCCCAAAAAAAAAATAGAGAAGACTTGATTTTTGTAGCACCTTTTATAATCTTATGATGTGCCAGAACAATCCCCAAACAATTGAGCACTTTTGGAATGTAGCCACTATTGCAATGTAGGAAGCAAAGCAGCCAATTTGCACACAGCAAGATCCATTTAAGCTTCTGCAGTAAGCCTGACAATAACAGGAAAGTAATTCCTCCTCACCACTTGCATACTTATTCATTATGTCTGATTTTGGAAAAATGACCAGTTAGACTGTTTAGATCACGGTTGAATATATATGTGATAGGCTTATATATACATAGTTCAAATATATATATATTCTATACCTGTTGACCAGGCTGATTTTGGGGTTTTGCTGAAATTGCTGGGATCTATGTACAATATACAATTTCAACATGCATGTTAGTAGATTGAGCAGGCAGATTTTGTTTTTTTCGGAGGTGAGAGGCTCCTGCTGCTAGACTTGGTTAACAATTCTGCTTCTATTTGATTTTGAGGCTTTCCTTCCTGACGGACATAATTATGACATTAAATTATCTGCCAACAGAACTAGCTGGCATTTATTAGCTATCAACAGAGGTGGAGAGGGAATTAATTGCCCATCCATAGTAAAAGCAGTTGATTTATATTTTTAAAGAGCTTATTTACTGACCATATAGTTAGCAAACACGGCTGATACGTTGTACATTAAGGACACGAGCTTTCAAAGAGTGGGGAAAAGAAACCCACCAACAATAGGATGCACACTATTGGGAACATAAAAAGAAGCAATCAAGCAGTTTTAGGAGTTCTTATAACTGAGGTAGGAGAGTATTAAAAACAAAATGGGATTTGGCATCGGGTTGTTAGGCTGCATTTATTGCTTATCCCTCATTGCCATAAAGAAGGTGATGCTGATACAACTTGACAAAGCATTCAAAATTACAAAGGATTTTGATAGACTGAATGGGGAAGAAACACACAGAAGGCCCAATCATCAGAGGATAAAGATTTGAAGTAGTAGGTTTAAAAAAACAGAGTAGAGATGTTTTTTACACAACGAGGGGTTGTGATCTGAAATAGACAACCAGAATGAGCAGTGGCAACAGTCTCATGAATGACATTTAAAAGGGAATTGCAGATATCTCGAAATGGAGGGTTTATAGAGATACAGGGAAAGAGCAGGGTAGAGAGGGACAAATTGAACAACTGTTTCAAAGGGCCAGTTCAGGTATATTGGGTCCAATAGCTACTCACTGTTCTGAATCATTCCACATTATAAATATTATTAAAATTGCAGAGTTTACTGATTTATTTTCTAATTTAATGACTAATGACATCCCTTCTTAGCCACTCACCATCTTGACTTGGAAAAATATGGCTGTTACTTCACTGTTGCTGAGTCACAATCCTGGATATCTCCCCCAATGACATTGTGGGCCAACAAACAGCACATGGACCTGCAGCAGTTCAAGAAGGCAGCTCACTGCCATTTTCTCAAGGGCAACTAGATTTTTGAGGAAGTAACCAAGAAGTTTGGTCATGGTAGAATAGTAGATGTTATTTACAAGGAATTTAATAAAGCTTTTAACAAGGTTGACTAATTGGGTAGACTAATTGGTAAAGTCAGATCACTGGGATTCAGGGGGGAGCTTGCCAGTTGGGTACAAAATTAGCTTCATGGTTGGAGACAGAGAGTGGTGGTGGAAAAGTGTTTTTTGGACTGGAGGCCCGTGACCAGCAGTGTTCCACAGGTATCGGATTTGGGTCCACTTTTGTTTGTCATTTATACAAATGATCTAGATGAGAATTTGGGAGACATGGTTAGTAAGTTTGTGGATGACACTAAAATTGGCGGTATATTGGACAGTGAAGAAAGTTATCTAAGATTACAAAGAGGTCTTGATCAATTGGGTCAATGGACTAAAAAGTGGCAGATGGAGTACAATTTGGATAAAGGCGAGGCATTGTATTTTGGTAAAACAAACAAGCACAGTACTTATATAACTAAATGGTAGGCTCCTAGGCAGTGTTGTAGAACAGAGAGACCTAGGGGTTCAGGTCCACAATTCTTTGAAATTTACATCACATGTAGACAGAGTGGTTAAGAAGGCATACAGTATGCTTGCCATCATTGCTCAGACCATTCAATATAGGAGTTGGGATGTCATATTGTGATTGTACAGGATGTTGATGAGGCCTCTTCTGGAGTACTGTGTACAGTTCTGGTCACTCTCTGCTATAGGAAGAATATTGTTAATTTGGAGAGGGTTCAGAAAAGATTTACCCGCATGTTGCCAGGAATGGAGGGTTTGAGTTATAAAGGTCATCTGGATAGGTTTGGGCTTTCTTCATTGGAGCATAGGAGGTTGAGGGGTGACTTTATAGAAGTTTATAAAATCATGAGGGACGTGGATAAGATGAATAGCAGGGTCTTTTCCCTAGAGTGCGGGGTTTCAAATCTTGGGGGTGGATTTTTTGGGTGAGAGGTGAAATATTTTAAAAAGAACATGAGGGGTGACCTTTTTACACAGAGTGGATCATATGTGGAATGAACCGCCAGAGAAAGTGGTGGATGCAGATACAGTTACGACTTTAGAAAAAAATTGGCTATGCTCATTAAAGGGGAACGTTTAAAGGGATATGGGCCAAATGAAGACAAGTGGGACTATTTGATTTTGGAACATTTTTGGCATGGTTTAGTTAAACTGAAGGGTCTGTTCCCATGTTGTGTGACTCTAAGACTCTCTATGACTTGATGATTCTGTAACTAGGGACAGGCAGTAAATGCCGGCCAGCCAGCAACGCCCACATCCCACAAATAAATAAATTTTTAAAAAAATCTTCCATTGCCCTCTGGGAAGAGAATTCCAAAGATTCATTACCATTTTATTGAGGAAGTTTCTCCTCATCTCAGCCGTGAATGGATTGTCATTTATTTTGAGATTGTTTCCTTTAATTCTAGGCCCCACAGCCAAGGGAAGTATCCTTGCTCCATCTACACCGTCTATTGTTTAAGAATTTTATAACTTTTCAAGGGTTTGCCTTTTATACTTTCAAACAGCAAATGATACATGGCCAGTCTCTTCAATGTATCCTCATTACTACAATCCCAGCAGCCCTAGAAATTGTTTTGTAATCCTCCACTGCACTCCCTCTGAGTTAAATATATCCTTTCTTAGGCAAGGATGACCTGGCCTTGAGACTCCCTCAAAAGTCGTTCCATCATGGACTGTTTGAGGGGCTGTTCATATTATTATAGGTCACTTTTATTTTCCTGAGACTGCACTCCTGTGGGTTCTGCATAATGTTCTCCAGCACTTACTCACGTGCACATCTCCAGCTTTTCATTAACAGTTAGCATCACCAAACCTGCAGCCAACCTGGATTTTTTATAAGTTCTAACCTTGCTCATTTCCACCAAACAGTTAACGCCTGAGGACTGTCAACCCCACTGTCAACTGTCCTCAACAATTGATTATGCACTGTGTGGAGCTGGAGAAACACAGCAGGCCAGGCAGCTTCAGAGGAGCAGGAAAGTTGCCGTTTTGGGTCGGGAGCCTTCTTCAGGGCCTTTTTCTGAAGAGGGTCCCGACCCGAAATGTCAACTTTCCTGCTCTTCTGATGCTGCCTGGCCTGCTGTGTTCATCCAGCTCCACACTGGGTTATCTCTGACTCCAGCATCTGCAGTTCTTACTATCTCTAATTGATTATGCATATCATCTTTCAGGCCCATTGCCTGCCACTGACTTAATACCAGCAGCCCTGGGCTCACACCCTTAAGATGCGATAAGTCTCCATTGACCTCTGGACTCAAAGGTGATCCTCGGATCTTACCTGGCTGAACTGAATTGAGGAGGACTGACCAAAAGATCTCCACCCCCACCATACCATCCAATTATATGTCACTCCAGGTAAACCCTCAGTGGGAGTATTAAAATCTTCGTGTCTCTGAATGAGTAGTCAGGGACCAGCATATTGTCGACAATAATAGTCCATTTCCTATAACATAAATATCTATCTTCTCTGGCCTAAAGCGATGTTATAAATTAAACAGAAAGCCAGATGATAAGTGTGGGATTTACTTTGTTAATTTAACCAAATCAAATTTAGTGATTGAAAGTTACAGATATATCTGAGTGTCTGGGCAGAATAATATTACAGCTTTATCATAGTGAACTACAATCAGCATCTTTACTCGTAATGTGTTGACAGATGTTGCTATGGTTACCGGGATTCAACCTCAAGGAAAGCAAAGTTTAATATGAAAAAATCTGTGTAGAAATGTGACCCTAATTAAGAATTACTAGGTAGTACATCTGTAACCATTCACCTTGCTGTGCTTATGGTATGCAGTGTTCTCACATGCTAAAATCCTTGCAGTGAAGTAAATAATGTGAAGCAGATTTTGAAAACAAAACACTGAAAAATTCTTGCTTCAAGGAACACTTAAATAAACAGATTTTGACATGATAATGTATTTATGTTTACATATAAGTAAAAGAATGACTTAATTTAAAAACAAAAACCGTATAAAATTCAATGCACTTAATGGAGACAATAAGGACTGCAGATGCTGGAAGCCAGAGCCTATAGGTGTGAGGCTGGAAAAGCACAACAGGTCAGACAGCATCAGCAGAGCAGGAAAGTCAATGTTTTAGGCCAAAACCCTTCATCAGGACTGGGGAGGCCAGAAATAAATAGGGAGAGGGAGGGAGGGATACTTCCAGATCCGACAGATATTCACCTGCACTTCATCCAACCGTATCTATTGCATCCGTTTCTCCGAATGTGGTCTCCTGTATATCAGGGAGACCAAACACTGACTCGAGGACCGGATCGCGGAGCCCCTGTGCTCTGTGTGCACCAACCAACCTGACCTTCTGGTTGTCATCCATTTTAAGTGCCCTTCCCACTCCCCTGCCTCAAACTGAATTCCAAAGGTACCAATTGAATTGCTAAACATTTAAGTTGCAAAAAGGATGTCTGTGTGCAGCAGCCTGTGGGTTTGTGGGTGCAAAGAACACCTGAATTGAAACCTTTGTATAAAAAGTCTGTACAGTCAGCAGGGCAAGCAGCAGTTTTATTTTGTTATCAAGACAACAAGTTTTGAATTTAGCCAATTAATTTGAACCAGACAACCAGATACCAAAAAACAATTACATTTAAATCTGATAGCTATGAAAACATAGGACTAATCCTATTGTAAGAAATATTGATATGTCATCAAGGGTATAAAGAAGGGATCTGAGGAAGGGTCACCAGACCTGAAACGTTAACTCTGTTTTTTCCTTCACAGATGCTGCCAGACCTGCTGAGTTTTTCCAGCAGCTCTGTTTTTGTTCCTGATTTATAGCATCCGCAGTTCTTTCGGTTTTTATTGTGTTGTATAAAGAAGGGGCAGTTGGGCAAAGATCGAAGAGTGAACTGCCATTTACAAGAGTTAACAGCTCTCAGCTCTCAAGAGAGAATTACTAGCTCTAACAATTTTCTCTAAGCTTTAAAGAAAGCACTATCTAAATCAAAGGTATCTAAGGCACGTCTAGTCAATATTCCTGACTGAAGAATTTGATGGAGAAGGTGTTCCTGACAGAACATTCAACGGAGAACACACGTAACCTAGCTGTAATTTTGAGAGACTTTTTCTGTTTTATACAAGTGGGACTTATATTTATTAGAACAGCATACCATTAGAAATTTGTTTTATTCAGGAATAGTTAGTAGTGAGAAGGGGTTTACTCAGTTTGTTAATAAATTAGTAAATTTGTTCACTGTTAGAATTAGATAAATAAATTGTTACTCGTTGATTGTAAAGTGACTGTCAGGTGTTTATTTCAGTGAACCACTCGAAGTTGTTGAAAAAAATGGATTACACCCCTTTTCAACCTCCTTTTAACAGATTGTAGTGTGAGGCACTCCTATCTGGGTATTCCAGTTTTAGCTTTAAGAGGGGGATCAACTTTTGCTTTATAACATTTTAGGGGCTTGGGTACGGGATCTGGCCAGCTTGGATCCAGGATTGGACAGATTGGGCCTCGGAATAGGACAAACTTGGACAGATTTTGGGTATGAAAGGTCCCAACAGATTTAAGCAGATTTGGGGAATAATGTCCTAAATCTTTAAATAAAACTTTAGTGAGAAGTGGAAAATCTGTTTAATTTTGGTTTCTTATTGTTGGTTAAGTCAAAAGTGGGGAAATGGCTCTTAACATTGCAAAAGAGATTTTCAGGGTCAAAGATGCTTCTCAAATTTGTCAAGAAAGTTTAGAAAGACAGAAAAAGGAGACCCTTTTTGAATTAGCAGACAGTCTAGAATTGGGTTTAACTCGGGGGAAAAAAAGAAAGCTGAAATTGTAACGGAGTTAGCCAAGCATTTAGGTAAATCAAAGAAACAGTCAAGTGCAGTGGATTTAGAAAATAATTAAATTGCAAATAAGACAACTGGAGGTAGAAGAGAAAGGAAGGGAAAAAATAGCCAGGGCAGAGAGAAAGAAATGGAAAGAAGAACTGTGGTAGATGATAAAGAAAGGGAAAGAAGGTTCTTAGCTGAGCAAAGAGAAAAGAGAGAGAGAGTTTGAAGTTCAGAAGTTGACAATTAGACAGCAAAGTCAATTTAAAAGTATGGAGATGAAGGTAGAAGGTAGGCTGAGTGGGGAGGAGAGTGATGATGAGCAAACCCATTGTAGCCAAAAGCTTGGTAGGGATATTTACAAATATGTCAAAAGCTTGCCATATATTCAATGAAAAAGATGAAGAAGCCTTTTTCATTTTGTTTGAGAAATTGGTTAAATAGATGAACTGGCCAGAGACTGTATGGGTAATGTTAGTTCAGACCAAGTTAGCAGGCAGGATTAGTGAAGTGTTTGCAGTGCTGTCAGAGGAGAAGTCAAGAGAATATGAAGGAGTAAAACAGGTTATTTTGAGTGCCTACAAATTGGAACCAGAAGCATATAGACAATGGTTCAGAGAATGTAAGAAAGGAACCAGGTCAGCCTTATATCGAATTTGAAAGAAATAAACAGAGTAACTTTGATAGATGGATGACACAATAAAAGATAGAAAAGACATATGAGGACCTTAGAGATGTTATTCTGCTGGAGGAGTTTAAAAACTCACTTCCAGAAGTGATAAGAACTCATGTTGAAGAACAGAAAGTTCAAACAGCAAGAAGAGCTGCAGGGATGGCGGATGAACACGCATTAGTGTATAAAACGAAATCTAGCTTCAGACAGCAATTTCATTTCGTGAAGGATAGAAATTGGGAAAGAGTGGGATCCTTCAATGAAAAACAAAAGGTAGATCACATTGGGAACAGTTTACCACATGTGATAAAAGAAATCCAAGGTGGTGAGAAAAAGGTGAAAGACCTCAGGTGCTTTCACTGCAATAAGGTGGGACACACAAAGACACAGTGCTGGTGGGTTAAGAAAGGCACTGGGAAAAAGGATGTGGTAAAAGAGGCTAAACCAGTGGGATTTGTTGAGGTAGCGACAGAAATCCCAAGAGAGTCGAGAAGCTGCAGGAGAGTGCACAGTCTCGTCACGGGCTAGAAAGTAAGTTTGTACCCAATCTTTTCAAAGACTTCAGCTGTGTTGGTAAGGGTAATGAAGGAGAACAAGGGGAGAAGGTAAAGAAATTAACACATTGAGAGATACGGGAGCTGGTCAGTCTCTAATAGTAAGGGATGAAAATACCAGTAGTTCTGCTATGATGCGCATTTCATTAACGCAAATTGGCTGTAATGTCATTGATGAACAGTGGACTCTGTTTGGATAAAGTGAGCTTTCTACTGTACAGGTATAGCAATTTTCAATAGCACTCCATCTGAAATATTGCCTGAGAGAGTGGTAATCTGTGTAATAAATGGAGAGAGAATTAGTGCTCCCCTGTGTAAGGTCAGGCCAGAATGTCCAATCAAATCTGGGGGAGTGACAGTGGGAGTGATTGGAAAAATTGGCTAATCCAGGAATACAGTTTGTTCTTGGAAATGATCTGGCTGGATCACAGGTGGGAGTGAAGCCCAAAGTAGTGGAGAAGCCAAAAGAAAACCAGTGAACTGAGGAGTTAAAAGGAAAATACCCTGGAATTTTTCCAGACCGCATGGTGACACAATCTCACAGCCAGAAGTTAAAACAAGAAGAGAAAACAAAAGAGAAAGATGAAGGAGTTGAGGTCAAGTTAACTGACCCTCTGTTTGATGAGATGGTAAAGGAAAAGCCTAAGCAGGTAGAAGATCAGGCAGAGGTGTTTAATTCTTAAAGGTTAATGGAGTTACAACAAAAAGATGAGACGATAGAGGATTTACATCTTAAGCCTACTCGGAAGAGGCATCAGAATGTATTCCAGAATGTCATTATCTTCAGGATAAAATCTTAAGGTGGAAATGGAGACCTTGACAGGTTAGTGCAGAGGAGAAATGGGCGGAAGTTCACCAGATTGTGTTGCTGGTAGAATCCAGACAGGAAGCATTGTGGGTAGCACAGGAATTATCTATAGGACGTCATCCAGGAGTGAGGAAGATTTGGGCTAAAATACAGAAGCACTTCCATTGGCCTGGATTGCATAAAAATATGGTTGAATTTTGCTGTACCTGTCGTACATGTCAGATGATAGGAAAGCCACCGGCAGTAATAAAACCAGTGCTTTTGATGGCGATTCACACATTTGAAGAATCTTTCACGTGGGAAATGATTGATTGTGTAGGTTCCCGTCCCTAAAACCAAAAGTGGGAACCAGTATTTGCTAACCATAATGGATGTGTCTGCCAGATTTCCAGAGGCATTTCCATTATGGAATGTCAAGGCAAAAAAGGTCGTGGAAGAATTGCTTGCTCTCTTTAACCATCACGGACTACCCAGGGAGATTCAGTCAGACGAAGGGTCCAATTTTACTGCCGAATTATTTAAGGAGGTCATGGATACTTTAGGCATTAAGCACTTTAAATCAAGTCTGTACCATCCTGAATCCCAGGGAATATTGGGAAGGTGACATCAGACCCTAAAAATCATGCTGAGGGCTTTTTGCCGGGATTATCCAAATGATTGGGATAAAGGAATCCCATTATATTATTTGCTATTAGTGATGCTCCAAATGAATCAACTCAGTTTATTCCATTTGAATTGATATTCGGACTCGAAGTAAGAGGGCCTTTAAAAATAATTAAGGAAAAGTGGATATGTCTGAAGTCAGAGATCTCACAGCTGGATTATGTATCCAAGGTAACAGAAAGATTAAACAGAGTAGGTGAATTAGCTAGACAACATCTGAAGGTGGCTTAGCACTTAATGAAGCAAGAAGCAGATAAGAATTCTAACATTCGTACGTTTGCCCATGGGGATAAAATGTAGGTGCTGTTACCAGTGGTAGGAGATCCCTTCAAAGCAATGTTTATTGATCCTTAGCAGATTGAGAAGAAGTTAAGTTAGGTGAATTACCTGGTAAAGATGCCATATAGTGGAAAAAAATAATCAGGTACGTCATGTGAACATGCTGAAACATTCCTATGATAGGAAAAGGAAACCGGAGAAACAGATATTATTTATTGCCTCTCCAAGTGAGGAATAAAATCCAGATGATTTGTATTTTGAAGTGCCTCAAAATAAACTGAATAATGAAGAAATCTTTAAGGAATGGGATAGGGTAGTGAGCTATCTGTCCCAGCAACAGAACTGAATTGAAAGACTTGTTGCGGTGCTATGAGGACCTATGTAGAAATAGAATAGGGAGGACTAAAACCATAGTACATGAGGTTGATGTATGGAATGCTGATCTGATAACACAATACCCCTACAGGCTTAGTCTTCTCCAAGCGGTGAAGGTTCAGAAGGAAGTAAAAGCAATTCTCCAAGGGCACATCATAGAGCCGAGTCAAAGTGAGTGGAGTTTGTGAGTTTGTGATTGTGTTATTTCCCAAACCTAATGGTGCTCAACAATTCTGCATAAATTATTGGAAAGTCAAAGCTGTGACCACATCTGACTCCTACCCAATTCTAAGGCTGGAGGACTGTGTGGAAAAATTAGGTCAAGCAACTTACATCGCAGAGTTGGACTTACTGCATGGTTACTGGCAAGTACCTTTGTCAGAGAGAGCGAAAGAAGTTTCTGTTTTTGTAACCCCAAACAGGCTATATCAATGTAAAGTCATGTCCTTTGGAATGAAAAACGCACCAGCCACTTTTCAAAGACTTATGTACAGAGTTGTTGCAGGATTGACTAATTGTGCCATCTATATAGTTGACATAGTGATTTTTAGCCATTCATGGAAAGATCACATGGAGCATTTGGCAGAACTCTTCGAGAGACTACGGAAGGAAAAGTTCATCATAAACTGGCACAAACAGAATTCGTGAAGGTGGAAGTGACATTCTTAGGGCACAACATTGGACACGGAATGGATGACACTGAGGTGCATGAAGATGAAGGCTATCAAGAAGTTTCCAAGACAAGAAGGAAGTGCTATAATTTTTAGATTGAGCAGATTGTACAGGAAATTTATACTAAACCTAAATAGCGTGGTTGTACCGCTGATGAATTTGTTTAAAAAAGAACACACAATTTTGGTGGACAGAACGATTCCAGGAGGCATTTGAGAATATCAAAATCAGTGTTAACCACCGTGCCAGTTTGAGCCATGCCAAATTTCTTGAAAGTTATCATCGTCGCAAATGATGTAGGGGTTAGAGTTGTGTTGTTATAGGAGGGTGATTGTGAAATTGAGAGGCCCATTTGTTATTTTTTCAAAAAACTCAAAATCCACCAGAAAAAAAAATTCAACCATTGAAAAAGAATTATTGTGTTTGGTAATCGTCTTACAACATTTTAATATTTATGTTGCAAAAAATTCAACAGAGACAGTTGTGTATACTGATCACAATCATTTGACATTTCTGGAAAGAATTAAGGACAAGAACATCAGATTATTTTGTTGGAGTCTTATGATATTGGCATTTAATTTACAGATTATACATGTTGCCGGTCATAAAAATGTTACTGGATGCTTTATTGCAGGCTTAAAAGGAAAAAAATGCTTATATAAAATAGAAATGAAAGTGTTCAATGTTGGGTATATATCTCGAATTAATAGGAGATGTGTAACTCTAGATTAATGAGATATAGATCTAGTAATATAATGGATTTAAGGTATTAAAAGAGATAAAAGAGACCATCTTTTCATAATGATGGTTCATTGTTTTCTTAAATGGAGGGTGTGGCGAAGTTGGGTAGAGTAATTATGGACTGAGAAGCAGGACGTTAGAATTTGGTGTTTGTAAAATGCTGGTGGGAAAGCAGTGTATGATTCCTTTAAAAGATGATGTGCTTTTTCTATGCTTAGAGATTCAGAAAAGATGTCTGTGTGCAGCAGCCTGTATGTTTGCAGATGCACAGAGGACCTGAATTGAAACATTTGTATTAAAAGTTTGTACAGTCAACAGGCCAAGCAGCAGTTTTGTTTTGTTATCAAGACAAGTTTTGAATTTAGCCAATTAATTTGAGCTAGGCATCCAGATACCCAAAACCAGTTAAGTTTAAATCTGATGGTTTTGACATCATAGGACCAATCTTATTCTAAGAAATATTGATATGTCTTCTAGGGTATAAATTAAGGGGCAGTTGGGCAAAGACAGGAGAACGAACTGCCATCTGCAAGAGTTAACAGCTCTCTGCTGTCAAGGGAGAATTGCTAGCTCTCACAGTCTTCCTAAGATTTACAGAAAGCATCATCTAAATCAAAGATACCTACAGCACAACTAGTTAATATTCCTGACAGAAGAATTTGATATAGAAGCGTTCCTGACAGAACGTTCGACAGAGAAGGCACAGAACATTCTGGAAGATGTGTAACCTAGCTGTAATTTCAAGAGACTAAGTTCCATTTGTATTACTTTTTTTGTTTTATATCAATGGGACTTGCATTTACTGGAACAGCATACCATTAGAATCTTGTTTTATTCAGGAATAGTTAGTAGGGTTTTATTCGGTTTGTTACTAATTCAGTAAATTTGTTCACTGTTAGAGTTAGATAAACAAATTGTTACTTGTTGATTGTAAAGTGACTGTCAGGGGTTTATTTTAGTCAACCGCTAGAAGTTGCTGAAAAAAACAGATTACACCCCTTCTTAACCTCCTCTTAACAGATTGTAGGGTGAGGCGCTCCTCTCTGGATGTTTTGGTTTTAGTTATCAGAGGGGGGTCAACATCCACTTTTAAACAGTATCATCTTGGTGGGAAATTGTGGAATTTCAAATGGTTATAAATGTTTATTTCAGGTTCTCCCTCAGTCAACCGTACACCACTTTTTCAGTTTTATTGATTTTTTTCCTGGTATATGTGCATCATTGGCAAGGCCAGTAGTAGTCCTTGAGAAAGTCCCCTAAAACCAACTTTGATTCAGTTTAAATTTTCACTATTTGTTTCCATATTTATTGCTAGACTATTAATTTACACTTGACCACGTCACATGTTATAATCAGCAACCTCTCCAGATCTATCTTGATACTTTTATACTTTGCCTGGCTGTTTCTCTTTTGTTGAAGCAACACATTTAATGGTATTGTCTCCAAGCGTAGATCAGTTTGCTTTTCTCCCAAATTCCAAATCTTTTTACATGCATTGTAAAGACCAATGTACTTGACCATGACATTGATCTCCTGCCATGGTTAATTTGTAATGTGTAGCACAAGAACAAAATTACTTGTTACTGCCCTCCCGATCAAATTCTCCACTGCTTTTATAAATTGCATAGTTTTTAGTGATTTATGCGTTCCAGCTCTAAAGTTTCCACTAAGCTAAACTCTATTAGCGAAATGATTAAACAAAAACCAAAGAATGTGGATGCTGCAAATCTTTAACAAAAACAGAAATAGTTGGAGAAACTCAGCAGGTCTGGCAACATCTCTGGAGATAGGATGGAGTTAATGTTTTGGGTCCAGTGACGCTTTTTCGGAACCATTCTCTATTTCTGCTTTTGTTTCAGATTTCCAGCAGTTCTTTATGTCTTCCAGGTATGCTCACCTTGAAGAACTTCTGCTCCTCTTTCCGACAGGATTTCCAACCTAATCTTCTTTTTGTTTGCCATCACAAGTTTTGTTGTCGCTCCCAATGTTTGGCGAAGTACTTGCCAAAACTCACTTCCACAGCCACATCACATCACTCAGGGACTGCCTGCTGCTCAGACTGACTCTACATGGATTCCATCTGAAGTTTCATCCTTATTGTTTCAAATCCAACCAGGATTACGAGTATCTCTGTTACGTACAATGCTCCTCAGATAGTTGTTCTCACTGCATCTTGAAATCCAGTCTGTGCCATGCGTTGACATATGCACACTCTTGACCACTTTTGAAGAAGAGTCGCTGGACCTGAAACTTTGACTTTGCTTTCTTTCCACAGATGCTCTCAGACCTGCTGAATTTCTCAGCTAATTCTGATTCTTTTGTCGGAGAAATGATTGTTGCTAAAAGGAAGCATGAAATTCACCTCTTGCATGTTGATATGCTAATTAAGATATGCAAATGAGATTTGTATGAAAATGTTTGTTGAACTTGTTAAATACTTAAATGAAACCTCTTCACTTTTACTTAGAAACCCAGTGGAATTGTAGGTCCCAGAGGAAAACGTTCAGGCCATTGTGCCTGTGATGATTCTCTGAAAAGCTACCCAATCACCTGAACCTTCTCCAGCACCCTGCAATTTTCCATTTGGATATATCAGTTCACATTATCCTTTCGAGTTTTAAGATCATGACATTCGCATGTATGATACTGTTGGAGATGGCAGTATTGAAGTCGGCTGCCTTCTTGGGGATGCACACAGCACCTCCGGTGATTTCTAATGCAGCCTGTATGGTGCACCCGACTTGAGAAGGGAGTTTATGGGTGTGTGTAGCCCTGTGGGCGCTCATTGGTCATATCATCACAGCACTCATCCGTTCTGCCTGATCTGAAGCCCAGTTCCAAATTTGGACCACACAGGTCACTTCAACAAATTTTCATGTAACTTGCTAAAGAAAAACAAGTTACAGTGTGGGTAGGCTTGGGGATATAAAATTCTCTGGATGGCCTTCCCTATGGTCTCTCACCCAACTCCAATCTGTCCACATCTTTTAAAAGCAATTTTTAAAGATCCAGTCACCTAACTTAAAATTAAGGTAATTTTAAAGATCTTTACCCATTATGAAGTGGCTGAAAGTATTCTGGATTAGTTTTGGAGGTGGTGCGATGAATTTGTGAATTTTGCAGGAAATATTTGCTTCATCCTCACAGACAGGAGGAGCTCCTAGGTCATAGCATAGGAGCTTGTTGATGTTGAAGGTAATAAGTGTCATGTGAAGATAAGTGAATGCCCTTCACAGTGCAGAGGGGATGCTGGAGGACCCCTCATCTCACCATACAGCTGAACAGAGACCCCTACTTAAATAGGAGGACCTACCGGCAAACTTTATAGAATCATAGAATCCCTACAGTGTGGAAACAGGCCATTTGGCCCAACAAGTCCACACCGACCCTCTGAAGAGCATCCCACCCAGACCCATTCCCCTACGTTTCCCATGTCAAATCACCTAACCTAAACATCCGTGAACACTACCGGCAATTTAGCATGGCCAATCCACCTAACCTGCACATCTTTGGACTGTGGAAGGAAACTGGAGCACCCAGAGTAAACCTACGCAGACATGGGGAGAATGTGCAAACTCCACATTGTCGCCCAAGGGTGGAATTGAACCCAGGTCCCTAGTGCTGTGAGGCAGCAGTGCTAACCACTGAGCCACCGTGCCACAAGAACTTGTCAGAAAGAAATATAAATTTTTGGCCATGGTGTTTTTCCACTTGTTCAGTTTCAACACAAGACCCTCTTGCATTGTATCTGAGACCTTGAATCCATTTTAAAGCCTGGGTAATCCAATTTCCTTATTTAGAAATTCAGAAATAGCTTTTAGAAATAACCTCCTATAATTCCATGCAGATTCCCCGTAGTAAGGAGAGACTGCCTTTAAGCTGATTATACCACTTGATATTAGTATACACTATTTATTCAGTTCTTGCTGAACACAGTGACACCCAGAAGCACAGCAGGATTCAACCATACTCTAAAGTCAAGTAAATGAGGTAGAGGTGTCATATTCAAACATTGCATACTTCAATCAAAATTGTACAAGTTGTGACCTATGAATTTGAGTAACAGCATAATCTGTTTTTAACACTCGTTCTTTGTAGTTGATGTTAGGTGCAAGCAAATTTGAACTGAAAACTTTTAGAACAGGTAGAAGATTTTGGAATATTGTAAATATGTGCATTTATGATTGCTCTTGAGGCGATACTAGAAAATGAATTTTAATCAACCTGCTTGGACATGTTATGAAACAGCCTCAAAGTAGTTGGAATGTGAATCCACACATTCTGCAATAGTAAGAACTGCTGATACTGGAGTCAGAGATAAAACAGTGTATAGCTGGATGAACACAGCAGGCCACGCAGCATCAGAGGAGCAGGAAAGTTGACGCTTCGGGTCGGACCCTTCTGCAGATGTTCTGCTCCATAGACAGGGATACTATCACTGCGCCACAAGAACCTAATAAGTGGTATACAATAAACAAACTATTAAAATGAAGATATTAATTTTTCAATTGGCTTAATTTCCAATTTGGATAATTTCATCTCCAACTTAGTAGCTGAATTTAGAAAACATGTGGGGACGAGCAGAGGGGAGAAAAACTGTGTGTCATGTGTTTTTCTGCAGTGGACCAGAAATCTCTGCAGCTTAAATATTTACAAGGCAACCATTAGCTTTTTAACCTGACAATGAATATTTTAATCAATGTAGTGGATGATCAGTATTTTGCAATGAAAGCGAGCTTAATGGGGTTGTCAGCATGAATTATTTGGAAAGCAGCATTGAAGTCAAGAGTAGTAATATGATGTCACTTTCTCCTGCTCTCAGTTGCACACAGTTTGCAGCAAAATTTTTTCAGGTAAGCTGATTCCTTCTGTAAGTTGTGGCAATGTTTAATTCATGCTTGCTCCTCGAGAAATGATATTTGATAAATAAGCTTTTAAAATGCATATTTTTCTTTCTTTATTCTCCTCAAAATAACTTTCTGGGGCATGCCTAACTGCAAGCTTACATGCTGCTTAATTTCTTTGATGATGATTTGTAGCCAATCGTTTTGAAATAAGAAGGATACTTCCTGGTGTGAATGCATTAACTGGCTTTATTTGAGTCGTCCCGTTACTGTATTTGTAGAATTGTCAGAACTCAAAAATAAAGAATCCAAATTTATTTCATATCTTTCAAGTCCTCAGGATATCAGTGAATTAAGTATTTTTAAAATAATGTTGCTGCAATTTTAGCAAACTCAATGAACAATTTGTACACGAACAGCAGGAAAATATCACCATTTAATTCTATTTTGATGGTGTGGGGTATAAATATTATTGTATATTTACATATACTTTAACATGACCTCAGAGCATCTAGAGCACTTTGCATACGATTGAATGGTAGACAAGGGAGACAGTTCACAAACAGCATGATCCTACAAGCAGCAAATGAACTTAGTGATCTGTCATTCTGCTTTTGGTAGTTTTAGTTGAGGAATGAATGTTGTTCAGGGGATGGAGATAAATCCCTCCTCCTCAGCAAATAATCGTACATAAGGTTTCACATACACCCGCATCACCAAAATAAACAAAGCAAACCAAAGTTTAACATGTCAGCTAAAACTGGCACCTCCATCTTTGCATCACACTTTTAGCACACCAATACTACTGCCCTAAAATATTAGAGGACATCAAGTGGTGAAGCACTGGAGTTGGAATTGAATCTACAATTACAAATTAACAATCTAAATCTAGACTGTCACTCTCTCCTTCAGTTATTTACAGACTGTCCATAAAAGCTTGCTAAAAATGGTATGAAATAAGGTATAACAAAAAGGGAGAGGCTCAAAACCTGGTAAAGGCACACTTAAATTGTCAAAAACAAATCTATATTTCAAGCCCACGTAAAAAACAAAAGTATTGAAAAATGGCAAAACATGAATAAAGCAGCGCTATAAGCTATTCTATCTGAACAAATGCTATGCACGACTTCTCATAGGACTGGAACATATTGACTGAGAATTGAATTCCAAAAAAGATTTATATTATTGCAGTTTGGAATACAATATCATGGGTTTGTTATGAAAATGAATCCATTCCTAAACTCGTGATATAGGATTTTTGTAAATCAATTTTACTCAGATTTTCATATGCAGCCTGAGTTTTGTTTGATGAAATAACTGTACAAAACTAAGGGAAAAGTAAGTTGCAAACTGCAGTCCTCTTTTTATAATGATGTGTGAACATAGAAAAATGAGAAGACCATTTTAACAGAGATAGTAGGAACTGCAGATGCTGGAGAATCTGAGATAACAAGGTGTAGAGCTGGATGAACACAGCAGGCCAAGCAGCATCAGAGGAGCGGGAAGACTGATGTTTTGGGCCTAGACCCTTTCTGAAGAAGAGTCTAGGCCCGAAATGTCAGCCTTCCCACTCCTCTGAGGCTGCTTGGCCTGCTGTGTTCATCCAGCTCTACACCTTGTTATCTCAGAGCATTTTAACAATTGGGTCTATTCCATCATTCAAAGAAGTCATGACTTATCCATTACTGAACTCCACATATGTACCTTCTAACTTAGCCTATGGAGATCTAAACTAGATCCTAACTTCTTAAAAATTTACAAACCTTAAGATCATGAACTAGGTATCATTCCAATAAATTATGCGATACCCTCTTCAAGACAAATGTATTCTTCCTACAGGGTGTGTTGCTAAATCCTGATATTTTACTGAAGGGTGACTTACCGACACAAAGATGCTTACAGTACAGAAGGAGGCCATTAAATTCTTCATGTTTTACAGAATTATCTCTGCCTTAAATAATCAGATCGTAGGTCATTCTCTCACTGGTATTCAGCTGTTGACACTTTACTCACATATTCAGCCTGTCGATACTCCACCCAGACTATTTGTACTCATCTTTCAAATATCTTGATTACCCGGAATTATCTTGCCATTATCTCTCTGCCGATAAATTCTGTGCCTGTGCACTTCCCTCCACTTCTCCTGATGAAGGGGTAGCACTTGGAAAGCTTGTGATTTCAAATAAACCTGTTGGAAAGTAACCTGATGTCGTATGACTTCTTATTTTCTGGCCTGCCGACAATGAAGTATCTTATCAAAAACCTTGGCAAACTCCATCGAGATAGCATCAAGTGCATTAAACTCATTAACACAACTGGTTAGTTTTGAAAAAAAAAACTTTCCTTTAGCAAATTCACACTGACTATCCCTGATTAATTTGCTTCTGTCCAAGTATAGATATACTCTGTCACTCAGAATGTTTTTGTAATAATTTCTCCACCACTGTGGTTAGACTGACTGACTTGTAAAGTCCTCATCTATCATTTCCTCCTTTTTAAATAATTGAACAATATTAACACTGCTCTTGTTCTCTCGCATCTCAACTTTGGTGGCCAGAAAGGATTTGAAAATTATTTCCAGGACCCTTTATACCTCCTCCCTTGCTGCCTCAATAGTCAGGGATACATTTCATCCACAACTGTGGAGCTATCAAAAAGATTGATGGGGGCAGAGTGGTAGGCATTGCTTACTTGGACTCTAGCCTTTAACAAGGTTCCGCATAGTAGACTAAATGGTAAAGTTAGATTATATGGGATTCAGCGTGAGCCTGCTAATTAGATACAAAATTGACCGGACGGTAGGGGACACAAGGTACTGGTGGAAGGTTGTTTTTCAGACTGGAGGTCTGTGGCCAGTGGTGTTTCACAGGATTTGGTACTGAGTCTACTTTGTCAATTATATTAATGATTTGGATGAGAATGTAGGAGAAATGGTTAGCAACTTTGTGGATGACACCAAGATTAGTGGTATAGTGGACTGTGAAGAAAGATATCTAAGATTACAAAGAGATCTTGATCAGTTGGGTTAATGTGCTGAGGAGTGGCAGATGGAGTTTAATTTGCATTTTGGTAAAACAAACAATGGTAGGATGTACATAGTTAATGGTAGCGCCTTGGGTAGTGTCATACAACAGAGAAACCTAGGGATTCAGGTATATAATTCTTTCAAGTTTGCGTCACAGGTAGACAGGGTGGTTTAGGAGACATTTAGCACGTTTGCCTTCATTGCTCAGACTTTTGAGTAGAGGAGTTGGGACGTCATGTTGAGGTTGTACAGGACATTGGTGAGGCCTCTTCTGGAGTATTGTGCCCAGTTCTGGTTGCCTTGCTATAGGAAGGATATTATTAAATTAGAGAGGGTTCAGAAAAGATTTATCAACATATTGTTGGAAATAGAGGCTTTGAGTTACAAAAATAGGCTGGATAGGCTGGGACTTTTTTCACTGGAGCATATGAGGTTGAGTGATGACCTTATAGAGGTTTATAAAATCATGAGGGACATAGATAAAGTGAATAGCAAGAGTCTTTTCCCGAGAGTAGGGGCGTTCAAAACTGTGGGGCATATTTTTAAGGTGAGAGGAGAAATGAGGGGGATCTTTTTTACACAGAGTGGTTCATATGTGGAATGGACCGTCAGAGGAAGTGGTGGATGTAGGTACAGTTGTAACATTTAAAAGACACTTGTAGATGAATATGAATGGTTTTGGGGAATATGGGCCAAATGCAGGCAAGTGTGACTGGTTTATTTTGCGAACATGATCGACATGGACTATTTGGACCGAGGGGTCTGTTTCCATGCTGTGTGACTCTATGACTATGATTCTATCCACTTTTAAGGCTTCTTAACCCACTAGTACCTTCTTTTTCTCTATGTTTTTTTTCCCTTTTGTTCACATTATGTCTATACTTGTATTGTTCTTCTACATTTTGAAGACTGACACATCGAGGGCTGTGCCCACATCTTTCAGATTCACACATAGATCACATCTATGGGCTCTGAAGGGCTATTCTTTCCCTAGTTATTCTCTTGCAATTTATATATTTTTTAAAAAAAACTCTCAGTTTTCCTTAGTTGCCGATGCTTCCTCATGCACTCTCTTTCCTTTCCTAATTTCCTTTTTAAGTTTCTCTCTGCACTTTTTACAGTCCTCCATTGACTACTGTAATGATCCATTGGTATCTGCCATAAGATTTTCTTTCTTAATGTTAACCTTTATGTTGCTTGATATCTAGGGTTCTCCAGTCTTATGATCCTACCTTTTGCTTTTACGCAAACATTATGGGCACCTCCTGCACACATGGCCATTCAAACTGTCAGGAGTGTCTAGGATTTCCCACATAAAGCAGGATGACCAAATCACAGGCCAGGGCTATATGTTAACACAATAGTACATGACCCTTGCTTTTATTTATCTTTACACTTGGTTATGTATCAGCTAGAAAATCTTATTCTTGTCTATGTCAGCCAAACAAGCAGAACTGCTTAATTCTACTGAGTGAAAAAAAATAATTTGGGAATGTTTGAGTGAGAAGCCTGACATCTGTCTGTCCTGGGCCAATCTTTCCTGCAACAAAGGAAAGGATTCAGTATGATTGTGTTGCGATTATGAGCAGCAGGATAAAGATGGTGGCACTTACATTTACAAAGCAGAGAAGAACATTAATGTTCTTCCGACAGTGCTGGAAATTTCTTTTCACCTAGGACACAACACTCACCCAGGTTGCAGTACTTGGGCAGACTGGCTGGGTCTGTTGGTAGGCTTCCAGAGGCACTCAGCTGAAAAATGAATGCCCTCCTCTCCACCACCCTGTCAAGCAATACCTACAGGATCCTGTCCATGAAGCGGGGTATGAGCTGTCATTTCCTATGGATCAAATGGGACTTTGAGGAACTTGCCCTAAATAGGGAGGTAATGGAGGCTCTGTCATGTTTAAAAACAGACAGATCCCCTGGTCTGGATGAACTGCATCCCAGGCCTCTGTGGGAGCCAAGGTAGTAAATTGCTTCGGGGCTGTAAATTTGTGTCATTGGCTCTGACACAAATTTTCAATTCCTCTTTGACCACAGACAAAGTGCCAGAGAACTGGAGGATGGCTAATGTTGTTTCACATTTCAAGAAGGTTGGTAGGGACACACCAGGGAAATTACAGACTGATTAGTGCCACGTCAGTGGTAGGGAAACTATTGGTGAAAGTTCTGAAGGAGAGAATTAGTACCCACTTGGAACGGTATGGGTTAATTAGGAATAGTTAGCATGGCTTTGTCAGAGGGAAGTCATACCTAACAAATTTGTTAGAATTATTTGTCAATGTGATAAGTGTGTGAATGAGGGAAGTTGATGTAATTTATATGGATTTTAGCAAAGGTTTTGATAGGTCCCACATGACAGACTGATTAAGCAAGTTAAACCACATGGAATTTAGGGAAATGTACCAAGATGGACCAGAAACTGGCTTAGTAATAGTACACATCGGGTAGTGGTAGAAAGCTCTTGGAGAGATTGGAAGCCATTGCTTAGCAATGTACAACAAGGATCAGTAGTAGGCTTGGATTGTTTTCTTTAGAGTAGAGAAGGCTGAGAGGGACATGACTGAGGTGCATAATATGATCAGGGATATGGACAGAGTGAGTAGGAAGCAGCTGTTCCTCTTGGTTGAGGTTAATCATAAGGGGCACAGTTTTAGGGTAAGGGGCAGGAGATTCAAAGGGGATTTGAGGAAATACATTTATATTCAGCAGGTGGTGGGAATCTGGAATGCACTGCCTGGGAAGGTATTGGAGGCCAGAAACCTTACAACCTTTAAAAAATATTTGGATGAGCACTTAAAATATCATAAAATTCAAAGATATAGTACAAGTGCAGGAAATTGGGATTAACATGTCTTTAGTGGTAGTTATTGACAGTGCAGACTTTATGGGCCAAAGGGCTGTATGAATCTAGGATTCTATGATCCTATGACTAAGTGGTCATAAGACGAGAGCAAAATTATGCTATTCAGCACATTGAGTATTTCCCACCATTCATTGGGATCATGGCTGATCTGATAATCCTCAAATCCACCTTCATGCTTTTTCGCCATAACCTTTGATTCTCTTAGTGATTAAACTGTGTGCCTCAGCATTAAATACCTTGAATGACCCAGCCTCAATAGCCCATTGTGACAAAGAATTCCACAGATTTACTACCTTCTGAGAGAAGAAACTCGTCTTCATCTCTGTTTTAAATATGTGACCCATTATTCTGGGTTATCCTCTCTGGTCCCAGACTGCTCACAAGGAGAAATGACCTTTTTACACCTATCCTGTCAAGTCCCCTAAGAATCTAATACATTTCGATAGGGTCACCTCCCATTCTTCTATATTTCAACAAGTACAGGCCTAATCTACTCAACATTTCCTTATAACATAGTTCCGCCTTACCTGCTAACAGCCTGGTGAACCTTTTGTGTAATTCCTCCAATGCAAATATATTTTTCCTTGTATAACAGACCCAAACGCTTCACATTATTACAGCAGTGGTCTAACTCGTGGCTTATACAGTTTTAGCAAAACCTCCCCAAATTTATATTCCATTAGCTTTCAATAAAGACTAACATTCCATTTGGCTTCCCCATTACCCACTGAACTTGGCCGCAGTCCTCTCCCCTGGAGAGTTCTGTAGTCTTTCTCCATTTAAATAATATTCAGCTCTTTTATTCTTCCTGGCAAAGTGCATATACTCTCATTTCTCCACATTATATTCCATCTGCCAAATTCTTGCCCACTCACTTAGCCTGTCCATTTCCCTCTGCAGATTCTTTGTGTCATTCTCAACACTTGCAGTCCCAACAAATGAGGTCAGCAAGGTGGACTTCATAGAATGTAAGTCCCCTGATTGGGGCTGTTAACATGGTCTAATCAGGGAGCCCTGGCTGACAGATATAAACAGAAGTGTCAGAGGTTCTGTTCACTCTGACAGCTGGCTCTGTGGAAGCTGGACCAGTGTCAAGTACTATGACGTGTAAATAAGGATTGACTTGGTGATGTGATATCAGCCTCTGAGGAGTTATTTCATCTTTCAGTCAGACAATTCTCTAGTCATGCTAATACACTATCTCCAATACCATGAGCTCTTATCTTCTTAAATAGCTTAATGTGTGGTACCATATCAAATGTTTTCTGAAAATTTAAATAAATCACACCCACTGCTTCCCCTTTATCTATCCTATTTAATAACATTCGAGTACACAGTGTGAAGGCTAATTCCTGTTTTACAGCATCTGAAGTGGTATGCAGCTGGGCTATTGATATGATGCCAGAATCATGAAAGATGGAAGATCCCAGTAGTAAAAAGCACTTTGGCCCCTCCGGCTACATGTTTCCTCTCAAAAAGTAACCAAGAGCCCGGTGGGTTAACTAATAAGATGAAGAATGAAGATTGTGTGAGAAAAGATGTTCTGAGTCATGGCATAGTGAGTACAATGAATCTCAGTCAACCAAACACTTCGTCTGAAAACGGTAAAATTCCACCTCACCGGAATTCGACGACATGTCCATTATTCCAACTGTCTAGCTCATGCTCCTCAGCCAATTTCCCGATCAGGTCAAAGATTTCTCTTCAAGCTACAAATTTTAGTTCTGTCTTCTGAAGGGCTTTATTAAATTTCTTCTTGAACTCCATATAAACAACCCTCAAAGGCAATAGTTCACTGCTTCAATCACTGTTCAAAAGGTTCAGTTGGATTTGTCAGGAATGCCTGACGCTTTGCAATGCCATCCTGACTCTCTCTGATAAGCTGAGAATTTTTCAAATTGTTCAATCACTCTTATCTTTAACTACACATCTAGCAATTATTTGCCAACAATAAACGTTCGGCTGACTGGCCAATAATTGTTTTCCTCTGTCAACTTTCTTCAATAAATGGAGTGACACATGCAGTTTTCCAATTCCTTAAATCTCTTTGTAAGTGGTCTGGTCATGCGATTTGTCAGTCTTTAAGACCATTATTTTCTTCATTACTGCTACTTTGCGAAGATTAATTTTGACGAGTCTGTGATCATTATTAGTTTCTTGCAGTTTCCTGGCATACTGACCTGTTTCTCAACTGTAAATGTATACAAAAAAAAAAATCAGTATTCATCATGCCTGCTGTTTCCTTATTTCATTGACAATATCACTGTTATTAGTTTCCAAGGTGTCGACATTTCATCTGACCATCTTTTTCCTGATATAAATGTAATTTATTTTTTGTTTTGTGCTTGATCTCCCTGGCAACTTTCTTTCCATTCTCACTTTTTGCGGATCTTGTTACTTGAAGACAATGAAAGCATTAGTTTACGTATGAAAATGACTGTCTGAGACAAATTTAATAGAGCTCAATGTTTCGAGACCAGGAGAAGATCATAAACCATATTTGTAGTTGAAGATGTAATAGTATATTTTCTTCGACCTGAGCCTAGATGTACGGAATCACCTGAACACAATAAATAGTGGAAAATTGGGAACGTCAGTAAAGATGTCTGTAAAGGAACCCATCTCCTTTCCTCCAATTTTTGGAGGAAGTAAATGAAAGAAAATTGGGTATCTTCCTTTTAGTGCTCTGAAATGCTAGGTTATCCACACTTACCCACAATCAAACAGTCCAGTGGATTTCAATTTCAACCCTAAGAAAATATTTGCACATTGTTTGACTTGATGAAGTCCTGTAGTGATTTACTTGCAGTTCTAAATTGCCTAAAACATGGTGTACTATTTTGGAGTGTACACCAGTGGTAATTATTTTATCACTGATAATAACTTTAATTGTTAAATGATAATGACATTGCACTCTCTCTTACTTTCATGTACATATCATGTGTTTCATGTGGAGCCTAAATGAGACTGCATACTGACTAATAATATGAACACATCCACTTGATATTAATATGAAATAAAATAAAATCAGACAGAAGCTGAAGTTTTCCTCCATGTTCTTTGTACTAAGAATTATGTAAAATTAGAAACAAGATTTGTTTGGCACGAGAGAGAAAAACAATTTGTGAGGGGGATGGAAAGTGTGGAGAGCACGCATCATTGTTCACTGATCCTGAAGATGATGGAGGAAAAACATAAGTAAATCTCCCTCTGCCTGGATACAGGTTCACAGCTCTTTTAGCCTCCTATTCTGATTGTTATCAAGAGGATTTTGTTCTAAACCTTGTCAAAAAGAGCTTGTGGGCAATTGGAGAATAATAAAGCTTGATTATTGTTGAATGAAAGATGTTTTATTTGGATTGCTTTTGATCCTCATTCAAATATAACATGACAATGCCCGCAGTATAAGGCTGCAGTAGATCAAGGTATAAATTATAGATGGAATCAGAAATAGTTGTAACAAACGCAGTTATACATTTTTTCACTGCATTCCAAATGATATTCCATTTAAGTAATCAACAGCACCAGTGACCTTCAGTGCTACACTTCCAGATTTATTTGAATCCTGTGCAGCTGGACACACAAATTTAAGCACATACTATAGGCCTAAGGGCAGATATTAGCTTTACACATTAGATGGGACCGGTTGTCTGCTTTCGTTCAATATGAAAAAGTGGCAGAGTAAAGGTCAACTTTTAAATTGAGATTGTTGCCACCAGCTTGACCACATTAGTGTCTCCATGGATAAGTTTATGTTTCTGATGATTCTAGGTCTTCGAGAAAGAAATATCAACCATCCCATAAAAGATGCAATGTTGCCTCACTTTCTAACAATTATAGCTCTGCCCAGAACCACTCCATTTTCATCATCATGATAATTAACAGGAAAGTCATCTGAAAATCAGCAATGGAAGTTTATATGAGATGTTTCAGGCCTAAAAAAGGTCAGGATCATTAACTTCATCTTGTAACAGTATGCTGTTTGTGATGCTACTTTGACTTTAATTATTTCCTTTATTCACAATGCTTCATTTTCACGTGGACCAAGAAAGGCATAAAGAATCAAAAACAAAAGCGGAAATTGCTGGAAAAACTCAACAGGTCTGGCAGCATCTGTGGAGAGAAAGCAGAGTTAATGTTTTGGGGCCAATGATCATTCTTCAGAACATTTTTGTTTTTGTTTATGATTTCTAGCATCAGCAGTTTTTTTCAGTTCTTTGTTTAAGATACAAAGAATGTTGTATTAGGGACCAAGGAAGATTACTTTGCACAAAATGTATGAACTCAGCTGTATATCCAAAATATCTCCATTGCTGGTGAAGGGGAACTAATATTTATCTATTGTGAGCTTATCTCTGACTGGACAATACATGGAGGATTTCTGAGAAATAGTAACAGAAATTCTGTCATGTTTCTATAACAAATATGATGTTTATCTTCAAATATGTTTGGAAAGTAAAGAAAGAGTAAACAAATATGAATACAATACATTAAATATAACTTAAAATACAATAAACAAGTAGCAGTAAAATGGAAGCTTTTGATATAGATCCATCTCCGCTATTAACCAGCATTACAGTTGTGGATTTCATGAAATATCATTGCAAGAGAATAACAGCTCAATAATGTCAGTGCACTTAGTCTGACAAAATTAATTACTGCTAAATATCATAAAAATGCAGTAAAACAGTCAACACAAGAATTTAACTTTCAGTATTGAATAAAGAAGTAATCTAATTTTAGATGTACTGTTTCACCTCTCTTGTTCTTCTGAGTCAATGAGAAGTCAGGCTATTTGATCAATGACTCATTGCTTTCCCAGCTGTCCAAAAAGGCTGTTTCTTTGGCAGGGCTTTTTTGTTGAGGGCCCTTCTTGAGACTTTTTCGAGGGCTACTTTTTGTTTCTAGAGAAGTCAGTTCGGTTTTCAGTAGCTTCTTTTTCATTCTTACCAATTCATTTACTCGATAACACAGTCACATTGTGAAATGCCTTTTGCATTTCTGTTGACTTGTGGGGTATTTGGACTCACTGCAGCATAATTAGAAGAATTCATCAATATCCTCAATTAGTGCAACACAACTGGCTCAATTGGATGGGGATAGATGGGGAAGGAGGCACAAAAGCCAAGGGGAATTATAGTGACAGCAGAATCCATAGATAGGGCAGTAGACAGGAATTTTTGTAGCTGCATATGCCTCCCCAATGCCAGCATCAAGGATATTACTGAGCAGCTACAAAGCATTCTGAAGAATGAAGATCTATCACCAGCAATCATGATCTATATTGATACCAATGACATAGGGGGAAGGAAGGATTTGATCCTGCAGACAGAATTTAGGAAGCCAATGAGAAGAATATCAAGTAACACCTCAAAAATTGTGGCCAGTGGATGTTTTTCAGTTCCATACAGAAGTAAGTATAGAATTTAGAGAATAAAGCAGACGATTGCATGGTTGGAAAAATGGTTTACAAAGGATAACTTTAGATTGCTGAGACTTTGGATCAGTTCTGAGCAACTAAGACATATACAGGCTGAAAGGGTTGCACTTAAATACAGCTGGGATTAATTTCTTCAGGGGTAGGATTTAAACTGACTTGGTAGGAGTGTGGGAACCAGAAGATAATATCAGAGAGAAGTACTGTGCCACAATGAATATACAGAGAGGCAGATAACGCTAGAGTAGGAACTAATAAGATATTAAATGGTTTCAGAGTGAGGTATTAAGTTACATAGTCCAAATTAGGGTTGTTGTGCAAATATGTGAGAGCATGGAGAATGGCAAATATGATTGGCAAATTATAGGCACCGGTATGACATGCAGAAATGCAATGTTATGGTCATAACAGAAACCTAACTCAAGAAAAGTCAAGGCTGGTTATTAAATATCCTTTGATAAAATGTATTCAGGGAAGATAGGAAAGGGGGATAATTGGCTGAATTGATTAACAACATTACAGTGCTGAGGAGAGATAATGTCCAAGAGGAGCCAAGGACAATATATAGTTGGCCAGAAATAAGAATTAAAAAATGTAATTAAATTGCTTGGAATTGTTTATAGGCCACCCACTCATAGAAAAGATGTAGAGCAGCATAATTTCAAGAAATTTACGGAGGGGTACAGGAATTATAGAATGGTAATGAAGGGGTCTGTATTTATCTGAATATGGACTAGGTTAACAATAGTGTAAATGGTAGAGAAGAACAAGAGCTTCTAGGGATATTTTTGGCTATAGTATGTTTCCAGTCCAATGAGAAATAACACACTTCTAGACCTGGTTGTTGGGAATGACGTGGACCAAATAGGAGAACATTTCAGGAAGGTTTATCATGGTGTTCGAAAGATTCCAGTGGACAAAGGATAAGGAAGAATCCAGAGTAAGAATAGTTAACTGGGCAACACCAAGCATACGGCCTTTGAGCAATAATTTGGGTCCATGCACATAGAAACAAATTAGATGGAAATAGAGTCAACACAAAGGCACTTGAAAAGAATACGCAATTCAGAGTCCTTTGGTTGTCTTTGGGGCACAAGTATTTTAACAAGAGGTCAATGCTGGTTAGCTTGAGCAAATGTTACAGTCATTCAAAGTACCTTCTTTGGCAATTGGTTTTCCCTTCGAGCTGATCAATTTTTTCCAGTAATCAGGTACCTCTTCCAGGAAGGAAGAGAGAGGGAGAGAGACATTATTGTGAATGTTATGCAAGTTTCTGAAGTTACACCACTGCATGAATCTGTTACACAAACTATTCGCTTACAATCATTGCTTCATGCAGGAGGGGGTTTTGATGTGTGAAAGCTGATGATCCAGAATACGGCCAATCTTTTTCACAAAGAATGGAGGGTTTGAGTTATAAAGAGTTACAAGAGAAGTGGATAGGCTGGGACTTTATCCACTGGAGCAAAGGAGGTTGAGGGTTGACCTTATAGAAATTTATAAAATCATGTAGGAAGGTGAAAGGCAGGTGTCTTTTCCTCAGGGTGGGGAATTTCAACACTAGAATCATATTTTTATGGTGAGAGGAGAAAGATTTTAAAAGGATATGAGGGGCATTTTTTTCATACAGAGAGCAGCTTGGGTGTGGAATGAACTTCCAAAAAAATTGGATATGGATACAGTTACGACATTTAAAAGACATTTAGACAAGTATAAGCGCAGGCAGTTGGGACTAGTTTAGTTTGGGATTACAGTAGGCATGGACAATTTAGACCATGCTGAATGGTTCTGTTTCCGTCCTGTATGATTCTGACTATGACTCTGACTTTGATGGTCTACTCAGATCCCCTATGAGAAGGTGCAAAAGCTTAACTCTGGGAGCAGGGAAGCTTTTATAAAAGATAATTCACGACAGAATTAATAGTCACTTGGGTAAGTATGGGTTAAGGAAAGTCAGAAAGGAGTGGTATAGACAAATCATACTTACATAATTTGTTTCTGTTATGTGAAGACGTAAAAGGTGGGCTGGGGTGGTTATCAAGGTGATGAGATTGATTTGGTCTACATGGAGTTTTAAAATGCATTTGTTGAAATACCACACAACTGATTTGAGAGAAAATGATTACTTATTATTAATTATGAAATAAAAGGAATGGAGCAATGTAGATAGGGAATTGACTGAGTTGCAGGATCAATGGATGTTGGAGAAATGTTTATAGTGAAGCTCCCCAGGAGTCAGCGTTAAGAACTATTCTAACAAATGGAAATGTATTAACATTCCTTCATTGCTGGATAAAGCATTGGAATTCCCTTCCTCCCAGCTTTGTGGATATATGGACACCACACAGATTGCAATAATTCAAGAAGTAGGCTGAATGCACCTTCTCAAGAACTAGTGATGGAAAATAAATGCTAGCCTTGTCAGAAATGCCCATGCATTATGAATAAATGAAAAAGAAAGCCATGAACTACTGAGCTCATACATTAGTCAATCTAGCACAATTCTCACTATTCCTCTTGATGGATCTTATATCCACCAATTTTCTGCTTCATTCAGAAATCTAGATTATATTGCTGTCCACCTCTGTTGCTCAAGGGAAATCTTTCAAGGCTGCCATGGAGATTAGATCAGAAGATCATTCAAAAGGGATGTCATCCTGCTGAAGCAGGTAAACTGCTATAGACCCAGTGAAACTCCCACTAGAGGAGGGATGACCAATAATTGATAATAAAGATATCAAGTGCAATAACCAAATTCTTCCTGTTTCCTGGAGCGAATAAAACAATTGCAATTGTTTTCTTTCAGTTTAGACTTGGGTTCTCCTTGCTACAAACCACAAAATGACCCTTCAAAATAATAGAACATAGAGCATAGAATAGTACAGCACAGTACAGGCCCTTCGGCCCACGATGTTGTGCCGAACTTTTACCTTAATCCTAAGGTCTGTCTAACCTCCACCCCTACCTTATACTATCATCCATATGCCTATCTAATAACCGCTTACATGCCCCTAATGAGCCTGACTCCACTATCCTCTCCTACCTCTGACGTCTCCCCTACATCTACCTCCACTCACTTTAAAACTATGCCCCCTCATAATAGCTACCTCCACCCCAGGAAAAAGTCTCTGGCTATTTACTCTATCTATACCTCTGATGTGGCTTTATGGTCACTGTTGGGATACCACAGGCTCAGGGACCAATTTCTAACTTTTAAATGACTCCATCCTTGGGATTTGGGACAGCTTAAATGTAAGAAATAAATGGTGCACTGAAAAACATAACTGTTCAGAATTTCAATCATTTCCTCTGAATGCCATAAAATCATTAAAAAATTCATTAAAATGTTAATGCTTCAAACAATAGCTCAGTTGGAGCAGCAGCTGGATAGGAGCAGAGTGGAGTAAATCTTCACTGAATCCAGAGGCAGAGCTTCTGAGATGGTGTCAGGACTCAAAGTGATGCAGGGGAAGATGATTTGTTGCTTAAGAAACAGTGTTCAGGACTGAGAGAGTAGTGCTGGGAAGGAGACAGCTTGCAAAGTCCTTATTTTTGTGTTTTGCAGTGTTTTTTTTTAAATTCCACTGGCTAGCTGGCATTTATTGCCTTTCCCTAGCTGCATTGGAACTGATTGCCTTGTTTGAACATTTCAAAGGACAGCTAAGAGTCAACCACATTGCTGTGGTTTTGGAGTCACATGTAGGCCCAACCAGGTGAGGATGGCAGACTTTCTTCCCTCAAGGACATTAGTGAACTAGATATGTTTTCCCTAACTATTGACAATGGCTTCATAGCCATCAGTAGATTCTTGATTTTTTTATTGAATTCAAATTTCACCATCTGCCATGCTGGTATTCAAACCCAGGTCCCTGGGTTGAGTTTCCCATTAGCTTGAGTTTCTGGATTAATAATCTAATGATAATACCACTGGGCCATCACCTCCACAAGTTGGGAATAGGGAAAGAGAAGGGGAGAGAGCAAGAAATCTGATTAAGTGGGTAATGGGTAAGGTTGAGTAATTTGTTCCAAGCTTAATTTTAATTGCTTGTAGTTGATAAAGTTCACAATGGCAGAAGAACCTGGCCCCATGGAATGCTCCTCCTGCAATATGTGGGAAATCAGGGGCACTTCCAGTATCCATGATGACCATGTATGCAGGAAGTGTGTTCAGCCACAGCTCCTGATTGAACGCATGGATTTAGGACGGCAAAGAGGGGCTATTTTTAGTAGATAGGATTAACAAAAACCCCAAGGAATTTATAATTATTTTACATGCAGAAGGTTAACAGGGAAAGAGTTTAGTCTATTAGAGACCAAAGGGGCAATGTGTCTGTAGAGTCAGTGGATGTGGGTCAGGCTTTAATCAAATCTGTATTCTGTATTCACAGAGGAGAAAGACATTGGAGCTGAAGATTTCAGTTGGGATGATGAGGGTCTAGGTCACCTCAAGCTGAATCAGGAAGAGGTATTAAATGTTTGAGCAGGCATTCAGGTGTATAAATTCCTAGGGCTTCATGAGATGGATCTGAGGCTGCTATGGGAGACAAGGGAGGAGATGGCAGGGCCCTGGTGATGTATTTAATACTTGGCTGGTCATAGGCAAAGTGCCAAATAACTGAAGGATAGCTAATATGGTTCTTTTTTTCAAGAAGGGCAGCAAGGATAGGCCAGCTAGTCTGATGTCAGTCATAGGGAAATATTGGAAAACAGTCTGAGGAACAGGATTAATTGGAAAGGTGGTGATTGATCAGGGATAGTCAGCCCAGATTTGTTAGAGGGAGATCCTGTACGACTAATTTAATTGTGTGTTTTGAAAAGGTGACTGAATATATTGATGAGAGTAATGCAATTGATGTGGTTTACGTGGACTTCAGTAAGGCCTTTGACAAGGTCCCACATGGAAGGCTGGTCCAAAAGACATGATTGTTCTTGAGAGAATACAGAGAAGATTTACTAGAATGTTGTCAGGCCTGGAGAACTGTAGCTACAAGGCAGGATTGGAGAAGTTGATCTTTGCTGTGGAAAAGAGAAGGCTAAGAAGTGATATGATTGAGGTATATAAAATTGTGAGGGGTAGACAGGAGACAGGGATCTCCATTGGCATACAGTTCAAAAATTATGGGTCATAGATTCAAGCTAAATGACAGAAGGATTAGAGGGGACGTGAACAAAATCTTATTTATGTAACGGGTGATGTGTGTCTGGAATTCACTGCCTGAGTGTGTGTTAGAGGCAGAAACCCTAACCTCTAGTAAAAATTACCTGGATCTGCAACTTTAGAGCTGAAAGCTGCAGAGGTATGGGCTGTGTGCAGGAATATGGAATTAGAAAAGATATCCATGAGGATCTGAGTCAGCATGGACAAGATGGGCCGGATATCCCCCTTTTACTTATTGTATTTTAGAGCATTTGTCTCACCAGCTACTAGACATATACACCTCCTCCTCACCTCCATTTAAGGCACAAAGCTAAACTTCCACATTAAACAGGAGTTTACCTGCACATCTGTCAATGTGATCTATTGTATCCGCTGCTCCCGTTGTGGCCTCCGCTACATCGGGGAGACCAAGTGGACGCTCAGAGACCACTTTGTAGAGCACCTGCGCTCTGTTCACAACAAACAACACCACCTTCTGGTCGCGAACCACTTCAACTCCCCCTCCCACTCCCTGGGTGACATGTCCATCCTGGGCCTCCTCCAGTGTCACAATGATGCCACCCACAAACTGGAGGAGCAGCACCTCATATTCCACCTCAGGAGCCTCCAGCCTGCTAAATGTGGATTTTACCAGTTTCAAAATCTCCCCACCCCCAGCCTCATCCGATGACCAACCCTCCGTCTCATCCCAGCTTCCTTGACCTGACACAACCTGTCCATCTTCTCTCCCACCTATCCGCTCCTCCCACCTCACTGATCAATCCCCACCACTGCCTACCTGCACTCACCTATCACCATCTCATCTACCTTCCCCAGCCCCACCCCTCCTCTCTCTATTTATTTCTGAGCTCCCTTCCCCCTCCCCATTTCTGATGAAGGGTCCCAACCTGAAACGTGAACTTTCCTGCTCCTCTGATGCTGCCTGGCCTGCTGTGTTCCTCCAGCTCCACACTGTTATCTCTGACTCCAGTATTGGCAGTTCTTACTACCACTAGACATAGTGTAGATGTCAGATTGACATAACATACAACAACATGTCCACCACTTTAATGTGCATGCCAAGCTGCCTGTCATTGTTTCTATCCTGAAAGGTAAGGCAAGGCAAGAGGACTATGAGCCTGAAAATTCCAAATGACGTATCAAGAGACAAATATGGGAAAGCAAGGCAGAGATGCTGTGACCATTCAAATAGCTGCAAAGTGAGTTAATGCTAAGAAAACAAACCAGAATCCCTGATGTACACCATGCTTCAATCCATGACATGTGTACTTCTCCCTGCATGCAGTAATTCAATGACAGGTACTGTTACATCCCAAAGCACAGTATTGAAGTGGAAAACTGCATTCCTGTGTTATTTAGGGATGTGCCGTGAGGATTTTGTAAAACATGTCAGATGCCAATCTTTGCGGTTGGCATGCAGGTGGTGACTGCCCAAGGAGTTCTTGGTAGCTGCTGTCCAAGATGGAGATCTGGAGGAGTAAGCATTGTACTCAAGCCACCAGGCACCCTCTCTTATTTTCATGTTGGGAATTGTCACTATCTAATATCTCGCTTGCATGCCAGTGAGTAGGAATTTCCATATTGTTGCCCGTGTTTGGACATTTTGACCAGTTGATGAATTAAAAGCACTTTACTCAAGTGCTGTCATCAATGAAATGGACATAGATGCAGAATTTGGTTTGTGGCTCAACTTGATTTTATTAACAAAATATTCCTTATTAAAACCATCATGTGAACATTTCACAAAACTCCCACAATATTTACTCTCTACCTAGCTCTATCTGCTTGAGAAAGGATATTACCTGCAATTATCTGCGTGCTTGAGCTGGACTGTTGGAATCCCCTTCCTCTCCGATGTCAATCTGGCTCTCTTCCACCAAGATGGATCTCTCAGGTTAGGGTGCATCTTTTCCTGGGTCTTCTTGGGCACAGTCTTCTCCCACAGTTCTTGCTGTGAGTCTTCACTGAGTTTTCACCACATCTTCACTGAGGAGCTGGTTTCCAAATGTGTGTGCTTTTATCATCCCTTACCCTGACATTCCAAAATGTTCTGTAGCCTTCGGCCAATGGCATCATGAGCTGCATTCAAGTTATCCAATGAGGTTGCACCTACACCCTTCACTGTTGCCGTGCTGTGGAGATGTAAAGTGCACATCCTCAGCCACTGACTGGAAGTCAAGATGCCAGAAAGTTTGATCAATATTTCTCCAACACACAATCGTCGGGCTGGGTTTAACTAGCTTTCCTTTGAACCTTTGTAACCTCTTTGATCTTGGTTTCCAGTGTTCTCTGTAGCTGATAGCAGCTGGCTGCTGTTTAATTTAGTTTTGATAATTTTCTGTAAGGCCTGATTTCTCTGGCTGTGGGTGAATTTAGAATGGCCAATTTTTGGCCACCACACCAATGAGGAAAGATTAAGTATGAATGATATGCAAATGTATGCAAATTGGCCTCTGGCTGCTCATGAACAAGATTCTCATCCAGTCATTTGTTTGAAAGCTCAGGCATTTTCTGCTTAACATTCTGCTAATCTCACCACATTTGCCCAATTGACCTGCCAATGTCTAAGGTTTTGGAGGAGATTTGTAGCTCGTGTTGTGGGTGTTGAGGTTGGTTGGCTCGCCAATCTGGTTTCTTGTTTCGCAGACGTTTCGTTACCATGCTGGGTAACATCCTCAGTGCAGCCTCCGATGAAGCGTCGGTGTGTTTTTCTGCCTGGTTTTTAAACTGTGGAGTCCGTTGAGCTGGATTGCCTCACTTCTGGTTTTCCTTCGTAGTGGAGTGTATATGGGGTCGAGTTC
>NC_063332.1:92040843-92053549 GCF_021869965.1 Rhincodon typus | reverse complement strand
GAACTCGACCCCATATACACTCCACTACGAAGGAAAACCAGAAGTGAAGCAATCCAGCTCAACGGACTCCACAGCTTAAAAACCAGGCGGGAAAACACACCAACGTTTCATCGGAGGCTGCACTGAGGATGTTACCCAGCATAGTAACGAAACGTCTGCGAAACAAGAAACCAGCTCGGCGAGCCAACCAACCTCAAGACCTGCCAATGCCCACAGTATTCAGGGGCTGGGAAAATTTGGTCCAAATTCTGCTATATCATTTTGTAATCACAGCTGATTGTCGATAAGGTGAAAACCTCCATATCAACTTCTGCAACCAACTGATAGGTTAGACCTGAGATGGAAAGATCATTTAAAAGGACACACGACTTCAAACAACTTTGCTAGAATTTGTGGCAAATAGTATATTTAGCTCTCTAAAAAATGAGTATCTAGTAGTGCGGAAATTTCTGGAATAAAAGGATCCATAGGATCCACAGGTTTCTGAGGAAAAACTTTAAACTATAATAACATAAAAATATTAATATAATCAAGAAGTTATTCCATTCTGTTTTTTGTATCGTTTTTATGCTTTTTTCATATTCAACTTGGACAAATTTTTAAATGTTAAATTTGGTGCTTGGCTATGACTGGAATTCTTTTTAATAAATAAAGCTTTAATAAAAACTGTCCCCAGACTCCCTTGGGAATTTCATAGAACTATAAAAGATATTGAGGATGAGACTTTAGATGGTAGGAAATTGAAACAATATTACAAGAGGCTGGCTTGTATCCACAATATACCTGACAACTGAATACTTTGACTCTAGCTCAATTGACAGGAAACATGCAGAGGAGCACTTGAGCTAAAATTTGATTCTTGGCACTAACTAATCAGTGCTCTGAACCCATGCACCAGGAGAGAAAATATTTGAATTCAATGCAAGTGGTTGAGGACAGCAATCCACCCTGATCTTTTCAGAATTGGTTTGTGCAGCCTTCAGAAATTCTGATTGATAAAGGATTTAGAAATTAAGATAACAAAGCGAAAGCATGATTATGACAGGTGTCAAATAGGAACTATAACTCGGAATCAAGTTGAATTCAGAAGGTTGAGAAACAAGGTGAAAAAGAAAGTAGGAGAAGCAAATAGGGTTTATGAAAAGAGTCTGGCAACCAATGCAAAATGGAAATCATAAAGTCTATAGGCACATCAATTGTAAAGGGTAGTAAAGGAAGACTAGGGCTGGCAAAGGAACAAAAACTAGATTTACACTTGGAATAGAGGTATGGCTGAATAGAGGTATTAAATTAATACTTTCATTCTGTTTTTACCAAGGATGTAAGTCTACCCAGACCCTGGTGACAGAGGAGGAATTTCACACACTCGTAAGATTCAAAATTGAAAAGAGGAGGTATTGCAAAACTGTAGGTAATTAAAACTGAAATGTACTGGTCCGAGATGTTCAACAGGGATACTGAAGGAAGAGTGAGTGGTACTTTTGAAGGCACTAACCATAATTTCTCATTTTTCCTTGGTTGTAGAGATTGTGTCAGAGCTTTGGAGAATTGTAAACATTAAAAGTCTGTAATGATAAGCGCTGCCCATCAAACCAGCCTAACTTCAGTGGAAGGGTAAACTATAGAAACAATTACTTGGAATAGAATTAATATTTATATTGACAAATATATGTTAGTTAAGGAGAACCTACAAGGATTTCTTAAGGCAATATCATGTTTAACTTGCTTGAGTTTCTTTGAAGACTGAACAGAAAGGATTCATGAAAGCACTGCCCAACAAACTAGCTTAACTTCAGTGGAAGGGTAAATTCTAGAAACAATTATTTGGAATAGAATTAATATTTATATTGACAAATATGTGTTAGTTAAGGAGAACCTATAAGGATTTCTTAAGGCAGCAATATCTGTTTAACTTGCTTGAGTTTCTTTGAAGATTGAACAGAAAGGATTCATGAAAGTATTGCTCTTAATATTGTGTGCATGGACTTCTAAAGGGCATTCAATACAATGCTGCTTAGCAAACTTGTAAGCTGGAGCTCATGGAATAATAAGGACAGCAGCAGTGTGAATCCAAAAATTGATTGAGTGATGGGAAACGGAGAGTGCTGGTTAATAAATACTTTTTGGGCTGGAACAAGTTTTCTCAAGAGATGAGATATTTTGGTTATGAAGATAGCTTGGAGAAGTTAGAAGTGTTTTCCTTGGGGAAACATTGGCTATGAGAAGATTCAGTAGAAGTTTTTGAAACAATGAGAGGTTTGGACAGAGCAGATAGTGAAAAACTGTTCCCATTCATTAAAGCCGTGAGAATGAGAGGGCGCAGATTAAAGAAATTTACAAAGGAGTTGACTTGAATGTGAGAATTTTTTTTTACATATTGCAAATATAATTAGGAGTCAATCTTATGACACTTGTTTCTCCTGATAGTTATTACAGATTTAGATCTTGGTGAACAGGCAACAACTTCAAAATTTGCAGATGATACAAAACATAGAAATTATCGAAATTATCTAAACCATGAGGACAGTATCAAATCTCAGAAGGATATTGTCAAGTTGGTGGAGTAGGTCGAAATAGGCAGATTGTTCACTGCTGAGAATGTCAGTGATACATTTTGGTAGAAAGAACATGGACAGACAGTATAAGATAAAGGATACTGTAAACGGTGTGCATAGAAACCTATTGCATATGTCAATGAAGGTGACAATACAAGTGAAGAGCACAGCTAATACATCATTCAGTGTCCTAGGCTCTGTTAAAATGGGCGTAAAGCATAGGAGCAGGAACGTTAAGCTGAACTTGTATACCTCAGCTGGAGTATTGTGTACAGTCCTGGGTGCCACACTTTAGGAAGGATGTGAAATCATTGGAGACAGTGCAGAAGAGATTTATGAGAATGTTTCAAGAGATGAAAAATTTTGATTATGAAGCTAGCTTGGAGAAGTTAGAAGTGTTTTCCTTGGGGAAACAAAGCCAATGAGAAGATTCAACAGAAGTTTTTGAAACAGTGAGAGATTTGGGCAGAGTAGATAGTGAGAAACTGTTCCCATTCATTAAAGCTGTGAAAATTAGAGGGCTCAGATTAAAGAAATTTACAAAGAAGTTGACTTGGATGTGAGAATTTTTTTTTGCATATTGCAGATATAATCTGGAATGCAACACCGGGAAGTGTAGTGGAGACAGGTTAATCAAGGGACGCAAAAGAGTAGTAGATTATTATTTTAATAGAACAATGTGCAGGATAATAGAGAAAAGGCAGGAGAATGGCATGAGGACATAACACTAGCTTAGACAGTCAGCATAGACACAATGGGATGAATGGCCTCTTTTTATACTGTAAGAATTCTGTGACTCGCCCTGTTGGTGTAAACTGTTCAGGCTTTGCTTCCATATAGCAATGTGTTGAGGATATGGGCTTTGCATTTAATCATCTTGATCCAGAGGGTCAGTTTATTAAATTTTCCATGCTCATTCTGTTAATCATTCAAAGTTGGTGGCTGCTGTTTTAATCTATGCATTGAGCTCTTCATTAAGAGACAAGTTGTCTTGTCACTGTAGATCAGTAGCAGAACCTGCTGATGGGTTCCATTGGTTTGTTGTCCAGTTTGATCACAGGTGCAGCACCCAGTTCTAGGGTGTGACTGGAAATGTCAGGTGACAGTTGGATCATTCACAAGATAGGACCACTATTGAATCTTCTCATTGCCAATGTTTCTCCAAGGAAAACACTTCTAACTTCTCCAAGCTATCTTCATAACTAAATATCTCATCTCTTGAGAAAACCTGTTCCAGCCCAAAGAATATTCATTAACCAGCATCCTCTGTTTCCCATCACTCAACCAATTTTTGGATCCACATTGCTGCTGTCCTTATTCTTCCATGAGCTCCAGCTTACAAGTTTGCTAAGCAGCATTATATTAAATGCCCTTTAGAAGTCCATGCACACCATATCAAGAGCAACATTTTCATGTATCCTCTCTGTTCAGTCTTCAAAGAAACTCAAGCAAGTTAAACATGAGATAACAAGGTGTAGAGCTGGATGAACACAGCAGGCTAAGCAGCATCAGAGGAGCAGGAAAGCTTTCCTGCTCCTCTGATGCTGCTTGGCCTGCTGTGTTCATCCAGCTCTACACCCTGTTATCTCAGATTCTCCAGCATCTGCAGTTCCTACTGTCTCTGAAACAAGTTAAACATGATATTGCCTTAAGAAATCCTTATAGGTTCTCCTTAACTAACATATATTTGTCAATACAAAATATTAATTCTATTCCAAGAAATTGTTTCTAGAATTTACCCTTCCACTGAAGTTAAGCTGGCATTTACATAGAGATTTGGTATAGTAAAATACCAAAGAAAAAACTTCATCGGTGCATTTTCAGATAAAACCTCAAAGTTGTGGATTTTTCTGAAGGATTCCAGATGCCAGGTAATTTCCTATCGAACTTTTCAACATCCCAAACAATTTCTGTTTAGCAAGTGCATCAGAATATCCACATTATCCTGATGTACAAATCCAGTCTATGCTTCAGCAATGATACCTTGCTCAGAAGATCAGGGCCAGTGAATCTGAGCTCTTTGTGGTCTAGTGCATTAGTATGCCGTTCTGCCTAGTGTACGGTAGTAAGCTTAAATCTTTTTCTTTTGAGCCTATGTTTCTCATTCCACATATAGTCAAAAAAATCATGTAGCTCAGTGCAGCTGGGGTTAACTGCTGAAGTGTTTATTTCATCATTTTTTTCTTCCAATGCTGTCTGACCTCTTGCCTGAAAGTTAAAAAAGAATAATTTTGCTCAGGTTCACAGAGCTCATCAAATACCTGGATTATCTTTTGCTTGGGTGCATTCTTCCAGGTGTTGAATAAACTACATAGAATGTTTTAACAACTGTTCCAAGTGTTCATAGGAGACAGAAGAATTTGAACTTTTGTATTTGATCAACACGATCAGTCATACTAATTTCCATCGCTTACTAGAAATGTGTTTTTACTCGATTACTTTCAGGTTTGTAGTGATTCTTTGGCCTAATTTCTAAATGTTTTAATGGATTAATTTGCTTCACAGTTGCAGGCCTTTGCTATAAGCACTAAACTTAGCTGAAACTAATACTAATTCTACCAAGCATGATCAGGAAAGATATTTATTCTTAAGTATTCCTTATGGTTGCGAACAAAACTGTAGAACTTCAATCCTTAGTTTTTCAGTCCTACAAGTGGCCTTTTGCCTCCAAGATGGTGTCCTGGCTCTATGCCCGCATGCTTCAAGTTATAGTATGACTGATTGATTGATTTATTGTTGTCACATGTACCGAGGTACAGTGAAAAGTGCTGTTTTGCAATTGTACCATGCATCAGGATATCAGAACACAGTGTAGAATACAGTGTTACAGCTACGGAGAGGGTGCAGAGAGAGAGATTAGAATTAAAATTTGAGAGGTCCTTTCAAAAGTCTGATGATAGTAGGGAAGAAACTGTTCTTGAATATGGTCATATGTGTATTCAAACTTTTATGTCTCCTTCCCGACGGAAGAGGGTGGAAGAGAGTCACAGGGCTGGGAGGGGTCATTGATTATGTTGTTTGCTTTCCTGAGGCAGTGGGAAGTATAGCTGGTTTCAATGGATAGAAGGCTGGTTCGTGTGATGGACTGGGCTGTGTTCACAACTCTCTGCAGTTTCTTGTGGACTTGGGAAGAGTGGTTACTATACCACACTGTGATGTGTCCAGGTAGGTCGCTCTCAATTGTGCATCTATAAAAGATTGGTAAGAGTCCTTGTGTACATGCTGAATATCCTTAGCTTCCTGAGGAAGTTGACACATTGTTGTGTTTTCTTGACAGTTTCATTGACGTAGGTGAATTAGGATAGATTGTTGGTGATCATCACTCCCAGAAACTTGATGGTCTTGACCATCTCCACCTCAGCATTGATGCAGACAGGGACATACCATCCACTCTGCTCCCTGAAGTCAATGACAATCTCCTTCATTCTGCTGGCATTGATGAAGAGATTGTTGTCTTTGCATGATGCCACTAAGCACTCAATCTCTTTCCTGCATTCTGTCTCATCGTTGTTTGAGATCCAACCTACAATGGTGGCATTGTTAGCAAACTAGTAAATGGAACTGGGGCAGAATTTGTCCACACAGTGATGAGTGTATAAGGATTATAGTAGGGTGCTGAGTATGCAGCCTTGCGGGGCACCGGTGTTGAAGATTATGGTGAAGGAGGTGTTATCGAGGGGGAAACCAAGCCCTAGGTCTCAGGAGTTCAGAGATGCATTTGTTTGGAATTATGGTATTGAAGGCAGAACTGTAGTCAATAAATCTGCTGTGGACCTGTCGAGCCGGTGGGCGAATTGCAAAGGATCAATGGAATTCTGTAGGCTGAAGTCGATGTGAATCCTGACTAACCTCTCAAAGAGCTTCATAATTACGGAGGGCAGAGCCACCAGGAGGTAGTCATTGAGGCACGCTGCTTAATGTTTCTTTAGCACCAAGACAATGGTGGTCTTCTTGAAGCAGGTGGGGACTTGAGATCACGGTAAGGAGAGGTTAAAGATGTTTGTGAATGCTCCCAATAGCTGATGCGCACAGGATCTGAATGCATGGCCGGGGACTCCATCTGGGCCAGTCACTTTCCACAGATTCACTCTCAAGAAAGTCGATCTAACATCTGTGGCAGTGACTGTGGGAACATGTGCATCTGAGGCTGTTCGGATAGGTGACATCATTTCACAGATCGTCTGTTTAAAACAAGCCTAGAATACATTGAGGTCCTTGGATAGGGATGTACTATAGACCGTAATTCTGTTTGACTTCATGTTGTAGCCCATTATGTTGTGTTGGTCTTGTCACAAACGGCGGGTGTACATGTGGTTGGTCTGAGTCTTAAGCTTAGTTTGCTATTGCCTCTTGGCATTTCTGATGGCCGTGCGAAAGTCGTACCTGGACTTCCTGTATAGGTCATGGTTTCCCGACTTGTACACCTCAGACCTGGACTTCAGTAGGGAATGGATCTCCAGTTTGTCTGTGGTTTCCAGTTGGGGAACATGTGGATTCACTTCTTCGGCATGCAGTCTTCTACATACTTACCAATGAAATCTGTAATGGTAATGGCATACACGTTTAGGTTGGCTGTTGAGCTCTTGAATAGGGACCAGTCCACTCACTCTAAGCAGTCCCATAGAAGCCCTTCCATTGCCTCAGACCAACACTGCACTGCTTTCTGTACTGGGTCCTCATGCTTCAGTTTCTGCTTGTAAGCTGAGAGAAGGCTTACAGTATTGTGATCTGATTTCCCAAAATGGAGATGTGGGAGGAGTGGTAGGCATCCTTCATGGTTGTATAGCAATGGCATTGATGTTTGGACCTCTGGAGGGATAGAGACATGTTGATGGCATTTTGGTAGCACGTTCTTCAGGTTGGCCTTGTTGAAGTCACCGGCTATGATGAACAAAGCCTCAGGATATTCTGTCTCAAGACTGTTTGTAGCATTGTATACTTCATCAGGTGCATTCTTCACTTCCACATGGGGTGGGGTGTAGACTGCTGTCAGGATAGCGGAGGTGAACTCGTACAGCAGATAATAGGGATGACACCTTACTGTTAGATACTCCAGGTCAAAGGAGCAGCAACTTGCCGGGGTTGCCACGTTTGAGCACCAGGAGGTGATGATCAGGAAGCAGATGCCACCGCCCCTTGCTTTGCCCAAGGATGCCGAGCAGTCCATTCAGTGAACTGAAAGCGTAGTCAGGTGTATCCGGAGTGAGCCAGGTCTCTGTGAAGCAAAGCAAACAGCAGTCCCTCAATTCCCTTTGAAAGGTGCATCTAGCTTTAAGTTCATCTATTTTGTTCTCAATGGCTTGGACGTTTGCCAGGAGTATGTTAGGGAGGGGGGGATTTGAAGCCCCAAAGTTTCAGTCTCACCTGAAATCCAGCACATCTCCCACATTCCTTGCATAGATTACCATTTCTCGTCGATCCCGGGTGTTGGTGAGAGAAGTCTGTTGCTCCAAGAGGGGTCCTGGGCACCAGTCATGGCTTTGAGCATTCTTTTGGGGGGGCAGGAGTGGTCTTGTGGCAGGTTTGGTCAAGCAACCTTGATATTGGGTCACCGTGGAGGTCAGGTCTTGTTCCGTGCTGATTGGGCCACAGTTCCAGGTTTCTTGTGGGAAGCAGGTAGGCCTTTAATTTCCCTGGGCTGGCAATTTCCAGCATCGGTAATTTAGTCTTGTTGGTCATAGAATCTATAAACCTGAAAGTAGATTTATGAGAACATTTTGTTAGTAATTCTGATAGACTTAGAATTGAGCTTGCAAAATGTCACCATACTCCGGCACCATCTTAAAACATGCCCCTTTGGTGAGGTCCTTCACATGGTTTATCTTACGTAAGTGTGCAGAGTAGCCATATTGTGCTGTCAGTTAGCCTTTAATGTTAATTTAATGTCCGTGCTTCCATTTTAATACTTAATGCTCCATCTAATGCTCTCACTTGACCTCTATAGGGATTCTGGTTTGTGATCAGTAATTTGCTGATATCAGATGGTTCGAATCACCCCTGAATCCCTGCTTCTGACTCTGGAATATTTAGGAATGTAAAGAGAAGACGGCAGTAGACGGGTGTTTCAGGGCAAAAGAATATCTATGTTTATTAAATACAAAAGGTAAGTGTATTACAAGAAGTAAAGGCAAATACAACAAACAGTGAAATTGACACTAATTGAGACAGAGGGCAGTGTTAAATACACTATTAAATCAAATACAAGTTAAAATGCTAATAGAACTAAACAGCAGGTTTTGATCACACAAACTTTTACCAGGCTTCGTACTATTGGGGTTCCCTGCATTGTAACCATCTGCCTTCCCCTCCCTGCTAGCTAGGTTAGATACCATGGGGTCTCAAGAATTTAAGCTCACTGGGGAAAATCTCGTGATTTGATGTACAGCTAGCTGTTCCCGCTTGCCGTACCCAACGCTTCGATGAGGACTTTGGACAGTGTAGGCCTTCAGCCTGGGTTGACTCAGCCGATGTGGTAGGACGCGTTTGGATTTATCAGGTGAGTACTTTGTTTTTCTTACTTTCTGATGAGTCTTGCGAGCTGGTTTTCATCACAGAGTTTGTCTGAGGCCTTGTGGTGTTGGTTGGGTCAGTGGATTTCAAAGGTTGTCGGTCGTCAGGTCTGCTGGTCGTGGTCGGTCGCTGTTAGTTCCCCTGGTACGGAATAGGCTTGTGTCGGTAGGTTTCAGAATTGCTGTTGGGATCCCTCTTCTGGAGATGGCTGTGCAGATTGTTCCCTGGGAGAATTACCCCCTCAGGTGAGATCGGGGCCTTCAATTATACTAATTGCGGGTTTCTTATCTTTATGCCAAATCTGCGCTTTCCATTGTATTACTGGTGTTCCCTTTGAGGCAATTGACTTCCTGATATTTAAGTGTAGGTATGAGTGTGTTTTGATTAAGTAGAATGTCCTGTAGCTCTGTGCATGAACATTGGTCGAAGTTAAATATCTGGTATCTGCAGAGGTCCCATTCAGTCTGAGGCATAGGGAATAGAACTCTGACTAACAAGGTTCAGGATAGTACAAGCAGATTTGAAAATGCAGGGAGTGGATGAAGCCTGATAAACAGTCTAGGCAAACAGCCAAGAACAACGAGTGAGTGCACTCTGACCTATAAAGTTATTGTGTCAATCATATTGTAGAAATTTGGATACAAACCTCCTGTAATTGGTGGCTTGGTCAAACACTGTAATCTGTCATACTTTGATATGATAAAATACACTTATTCTGGAAGTTACAGGAGAAACAATACAGTGTCCTTTGGCTCCCCTCCATATGGATGAATAAAGGAGGCCAGAAAAAGATACTTCAAGCATCCAAGTTATTCCTCCCACTGCACATCATTTCTGGCAGCTGCTGTTGTGATTGTAGAACTGTTTGGTGGTTTCTAAGAGGTGTTTATGATGTGGCATAGATTTAAAGAGCATATGTAAATGTGCTTGCCTCACCAGACAAGATGTAATCATCAGCTCGAAGACAGAGATAGTCTTAAGGACCATGCAAAGATTATTGGAAGAGATGAAACTATAAACAAAATAACTTACTTAATTGAGTTAGCAATCCTTCTTTGATGATTTATGAATTTGTAGAAGGTAATGTTCAAAGATTTGAAATGAAGATTTTGCACAACCTGCAACACTGAATTGGGATTGCTCACAAAAATCAGACACAAGAATCATGATGCTGTATCCATTTGCAGGCAGCACAAACTTCATGATGGCTGCTCTTTTCAGAAAATCCAGTATGGCATACAATACTGAATGGCTTCACACCTCAGCACGGGATCCAAATCTGCACAAGCACCACTTAAAGTTAGGCAATATTTCTTGAAGCTATTTTGGATGTGTTGAGTATAATCTTAAACCATAAAGATGTACCATTATTCATTTCCAACACTGGAAGAGATCATACTAGCATTGGAAAGTGGCAAGCTTTCAGGAGATTGATGCCAGCAATGGCTACTGGAGCATGAAGTTTATCAAAGAATCTTTGCTGTTGACAACATTCAACATACATTTGCAGCAGGGTAAGATGCTCCAGTTGGAGCACCTGTGCTCGCCAGTTCCTTTTCCTTCTCCTTTTCTTCTTCTCTCCCCTCTCTGCAGTATTTATTTTTTTCCCACACCTTCCCATCCCCGTCCAACTTTTAGCTTTATTCCTTCCTGAGGAAAGGAATCAGGTTGCGACCGGAGACCAGGCGGAAGCTGAATGCGCAGGCCGTGCACCGCAGCAGCAGTGGATCTGGTGTGGGCTGGAGCGAAAGCAGCAGATCAAGCGCGGGCCGGAGGATCGAGCGCGGGCCGGAGTTGGTGGTGGATCAGTTGGTTCAGTGGCATTCTTGGTTCCTCCTGGGTCCCAATTCCTGGTGATCGATGATCGATTCTGCGGAGACCGGGCCTTTTTCCCCTCCTGGGTGCCCTGACATTGGGAACGTCGGTGATGGCGCGGCTCCTCATGGGTTGGCCTAGGCTCCAGACCGTAGCTGGGCCCAGGTGCCTGCACCGTGACTGAGTGTTCCAGGCACATTTATAGAGATGTGATTTTGGCTTTTGTGATCTGGACTTTTCCTTTCACTTTACCTTTTGACTCTGTTAAACAATTAATTCTGTTTTTGTAACCAAGATGGTGCCAGGAAATGGCGACTATGTGCACTTTTCACTGTAATCATGTATTCCTGAACTTAGCACATAGAATCATAAAATCCCTACAGTGTGGAAACAGGCCCTTCAGCCCAACAAGTCCACACTGACCCATAGAGCATCCCACCCAGACCCATCCCCCTACCCTTTCCCTGTAACCCACCTAATTAACACATCTCTGAAAACTATAGATAATAAATAAATAATTGCATGGCCATGCCACCTAGCCTGCACATCTTTGGACTGTGGGAGGAAACTGGAGCACACTCTCACAGACACGGGGAGAATGTGCAAACTCCATACAGGCAGTTGCCTGAGGTTGGAATTGAACGCAGGTCCCTGGTGTTTTGAGGCAGCAGTGCTAACCATTGAGCCACTGTGCTGCCCAAAAATCTAAGCCTAAATATGGAAGGTATAAATTTCTGCATCGAATTTTTGTTCTTAAAGTGAGCCTAGATGTGCACCAGCAGTCAGTAGATCAGACATATAAGGAATGCAAAAGTGTACTTGACACAACTGATGGTGTGCATATCTATTTTATAGATGACAAATGATCATGTATACCATCTGCTTGAAACTATGGAGAGAATGATGAAAGTTAGGATCAAGTTTAATTATGGAAATTAATTGGTAATCTTTTTTCCTTTAAGCATTATTATAAAGTCAATAATTGGAATAATTAATTGCTATACAGAGACATTATATTTCTTAAAAAAGAAAGATGTTATATTGTTACATTGTTCAAAACATTTTTAGGAGCTGTATTGTTCTGCCCAAGTGTATGATTACAATAACACTCACCACTGTACAACAGTCAGTGCATTGAGCAACAGTTGGCCCTCAACAAGGGAGATCAGTTTTAAAATTACAGAGTTGTGGGCTTTTGGAACACTTTGTTATAGAAGGTGGTGGTGATTGAATATCTTTGAGATAAAAGTGGATAGATTCTTGTTAGGCAGGAGAATTAAAGGTTATTACAGACAGATGGAAATGTGTAATTTGAAACACAAACCAATCAGCCGTGATCTTATTAAAAGGTGGAGCAGGTTCAAGGGGCAGAATGATTTGCTTCTGCTCCCATTCCATTTGGTCTTACTGTATCATTCCACAACACATGGTGATATGTAAGAAATACATTGTTTTATTTCCAGAATTCGCATTTAAATGTGTGATTATTTTTAGGAAACAACAAACAGAACAAAAAACACCTGGCTTCATTTTATTATGTTGGAAATTTTAATTTCTTGATTTTCATTTGCCCTTTTTGCTGAAGGTAGCACATTAAAAAAAGGGAGAAGCTAAACATCTATCCGCTGTACCCGGTGTGGCTACCTCTACATTGGGGAAACCAAGCGGAGACTCGGGGACCGCTTTGCAGAACACCTACGCTCGGTTCGCAACAAACAACTGCACCTCCCAGTCGCGAACCATTTCAACTCCCCCTCCCATTCCTCAGACGACATGTCCATCCTGGGCCTCCTGCAGTGCCACAACGATGCCACCCGAAGGTTGCA
>NC_063332.1:92016398-92040343 GCF_021869965.1 Rhincodon typus | reverse complement strand
TATGCTGGCGAACTGTGGATATGAGCTATGATCCTAAAGACATCTCATTAGCCATTTGAAACAGCAAGATGGTCTGGAGTGTAGGGGAGGCAATTGAAAAGATGTGAGTGTGGTAGCCACAAGTGGCTTACTGATTTATTGTGTAGCCATGAAGAGCATTCATGTGCAAAATCAAGTTCAAGGAAAAATACAAAATTTCTTTCCTGGTGGCAGCCGCCGGTATTCTCTTCAAAGGTGTTGCTTTGAAGAATCTCATCACATTATGCAATATGTAAGTTTAATCATGAATAATCTAATTTTGTAAAGCTCACCTCAAGCTGGAATCAAACCTCCTACTTCCACATGTAAGTGGCTTAATATGTGTGCTGTATGTGCTTCCCTTGAATGCCATCACAAAATGGTAGGAGGCAGACTTCGTAGTAGGAATGGGCTGTGCACAGTCATTGCCATCTTGGACCCTGAGCACAGTACAATATCTTGGCCACTGTAATTAAATTTACCAAACCAAATTGTACTTATTAATTTTATTCATCAATGATGGGTCCAAGATAACTTTTAAAGAACATTGGTAAGCGGATTTAAAATTCAGAATTTGTATATTGCAAAAGTTCTGAATAGTATTCTGTGAATATCTATGTTTCACATTGTCAAAAGCAATTTTATGACTTTCATTAAAAATTCTAATTTTTGGAACATGCAGCGGTTGCTTTTCCTTAAAATAGGCTGAGTTTATTTTCTGTCAGATGCACACAAGTCAAATCCATGACATTAATACAGATATTAAGCCAATTTAATCAACTGAATGCCTTCACAATCATTTCAATTGCAAATGTATGCTGATGCATTACTCTCTTTGAAGCACCTTTGTATTTAAAACTGGCAAGTAAAATGTGGAAATGAACATTATCCACTGCTTGGCATGCATCCCTATGGCAGCAAATGCCAATTTGACGTGAGTAAAATCCAATGTACAATAACTAGGAAATAAGTTATCAAATCTGTACAAAATTGGTTTTGCGTCACCTATTCTTCTGTTCCTGGTTAAAATTACCAAAATTAACTGAAAAATACAGAAATAATAGGGTAGAACAATTGTGTAAATTGTAACGTGTTTAAGCCTCCGAACTTGGTATCATGTTTATCGACACAAAGATATTTAAATCTGAATGTTTAAAAATTGACATCGGTGAGCTGTTCGCAAAGTTGCCGAGGATATCATGTGAACTTGACAATTTCAGTACAGACTATGAGTTCTGAATTGAATCATAATGAATATGTCTAAACATTGCCTTTGGTAGAATTTATACGTGCCATTGTCTGATGTTTACTCTAAAACACAGAGGCAATAGACTCTTAAACCTAATGGCACAGATCTCATGACTGGAGAATACTTCTTGGTGAAGAGTTGCTGGGACCATGCAGAAGTCCCATTCCTGCTGACACAGCAGGAATTGCTCAGGAAGTTGAAACTTCTGATTGGCATTTACCCTGTGCCTGGAACCCCGTGAAAAAGCCCCCTGCTTTGAATTATTAGCAGAAGCTTCACAGGTACCAACATAATTAGCTTAACAGTTACTGCAGGAACACTAGTACAATGAAGACCTGCTCCTCTCAGGCAAATGTCACCTCCCTCATCTGACCCGATTCTTTTGCTTGACTTAACCGTGACTCTTCCACCCGCCAAATCCCCAATGTGATCTAAACAGCTTCACAAAATAATCTCTTGACAACTGTCTAACACTCACAACAACACCCCACACCCCCATAACGACACAACATGCACAAACTCCCACAAATGGGGTGACCTTGACAGCCCCAATATCACCCTTGACTCAGTCTCCCCTACCTACCCTTAATTCACACCCTCTTAGATGCTAAAATATTTACCTCCCTACCAACTCTGCCACCCTACCAACACAAAAACAGAAATGGCTGGGGATACTCCACAGATTTGGCAGCATCTATGGGAAGAAAGCTTTCTCCACCAATTTAATTGTTTTTGTTTCAGATCTTCAGCATCTGCAGTTCTTTGTTTTATTACCAGCTTACACACCTGCCAACCTACTCATGTGCCATCCTACGCACCTGTTGTTTCATCATACAATCTATCTTCCAACTACCCACCTGCCACCCAACATCTGACCACTTACCTTATCACCCATAACTGCATGTCACACTCACCCACACTCTTTCACTAGATATCTTTAAATAACATGCATGTTAAAACAAATAAGAAATAATTGCTCTTTAAATTACTAAAAGTGATATACATACCTTCAAGCATCTAAGAACTTGTCTACTTCCCTGCCAGCCCAATAGTTTATTCATTACTTTGTCTGGAGAACACTTAATTTCCTGAATTTCCTTTTCAGATGCAAAAATATTTTACCATAACATCACCTGCAGGATCTTTATTCTCATGGTTGTCCATTATGGGGAGGGCTGTTCTATTGTTGTTTTGAAATCATGTCCTACTTCTGCACAAATTCTGGAAGTGACCCATAGTTTTACAGACATAGCATTATTCTGTCACAGCTGGGCACTGTTTACATTTGTGAGGCTTTTTTTGTGCCATAGTGACCATGCTGTATCTTAGGGCTGAATCTTATTTTATTCGGTTAAGTATCAGTTGCATTGGTTTTTTTGGAAAGGTTGTTTTTCCACTACACCCTGTGAGTATTCTCATCATACCTTACCAAACTAGTCTTGTTATCCTGCCCCTATCTTAATATGGCCATTGTCAGAACAACTCGCTACAGTTGGATTATGCCAGAATTGACTGACATCACTGGTGCCCGAATGCACCTGATTAAGCACTGTCAGTCTGGAGCTGCCCTGCATAGTTTTTTACATTTACCCTGGATTGGTAGACAAGGGACATTTGTTGTCTCACTTTGCAGGCAAGGATCTGGAGATTCTACTGCATGGGATGATACGTAGTCTTTTCCCCAAGACCAGCAAAGGTTGTCATCACAACAGGCCCTGCCACTGGGAGTCCTTGTCTTGATCCTCTCAATTATACACTTTACTTTAGTTCCTAATTTAGTGTCATCTGTTAACCTAGATATTAAATCTATTATCATTTCCTTCATCCAAGCCTTCAGTTATATGATGTAATGATGAAAATACCTGGTGATCAATATCATCACACCAAGCTTCCTAGCCTCCCATCCCCTACCTCTCAACTAATTATTGAATCATAACACAAAATTACTTCCAGTTTGGAGATCTCTCATTTTCACTCAGAACCTCTTGTGTGAAACATTAATGAATACCTTCTGGAAATCCAGACGGGCAACATCAATTGATGTTGCCACATTAAACACACAAGTGTTTTCTTCAAAAATGTCAAATAAAGTAGCCAGAAATCTTTTTCACAAATTGACGCTCATTCTTTTTTAACTATCTCCAAGAATGGCAGGTTCTTCATTCACTGTGTCCTTGATCATAACATCCAACAACTTCCTCGCAACTAATTTTAAACGAGAAGATCTTTAGTCATCTGGTTTAGCTCCCACTTCAACTTTTCTAAAATAAGGAAATCACGTTGCAATTTTACTCTATCAGCATATTTCTTGGATCCAGACAGTTTTATAATATTATTAAATATCTGCAGTATTTCCATTAATTTCTTTTGATACCCTTTGTAAGAAAACATGTGGAACTCCTGATTTGTCAATTCTCATTTTAATTCTTTTCTTCACTTCCATTTTTATCTTATATTAAAATTAATTGATTTAGAATAGATTCTAATTTAGGCAAATAAAATGTAAACCTATACAAAGATATATATTTGATATTTTAAATTATGATTGATTTGTAATAATTGAAACAATTACAATTGGAATGTATATTGAAATGTTAGTTGTTACTGAGGGGAATACAACCAGAGCCTACAAATATTACACAGTAAATGAATCGTGTATGATGTATTTTTATCGTTCACAGTTGATGATCTGCTTCCATGTCTAGTAAAAGGGCAAACATTCCCCGAGGGCCTGAGAAAGATGATCTTTATAGAAAGTTTGAAAAAAACCAAATTGGTATAAGTTGATTGACAAAGTTTGAGCAAGGTAGGGATTAATAGACTGTCAGCTATGCCCTGCTCATGTGGGAATATTGAGTTGCATTTTCCTGTATTGTATTTCAAACTTCATAATTACAGTTCTGCAGACAGGCTTGATGACAGGGAAGGCTGGCTTGCTGTCTATTTTTGCAAAGTCAAAAGAATAATTTATTGGTCAGGAAATATAAAAATGTTCTCACTCTTCACTAGTTTCATTATTTATTCACTGTGTCATCGGAGACAAAAAAGTCGTCTCAAAGATTCTTTCAGAATTTCAATAATTTGAACATCACACACTTGGTGAAAACCAAATTTTAATTGAGTTTTTTTGCTGTGGAATTCTGGTGTATGTTAACTAGGAAAGGATTCTGCACATTCCAGTGGTAGAATCATCAGCCTCGGTGATTTGCTAGATGAAAAGTTATAATCTATAATTAAAGAGATAGAAACTTGACATTTAGAAAACCATAATGCAATTAGGTAGGGTCAATAAGATTTTGCGAAAGGAAATCAGATTTGACAAGTATACTAGAGTTCTCTAAAGATATAGAGGTTTATAAAATCATGAGTGGCATGGATAGGGTGAATAGGCAAAGTCTTGTTCCCAGCGTAGGGGAGTCCAAAACTAGAGGGCATAGGTTTAAGGCAAGAAGGGAATGATTTAAAAGGGACTTGATGGGTAACATTTTCACCCAGAGGGTGGTGCGTGTAAGGAACAAGCTGCCAGAGGAGGTGGTAGAGGCTGGTGAAATGACCACATTTAAAAGACATCTGGATAGGTATATGAATAGGGAGGGTTAAGAGGGATATGGGCCAAATGCTGGCAAATGTGATGAGATCAGTTGAGGATACCTGGTCAGCGTGGACTACTTGGACTGAAGGGATTGCCTCTGAGCTGTATGACTCTATGACATTATGTAAAAAGCAGGATGAATTAAGGGAACCCAATGGATGTAGTGCATTTGGGTTTGCAAATTGAATATAATAAGATTGCTACAAACACAAGAGCTTCTAAAGTTGGGTGGATGTATGAGCATGGATTGAGGACAGGCTAATTAACTGAAAACAGTGAGTCAAGATAAATAGATCATTTTCAGCATGGCAATGCGTACCCAATGAAGTGCCAGAGGTTTCAGTGCTGAAGACTCAGCTATTTCTGATCTATGTGAATGACTTGGTGAAAGGGCCAAACATTTTGTAACTAAACTTGCTAGTAATATAATATATGCAGGAAAGCCAGATGCGAGAAGGTATAAAGAGTCTGCAAAGGGCTAGAGATAGGTTAAGTGTTACAATACATTGCCAAAATTTAATTTTAGGCTAATTGGTCTATAGACACACACTTCTTGAATACTTCTCATTTTGAATGGGGAGTCATATTAGCAGTTTTCCAATCCTCTAGTACTTATCCAGAATACAAGGATTTTTGGAAAATTACAACCAATGTATCCACTATTTCCATAGCTACCTTTTTTAAGATCCCAGGATGCAACCCATCAGATCCAGGGAACTTACCTGTCTTCAGCCTCATTAGTTTGTCTAATACTACTTCTCCAATGAAGGTGATGGTATTTAATTCATCCCCATATTCATTAGTTATAAAGGAATAATCAAATTAGCTTCCACTGTAAACATCGATGTTAACATCTGGTTAACTCTTCTGTCATTTCCTTGTTCTCCAACACCATCTTCCCAGATGCATTTTCCAAGGGGCCTATGTTCACTTTGTCCTCTCTCTTCCTTTTTATACATTGAAAGAAACTCTTGAGTTTTTATATTCCTTCATAGTTTTCCCTTGTAGTCTATTTTCTCTGTTTTTAACTTCCTTTTTAAACTCTCCTTTGATGGATATTGAACTTATCCCAGTCTTTGCCACTATCACTGACTTTGGCCTCCTCCCATGCTTTTTCTTTCAACTTGATACTTTCCTTAACCTTCTTGGTCAACTATGATTGGTCTATCATTCTCTTTCCTCCTTACTGAGATGTATTTTTGCTTAGAGTCATGAATTATCTCCTTAAATGTCTGCCCCGATTGCTTACTGTCATTCTTGCTTAACTATCCACCCTGTCCATTTTAGCTAGCTCTAACCTCGTTTCATTATAATTCCCTTTAATTAAGTTAAACACATTTTCTTTTTTCTGACCCAAGTTTCTCACTGTCAAACTGAATATTAAATTCTATCATGTTATGATCATGACTTCTAAGGAGATTTTTTACTTGGAGATCATTGATTAAACCTGCCTTATTACCCATTACCAGATCCAAGAGAACCTGCTCCTGGTTGACCCCGTTAGATATTGGTTTAGGAAACTATTCCCAATGCACTTTATGAATTTATTGTTGTAGCTACCGTTTCCAATTTTACTAATCAAATTAACATGAAAATTAAAGTCACTGAAAATGATTGTTTTCTTTTCTTTTTACATGCTCGTATTATTTGTTGATTTATAGTAGTTCCTACAAAGTGGCCACTGTTTGAAGGTCTGTACACTTCTTCTTTACCTTGCAGTTTTTTTTTAACTCTGCCCAAATAGACTCTACATCATGATTCAGGTGGAGCCCGTTCCATTGGAAAGTTTCCTCCTTCCCCATTTCTCCCACACCAGTCTTTGAGCCAGCATTTACCTCTTTATTCTTGTTAACACTATGCCAGTTTGCTCATAGCTCAGATAATAAACTGGAGATTGTTATCTTTTTGGTTCAGCTTTTTAATTTAGCTTTTAGTTGCTCATGGTCCCTCAGCAGACCCACTTTCTTTTTTCTATTTGTATCATTGGCACCTACGAGGACCACAACAACTCGATCTTTCCCTTCCCACTCTAAGTTCCTCTGCAGCCTAGATGAGATATCCTGCATCTGGGCACCAGGTAAGCAATGCAGCCTTTGGGCCTCTTGACGCTGGTCACAGAGAACTGTGCCAGTTCCCTGACTATACTATTCCCAATTACAGCTACATTTCTCTTTTATCTCCCCTTTTAAATGTCTCCTAGCATCTCTGTGCTATGGTCAGTTTGCTCATCCTCCCTGCAGCCCCATTCTCTTCAATATAGGGAGTAAGAATATCAAACCTGTTTAACAAGCTCAAGGGCTGAGGCTCCTTTGGCACTACCTCCTGGATCCCTCGACTTACCTCATTCATAGTCAGACCTTCCTGTCCCTGAACACTGACTGAATTCGAAATTGTTAATCTAAGGGGTGTGATTAACATTTTCTCCTTTGGCAGGAAGAATACAAAAGCAGCTTATTATTTAAATGGACATAGATTGCAGAATGCTATGGTGCAAAGGCATCTGGATGTTTGATGTACCTCTACAGCAGGTGGGATTTGAACTCGAGCCTCCTTCCTCAACGGTAGGGACACACTAAAACACCTCAAGAGTTCCCAATCCTCCTTTCTATAATGAACCTAAGGGCCTATTCAATTAGTTGTATTTGAGGACAAACCACTAGTGGGTCTTAATGAGAAGAGATATTTGTTTTAATAATTAGATGCAGTTTATTGCACAATAGCAACAGATGCAAGTTATATTGTCTAGATGACATTATCATTAAGATTATCAAGACTGAAAGATGATACTTCCGATCCCTAGATCTAGATTTCTCAATTTTTCACCCAAGGCTATGAGACATCATCCACTAGGTGCAGCCTAATGCAATCTCCAATATCAATCTTTTCAAAACTATTACTTTATATAACATCTCCCCATGAGAATTTTTTCCCCTTATCTAACATTCAGATATATAACTTGTTTTATGCTTACCATTATCTCATCTCCCCTTCACCCTCCACCTCTCATTAAGTCTTGGATTTCACAAGTTCAAGCAGTTTGGAGGTTTTCACAATTCTTCCAGAACTTGTTCCCTTTCAATTTGAATTTTGGTAAGTCTTTGTCTTGACCTCGATTCTGAATTTCTGTAAATAATTTCTTCACTGCAGAATTGCTATGCCTTGGATCATTTTTATGAAGGATGTTATTCTGGCTAAATGTGATAGTTAGTCCCTTCCCTTATTTGAAAGATCCTTAATGTCCTGAATTACTTTCACAGAGGTATTCTTCCCTGCTAATTCAGATGATAGACTGATAATTCATCTGAAGGATTAATAACCACATCAATGTTCAGGAAAACAACTGTTTTGTTGAAACAATTACTTTCAAATGAGCTGTATCCTGAATTTTCACACCCGGCAGTTTCTTAAAATGATATTATATCCTGAACCTGTGGACATTAGTTTGGCTTCCTTGAAGTCATATGAAACTTATCACCATTTTTTTTTGATCAGATATTTACTCACAATCTTCTGATATGTCTGTGATAAAATATGGAAATCTTGTTGAATAGGTTGGATAGTTACACTTACTTTGAGTGGATGTCTTCCTGGTAAACTACGTTTTGACATTCTCATTCATGGTACTAAAAGATTGTTGCTTACTTTACATTGTCTTCGTAATTCTTCTTTTAAAGACAAAGGATCAAGTTGTTAGTCTCAATCCTCTGTCATTCAGCATCAAAGTCAAATCTGTTATACAAATATAATCCAATACAATACAGCACAGGCACAGGCCCTTTGACCCACCAAGCTTGTGCCAAATATATTTAGCTGGATGTTTTGCTGTCTGAACAACTTCAATCAAAGAGTCAACAACAAGCTCATTCTTATTCCCAGTATTTGCTTCTTCTGGCAAACTTTGCTGACTTTTTTCTTCTGAACATTCTTTGGTGTTGATAGGATTGGAATATGTTTCCATAGCTGTGGTAAAGTCACAATCTCCCTTCCTGTTGACAGTATGAAACAACTCTTTTTGACCAACCATGGTAAACACAATAGATTGAGTCTAGGAATCAAATGCAGCTTTCTACCTTTGGTTCCTTTAAAAGTAAGTTCACATTATTTTGCTTCTCAAGCAGTTAATTGTCATGGTACTAGTTGAACTCGTTCAGCTAATGCAAAGATGTTGAGGTTTAGACATATGGCAGATCTAAAGGTGACACGTGTTAATTGTGAACTGCATGTTCAATTTCAACTCTCCCCTGTTCTTTGTGTTGCAATGTAACTTGTACCTTACTCTGGTATCTGATTCAGACAGGACAAGGACACTCATTTCATTATGAAACTTAAAATTAAGAAGATGCTCAATGACATTAAGAGGTTTTGTCAAATCTGGGTCACTCATATCACTAATTTTACCTGGGAAAGCCTCTGGTATTTTTTCCAGTGGTGGTGGTTCTATCCCATTAATGTTCTTGTATGAATAAGCACTTGACCTTTTGCTGATCTGAATCTTTGTCCTACTCCTGCTTAACCTCTGGAAGTGACCAATAATTTTACAGATGTAGCATTTTTTTTGTTATAGCTGGACACCGTTTTTCCTTTTGAGGAGATATTGTTCTACAGCACTGACATGGACTCTGTATCTGATATATTCATAGAATCCCTACAGTGTGGAAACAGGCCCTTCAGCCCAACAAGTCCACACCAACCCTCAAAGCATCCCACCCAGACCCATTCCCCTATAAACCCACCTAATCTACACATCCCTGAACAGTATGTGCAATTTAGCATGGCCAATCCACCTAGCCTGCAAATTCAGCCTTTTTTTTTGCATTGGCTTGACACAAACATTTGTAGACTGGTTATACATTATAAAATGAATAAGTGCTTTAGTCTTCCATGGCAAGTTTTTGCTTTTCCTTACTAGATTTGTCTGTCAGTCTTCCTGTTTTTTTTTGTATCCAGCACAGTTTGAATAGCTTTGTCCAAAATTAAATTTTCCATCCAATATATCTGACAGAGACTAAAGCTGCAAATGTTGAATTGAGTAAACCACTTCCAGACTCCCCAGTGCATCAGCATTAATACCATTTTTTCCTAGCAGCTATCAGTTCTGAAGAAGGGTCACTGGACCCAAAGTATTAATTTTGTTTTCTCTTCACAGATGCTGCTAGACAAGACCTGCTGAGTTTCTCCACAAATTTCTGTTTTCTGATTGTTTCAGATCCAGCATCTGCAGCTCTTTGTTTTGTCATAACCAACCACAGTCTGTCTTCACTATTCATTGCTGGCTAAACTTGTCAAGTTGTCTGGCTATCTATCTGCTTTTAAGGTGAGACAAGACAAGGCAGAGATGTTGTGAACATCTTAGTTGGTACAAAGTGAGTGAGCAGTATGCATATTAGCTAAGTGCCCTGAGACATACCCTGTAACTGATGCTTGAGATGGCTGTCTTTCCCAGTGCACAATGTGGCCAGACAGCACCATCACAATGTAAGTTGTCAATGAGCCCAAAAGGTGCAGTACTGAAGTAATGAACTGTTATAGGTGACTCCAAAATGTGACCTGATGAGATGGTGAGGCTAGCCCTTGCTGATGCTGACATCTGTGGACAGAGGGTGCAGACAATCGTTGTCCATGGAGCATGCTGTCAGGTGCTGAGGAATGCTGGGCAAAAAGGAGGCCCAAAGGATTAAATGGCAGGCTGGACCTGCCAGCTATCTGCTCAGAGTTTCATATTGGGAATTGTCATCATTCCATTTTTCTCCACTAAACATGGCTAATAATGAGATGTTAATTAATGGGCAAATAGGGCTCTCATTGCTTACTAGCAAGATTCTTGTTCTGCTGTTAAAACCTTGGGTGGGAAGTTGGATAATTTTTCCTTGACATTAAGAATATAATTTTACCATTCTCGCCATTTTACCAAATGGTCTATCATTGCCCGCATTGTTCAGGTGCTTGGAAAATTTGTTTATTATATTTATTTAGTTAGAAGAAAAGAAAAAAATGAAACAAAGCTGTATTGGAAAACCTAGGAGGCTTGGTGAAGCTATTCTCAAGGTTTCTCAACAATTTTATGCAGATTATGTGGGTGCAGGGCTCACATGCACTGTTCTGTATGTTTGGTCAAGAGGTTTAAGATTAATGATTGACTGATTAGGGTATTTGAAGTAAGTGCCTTGTCAGTGACAAAACAAGTGAACTCTCAAACCTATTACTGTCTTTAGTTGTACAAGTCAATTGAAAGGGTAAGGAAGGAATTAGCTGACAGTTCCAAGGCAGCTGACATATCCCAGACTAGATTTATTTTTTGGATTAAAAATATATCAAGCATTGAGTTAAGATTAATCACAATCACATTCAGTGTAAAAATGAAAAATATCCTAAGAGACTGTGCTTTGGATCCCCCCCCTTAGAAATGTACATTAGCATTTTCAGCATGGGATTTCTCTTTCAGGTTATAACGTGCGATTGATCTTTCTTCCATACAAGTAAAGAAATATTATTGCTGATTATCTAATGTGACACAACAGCCGAAAATTAAAATCTGTTTTCTCAGAGAGTTTGCTGGAGATGTACAACCAATTTCTACTGCATGTCTGATTGTTTCAAATAAGGCCAGAAACTTAATGCTGCATGCATCTCAGGTCTATCCAATCCACTGAAGAGATTGTGCTTAGAGAAAAGCGACAATGTGAGGTTGAAAAGTTACCCTACAACATTTCTGTGACTCTGCATCAATCATCAGTTGCCCAATGTTTGAACATGTTCCATAAAATATGAATGGACTCATAGGAATAAACAGAAACAAGTAGAAACTGAAAGAACTGCGGTTGCTGTAAGGACAAGCAGAAAGATTGGAATGGAAATCCCATCAGAGAGAGGAGCAGAACTTTTTTAAGGTGGGCATGCCTAGAAGAGATGTAGCAGTTAGTTAAATACTAAAAAAAAACTGAAAGAACTGCAGAGGCTGTAAATCAGGAACAAAAACAGAAGTTGCTGGAAAAGCTCAGCAGCTCTGGCAGCATTTGTGAAGAAAAGATTAGAGTTAACGTTTCGAATCCAGTGACCCTTCCTCACAAATACCTGGTTCCCTCCAGCAATGACAGAGTTTGAGGTAGACATCCATATAAGTTACAAAGAGCATTTGCTTTCAAGACAGTGTATGAACAATCTTTCTTCCAAAGGACAATTCACAAGGAACAGGAAGTAGGCTCCAAATGTGTTATTATCACCTCTGGAGCAGGTGAGACTTGAACCCAGACTCCTGGTTTGGAGGTAGGAACACTATCACTGTCCCACAAGACCTCTTGAGCAGTTCCTCAAGGTAGATATTTTAATCAATCCTGTTCAGAGAAATTATAACACATCTCTGGAACTTTTGGGACTTGAACCTGGACTCATAGCTCAGAGAGGGTGAGGAGCCAAATGATGGGCTGAACACAACCTGGGGTCTTGACTCTTTCTGCCTTATTGTGGGCTGTTTTGCTAATGGAATGAGAGACAGAGAGGTATTACAGAGGGTGAAAATGGGTGGTACAGCTATTGCTGTTAGAGTAGGTGAGAAGCTGTTCTGGGTCAGTAGGTCATTCAGAAATCTCACAGGGTTAGTAGCGTCACAGTTTGAAGAGTGTGATGGTGAGTGGAAATGATGTTGCACACATTAGTGAGTGTAATAGAGTATGACGTTTGGTGGGAGGTGGGTAAAGAAGCAGAGCTAGAATGACTGTGAGGTATTAGAGAGAAATTGTGGCACTTATGCTGATGGAGTGGAGAAGGATGTTGACCTTCTTCTTACAGTACTGGGAATTCCAAAAAGAAGTTGAGAATGCTTCAACCCCAGGTGGCAGCCTTGGGCCAGATTGGCATGGTCTGGTATTGTGGCCTCCACTGCTGGCCCTGGAGTAAGAGGGAGTGCCACTCCTCACTATGCCATCCAGCAGGACCCCCAGATCCCTGCTACAAAACAGGAGGTCAATTTCTCCCATGTTAGAGGTAAATGTCAGGAACTGTGAAGGGCAGTTCCAGACCCACAGTTCTTGTCCAGGTGCACAATGGCTTTTAAAGGTGGCACCAGTGCTCCATTGGGTGATGCTCTGAGAATAGAGTGGGGTACATTGGGGGTCTGGTACTCACCATGAAGACTGAATCACCCATTAATACAGTGTGTCTGGTGAGATATAGTGGAAAAATCCCCATGGACTCCCAGCGAGAATCATTCCACTAAAATTGACACAAACTGCACTTTGGCAAAAAAACTATAAGTTTCAGCCTAAATATTTCCTCTTGCGGGGAAGATCAAGGTAAGAGGTCATCAAAAAAAGCAATTTAAGTCTGGAATTTTAAACAACAGCAAGTCTAATAGACATCATGTAATCGTTGTTCATTGTCGTAAAAAGCCATTTGGTTCGCTAGTGCTCTTTAAGGAAGCAAATCTGCTGTCCTGCCCTGGTCTGGCTGACATTTCACTCCAGAACAACAGCAGTGAGTACCATCTACAAGATGCACTGCAATAACACACCAAGGTACCTCTATCAATCCTAAATGGCTCTCTGAGGTGGCCTAGAGAACCCATCAATTCAAGGGCAACTAAGTTGTGCAATAAATGCTGGCCTTACCAATGACACCTTTAACCCTTTCAAGAATAAAGAAAATAAAGTGAGGAAATTAGTCGAGTATTTGCATGAGAAGGGAATAGATGGTGTAATGACAAAAGCTAGAGGAGTGTATTATCATTTGAGCTCCTGTTCTCCACAGATTGCAACACAAAATAAAATTTATTTTTCTAATTACCACAATGATTAATGAAATAAATTGTCTATTTCAGGCTTAAAAAAACTAATAATCAGGTTTCTGAAAATATATAATTTTTTAAACTGAAAGCAAAACTTTTCAATAAATATGCAACAATTGATTAACCTAACAGTCAGTAATAGAGATGAATCCCGATAAACAACTCGAAAAATGCAAACGTGCACTTCAGAAAAAGAGAGAAAATAAAACAAAATGTCTATGCAGGTTGGCTTTCTAAAAAAAAGTTGTTTAATGGTAAAGTAACATGAAGAACTGCGGATGCTGGAGAACTGAAACAAAGAAAAAAACAGAAATTGCTGGAGAAACTCAGTAAATCTGACAGTATCGCTGAAGAGAAAACAGAGTTAATGTTTCAAGCACCTATCCTTGTTTGGTGCAGAATAACATGGAGGCCATCCACAATCAATAATAAGTTGCCAGGTGCCCATTCTAATTTCTAGGTCAAGAATCCTTGATGTCTAGATGGTTTAGCTTGTTTGGTAAGATAGAAAGCTGAATACAAAGAAGCCAAGTTGTAGCTTTAAGTCGATGTTTAATCATCTATCATACCTTGTAGTAGGCAACTCATTGCTATCTAGCAAAAAACATGGCTCATTGTTCATCAAACACGTAAAAGATAGAGTGCAAGATGCTCTAAACGTAGAGACAGGGCTCACCAGACATCTATCCAATTCTGCCACAAACCAAGTCATAGCTCATATCACTCAGACCTTTGCAGAATGGACTCTGAATTTTGTTAAACTATAATAATTTTCTTTGTTGACTACAGATATTGAGTAACTTGCACAGTTGTGCATGTAGTCTTTTTGTTGACTTTTTGTGAAATGCAGATATTTGGAAAAATGCTATTGTGCAGAATGTTCCAGCTAGCTTGCCATTGGCAAGTGACCTCTCTCTCTGATGTAATATGCTTTCACTCCAGTTTGTGGCAGCCATTAAACACGTTTGTTGAAGCTGTTTCCCACTTGAGAGGTTTGGTTAAAATTACACCCCCCGCCTTCACCATTGTACAAAATATTTTGGTTGGTGATTTGTTTTCTGTGACACGCACTTAACATTTACATTGGAGCTGCAGATTGGTATGTAGGTGACATGCATGCTGCTCTACTGAGTAGCAAAATTAATAGAAAATCTTATCAGAGGAACCTCCAGCTCCACAAATCTGTAAATGCTCAGTGTAAGTATTCACATTTCTTTTCTGACATGACTTAGACTGTGCAAATGTAATACATTTTATTAAAGTCTTTGTTTATTTTCAATATTTACAACAGATGTGGAATTGCACATGTATGTATGCCAGTGGGTATGTGCTTGCAGGGGACGATCACTTGTGCAATCCAAAGTTTCCTCTATTAGCCAGATACTTGTATGTATTATAGTCAGGAGACAACCTTAAGTATATGGCACAGAAACAGACCATTTGGTGCAAATAGTACATGCTGGTATTTTTTTCTCTACTTGAGCCGCTTCTCAGCTTTTCTCAACTAATTCTACATTTTTATCCATTGTTATCAAGGTGCTTTATCGTTAATATTTGTTGGAGGGCCTATGTTTGAAAAAAGGACATTTTTGTTCAAGTTTTGTGGCCTTATATGGAATGATTTCTTTAAAAGTGGTCATCTCTGTGGCCATTAGAATTTATTTTCTCAATGAAGCTTCCCAGAAATCAGATGACCGATTGTAAATGTTTATGGTGCTGTAGATCATGTTCAGTCTGTTTTGCACAGTGTCTGAGTTGAAGAAAAGCCTACTAAAAACAAGCGGAGTTGGAGCAAAGCTTGCTATGACAAAACTGCCCAGCTGATCGCCTGCATTTCTGAAGAAAAAAGCCCACTACATAATTTAGGCTGAAATTTATGTGTCTGTTTGAAAGAGTGATTGAAATAACATACAAGATTGTGTTTCCTTGGCAAGTTATGTTTATAATACTAATTGTGCCTGATCAGTGACTTCACCACTTTTTCAAAAATTGGTTCAAGGAATGTGGTTATCACTAGCTAGGTAAGCATTTATTACCTATCTTGAATTACAGAAGGTGGTGAATGGAGTGAAAGTTGAGGGTTGTGGTTGGAGTGCCAAATAAGCAGGCTGCTTTCTTCTGGATGGTGTCAAGGTTCTTGGGTGGCACAGCGATACAGTGGTTAGCACTGCTGCCTCACAGTGCCAGGGACCCTGGATTGATTCTAGCCTTGGGTGACTAACTATGTTGAGTTTGCACGTTTTCCTCGTGTCTGTGTGGATTTCCACTAGGTGTTCCAGTTTCCTTCCACAGCCCCGGATGTGCAGGTTGATTGGATTGGCTAAGCTAAAAATTGCCCTGTAGTTTCCAGGGATGTGTGGGTTAGGTGGTAAATGCAGGGTTACAGGGCTAGGTCTGGGTAGGATTCTCTTCAGAGGATCAGTGCAGAATCGATAAGCTGAATGGCCTGCTTCCACACTGTAAGGATTCTATGAGCAGTAGCCTGTCAACTCCTCCTAACCCCCTCAATCACTGACATCTCAAGGCATGCTCCATGGCCAGTGAACACATGACCATCCCCACCCCCAATTGCCCCTCTCCCTCAACCCACGATCACCTCCATGTACCCATCAGCAAAGCAGGGTATAAAATTTCCCTCATGTCTGGCGCAATTAACAGGAACCATACAGGACAGCGACAGACTGCCAGGGCTTGATGTGTGTATAGCTGAACTGGTGCTTCCATTCCATGGGTTTGAATGCCACCCTCGCAGATGGTGAAATTTTGATTCAATTGAAGGAAATCTGAATCTGGAATTGGGTGTTCTGCTGCAGACTGGAATGGTCCTTTCTGAATAATAAATTGTACTGTAAAGAAGTTCCCCTGCCTAACTGCCAGCTGCCATAGGAAATTCAAGGATGCATCTGATCATACCAGCATGAAAGAGTTGTTCACAGATAATATCCTTCAGATGCTGCATAGTTTCAAAGAGAAAGTGCAGTGGCAAACTGTGTAACAATGATGTGAGGTAACGTAATAATAAATTGCACTGTAAAGAATTTAAATTATAGTAGGCCTCTCATCATCACAAGTGAGAATCTCATCTTGGTGTTTAATTCTTGGTTAGAAAAACTCAAGTTCTCAACTTTAGGAATCCCATTTCTGCCAATCTCACATGCCTCTCCCAATTTTCTCATCCGTGCCCACATCATTCAGTGGCTGGGAAGAATCCATTTTTTATTCCTTGCTGCATATTCATTGGACCAGCCATTTTATCTGTAGTATTTTTGCTGTAGTATTTAAACATTAAAATTCATATTCATTCAAACATAAGATCGCAGGTCTCTGATGTTAGTTTGTCTGAGTTCTTAGTCTTACGCTTCCACCTTCTCACACAGAGTTTTTGGAGTAAAAGGAGTAGGACGCTTATGGTCTGAGAAATCACCTTTATTTAAGAGCTTTAGGACCCTAGAACAACTTTGCAATAATGTTTTCACTGGGTATAAATAATAGTATGAACCTATTTGTAAACTTGCGCTGTCTGCCTTGAGCCCAAACTCATGTGGGCATGAAACCACACAACAAAAGATTTCCAACAGTGCAATTCGGAACAATCTCAGTACGTCCTGCAAGATTGGCTCAGGTAGACTATGCTCAGTGTAAAGCTGCTGCCTAACATTATGGGTTCTTTAAAACCTGTCAAAAATCTATCCGATAAAGGCAGCAGAACACTGAATTTTTTTTTACCTAAACAACAGCATGAGATACTTTAATAATGAATTAATTTGATGCAAACTGCATCATGACATACTGAGAGACAGAAATTTGAAAAGGTATGAGATAAAAGAAATACTGTACATTGCAATCAGAATAAAATCAATGTAGCACACATTATTAATTTGTTCAGGTATGAACTAATCCACAGGCTTAGCGGTATTTTATCGAATGATCAATTATACTAATTTCTATAACCATGAATGGAAACTTATAGTTACATATTTATAAGTGTTTGTACAAATTCTGCAAGTGAAATTCATATAAGGAGACAATCAGCAATCCACCAGCAAATAGTTACATAATAACATCTTCAATTTCAGTCTAGTACGGGGTAGCAGACTGGCATCATCAATCAAAGGAGACCAAAAAGTGCAGGATGGCTTCTCACTTCAAGAAGTCACAAGCAATTATGCACCATCTCGGATGGGAAATTGTAAGGCTCAACAAAGGAGGAAGGAATAAATATCTGTGTGTCATCACTAGATGTATATCCCTCCCCTCCCTGTCAGTCTTCCACAGGGACTATTTCCTCCAGGACACTCTGGTCAACTCCTTCTCCACTCCCAACAATGCTGCCCCCACATCCCCGAGTGAAGGAGTGATTTATCTGCACTTCACTCAATCTAGTCTGCTGTATTCGCTGTTCACAATGCGATCTCCCCTACACTAGGGAAACAAAACACAGACTGGGTGACCACTTTGCAGAACACTTACGTTCTGTCCGCAAAAATGACCCTGAGCTTACGGTCCCCTGCCATTTCAACACACCACCGTATTCCTGGCCAACATCGCTGTCTCAGGCTAGTTACAGTGCTCCAGTGAAGTTCAACACAAGCTGGAAGAACAACACCACAGTGGTTAGTCCACTTTTGGAATACTGCGTGCAATTCTGGTCTCCCTGCTATAGGAAGGGTATTGTGAAGCTTGAAAGAGTTCAGAACAGATTTACAAGCATGTTGCCAGGGTTGGAGGGAGAGGCTGAATAGGCTGGGGCTATTTTCACTGGAGCATTGAAGGCTGAGGCTATTTTCACTGGAGCATTGAAGGCTGAGAGATGATTTTATTGAGGTTTATAAAATCATGAGGGGCATGGATAGGATAAATAGACAAGGTCTTTTCTCCAGGGTTGGGGATTTCAAAGTTAGAGGGCATAGGTGTAAGGTGAGAGTAGAAGGATTTAAAAGGGACATAAGGGGCAACATTATCATGCAGAAGGTGGTGCATGTATGGAATGAGCGCCCAGAGGAAGTGATGCAGGCTCGTACAAATACAACATTTAAAAGGCATCTGAATGGGTATATGAGTAGGAAGGATTTAGAGGGATATAGGCCAAATGCTGGCAAATGGGACTAGATTAATTTAGGACATCTGATCGGCATGGATGAGTTGAACTGCAGGATCTGTTTCCATGCTGTACATCTCTCTGACTCTCTTTTAACAACTCATATTCAACTTGGGAAACCTGCAGCCTTCTGGATCCAATATCGAGTTCAATAATTTTATACTATTTCTCATCTCTTTTAATTGCCTGTATTATTTTTAACACCTCCTACTGTTTATCTGCAGTTTCACCTAATAACTGCTTTGAGCAGTTTGCCATTATTGGTCTCTCCCTCAGCCTGTTTAAGTTAGTCTGAGCAAATTGTCGAATCTTAGTAATTTAAATAACTATATCTTAATCATAGTAGCTTTTGATTCACATATAACAATGATTTTGATCATATTCTGATCATAGGAACATGGGTACATAACATTTAAAACACACATAGGCCATTCAGCCCTTTTGAGCTTGCTCTGACTCTCAATAAGATCATAGCTGAGCTGATTGTGGTTTTCAACTCCACTCGTCTTTATTTTTCTAATAAATCTTGATTCCTTTGCCTGTAAAAAGTCTGTCTAACTCAACCTTGAAGATATTTAATGATCCAGTCTCCACTGTTTTTGGGTACAGAATTGTACAGAATTATGACCTTCTCAATGAATGAAAAAAATCTTTGTCTTAAAATGGAACTTCTTATTCTTAAATAGTGCCCTCTAATTCTAGTCCCTTCTCAATAGGAAACATTTTCTAGTTTCCACCCTATCGAGTCCCCTCAGGATTTGGATACTTTAATAAGATTGATGCATTCTAAACTCCAGTGGGTTTTGGCCCAACCTGTTCAACCTTTCTTTATAAGATAAGCCCTTCACCCCAAGGAATGAGTCAAGTGAACCTTCTCTGAAATGTTTCTAACACAATTATATTCCTTGAGAATAAGCAATCTGGGTCCATTGCTTTTCATCATTTATATAAACAATTTGGATGTGAATATAAGAGGTATGATAAGTAGGTTTGCAGGTGACACCAAAATTAGAGATGTAGTGGACAGAGAAGAAGGTTATCTCGGAGTACAAATGGGTCTGGATCAGATGGGCCAAAGGGCCGAGGAGTAGGAGATGGAACTTAATTTAGATAAATGTGTGGTGCATTTTGGAACGGCCAATCAGGGTAGAACTTATACACATAATTGATTGATTGATTGATTTTATTGTCACGTGTACTGAAATGCAATGAAAAACTTTGTTTATGAGCGTTGCAGGCAAATCACTGCAAGCAAAGGATGCACAGAACAAAAAGACTTAGAGACATATGGGTTACATTGCAGGTTAAACTATTTGAGGCTAGAGTCCATTCAACAGTCTGATAATGGCAGGAAAGAAGCTGTTCCTGAATCTGCTCGTGCGTGTGTTCAGGCTTCTGTATATTCTGCTTGCCGGAAGAGGTTGGAGGAGGTCATTACCAGGGTGTGATGGGTCTTTGATGATGTTGGTAGCCTTTCCACGGCAGTGAGCCATGTAAATAGAATCCATACATGGAAGGTTGGCTTCCGCAATGGTCTGGGCTGTGTGCACACCACCTTCTGTAGTTTTTTACCATCCTGGGCAGAGCATACCGTTGCCATACCAGGTCGGACCTGGATAGGATGCTTTCAATGGTGTATCTGTAGAAGTTTGTGAGGGCTCTTATGGACATGCCTGAGGGAGAATTGGCATTGTTATGCCTTCTTGACTGTTGCATTAATGTGGCAAGTCCAGGACAGGTCATCAGCTATTGTTACTCTGAGGAACTTAATGCTTTTCACCCTGTCAACCTCAGTTCCATTGATGTAGATGGGGCCGTGTTCCCCTCCTTTCTTTCCAAAGTCGATGATCAGTTCTTTAGTTTTGCCGACATTGGGAGACAGATTGTTTTCATTGCACCACGTCACCAAGCTATCTATCTCCTTCCGTATTTTGACTTGTTGTTAGATATCCATCCCACTATGGTGGCATGGTCAGCGAACTTGTAGATGGTGAACCTGTAATGTTATGGTCCTGGGGAGTGTTGCTGAACAAAGAGCCCTTGGAGTGCAGGTTTGCTGTTCCTTGTAAGTGGAGTCACAGGTAGACAGTGTAGTGAAGAAGGTGTTTGGTATGCTTGCCTTTATTGGTCAATGCATTGAGTATAGGAGTTGGGAGGCCATGTTGCAGCTGCGTAGGACATTGGTTAGGCCACTTTTGGAATACTGCATGCAATTCTGGTCTCCCTGCTGTGGGAAGGATGTTGTGAAACTTGAAAGGATTCAAATAGATTTACAGGAATGTTGCCAGGGTTGGAGGATTTAAGCAATAGGGAGAGGCTGAAAATGCTGAGGCTATTTTCCCCAAAGTGTTGGAGGCTGAGAGGTGACCTTATTGAAGTTTATAAAATCATGAGGGGCATGGTTAGGGTGAATAGCCAAGGTCTTTTCCACAGAGTAGGGGAGTCCAAAACTAGAGGATGTAGGTTTAAGGTGAGAGTGGAAAGATTTAAAAGGGACCTGAGAGTGACTTTTTCATGTAGAGGGTGGTACATGCATGGAATATGCCAGAGGAGGTGGTGGAGGCTGGTACATTTACAACTTTTAAAAGGCATCTGGAAGGATATATGAAAAGGAAAATTTAGAGGGATATGGGCCAAATGCTGTCAAATGGGACTAGATTAATTTAGGATATTTGGTCAGCATGGACCAGTTGGGCCAAAGGGTCTGTTTCCATGTTATACATCTCCATGTTTCTAAGTCAAAACTGTGTATTGACCGCCAGATGTGGTCACAAAAATGAGCTGTACTGCTGTCGTCATTCTTTAATTTCATTCTCCTGTCAAAAAGCATTAAATATTCCATTTGTTTTCCTGATCATTTCCTGTACCTGCATAATAGCTATGTTTTTTTTTCAGGAATACTTCTACTTCTGAATTCTGCAATCTCTCTCCATTCTCTTTTTCTTTATTTTTCATGGAATGTGTGTATCACTGACAAGGCTGCCATTTGTTACTTATCCCTAATTAGCCTTGAACTGAATGACTTGCTGGACTACTTCAGAAGATAATTGAGTCAACCACATTGCTATTGGTCTGGAGTCATAGGTAGGTCAGACTAAGTAAGGATGGCGGATTTCCTTCCTGAAAGGGCTGAGGGTTTATTTTTATGACAATCATTGATAAATTTCATGATCACTGTTATTGAGACTACCTTTTCATTCCAGATTCTATTAATTGAAATAAAGTTCACCAGCTACTATGATGGTATCTGGACCCACGCTCTTGAAGCATTAATCTCGGCTTCTGGATTACTATTCAGTGATATTGCCACAATACCATTTGAAATAGTAGACTGCTCTTCTATTCTTCCTGTCAAAGTGGAAAAGTTCATTTTTAATCCCATTGTCCTCCACTAGCCAAATTTTTGCTCGGTTACTTAACTCATCCAAATATCTCTGCAGACTATTCACTTCCTCTTGACAACTTATTTATCTTGGTGTTTTTGGCATATTTAGCTCTCTTACATTTGGCCCTCTTATCTCCATTAGATAAATGTTGTATTGCTGTTAAATTATTAGGTAAATTTGATTCAATATTCATCATAATCTCTTTTTTGGCCTATCCTTGTCATGAATCTTGAGTGCATTGTTCCAGAAACCAATTCTGGATACACCTTTCAGACTTGAGTTACTCTGTCTCCTCCCTAACTCCCCATCTGCACTCACCTTCACTGGCTCCAATCCCGCCTCTTTGACCTGTCTGTTTCCTCTCCACCTATCTCCTCCTTTAACCATCTTCTATCCGCCTCCCACCTCTCCCTATTTATTTCAGAATCCCCTTCCCCTCCCCCATTTCTAAAGAAGGGTCTTGACCCGAAACATCAGCTTTCCTGCTCCTTTGATGCTGCTTGGCCTGCTGTATTCATCCAGCTCTACACCGTGTTATCTCCTATCAAAACCCCTCTCCTTTGCCATAAAGCTCTGCAATCTTTGAATTAATATGTCAGTCCACATTATTGTTGCTATCAAGAGATCTGTAGACAACATTCATTATAGTTTTATAGTCTTTGCTCATTTCTCAATTTTCTCCATCGGGTCAGCCCCGATTGCTGTCCCTTGCCTACACCCTGACTTACTATTGTTGTTATACTCTCTAAAATCAGCAACATTGTGCTGCCTACTATTCCTATTTCTCTCTTATTATCAACAATTTAACTCCAAATCACCAGTGTCTTGCAGCTAAGTCGAACACAAACTGCACAATTGGCAGGGTTTTTGGGACCTAGTGCAATGGGGTTGTAAAATTCCAATACCAGTTGGTGTACTGGTTTATTGCTGACCATTTTAGAGGAAGCAATTTTAGTCCCAGCAGGACTAGAGACATATCTATGTATGGGGTAGCTGATTATACTTGTTAAGGGTCTCATTAAGGCACAGTTGAAGGTCTTGAATTTTCTATTTGGCTATTAGTTACTTGCACCGGCAGGGGATTTAGATGGCAGGATATGAACAGCTAGCTGCAGACCATTGAGGGTTGTGGGGGGGTGTCTGTGTTCCAGGCCAATTTGACCACCTAGATGCAAGAACAACCACATGCCACACTGTCGAGGGCTCCCATCTAAAGTACTGCCTCAGTAGCAAATATTCACCTCAACTTGTCCATGGCTTGTGTAAGAGATAATGGGTACTTCCTGTTTCAAGTTTCCTTACATCTTCTGTTTCTATTTAACTTCAATCAGAATCTATTTTGTAATTGTTATTGCTCTGGCTGAATTGCTCTGTGGATCACAGTTAGGAGAGCAGGCTAGATACATTTACGATAACATGAGACGGCCAATTAGATATGGTGGGAAGATATTTGCAGCATGCATTGTAAGCAGTTTAGGTACTTGCTCAGAAAGGAGCTTATTGATTATTGAAAATCATAAAGGGATGAGCAAGCTTCTCACCTTACAAATGCTTTTTAGTGAAACCTTATTACTAATTGTCAGGCTGTTGTGCTGAGCTTTCCGGAAACAGTATTGACAAAATCAAAAGCAAATGATAACAGTTATCTGAATTTTGCTGAAAAATGATTAATATTGAAGATTAAGGTGCAGGGCTGGATGAACACAGCAGGCCAAGCAGCATCATAGGAGCAGAGAGGCTGACGTTTCGGGCCTCGACCCTTCATCAGAAAAGGGGGAGGGGAAGGGGGTTTTGAAATAAATAGGGAGAGAGTGGGAGGCGGA
>NC_063332.1:91984977-92015998 GCF_021869965.1 Rhincodon typus | reverse complement strand
TTTCGGGCCTAGACCCTTCTTCAGGCCCAAAACGTCAGCCTTCCTGCTCCTCTGATGCTGCTTGGCCTGCTGTGTTCAGCCAGCTCTACACCTTGTTATCTCAGATTCTCCAGCATCTGCAGTTCCTATTATCTCTGAATCTGAAACCAGGTTCTGAATCTAAATAGAGGGAACTACGAATGTATGAGACATGAATTGGCAAAGATGAATTTGAGAACCTTAGTAAAATTTACTGATGTTGGATAGGCAATGGCTCATGTTTAAAAATGTGAGCATGAATTACAAAAATTATTCATTTCTGTCAGATGCATAAGAAAGAGGAGAGGTGACTGAAAAGGTAAATTCTCATTTCAGAAGGGAAGGAGAGAAAAAAAGAAAGAATTACAGACTGGTTGTAATGTCTCTCCACATCAGTCTCTGGGTACTGGCTGGTTTTCGGGACCCTCCTCTGCAGAGGGTGTCGCTTTTTTTCCCCATAGCCAGTTGAGCCTGAAGAGGCAGTTGAGGAGTAAAAGAAGGAGAAGGAACAGGAGGAACTCCAGAAACAAAAGTAGAAACAGAGGAGAATCTCAACACATTCAGAGCTATGTGCTTAAACAATATTGACCAGTAAACAAACATTGCAAGCCAGCCTTAAAACCAAGTTGTGTACTAAGTCAAACACTGTCTGCTTGCTCTGAAGTAGACACCCCAGATCAATGTGATATCCATGGTCCAGAGAAGCATACAGCAAGGCAGCAAGAAGGTTAATGACCTTCTCTGCTCTGAAAGGGTAAGTGCCACCATCTTCTCTCTGTTGCTTAATACTCACTTTAACTCTGCCAATGCACAAACCCCAATCATCCAACTCACCCAACTCAGTTTCCCAAACTTCTATCTCTTCCTGTGCATTTTCTACTCACTCATATAGGAGGGGCTTTCTGACTGAACACAACCAGCCCCCGGCAGGCTATAATCCCTCCTGACTGGTCTGAGGACTCTTCCACTCAAACTTTTAGACATGGCCTTTTGGTTAAAGAGCATGCAGTGTGTTTGCCACATAAGCTGCTGACACAAGCTGTGGTTGTAACTTTGACATAGCATGATGCTATATACGAATCTGTCTGTCCGATTGACTGTTCAGAGCTGGCCTTGCTTTCTAATAGATTAGGAAGTGCTGGAGTAACTCACCAGGCCTGTCAGTACCTGTGGAATGAGAAAGAAAGTTAATGTTTAAAGCCGAATTTGACTTCTTCGGAACATAACATTGCTAGTCTGGTCACTTACTAGTGAGATTCTCATCTAAACATTTCTCCTTCGGGGAGAGTCGGACGTTCCTTGCTTGACATCAAGAAACTCATATTTTCATTCTCAATTTTCCCAATTTTATCACCATCTCAGCTGAAGCAGAGCTTTCTAAATTCCCACCTTCAATAGATTATTTTGGATGGTTCCAGATGCAGAGAAATTGCCCATCAGAATCTTCAATTTCCTGGACAATTCTCACACGGTCTGCTATGGTTGAGATTCCGTTGGGTCCCAATATGCAACTCTAGTTTGCTCTGCTCCAACGACTATCTGATCATCAAAATATCCAGACCATTATTTCATTCTTTATGTCCCATGTCTTAATCTTCCTGGATCTAAGCCACTAGAATTTCCATTGTAAATTTTTCCCCCTCAATCCTCTCCCTGAAAATGATCCTATAATTCTACATATCTGATCAAAATCGGTCCCAATGTCTTATTAAGTGGCTCAATGTCAAATTTGTGATCAATAATATTCCTGTGAAACATCATGAGACTTTTCACTGCATGAAAAGTGTCATGTATACAAAACTTGTTGATTTGTGAGTGGAAAAAATGTAAAATTTGGCTGGAGAATAATCCAAGACTCACGACATTGACCTTAGGAATAGGTAAAATGAGAGAGTAGTAAAATAAAATATCAGGAGAAGCATATTGTGATGAAATGTAATTGACAGAAAATAGATTTTATACATTTGTATGCAGAACTCAAAACTTGTATGTGCCAAGAGTACATATCAGGAATGCAGATTTGGAGGTCACCAGATATTATACAGTTTTCCATAAATTTCCATTTAGTAGCAGAGATTTTGAGTTGATAATGTGTTTAGTTGAATAATACAAAAGATAAGTTGTTATATATAGATAATGCATGAGTGTGTGAAACTCCGTGTTTACATGTCTATATAGGAGTGATTCTGTGACTTTTGACTGCTCTGAAATCTACTTACAATATCTAAATAAATAAGCAAAATACATATGAGCATAAGCTTCATGTTGTCCTTCTCTGATGCTGCAGTATTCACGCCATGTCAAATGAAGCTATATTTTTTACGACATTACTCACAGAAAGTTTAAAAGCATAGTTGTAAATGTATTATTGTCATGAACATGAATGCATATGAATTATTTATGTAACTCCATCATAGCCCGTATGGAATAGGTTGATGATCCGTTACAAGGTACCTCCAACAATCTGTGGTGGTCTTCAGATTCTTTTCTGCTTAAAGCACCTTTTTTTCTCTAAATCTATGACTACATTATTTTTCCACAGTGTTTTCTGGACAAGAGTTAGAAGATGAAGGTTCCTCTCTATGAAGTGAGGAAGTCAAATTAATTTCTGTTCAACAGGTCATGAATTGCAATTTTATGGGGAAAAAAATGGAAAAACGCCCAGAGATGTTCTCAGGAATAATAATGCACAAATAACATGTCTGTTCATTGTGATGCAGCCAGCAAGCAAATGTAATCCTGATAGTAACGTATAGCCAGTGCTAAAAATACTGTTAAGTGGCTGCATGATCACCAGCAGACTTAAATTCATACAAGATTTGTACCACCTAAAATGCGTCCACACATCTTAGTCAGGTATTCCATTGTCACGTCTTTACAAGTTAACATCCCAACCCAACCACTGTTCAATTCACCACTATCCCCTTCATTCATCTATCAACATTCTCAATCAATCATGAATCATACTTTAAAATCGTATATGGTGTAAGCATACAACTATTGCTTTCTGTCTTTCCATCATTGCAACCTTCCACATGCACCTTTCTCCTTCCAAAGACCCATAACATGCAACCAGTATTAGAGTGTGAGCTCAGAGAGGAATTAGATTCTGATGATGCTGAAACAAGGTCAGCTGTTCTCACATTCACAGCCAACAGCTCAGAGACTGGTGCTGCACTTATTTTAGAGTGTAGCTGAGATCTGGGATCCTCACATGTGCTAATTTATAGAGTACAAATGGACTGCAGCCAAGGTAAACAGAAATTATCATGTAGCTACCAGCTTCCTGAAGGTTGGGTTCTGCTGAATGGACCCAGGTGAAGTCTGCAATGGAGCTGGCCCCTGGTGAGCATGTAAAATTAAGTAAAAACCAAAAGAACTGCAGATGCTGTAAATCAAGAACAAAAACAAAGTTGCTGGCAAAGCTCAACAGGTCTAGCAGCATCTGTGAAGGAAAAAACAAGAGTCAACGTTTCGGGTCTGGTGACACTTCCTCAGTTCTGAGGAAGGGTCACCGGACCCAAAATGTTGACTCTGTTTTTCCCTATGTAAAATTGGGTCATAGATTTATCATTTTGGGAGAGAAATGGAAGTGGTTTGTGGGATAAAACTATTTTATGCAGCACAACGTCATGACCTGAAACTCACTGTCCCCATGGATGTAGAAACGGTCAATCATTTCAAAAAGAAATTGAATGGACAAATTAAGGAAACTTGCGGGATTAGGGGAACAAGCAGTAAATTGTGACTGACTGGTTTTTTTTCTGCAAGGAGTCAGCATGGACTGAATAGGATAAATGGCTACCTCCTGCAAATGACTTGAGGACAAAAAGGGTCGGTCTGAATGGCATAGGGACATAGAAGTTAGAAGCAGGAGTAGGCCATTCAGCCCTTTGAGCCTGCTGTGGTATTCATTATAATTGTGGCTGATCATCCGAATCAGAGCTCTGTTCCTGTTTTTCCCTCATCCACTTTGATCCCTTTAACCCCCAGTGCTATATCCTACTCCATCTTAGAATCATAAAATGACTTGGCCTCATTCACTTTTTGAAGAATGCCACAGGCTCACCACACGCTGAGTGAAGAAATTTCTCTTCATTTCAGCAATACATGGCGAGCCCCATATCCCTAAACTGTGACCCCTGGCTCTGGATTCCTTCATTATTTGGAACATATTTCCTGCATCTATTGTATCTAATTCCATCAGAATTTTATAGGTTTCTGTGCAATTCCCCCTTCCTGAACTCCAGCAAATATAATCCTATCTAATTCAACCTCTCCTCATATGTTGGTGCTGCCATCCTCGGAATCAGTTTGGTAAACCTTCGCTGCATTCCCGCCGCAGGAATGACATCCTTCCTCAGATAACGAGACCAAAACTGCACACAACATTTCAGATTTAGTGTCACCAAAGCCCTGTATAATAGCAGCATGATATCTATCTTCTTGTTTTTGCTACCAAACTGAATGGCTCCAATACCTCCAGTTTAACTTGTTCCTTTTCTGAACAACAATGTCATGTTAGCAGTTCTTCAGACCATCAACACCATTCCTTTTCCCAGAGAGGATTAGAAAATGAGGTCGGTGCACTATGCAAACAAGACTTCCAGCTGGGAACTTTTCTTTCTTCCCTTCCTCCTCTTGACATTGTGAGTCCTTCCTCATCTGGCTTGCCTCTGCACAAGCTGTTGCCCAAAATGCATGGTCATAACATCTATGACAGGGACCCAGTGGACTCACCAGAGCCCTTAAAGTCAGATCCAGGGACTTTTCAAAGTAGAAAAAGAAAATCAGCAACTCTTAAACAAAAGTAGAAAACTTGCAGCGCTTCCACAACCTCAGAAATTAAACTGAAACTAATGTGAGCATATTTAATTATCTTTTTACATGCCAGAGGGAAAATAAAACTGTTAAAAACCAGCAATACTTCGAAGTGAATGTACTGGTCATACTGGAGCCATTTTGAAATATTCAAGTAGAGTTAAACCAGTATGAGTCATTGACTAATTTTACTCATGTTTCTTTCTGGGATGGAATTTGTAGGACTGCATTTTCTGATGTTGCATCTTTATGTGCTTTGGAGAGAGATGCAGCAGGGAAGGCAAAAGAGCTGGCCTTTATATATTGACTGATGTCACATTCTGTTTGCTCTGCATACTTGCGGTGTCCGCACTAATAACTCAGTTTCGTGTCATCTAATGCTGGTCATTTTCATCAAATTATTCTTATTGCCTGTAACATTTGATGGGCACCCTCTTTTTAAGACAATAATTAATATTCATCCTTCAACCAACACTACCAAATCAGATTATCTGATCATTTACCTAAATGCTGATGTGAAACTATGCTATCTATAAATTCACTGCTGTTTTCCTTACTCTCAACGGGACATCATAACCTCTTCAGTACTTCTGAAGAAGTTATGTTTGGACAGAAGAAGATGCATTTTTCAAGCACTTTCTGTTTTATTTAATAAATATTGCTTTGGCTGTGAAACTCTTTGGAAATCCTGTGCTTGTGCACGATGTTTTGGGAGTGTATATTCTTACTTGACCATCTGAATGCCCTCACATATTTGGCTTTTAAGATGTGTATTGATTACTAATGATGTTTATTGGTCCCAGAAGAAACTAGTCTACTGAATGCTTTAACTTGGCTTTAATCAGATATTTGACTTTAGAATCATAGAATTTTGCAGTATTTGACCCATCTTTCCTATACTGGCTCCTGAAAGAATACCGAGCTTGTCCCATTCTCCAACCTTAATTCTGTAGCCCTCTAAAGTAATCACTTCCAAATATATATCCAGCTTTCTTTTGAAACCTCCTATGGAATCCATCTCCATCACTCTCCCAGGCAGCACATTCACAATTCTAACAACTCTCTGAGTAAAGGAGATTGTCCTCATCGTACAACTAGCTCTGTTGCTAACAGTCTTGAAATTGTGACCCCTAATTACTGACACGCCAATCAGTGGAAAACGAATGTCCTTCTTTACCCTGTCAAAATTGTTCATAATTTTGAACACTTCAATAAGATCACGTCTTAAATGTCCTGCTCCAAGGCAAATAAGCCCAACTTTTTTTTAAATTCTCTTTCATTCTCGTTCCTGTCAACATTCTATTAAATATCCTTTGCACTTTCTTCAGGGCTATAACATCCTTCCTTAAGTAAGGTGCCCAAAACTGAACACAATACTCCAATTCTTCATTCACTTTCACTTTTCAAGAAATGTTATTCTGCATGCAAAGGAAAAAAATGTCTGCACACTGCCGTTTTGTTCGTTGCAGAGCAATTGATTAAAGTCTATGACTAAAATCACAAGTTTTTTTTTTGTCTGGCACTCATAGGTAGTTCTAAGTGTTCATTCTAGTGTTGCAAAGTGAAAGGGTGGGTAAATGTACCTTGATTAACCTTAGATAACAAGGGGTGGAGCTGGACGAACACAGCAGGCCAAGCAGCATCAGAGGAGCAGGAAGGCTGACGTTTCGGGCCTAGACCCTTCTTCAGAAATGGGGGAGGGGAAGGGGGTTCTGAAATAAATAGGGAGAGAGGGGGAGGCGGATAGAAGATGGATAGAGGAGAGATCCTTGCTCCTAACCTTGACCAGTTTGCAGTTACCCGTTTTAACTCAGGCCCAGTAGACAGTGAGATAGACAAAGGAGACAGAGTCAAGAGATGGTCCAACACAACTTTATTGAACACTTTATCAAGAAAAATCAATATTTATCAGACTCTACTACTATCCTTTAAAAGGACTCTATCAAACTCTAACACTCTCCTCACCAGATGCTTCAGCAAAGAGTCTCAAATCACTAAGAAAACTCTCAAATTTATACTAGCTTTGTACTTCTGTCACACTCTTCTGAGGATTGACTACACCCTGTACATAGGTCCCTACTGCTGTATATAAACTGTTTGTCAGAAAAGACTGGTAAGACACATTCAATAAGGCTAGGACAGGCTGTTCCTCAGTTTTGCTGATGTTTCAGGATCTGCAGTCATCGATCTGGGTTCCACCTCTCATCGAGGACTGATTCTGATCTTTGGGTGGACTCACTAAGGTGGTCTTTCTCGGTCTGGTCAGATGATGCTAACCACAAGGTACAAGGATCAGGAGATGCTGTACAGCTCAGCTGCCAGTCGAAGGTGCTCACTGGAGACACCATTGAAGAAGGTGCAAAAACCAGAGAGAGCTGTGGCTCCAGGTTGCCCATTTTATTCCTCTCTTTATGCTGTTCTGGAAGATTCTATGGCAAGCATTCAATACTATCATTGGGCAGGGGCGGAAAGATCCAATGAGGTGGCTAATTTCCATATTTGGAGGTTTAAGAGCATGGTTTTGAACCTCCAACTGTCAAGTGCTGTCCTTGTCATGCTATGCCTCTGTCCTCCTCCTGAGCTGAGTGCCACCAAGTCTGTGTAGCATTCTTTTAACAAAGCGGATTCACTAGAGGTGTAAAGTAATGGTTTGTTCTGAAATAATGTGACTATTAGAACCTAGCCAGGCAGTTCGAGGCTTGTCTGGTTTCCAAGGCCTGAAAGTGTCTGTTCTGGCTAGGTTCAAATTTGACTTCCACATTTCAAGTTTTTATTCATGTTGAGGAAAGCTGCCATTGAGGTCAAATGTGTGTGTGTCATAAATACCCCCTTTCCTCATGACAATTCTAATCTGTCACTAACTCAAGCGAATCTCCAGACATGCAGGTGACAATGATGTCAGCCTGCAGGCTGCAGCCAATCACAATTAATTATACTCACACACAACAGTTAAAATCACTGAAACACTTCATTTTATGTTCAGCATTATATTCAACAAAATAAATTAATATGAACAGGTAAAAATGGAACATAAATATATATAAACAAACAAAAACAAATTTTGTGGATTTGATTTGTTTAAAAACACAATGGAAATAATTTCAAATTCTGCAGAAGTAACCTCAACTTCTCAGAACCATGGAGGATGTTCAACATTCATTCTGAAAACAAATTATGCCAAATTCAAAAGGGTGCAACTTTTCCTAAAGTTGTTATAGCATGACCAGCAAGTAAAAGGTAGAAGCTCCCATTCATTTATAGATTTCCCATTGATTGCAGTATTGGAGGGTTAGGGGTGGGGAACATCAACAATGCATATTGTAGAGAAGCATAGAATCGATGACAGCAATGTTTGGATTTTCAGATTATTGCCCTCCAGAATTGGTAGTGCTTTCAGTAATGATGGCGAATGCTAAGATTTTACCCATCACTAACATCACAAAATCCAGGACAGTTCAACTTTTGCATTTATCATAGCTCCTATTCTCTTAGGATGGCACAGTGGTTAGCATTGCTATCTGACAGTGCTAGGGGCCTGGGTTCAATTCCAGCATCAGGTGATCATGTGGAGTTTGCATATTCTGTGCGTGTGTGTCCTCCTATTGTGCAACTTAGGTGGACTGGCAATTGTAAATTGTTCCATAGTATCTAGGGATGTGCAGGCTAGGTTGGTTAAGATGTGGTAAATGCAGGATTATGAAGATAGGGTGAGAGGCTGCATCTAGGTGGGATGTGCTTTGGAGGGTCTGTGCAAATTCAATGCGCTGAATGGTCTATTTTCACAGTGTAGGGATTCTGTGACCAACTGTCACCTGGATAAGGCTTTGCAGAGCCTAATTTCAAAATAATTCAATATATTCAAACATCAATGCAACAAATGGGGATTCCACCATTACTGCCTTCATAAGTGATTTCACAACAGAGGGCATGGGCAAAATAAATCCGAACACTTCCATTGACTGGAACTTTCTGATATAGTCTCGAAAGAAAGAAAACATATGTAAAACTGATCCCAGTCTAACTTTTGAAATTTCAAGTCCAAAATACCAAAAAAAAACAGCTTGGAATTTTAAGCCTAGAATATGTAAAACAGAAATTTCACTTGGGGGTGGGAAACAGATGATTAAAACGCTTTCTGGGTCTTAACGTCCTGAAACAGTCACTCATTGTGACCTTCTCAAAGGTGCCCTGTTATTTGACATGGAGATGATTTTGCTCTTTGGTTAAGGGCAGTGAATAGACTCTCAAAGCTGGTGGGGCGTCAGAAGAATTCCAGCGAGAAAGAAGCAGCAATAGTGTCCAATAGTGGGCCAGTTAGGAAGGGGGCACTTCAATTTCTTGGACGCTTTCTTCAACCTTTTTAAATCTAAAACGGTGGTCTCGCTGTAAATCCCATTAGTGTGGGAGATGGGGGTGAGGGTGAGGTGCTGTACAAAATGGCCTGTACCTACACCCAGTCAGGCAGGGAGGGTGCCAGAATCTGCCTGGAACATTGCCCACCCCTACTCACCACAGCATTACCCAAAAACATCAGCTTGCCAGCCAGCTAAATTGGCCCTTGTTACCTGCAGCTTCATGTAGTGCTCTTTAATTAGCCATTTTATCTATTCACCACATGTGGGCAGATAACCCATCCACAATCCCTATCCAGTCACCATAAAAATAGCTGGAGGCAAATTGGAGCCAGGGAACTGACATGTCAGTTTGTGGGGTTCTGAGAAAGGTTCACTCAACCCGAAACGTTAACGTTAACTCTGATTTCTCTCTGCAGATGCTGCCACACCTGCTGAGCTTTTCCAGCAATTTCTGTTTTTGTTTTTGATTTCCAGAATCTGCAGTTCTTTTGATTTTTATTTTGTCAGTTTGTGGGCCTATTTTAGCTCCTGCCAATCCCTGATCATGGCTTTGAAAATCCATGAGTTTCTGTTTTTTATCCCTTACTTCAGGTCTCTTTACAAGTCAAAACAACTTTGTTCTTGACTCTGCTAATAATAAATGCTAACTGAAATGATTAGTAAAGTGGCAATTTTTTTTACTGATTGTGCACATTTAGTAGGGACTCCAGAGATCAACATATGTAAGTCATGCCTCACGTGATTTCTTGTTCACCAAATTCCATATTTGTGCTCTCTGAATTCATACTCTGGGAAACCCCCAAGCAATAAAATATTGCTTATATATTGCTATAGATTCCTGTCAATAACCTGTTGCAGTTATTTGATGAAGTTTGTGGAAATCCCATCCTTTTCCAAAATCAAGTACTATTTATATTAAATACCAGACAGAAATCTCTGAAACTGATTCAGGATAAATATAGAGTGTTGATATTTTCCCTTTAGGATTATTCTGCAGAAGTTTGGTAACAATATTATGAGAAAGGTAGTCCAGCACTGGAAAGATTACGGTGAAGTACAACTGATAGCTGGGATTAGGCACCTGAGTTATGAGGCTAAGCTGTAGAAACTGGGAACGCTAACATTATTGAAGATAAAGCTCAAGGTGATCTTATTGAACTATTCAAGATTCTTAACTGACAAGGTAAACATTTGTTACTTTGCATTGCCATGCAGCTTCTCCTAGTGTCTAGCAATTATGCAGGATCTCTAGTAAAGTTATAGTTGGAGAGTCTTGGGGAATACTTGCTGCAATTTCACCCAGCCCTGTTTAGCTGTGTTGTGGTTCTGAAGGAGAACCGCCTGAAGGCCTCAAGGTGCTTCAGTGACATGATAAAGCAAAATCTGATACCAAAGAAAATGAGGAGATATTAGAGTCATGTAAAGCATAGTGTCTTATTATGGTTGTCAGGGTTTGATTAACTTTGTTGGTTACGGGGGCTTCTTCAAGACAGTAAAATATACTATCAGTTATGAAACTGGCATTACAGCAACAAACTGACTTGTCTGTGTGTGCAGCTAGCATACTGACAGCAGAGGAATTGGCAAGCAAGAGTTGCAAATTATGTGTATACAACACATGGAGTCCTTAAAGATGAACACGATTAAAAGCAAAGGTTCACATCCAACATCATTTTCCCTTCCAAAAGAATGTTTAACTATTTAACATGACCAGTGAGCCTATGAATTCCTACATATTGGTAACTTGCTGATATGTCCTGATGTGCCATTGATTACCCACAGTCAACAGTGACAGTGTTAGTTGGTCTTGTTTGGAAGTGTATCTCAACGTCAAGAACATCTTGCTGCATCTTTTATGCACTTGCCAAGCCACGAGGCAAGTTTCTTGCTATGCAGCAATAAATTGTCAATTCAGGAGGATTACAGCTTCTTAATGTCACAATTCACCTCATTAATATTCAGCTATATATTTTGTCAAATGTGTTGGCTCAAGCTAAGAATTTACAGCATGCAAGTTAAAGATGGTACCTGATGAATTCAGCTCACTCCTTGCTCCAAAGGACATCCATGTTCAATACCTCAGGTCACACTCTGTGGGCACTGAACACATACCACCCATATTCACAGACATCGACATCCAAAAGGTGCCAGCCTCTGTCAACCTCATGGGTCATTGAGATTCCACTTATACAGTATGCTTCTGCACTTCAATGATGCACCTCAGGCTGCACCATTAGCTATTATTATAATGCTACTGCTGGGTCACTTTGCCCTCAAAAACAACCCTCATCCAGCTCATGCTTTGGATCAAGCTGCATCTCTGGCCTTTTTGCTTGCTATTATTGTGCTCACTCAATCTGAGCCTTCCTGGATGCTCACAACATCCTTGCATTGCATTGCCTTACTTTGCATTTTTACACTTTACTCCCTCAGGCACGAGGCTCTTACTACTTCTGTCTTGCTGTGCTGTTTAATACAGATGCAAAGCCAGTTTGTTATCATTGTTAACAAGTCTCAGTCAAGTGCAAGAAGATAGCCTTCGATCGGGGTTCCAGTGAAGAAGGTCGAAAGCAGCCTCTGATATCAGTCCAGGGCTTAGACATGGTCAATCAATCACTTAGGCTGATCAGAGTCAGGATTTTCTCCACATAACAGAGAAGGAGTTGAATATTGGCCAGCAAATACCCATCTTTGCTCTTTCAGCCATATACAGTGAGTTGCTTTTCCTCCTGGAATGAGAGAGGGAGAGAGAGCGAGAGAGCAGTATGAAGGGTAATGAGAATAGGTGGCACAATTGTTACTTTTGGTGCCAGTGGGGTGGTGTTCCAAGCAAGTGAGGAGACAGTACAGAAGGTATGCAGGGCTACTGCCATTGGGAAATGTAGGCTGCTGGGTGAGGGGAGGGGGTGGACCGTGAGAATGTGTAAGGGAAGATGTTGCTGGTAATAGTGGGAGTGGTAGAGCATGATCCTGGGAGTTGGGTGCAAAATCATCTTCATCTCTATCTGAAATGTTGGCACCTTACTCTGAGAATGTGCTCTCTGGTTATAAACTTTCCCACAAGGAGAAACAATCTCCTTGCATCAACTCTGTCAAGTGCCCACAATTGCAATTACATCCAGCCACGTCTGTGATGTCGAACATTTGTGACACAAAGCAGCTTGATCGTACTCATATTCCAGCACTATTGAACATGCAACATGGAGCTGGTGAACAATTGTATGCTGCAAATTTTACACTTTTTGGGTTCATCATGGCTTCCTATCCGCAGGTACTTTTTCGTTTAGAATTTACAGGGCTGATATGTTGGCAATTGCACCTCTGTCAATTTTAGCTAATAACAAATAATTACCAGTTTTTTAAGGATTGATAATTTGTATTTTTGAAAACACTACTGACAATGTGATGACACTGATGTTTTCTACTGGATTGAGAGTGTGAAGCACTTGTATACCCTTCTTTTTCTCGTTGTATTTTTGGTATGTTGATTATTTCATGTGTATGCCTCTTGTGGAATAACAGATGATCTTTCTTGTATCATGAAGATATTTCTCATTCGCAGTCTGTTTGGTATAGTGCATGATTCTGTGTAGCTGAATCAGCCCTTACTCTTGCTCACTGCCTCTGTCAATGACCTTTTCTGTCACATGATTTCAAAATTGATTGAAATATAATCTGATTGAAATGTAATTGAATGAAGTATAATACACAGAAGTATAATTTGACTCTGAATTGATCTTTCAACAGAGTTCATACGTTTTGGGGACTTTTAGCTCTTCGGCTGTTAATGTTGATGTGTTAATTCTATGCAGATCTTTCTCCTATTTGCTAAGTAAATCATAATGGCTTGAATCTAGAAACCATAGCTCTGAATGCTGTTTTAAACATTTTAAGTTTGGTTAAGAGATCTGCTGTATCCCAAATTAAACTAGGGAAATTTGTGGATATTCTAACAATATGTCGTTGACCTTCTCTTGCTTCCTATTAATCTGGCATACAACCTGATTATTTTTCTTTCTCAAGTAAGTAAACTGATCTCTAATCAGAAATTGGTCTGCTACTAGCAAACTATGTTTTATACACTCACCTATGCTGTAACTAAGACATTGCACCTTAACATGATTTGAGACATTTAGCCATTTGTTTCACCTGTAGATTACTTTGTTTTTTACTGTTCAAGCTCATTTGGTCTCATTAGCATTGTTTTCCGTTGCTGTTTACAATGTCACGATAATGACAATGGTCTAATAGAACATAGAACAGTACAGCACATTATACGCCCTTCGGCCCACAATGTTGCGCCGACCTATTATCCTACTAACATCAAACTACCCCGCATACCCTACATTGTACTATCCTCCACATGCCTATCCAAGAGTTGCTTAAAAGTCTTTAAAGTATCTGACTCCATTACCACTCGCGACAACACATTCCGCACGCACCCACCACTCTCTGTGTAAAAAACCTACCTCTGATATCTTCCCTATACCTTCCACCAATCACCTTAAAATTATGCCCCCTCATAATAGTCATTTCCACGCTGGGAAAAAGTCTCTGGCTATCCACTCTATCTATGCTTCTCATCAGCTTGTACACCTCTATCAAGTCACCTCTCATCCTTCTTTGGTCCAATGAAAAAGCCTGAGCTCCCTCAACCTTTCCTCATAAGACCTGTCCTCTAGCCCAGGCAGCGTTCTGGTAAATCTCCTCTGCACCTTCTCTAAAGCTTCCACATCTTTCCTGTGATGAGGTGACCAGAACTGAAAACAATATTCCAAGTGTGGTCCAACCAGGGTTTTATAGAGCTGCAGCATAACCTTGTGGCTCTTAAACCCAATTCCCCTGCCAATGAAAGCCAACACACCATATGCCTTCTTTACAACCCTATTAACTTGGGTAGCAACTTCGAGGGCTCTATGGGAGTGGACCCCAAGATCCCTCTGTTCCTCCACACTGCCGAGAATCCTGCCATTAACTCTGCATTCTGCATTCAAATTCACCTTCCAAAATGAATCACTTCATACTTTTCCAGTTTGAATTCCATCTGCCACTTCTTTGCTCAGCTCTGCATCCTGTCAATGTCCCGTTGCAACCTACAACAGCCCTCCACACTATCCACAACACCACCAACCTTTGTGTTATTGGCAAACTTACTAACCCACCCTTATACCTCCTCAGTCAAGTCATTTATAAAGATGACAAAGGGCAGAGGTCCCAGAACAGGTCCCAGCGGAATGCCACTGTTCACCGAGCTCCAGGCTGAATACTTTCCATCTAATACCATCCTCTGACTTCTATTGGAGAGCCAGTTTTGTATCCACACAGCCAAGTTTCCCTGAATCCCATGCCTCCTTACTTTCTGAATGAGCCTACCATGTGGAACCTTCTCAAATGCCTTGCTAAAACCTATATACACCATATCCACTGCTCTACCTTCATCAATGTGTTTTGTCACATCCTCAAAGAATTTACTAAAGCTTGTGAGGGATGACCTTCCCCTCACAAAGCCATGCTGACTATTTCTATTCAAACTGTGCTTTCCTAAATAATCATAAATACTATCTCTCAGAATCCTCTCCAATAATTTGCCCACCACAGAATTAAGACTGACTGGTCTGTAATCCCCAGGATTATCCCTATTCCCCTTCTTGAACAAGGGAGTGACATTTGCCACCCTCCAATCATCTGGTACTACTCCAGTGGACAGTGAGGATGCAAAGATCATTGCCAAAGGGGCAGCAATCTCCTCCCTCACTTCCCGTAGTAACTTTGGGTATATCCCATCTGGCCCAGGGGACTTATCTATCCTCACATTTTTCAAAATTTCTAGCTCACCTTCCTTCCTAACATCAACCTGTTTGAGCATATCTGCCTATTTCATGCTGTCCTCACAAATGTCAAGGTCTAATAAGCAATCACTCATCACAATACCAGAAATCTTTAAAGGTACACTCTCTTAAATGCACAGTAGATATACTACAACATTAACACAATAATTGAGAACATGGCACTCCATCGCCATGCAGAGAGCCAAACAGCATCTGTTGAAGTACTGTACACAACTAGTAAAAACACATTGAAATGTATCCATGCTCTGGTCAGGAGATGATGAGAGCACAAATACACATAGAGTCAGGAAGTCATAGAGTCATACAGCACAAAAACAGACCCTTTGGTCCAACTCGTCCATGTCAACTAGGTTTCCCAAACTAAACTAGCCCCATTTGCCCTCTAAACTTTTCCTATTCATGTACCTGTCCAATGTCTTTTAAATGTTGTAACTGTAACTGCATACACCACTTCTTCTGGAAGCTCACATCACATACAAATCTTCCTCTGTGCGAAAATGTTGCTCCTCAGGTCCCTTTTAAATCTTTCTCCTCTCACCTTAAAATTGTGCCTTTAGTTTTAAACTCCTCTACCTGAGGGAAAAGACCTTTGTTAATTAACTTATCTATACCCCTCTTGATTTTATAAATCTCTATAAGGTCACCGCTCAACCTCTTTTACTCCAGAGAAAAATGTCCCAGCCTATCCAGTCTCTCCTTATAACTCAAGCCCTCTCATTCCTGCAACATCCTGGTAAACCTTTTTTGAACTTTTTTGAGTTTCATAATATCCTTTCTATTGCAGGAGACCAGAACTGTTCACAGTATTCCATAAAAATAATGAGGAATTTTGTTGCTCACTATGACTATGTATAGGTCATCTATGTGTGGAACCACAGGAGATGGGAGAGATAGTAAATGGTATTTCATGTCAGTATTTACTGTGCAGAAAAACACAGAAGCTAGGGAAATTGGTGAAATAAATATTGATGTCTTGAAAACAGTCCACATTACAGTGATACCATGCTGCTCCTGAGAATCTCCTGATCCCTGTTATCTGCGGTTACCAGTTACTTAATATTCAAATAGCACTCTTCCTGAAGGCAGAGATTAGCAAACATGGTAATGGAAGACTGAAACAGTGTCAGCTGTCATTAGCAGGTATGAGAAACTGATACCTGAGCAGAGCAAATCTGTGATATTTTAGGTCTCTGTTGATTATTGACTAGTCAGTTAGATCATGAACAATAACATGAGGATAGATCATTTGACCTTTAGCTGGCGGCAGGTATTACTTCTGAATTCCAAAAAATGATCAAAACAATGTCCTCACAGCTGTGTTGATCCTGGCTGCATACCAACAATGAATTACATTTATGTAAGGCTTTTAACACAGTAAAATACTCCAAACATTGTGGAAAGTTACAGAAATAAGGAAGGCTGAAGCCATGGAGAGATTTGAAAACAGAGATCAAAATTTTACTGTTATGATATTGTCATACTATGAGTTAATACTCGTCAGTAAACACAATGTATCGAATACTGCTCGTGAATTCTGTTTTTCTACCTATCTAACTTAGTGTCATTGAGTTAGTGCTTCGATTTTTCAGGGGAGAATAAAGAGGGAAAGAAATAACAAAAATGTTTTTAAAAAATGCAGATGTTGAAAATATATAAACATATAAAGAAGGTGGATATATCCATGGGGTAGTCAATGCGCGCAGATAATAGGTTCATAAACGTTACAGGCCTATGAGCCTTCGAACTTTCCTTGAGACCAATTGACTTGTAAGTTCATCCCATTTAACTGGTACCGATTAAAATCAGGGCAGCATTTTACATTGCTGTTAATTTTTGCCTTTCTTCTATCCAGCACTGGATCCAGTTTAAGTTAATAGGGACCATTTAGTAAATGAATATTAATATCACACACTTCTCCTAGATGTCATGGATGTCCTTCATCTATTTCTTAGCCATTAAGGATTGTGTTGCCTTTCAAAATTTTAAATCACATTAAACCACATTTAAGCTACCAACTGTAAGAATTTGGCAATTTGTAATTTACAACAGCATAACTGACAGATGTCAGGAAATTAAGCCGACTGATCACAGTGCATCTATAATTAGCACAACTTAGCACCAAGAAAATATAATGCTTGAGGCCGAGAAGACAACATCAGCTGGTGTTCCAGTTGGACTTTTTGGAAATATGCTAATGCTCAAAATATATATCTAATTTATAAAGAGTGATTTGGAAGCAGTGCTGATTTTAAAAGAGGCAATGCTGAGATGGTGGCAGGGATTTGGGATGGTAGGGATATGGATTGTGTGGGAAGGTGATGATAGCAGAATTTAAAAAGTAATCTGGAGACTGAGTGGGAATAAAAACATGGCTAAACATTCTGCTGGCAAACAGGAAATCATATCAATACATTTTAAAAATTCAAAATGATTTGAATTAAAGTTTAGTCAAAAGCAGATAATACTGAAGAAATATAACAGGTCAGCCAGCAACTGTGAAGAGAAATGTTTGATGTCAGTAGTGCCTAATATCAATGAAACTGATGATCATGTCATTCATAGGCAGTTTGTGGGATTTTGCTGCATGAAAGTTAGCTGTCCTAAATTCTAACAATGAACAGACTTCAACAGTACTTAGTTAGCAATGGAGTGTATTGAAACAATCGGAAGTCAGTAAAGACATTGCATAAAAAATCTCTCGCTTTCTTATCAACAATCAGACAGATAGTCTATCTGTTTATAAATTAATCAATCTTAAAAACATACAAATGGTTAAGATACTGGACAGAGATAAATGTTGGGAAAATGGGGATTTTTAAAATTTATTCAGGGGTTGAGGGCATCACTAACTGCCCAGTATTTATTGCCCATCCCTAAATGCCCAGAGGGCAGTTAAGAGTGAGCCATATTGCAGTGTGTTTGGAGTCACATGTAGGCCAGACCAGAGAAGGATGGCAGTTTCCTTCCCTAATGGACATTAGTAATACAGATCATATTTTCCTGATGATTGACAATGGTTTCATGGCCATCATTAGATATTTAATTTCAGATTCTTTTTCATTGAAATCTGTCATAGCGGAGTTTGAACCTGAGTCCCACAACATTAGCTGTGTTTCTGGTTTAACAGTTCAGCAACAATGCCACCAGGCCATTGCGTCTCCTGAGAAGGGAAGGATGCAGATTGAGGTCATCTGAACAGCTATAACGCTGAAAAAGCTATAACATCCAAAAGTGTTCAGAATCATAGAACATAGAACATAGAACATAGAACATTACAGCGCAGTATAGGCCCTTCGGCCCACGATGTTGCGCCGACCTGTGAAACCAATCTGAAGCCCACCTAACCTAAACTATTCCATTATCATCCATATGTTTATCCAATGACCATTTAAATGCCCTTAAAGTTGGCGAGTCTACTATTTTTGCAGGCAGGGCATTCCACGCCCTTACTACTCTCTGAGTAAAGAACCTACCTCTGACATCTGTCCTATATCTATCACCCCTCAATTTAAAGCTATGTCCCCTCGTGCTAGCCATCACCATCCGAGGAAAAAGGCTCCCACTCTCCACCCTATCTAATCCTCTGATCATCTTGTATGTCTCTATCAAGTCACCTCTTAACCTTCTTCTCTCTAATGAAAACAGCCTCAAGACCCTCAGCCTTTCCTCATAAGACCTTCCCTCCATACCAGGCAACATCCTGGTAAATCTCCTCTGCACCCTTTCCAATGCTTCCACATCCTTCCTATAATGCGGTGACCAGAACTGTACGCAATACTCCAAGTGCGGCCGCACCAGAGTTTTGTACAGCTGCAACATGACCTCATTGCTCCGAAACTCAATCCCTCTACCAATAAAACCTAACATACTGTACGCCTTCTTAACAACGCTATCAACCTGGGTGGCAACTTTCAGTGATCTATGCACATGGACACTGAGATCTTTCTGCTCATCCATACTACCAAGAATCTTACCATTAGCCCAGTACTCTGTATTCCTGTTACTCCTTCCAAAGTGAATCACCTCACACTTTTCCGCATTAAACTCCATTTGCCACCTCTCAGCCCAGCTCTGCAGCTTATCTATGTCCCTCTGTAACCTGCAACATCCTTCCGCACTATCCACAATTCCACCAACTTTGGTGTCATCCGCAAATTTACTAACCCATCCTTCTACGCCCTCATCCAGGTCATTTATAAAAATGACAAACAGCAGTGGCCCCAAAACAGATCCTTGAGGTACACCACTAGCAACTGAACTCCAGGATGAACATTTCCCATCAACCACCACCCTCTGTCTTCTTACAGCTAGCCAATTTCTGATCCAAACCGCTAAATCACCCTCAATCCCATGCCTCCGTATTTTCTGCAACAGCCTACCATGGGGAACCTTATCAAACACTTTACTGAAATCCAAATCAGGATTCAATAGGTACCACAAACACATACTCAATTAGATAAGAGCTCACTGTGTTGGGGGCAGTGTATTTACATGGAAAGAGGATTAGCTAATTAACAGAAAACAGCTGGGATAAAGCAGACATTTGTAGAATGACAATCTGAAACTAGCAGTGTGCCACTCAGAGCAGTGCGAGATTCAGAATTATTTACAATATATATTAATTATCTGGACACAAATGTACAATAACCAGGTTTTGCAGATGACACCGAATAAGTGGGAAGGAAAGTAATGAGGTTGACAAGGAGGAGTCTACAGAAGGATATAGATAGATTAGGTGAGTGAGAAAAATTTGGCAGGTGAACAATAATATGGGAAAATGTGATATACTGCATGGGAGGCAAACCAGAGAAGGTCCATTAGGTTGACCCCTGGCATGGTGGGTTTTTTTTTAAGAAGAGAGTAAGTAGGTTGGGATTTTACTCTTTGGAGTTTAGGAGAATGATATATAATCTTGCTGAAACATGTAAGGTTCTTACTGGGATTGACAGGGTAGATGCACAGATGTTGTTTCCTTTTGCGGGACCAGATGGATAAAGGGTGCCAGTTTGTCATTCCTTAGATAAGAAGACTAAAACTGTTCACAGTATCCTGGCTGTCATCTGATTAATACCTTGTATAGTTACTTCCCTATTTGTGTACTCCATTCCCTTAGAAATAAAATCCAACATTCCTTTAAAGACAGAGATGAGAAGGGTTTCTTTCCTCTCAGAGGATTATAAATCTGTGGAATTCCTTCCACACAGGAAATATATTCAAGGCTGAGATGGACAGATTTCTAATCATCAACTATGAGGACTGTGGCTTTTTAGAGTCATAGAGAGGTACAGCATGGAAACAGATCCTCTGGCCTAACTCATCCATGCTGACCAGATATCCTAAATAAATCTAGTCCCATTGCCAGAATTTGGCCCATATCCCTCTAAACCCTTCCTATTCATATACCCATCCAGATGCCTTTTAAATGTTGTAATTGTATCTGCCGCCACCACTTTCTCTGGCAGCTCATTCCATACACTCACCACCCTGTGCTTGAAAAAGTTACCCCTTAGATCCCTTTTAAATCTTTCCCCTCTCAACTTAAACCTGTGCTCTCTAGTTTTGGACTCCCCAACCCAGGAAAAAGACCATATCTATGTACCTTATCCATGCCCCTCATGATTTTGTAAACCTCTATAAGGTCAGCCCTCAGCCCAGCCTATTCAGCCTCCCCCTATAGCTTAAACTCTCCAACCCTGGCAACATCCTTGTAAATCTTTTCTGAACTCTTTCAAGTTTAACAACATCCTTCCTATAGCAGAGTGACCAGAATTACACGCAGTATTCCAAAAGCGGCCTAATCAATGTCCTGTACAACCGTAGCATGACCTCCCAACTCTTACACTCAATGCACTGACCAATAAAGGCAAGCATACCACATATCTTCCTCACTATCCTATCTATCTGCGACTCCACTTTCGAAAAGTTATGAGCCTGCACTCCAAGTATCTTTGTTCGGCAACATTCCCCAGGACCTTATCATTAAGTGTATAAGTCCTGCCCTGATTTACCTTTCCAAAATGCAGCACCTCACATTTATCTAAATTAAACTCCATCTGCCTCCCATTGGCTCATTGGCCCATCTTATCAAGATCCCGTTGTACTCTGAATTAACCTTCGCTGTCCACCATACCTCCAACTATAGTGTCGTCTGCAAACTTACTAACCGCTGGGGGCGGCACGGTGGCTCAGTGGTTAGCACTGCTGCGTCACAGTGCCAGGGACCCAGGACTGCCTGTGTGGAATTTGCACATTCTCCCCGTGCCTGTGTGGGTTTCCTCCTGGTACTCCAGTTTCCTCCCACAGTCCAAAGATGTGCAGGTTAGGTGGATTGGCCATGCTAAATAATTACCTGTAGTGTGTTCAGGGATATATAGATTAGGGGGATGGGTCTAGGTGGGATTCTCTGAGGGTCAGTGTGGACTTGTTGGGCTGAAGGGCCTGTTTCTGCACTGTAGGGATTCTTTGATATACCTCCCATGTTTACATCTAAACCATTTATATAAATGACAAAAAGCAGTGGACCCACCACCAACCCTTTTGGCACTCCAGAGGTCACAGGCCTCCAGTCTGAAAAGCAACCCTCAAACACCACCCAATGTCTTCTACCTTCAAGCCAGTTCTGTATCCAAATAACTAGTTTTCCCTCCAGGTTATACAATGATTGGTTTGCATATGTGTCCTTATCTGATGCATACCGGCAACAGTTCCAGAATTTAAAGAAGCAGGCTCAGTACATTTATATTGAATTTGAAATTTTGACAGCTGGATAAAGAACATTAGAAGTAAAATCATGTATGAAGATTTTTGAGTCATTATTTCCTTCGACAAATTAAAAAAAAACTCACTGCCATCTGGAATAAGAACTCCTGTCGAAGAACAAAGAGTTGTAACTGCTATACAGGCAGTAATTCTGGCTGACAATTATGAGAAGCTTCCTTTCTGTCATCCTCATAAATTCGAAATGGATAGAAAATGGGAGAGTGGAAGCAAGGCAAATAGCCAAAGTAAGGAATGAATGGTTGAAAAATACCCTGAAGTCTCATCCTCAGATCAGAAGGGAAAGTACTGAGGGTGGAAGTGAAAATCCAAGATGTTCATATTGTTGTGGGACACATTTGTTCAGAATACTGGTAGTTGCAAAGGAAACCCATGGGACTTACTAGAGGCCATAAAAATAAGTGAATAGAAAACTCAGAATGACAAGGTCTTAGATCAGATTTTAGCTTAACTACAGCTAAGGGATTGGAAGTAGAAACTTCTGTGAATGCAGATGAAGTATGTAGTGCAGATAAGAGATATGTGCAGTTTTTATTTAAAGAGAAGTACACAACCCTGTAGCTATATTAAAGGATATAAGTGCTACTCAAACTCTATTGCTGGAGAAGGATTTAGTGTTCCCTCCACAGAGTTAATTGAAGGGCAAAGTGTTGGTGAAAAGGATTGGTGGACAGCATTTCCATTTCCATTGTATAAAATCCAATTGAAGTGTGACTTGTAATTTAGACTAGTGGTAATTGGGGGTAGTTAAGAAATGAATTGATTTACTCCTGGCGAAGGTTTTGGCAGAAATAAAATTAATAGCTTTGCCTACAATCAATTCCAATTGAGGATAGAAAGACAGAACAGTTGCAGGTACAAGTTCCGGGTAATTTTCCATCATGTGTGCTGACTGGAGCAATGATCAAACAGGGTCCATCATTTGAGGTAACAAGGTGTAGAGCTGGATGAACACAGCAGGACAAGCAGCATCAGCGGAGCAGGAAAGCTGACCGAAAATCTGAAGAAGGGTCTAGGCCCGAAACGTCAGCTTTCCTGCTCCTCTGATGCTGCTTGGCCTGCTGTGTTCATCCAGCTCTACACCTTGTTATCTCAGATTCTCCAGCATCTGCAGTTCCTACTATCTCCATCATTTGATGTCATAAGAACATAAGAACTAGGAGCAGGAGTAGGCCGTCTGGCCCTTCGAGCCTGCTCCGCCATTCAATAAGATCATGGCTGATTCTTTCGTGGACTCAGATCCACTTACCCGCGTTCTCACCGTATCCCTTAATTCCTTTAATGTTCAAAAAAAATCTACCTTTTTTTTAAAAACATTTACCGAAGTAGCGTCAACTACTTCACTGGGCAAGGAATTCCATAGATTAACAACCCTCTGGGTGAAGAAATTCCTTCTCAGTTCAGTCCTAAATCTGCTCCCTCTAATCTTGAGGCTATGCCCTCTTGTCCTAGCTTCACCTGCCAGTGGAAACATCCTCTCTACTTCTATCTTGTCTATTCCCTGGAAACATCCTCTCTACTTCTATCTTATCTATTACCTCACAGCATTACTGCAAGTGGATGTTGAGATAGCTGAAACTCTACTTAACAATGAGGATAGTTCAAAAGAGGTGTTTAGTCTGCTTTCATTAATTGAGTCTCAAGAAACCAATCCAGAGTTAAAGGTAAGTTAGCACAGAAAGCTCACACTGAAGCAGAGTCTGAAGGGGTTCCAGACTGTTATGATATTCAAAACAGAGCTCTAATGAGGAAGTGGAGACAATTCTGTTAAACATGTCATACATGTCAGGTGATAGGTAAACTTCAACATCAAATAAGACCAGTACCTCTGTTGCCCATACCAGTTTTTTGAAGAAACAGTTAGTCAAGTGTTAGTAGATTGTGTAGGACTATTACTAAGAAAAAAGCAGAGTATCAGAATATCCGTACCACTTTGGATTTAACAATACCATTCTCAGAGGTTATCCTTTAAGAACAATTACAGGTAGGACAATAGGTAAAGCTAACACAGTTTTTTATTCATTATGGACAGGTTCCAGATATTTGAGGTAGACTACATACCCTAGTTATTTCTCATCTGCCCTTCTTCTGCAGTCACAACAGTGTCCATCTCTAATCTCTTAGCTGTAATTGAGATAAAATCTGATCAGGGCTCTTACTAAGAACACGCATGGCAGATCGCTGCTCATTCCTAATTTCCCAGAGCGTGTTTAAGAATCAACCACATTGTCATACATCTGAAGTCACTTGTAGGCCAGAGCAGTAAGGATGGCAGTTTTCTTCCCTAAAAAAAAATCCGTGAAATAGATGGATTTTTCCTGATAATCAACAATGACTTCATGGTCATCATTAGTCTTTGAATCCCAGATCATTCGAATTCAAATTCCATCATCTACCATGATACGATTTGAACCTAGGTCCCCAGAATATTACCTGGGTCTCTGGATGAATAGTCTAACGATAATACTACTAGGTCACTGTCTCTGCAGGCCAATTCACTTGCTGCCATGGTGTTCACTTACACTGAACTAACCTGGATCCCTGCCTTGCACTTTTCTGCTTTTCCCCTTTGGCCATAAATTCCAGGTTCAAAGTACTGCCGTATTGCTCTATTGTTGAGCTCAGACTCAGAGCCAGAAAATTTGTTATGGTTGTCAGCAGGCCTCAGACAAGTTAATGGAGGTAGTCTTTCATCATGGGGTTTTAGCCCAATAAATTAAGGGCAGCCTCAGATCACAATCCAGCGACTTGGTCACTATCAGTTAGCTGCTTGGAACATTCAGAGTCAGATGCTTTCCATGTAAAGGCTGAGGAGCTGAACGTTGGGCAGTCCACCACCCTTCTTCATTCTTTCTGTGTGTCGTGGGCTGTTTTCATCTTGTTATGCGAGAGAAAGGCAGTAAAAAAAACATACATAACTTAGATTACAATCTTTCATTGTCACATGTGAAGTTGGCAACGCTGTTTGTATTGACCATTCCTCCAGTTACTATTTCCAAACCATAGAGTAAGAATCTTTGAAAGCAATTTGATTCTCTAAATCAGTCATAAAATTCAAAACAACAATGATCCTATCACTGAACTTTGTGATATTCTACAGACAACTAGTTGCTGAGCAAAATCTCTGCCTATTCGTTACATATTGTTATCCACTGACCAAACGTTTGGAAATTCATTATAATACATGTTTGTCTATCTCATAGGCTTAGACCTAATGTAATAGCCTATTTATTAAGCCGACAAATAAATTCACTTACTGAAATAAAGTTACATAATATCCAGTGTCTATCTGCAGTGTATCATACTTTTCATGTCAAAGAATCAATTAATTTGGTGAAGGACAACCCCTCAATTCTCAAACAACATTGGCTGTCTCAGATGATTGCAAGTCTCTCAAGATACTCTCTTACATTAGCACTCATAATATTTCTCAACATTTTCTGAACGGTGCAAAAGTGATTTACAGTTCTATAATTTGATTCTTCATCCCTTGACCCTTTATTGAAGATGGGAATGACATTTGCTATTTCCAATTCTCATGGATTTGGCCTGAATCCGGTGAAGATTCGCTGTAAGAGAACTCACAATTATTTGACACAATTCTTTCATATCCATTTATGAAAGCTGTCAGAACTGCAAGTATTGACTAGCTTGAGCCAACAAAAGACCCAACATGTTATCTTCCATGATTTTAATATTTTTCCATCTACTTACATATTTAAATTGTATCTGAAATTCTGGTATTTTTCATTCTATTGTGAATATTATTTAATCAGCTTTTTTTTGTTTTATAATTCAATCATGGGACATTGGTGTCACTGGCTAGCATTTATTACCTGTCCCTAGTTGGCCTTGAAACAGAGTAGGCTGCTAGGCCATTTCTGATGGCAGTTGAGAGCCAACCGCATTGCTGTTGGTCTGAAGTCACATATAGGCCAGACAAGGTGAAGATGGTGGACTGCCTTTCCTGAAAGACATTAATTGAACCAGATGATATTTCCCATCAATGATTCGCCTTGGTTTGATTGTTGTCATTAAATTCTTAGTTTCAGCAAATTTTCAAATTCAAATTCCACATGCACTGTGGCAACATTCCAATCCAGGTCCCAAAACATTAGCTGAGTTTCTGGATTAATAGCCTACTGATAATATCGTTAGGCCATCACCTCCCCATCATTTGGAGTAAATTGCACTCATTGTTATCAAAGTATAAATTGAACAGCAATTTCTAATGACAGTAGGTGTATAATCAAGCATTAAAATTGCAAATTTGTTATTTGGGTTGTCTTACTTCTCCAAATGTTTCAATATTTTGCCAAGAGGTTGCCAAGAGAATGACATGCAGTTGCTGTATGTGCCAAATATCTACATCTGTATGTATAAACATGCTCAAAAACGTTTGAGGGCAACTTCCGTCTCCCTGGTGTGGCTTGAGCAATGGTAAAAAAAATGGGAAAATATAAGGAGTAAAAAAAAATCAAAAACATGGCCTTAAGAAAATATTTCCCTCAAGTATTAAATGGCGACTCAGAAACTTGCAATTGAGCAACAACTGTTTTATTTCCATGCACTTGCATTTCATTAAAGTCCTAACTCTCCCTATTTATATGACAATTCCATTGACCCTCTCCTCTCCTGAGAAACTAAATGGTACAAATGCCTGTCATGTAAGTCAGAGAGAGTGAGTGATGGTTATAGTTGGGCCAATGCTTGTTATGGTACAGAATTTCAAAAGTTGAAATAAGTTTAAAAATACAGTTTTTAACAAGAAAAAAAGCAATTCAGATTTGAAAACAATAAATCACTGGAGAACGCTCATTGTGCACGATATAGAGCTTTTTTGGAAGAATTTGATACAGTTCAACAGTAGTACTGAACAACAATGACGCATAAAAATGAATAGCTGTAAAGACATCAGCAAGCTTTACAGCAATTTAAAAGAAAACTGTAATCCTGAATAAAAGAATACAAGCTGAGAGAATAGCAGATTTCAAAAAAAAATTGTATATCTTAAAACAATTTCACAGTAATACGTATTGAGAAGAAATGGAAAAAGATAATATATTTCCTTACAGATTCAACATAGAGATAGTTCTAACAGAAAACCACATTGGAATTCATAGAGAAAACAGTTCCGCAGAAAAAGAATTGCTTCAAAGCTAAATACCAAATCAGAAGCAAAACAAAGTAATCCACTACTTATTATATCAGTTCCTACAAGTGATAATGTTGTAAATACCCATAAAATAAATGAAGGTACAGACTGACCTGGTGATGCTAGAAACATGTTTGTCAATTGTTTTAACTAAAGAACATACAGAATTCTTCAACGAGCAAGTTTCAAATCAGAAAATCAGAAAATCAGAAAAACATTAATTAATGACCTTTAGATGTTAGTTGTTACCTGTGAATAAATAACACAGCAATCAAGATTTATAAGTGGCAAAATTGTTGTTGGAAATTTTAATCAGTCTTCATCAGAATTTTTACAGTCCAATGACGACATAACTTTGGAGAAAGCTGTCATAATCATCTTGGAAGCTGCGGCTAGGAAATGTCACAGGCAAACCCTGTGAGGAGAAGAACACAGAAGAGGAGCAGGACCTGTCAACTTCAAAAGATACAAGAACTTTAAACTGATACATCATGACCTAATAGAAATAGTAAGCAAAACATCAGGTGCTGGAAGTCAGTATCAGAGCTGTGGAACAATAAGATCGTTCATACAAAGACAGTCCAACATCATCACAAGTATGTTACATCTTACCAAATAGATTTCACAGGGTTACAAGATAGGTTTTTCATCCCTAATACCACTGGTGAATCCTCAGGGAGGAAAAAAAAACTACTGGCAAGATTTGAGACAACAGTTAAACACTCTGCTAAAATTAAGCAGTATAATCAATCAAAGATGAGTGGTCAACTTTAGTGAAATCAGTCCTGAGAGCATAACAGCCTGCTACAAACAGGGGTAACAGCCAATCACACTGTTCACAGTGGTGTGAAAAAATCTACTACCAACTTACACATATTTGAAACTGGAACAGAAGCAGACCATTTGACCATTCAAGTCTGCTCCACCATTCAATAAGATCATGGTTGATTGTCCTCTGTTGCCTTTTAAGGCAGAGAATTCCAAAGTTTCACAAGTTTCAATATCCTACTCCTTCCAGCTTCATTTTATTTTCTAGCCCTGAGCAGATGTTCTGAGCCCTGGCACTGAGCAGGCAACATAGCTCTCTAGACTCTAACTCTTTGCTGTGAAGAACAGTGCAAATCCCTTGCACATTACCACAAGATTCCTTATTGCTGTCCCTATTTGAAAGGCTTCCTTTGCAACAATACCACAGATATCATCCTGAAGTGCCCAGTCTCATTCAAACAAGTTGATGGAACTGATTCAACAATTATAGAGTCTGGTATCCTTACTTTCTGGCTCCCTTACTTGCTGTACTCAGAGTCGCAGAGTCCTGTCCCTGATCACTGAGCAAATCACAAGACCCTATCTTCAGTGATGCCACTACATCTTGGTACAAATTATCTAGGGCGCATGATGCATTCCTAAACTGAAAATCTTTTGCCTCTTCCTAGTCTGTATCACTATACTCCCTGCCTATTCATATATCTATCAAAATGCCCCTGAAATGTTAATATTTTTATTGTCTTGATTACTTCCTCTGGCAGAGCATTCCAGGCACTTAACAGCATCTGTGTAAAAAAAACTTGCCTCACACATCTCCTTTAAACTTTCCTTCTTTGACCTTAAATCTATGTCCCTAGTAATTGACAATTCTACCCTGGGAATTTTGTAAAGTTCTATCAGGTCACCCCTCATCCTTCTACACTCAAATAAGAAACAAATTGAGTTGTCCAATCTGTCCTCATACCTAATGCCCTGCAAACAAAGCAATATCCTGGTAAACCAATTCTGTTCTGTCTCCAAAGCCTCCACAACCTTCTAGTAGTGTGGAAACTAGAACTCACTCAAGTCCTAAATAGCTGCAACATGACTTGACAATTTTTTATACTCTAAGCCCTGACTGATGAAGCAAGCATACTATTTGCCTTCTTGATCACCTTATCCACTTATGTTGCCACTTTCAGGGAACATGCACGCTTAGATTCCTTGTATGTTCATGCTACTTAGGTTCTGCCATTTACTGTATACTTCTCTCCTGCATTCGATCTTCCAAAATGCATTATCTTGCATTGTCCAGATTAAATTCCATCTGCCATTTCTCCATCCAATTGTCCAGGCTATCTATATGGTGCTGTATCTTCTGGCAATCCTCCTTATTATTCGCAACTTTACCTATCTTGGTGTCATCTGCAAACTTAAGAATTAGGCCACCTACATTCTCCTCCAAATCATTTGTAAATATTACAAACAACCTGGATCCCAGCACTGATCCCTGCAGACTATTGGTCACAAACCTCTGGTCTGAAAAACAACCTTGCACTGCAACTCTCATTTTCTCTGGCTGAACCAATTCTGACTCCAACTCACCAGCTCATCATGATTCCCATGCAACTTCACCTTTTGTATCAGCCTGCCCCCCGAGGGACCTTCTTAAACATTGAGCCAAAGCTACCAAACTTCAAACACTTGCTGTTGACATCTTTGCCTCTTGATCACAATGGTATCCAGGAGCTGCCACATGCTGCAGCCTTGACACATAACCAAGCAAAAGAATGTTTGAAGACTCACAATCCTTACTGAGGCAGCTCAAAGGATGCTCCCCAAACACTGACTTTTGGCTGTTAACTTTTTAAATAAACTGACAGTAAATTCCTTTAATATGAAATCAAAGGTAGCACTAACTAAAACAAAAGTGTAGGAAATTATTTCACTATTTCGTTCGCACATGTTAGCATATAAGGTAGAAAGAAAGAAAGTCAGAATTTATGAATTTCCTTGAAGGATGCAGGCACAGTTGCAATGTTTAAAAGACACTTTGCTAAGTACATGAATAGGAAAGATTTGGAGGGATATGGGGCAGGAGCAGGCAGGTGGGACTAGTTTAGTTTGGTATTATGTTTGGCATGGGCTGATTGGACAAAATGGTCTGTTTCCTTGCTGTAATACACTGTGATTCTATATAACCCCACTGTGAAGCCTCATGTTGGTTTTATGTTTTCGTTTTTATATGTTTTATGATTCTATGTTGGTTTTAATTTACGTAACTTAAGAGTCCAATGAATTAGTTGGGTGTCTGTCAGTTGTCTGATCTTGAGGCAACTCTTTTCCTGGGTGCTGGGACTCAGATAGTATTTCAGCGTACAGCAATATTTCTTATACTCAGATAATTAGTCGAGTTTGGTAGCAAACCCAACTTTCTTCCTAGTGAGGAAATCTTTAAGAAACAGAAGATGAAGAACAGGTATCCTCGTTGCTAACACCTGGAGTGCTCTCCTTGTGACATTAATGACAGCAGTTGTATTAGAGTCCTGGAATTGTACTTTTATGCAATTCAATAGACTCAGATCTCAGTCATGTGATAGAGACAAGTAGTTAGCATGCTGATTAGTTCATTATGGTGGGTTAATTGGACAATCTTTAAGATAACAGTGTGGCTTTATCTCCCCCATGCGGACTTCCAACTTCCAGTGAAAGCATAAACACTTATTTTAGCATAATGGATCTGAATGCTTTCTTTTATCTGGAGTTGTCTGGAAGCATGCAGCCTGTCTTCAAGTCCTGTGTATCTTCTGTGCATTTTCTAGAATGTCCATACAATGCAGTGGATATCAGAAGCTTCTGGAAATACGGTCATGTGTTTGGCTTTGACTATTTTACGAAATCAGCAAGGCTATCTATATTCAAAAGAAACAAAGTTTGAATACAAAAATAGAGTAGAGAATACAATATTGTCTGGAATTTTTCATGCTCACTGTCTTGGAAGTTATATAATCTCTCTTGTTCTCCTTGCTATGATAGACATTCCCTTTTGTTCATCTTTGCTTCCAGTGCTCAATGTAATTTCTATTTTTCTTGAGTTCTTGTGCAAGTCATCCCAATTTGAAACATCATTTTTTTTTCTCTCCATAGATATTGCCTGACCTGCAGGTATGCCTAGCATTTTTTGTTTTATTTTAAATTTCCAACTTCCACTGTATTCTGCTTGTGTGGTAACAGGGTTATGATTGAATCAGAGATAGTAGGAACTGCAGATGCTGGAGAATCCGAGACAACAAGGTGCA
>NC_063332.1:91951993-91984577 GCF_021869965.1 Rhincodon typus | reverse complement strand
ATGCTGCTTGGCCTGCTGTGTTCATCCAGCCCTGCACCTTGTTGTCTTGGGTTATGATTGGTTCCTTTCAGGAACAATTTTAGAAATACAATGTTCTCAGAATTCATGAGCAAATACAGCAAGGAGATTAATTTGAATTCAGCACATTGATATTACATTACGTTAGTGTTAGACCATGAGACCATAAGATATAGAAGCAGAATTAGCCAGTCAGCTCATTGAGGTTGCTCTACGATTGACCCTGGCTGATATATGTCACAATCCCATTCTCCTGCCTTCTCCCCATAATGATCTTACTAATCAAGAATCTATCTTTCTCTGTCTTAAATACACTCAAAGACTTGACCTTCATAGCATTTTAAGTTCCACAGATTCACCACCCTTTGGCTGAAGAAATTCCTCTTCATCTCAATTAGAATGGATCGTCTCTTCACTCTGACACTGTGCCCTTGGGTCCAACTCTCTTTTACTGTTGGAAACATCTTCGCCACATCCATTCTATTGAGGGCTGTTAGTATTTTGTAAATTTCAGTCAGATCCCCATTCACCCTTCTAAACTCCATTGAGAACAGACATAAAGTACTCAATGTCTTCTCATATGACAAGCTCTTCATTACCTTGTGAACCTTCTCTGGACTCCCTCCAATATCAGCACATCCTTCATTAGATACCAGGCCCAAGACTGTTCAAGATGTTTCAAATGCAGTCTAACCAGAGCCTTATATAGGGTCAACAGTCTATCTCTGCTCTTGTATTCTAGCCTTCTTGAAATGAATGTCAATGTTGTATTTGGCTTCCTAACTGCTAATTGAACCTGCATCGTAACTCTAAAAGAATCTTGAACTTGGACTCTCAAGTCCCTTTGTGCTTCAGATTTCTGACATCTCTTCCAATTTAGAAACTAAGCTCTGCCTCTATTCTTTCTACCAGAATGCATAATCTTACAATCTCTCAAATTGTATTCCACCTGTCACTTCTTTGCTTCTTTCTATGGCATTTTCTCTATGATTTGCTGCTCTCACAAATGGTCAGCATCTTTCAGTTGGTGGACGTACAAGGAGTCAGTGACATTGTAATAATGTAAGTATGCATTCAAATCCCGTCTGGAAAATCATGAAAATTAGACTTAATTTAATAACAAACTGGAAGTGTAAGCTAGTCTGATGGTGACCTTGTAACCATTGTCAACTGGGGTAAAAAACTATCAGGATCACTAATGCCATTTAGGGAAGGAAATCTGCCAACCTTCCCTGGTCTGCTGTATGTGTGACTCCAGATTCACAACAATGTGGTTAACTCTTAACTGCCCTCTGAAATGACCAAGCAAGTCACTCATTTGTATCATACCAGTACAAGGTCTAAACAAAAGAATGAAAACAGGCCATCTATCCTGACATTTATCTCAGGATCAGAAGTAACAATACAAACCTGTTGACCCTGCAAAGTTGTTCCTATCAATATCTGGGGACGTGCCAAAATTTAGAGAGCTGGGCAACAGACTATTCAAGCAACAGCATGACATAGTCATACTCACAGAATCATACTTACAATGTCCCAGACACCAATATCATCATCCCTGACTATGACTCTGTGGCACATAGTGTAAAATAGTATATAGTCAGGACGCATTTATCCTGGTGAAATTGGCTCATAGCATCAGTTCAAAAATAGGTAAGGAAACCTCCTGTTGATTACCAACAACTGCCTTCTGCTAAGTTAATGAATCAGTGCTCCTCCACATTGAACACCACTTGGAAGAAGCATTGAGGGCAGCAACATACTCTGGGTACGTGACTTCAAATCCATCACAAACATTAGCTCAGCATCATCACTACCGACAAAGCTGCTTGATTGCTAAAGGACATAGCTCTAGGCTGGTGAGGGAACCAACTAGTGGATAAATATACTTGAACTCATCCTCACCAATCTACTCGTTGTAGATGCAAACATCCATTACAGTATTGTTAAGTGTGAATATGGTACCATTGACTATGTCCTGTCTTCACACTGAGGATACCCTCCATTGTTTTGTGTAGTGCTATCACTGTGCTGAATGGGACAGACTTTGAGCAGATTGAGCAACTCAAAATTGGGCATCCGTGAGGTGCTATGGACCACTAGCAGTGACAGGCTTGTATTCAACCATAATGTATAACCTCATAGCCTGGTATACCGCCCATTCTATCTTTAACTCAAGCCAGGTGATCAACTCTAGTTTAATGAACAGACCAAGAAGAACTATATCGTCATTCCTTCAAAATCCTGGAGCTTCCCTCAAAACACCACAATGGTTGTTTCTGTACCTCATGGAGTTCGGGAGTTCAAGAAGTTTACTTATGTTAGCTCTGAAGTCGGAAAGTCGTTGAGGACAAAGTGATGAGCAGCAAAATATTCTGTTCAAAATGAGAAGATATTCTATGAGAAATCAAAATATCAACTTATGTGAAAGGCAAACACACAAAAGATCAACTTTATGTCAATAACATTGCTCTGCTTATAAGTAATTTGAAGAAAAAGGTTGGGCAAATGGTCAATCACTGTAAATTATGTGACTCTATGTGGATATGACAAGTCAGTCTTGGAGAGTGAGATGTGTGTGTGTGTGTGTGTGTGTGTGAGAGAGAGATATACTATATACATTGTAGGATTGAGCAAAAATCCCCATCATCGAAAATACTGGACCAAAGCCTTGGTCTTTTCAAAACTCTTAAAAGTAAAGGGGACAGCTGGGCTGAGCTCTGGGAAAAATACACAAACGCATGGATGGCTGCCTGGAACCACTGTTCAGCCTGGAATTCCAATTTACACATTCACTCCAAGAGAACATTCAACCAAACCTAACACTCTAGACTGAAACTAACTTTTACACCTTGGGCTACCTCGCACAGATAATATGGGGCCTACACATATTGAACATTCAACTTCAATCAATATTCATTCACAGAGATATTGGTCATTCAACTTCAATCAAAATCCATTCACACATACTCTTAACTATCAGGAAGCCAATTGACTTCAAAGAGAACACCAGAAACACAATGGCAAGCACAGATCTGGCACAAAGAAAGATGCCCACAATCAGTATAATTGCATGCCCCAACCTCACCCAAGGCAGACATCCCCACAGCTATTGCCCAGGAGGCATTCCTAACAGTGATCCCCAAATAAAGAATTCCAGCAACGAATTCCAATAGTTATTTCCAAGAACTATTTCCAAAAGGGGGATCTCGGCAACAATTCTGTAAACTACCAACACAAGCCTTTTCTGAGCCAGGGGAACCAATAACAACTGACCATGACCAGCAGACCTAAGAACTGACAGCCTTTAAAAACCACTAACCCGATTGACACTACAGGCCTCGGACACATCCTGAGGTGAAAACTCGACCCACAAAACCACCAGGAAGTAAGGAAAACCTAGTACTCATCCAATAAATAAATCCACTACCACATCCTACCAACACAGACTGAAGGCCTGCACCATCCGAAGTCTTCATTGACGCACTGGATACAGCAAACAGGAACAGCCAACTATACTGTGCCCCAGTGGTGAGATTAAACTCCCGAGATCCCAAGGTTTCTGACCTCGCTGGCAGGGAGGGGAAGGCAGGTGGTGGTGACAGTGCAGGGAACCTCAAGGGTAGGAGGCCTGATTAAAGTTTCTGTGTTTAAAACTGTTGTTTAGTTTCTAAAAGTGTTTAACCTGTGTTTAATTTAACAGTGTATTTCATTACTGTCCACTGTATAATTTATAGCATTAATTTCACTGTTTGTTGTATTTATCTTATTTCTTGTATTATACTTAACTTTTGTATTTAAATAAACACAAAGATTCTTTTGCCCTGAAACACCTGTCTACTACCTTCTTCATTTACATTGCCTAAATAAGTCCACTGTCTAGAACCAGGGATCTGGGGGTGATTGGAGCCACCTAAAATCTGCAAATTACTGATTACAAACCAGAACCCTACAATATCTAAGAGCTAATAATGTTATATTAGCAAATCATCCAAGGAGATGCAGGAATTAACCTGTCTTCCTGGATTGTTTTGCAATGAGCTTTCCTAACTATATGGTGTCCTTCTAATTAATCTCATTCAAGAAATGAGACAATTCAAAGAATATTTGAGAAGAATTACAATTTTTTAAAAAATCCACTGGCAGTGTGAAAGTGCCAATTTAAGTATCTGACTATCACATGTATCCTGACTCAGAAAATCCCACTGACCTGTGTTTATTAACAGTCCTAGGATCCCAAACAGTCAACATCTTGATTTTAACATTCTTATTTTCTTTTTCTATCCTTCCACGGCATCATCCTTTTCTATCACTGAAACATACCCCAGCCTGAAAACTATCTAAGGTATCTTAACCCTCTACATTTCGACCTTCTGTTTATTCCAATTTTAATTGCTCCACTATTGGTGGCCATGTCTTCTGCTATTTGGATTCTAAATTCTTCAATGCCATCCCTAAAACCTCTGTTCTCCTTTAATACCCTCCTTAAAATTTTCTGTATTGAGCAAACATTTGCTCACCTGGTCAAATATTTCCTTATGTGGCCTAGAATCAAATTTGATTGATAAAACTCCTGTGAACTTTGGAGATTTTCATACATTAGAAATGCAAATTAAATGCAAATAGTGTTGATTTTTTTGATATAGAATCAGGTAAAATAAATAGATTCACATTCGCAATCGGACAACAGAACAAAAGCAAAACTGGCATTACCTATTCCTTTCAGTAGAGTTATAAGCTCTACCTCCTCTTGATGTTCTTCCTTCTACTCTCTACTACACTCTTGTTGTTCCTCTATGCCATTTCATGGAAACTTAATTGTTTAAAATTACCTGAGGATTTTGAAAAGATTTTATCTCAGCACCTTTAACCTCAATAATCCTCACACTGTTATGAAATGGGTCCCTTATTGGTACCTCAAATAATCTTATCAACCAGATTTTGATATATATGGCATCACCAAAAGGCACTCTGGCATCATTCAAACCTTATCAGCTCCACACTTGCTCTAAGCTCTTTTTTAAAATGGAGTGCCAACATCTATCCTAGATCCTTACAGTTCATTTCAAAGCAATGGTAGTTCTCTATAAATGTGCCATTATTTTCTATTATAGTTCCCCTTTCCAGTTGTCATGGTGATATATTCAAAGAAAACGTGATTGAAGGCTCACTGCTAGTAGTTTGCTTGAGTGTTTAGTCAGTCCTGCGGGAACAACCTGAGTATAACCAAAGATTCATTTCAGATGAACCTATTTTCTTTCTTCAGCTCCAGGTTTTATAAGGCTGTTTTTTTTTATTTCAAATAATGTGATTCAAAACTGACTTCCTGACCAAATAGAGAATGGTTATAACTATGGACATTTGGACAGATTCTTAGCTATAATAAATATTTTAATCAAACTGCTATGTTTGAAGAGTGAAACATGTTAGACTAAATTTAATTTATGTCAATTACTGAACTGTTTAAAGAAAAACTAAATCGTCCGTGTTAATATAAAGTGAATGATTCAATAGTGAACACTTCATGTGACTGAAAAACAAGGCTTTAGGGTTGAGGATGAAATTTGCCTTGCATTAAAATGGAGAGAATGCTTATTTTTCTCATCATTTAATATTCTAAGGAAGAAAGAAGAGGAAGCTGAATTTCTTGGGCATTATGATTCATTTCAGCCCTTGGTCAAATTGTCAGGGAAGAGCCTATACAAGAGAAAACCACTGCCCTGCAGTAATTTATTGGTAGAATTAATAGAAAGAAACAAAATCATGTGCAGGCTTCTACCAGGATTTATTTATACCGTCCTATGGTGATGGAGAATTAATGATGGAAAAAGGACTGTATGCCTGGGAGTTCTTAGTTTAGAATCTGTACACGGCAACAGATGTATAATGGTCTTTGGACATCTGTATTGGGATGGAGGTGTCTTTTGAGGCCATACCTGTGACTAAGCATTTCTCTTCAGAGCATCCTCTGCTCACCCCGGATTGGGAAGGGACTAGAAAAAAGTGTGAAAAATAGGCTGCTTATGTTTTCTTGGCTGGAGAACCATACTGTGTGGGACCATTATCTTCATGGTCAAAGAAAGAATACTTCATATGTTGTAAATTGGAATGTGAGAATACTCATGCACTCTAAAATGAACGCTGCTTGACTACAGAGTGTGGGAACAGGGGGTGGGTGAGTGAGGAGAGTTGAATGAGAAGGAGAATTACAAATTTATTGAATTAACACAATAAAGGAGGAAAGACAGGTGATGAGTCATACATTCGGCATGTGGGGAATTGTGGACGCTTCAGCAGCTTGTGACAACCACATCTGTGATACATGTTTGCGGTTTGAGGACTTCAGCTCAGACGTTATGAGCTGCAGAAATTGTGGTGCATCAGAGAAATTGACAGATTTGAATGCTCAGGAAACAATTTTATGTTTGCTTCATGATGACGACTGCAACTGTCTTGAGTGGAATATCTAAAGTGGCCACCTTACAGATCCAGAGTGGAGTGAGGAAAAGTTAAACAATAATTCCTGTATCATTTACAATCTACCTGACAGTAGCTATTCGCCTAAGCAAATATTGATTATCCTTTGGAGTGAGTATTTTGTTCCTCGTAGATGGAAAAGTTTTTAACCTTAGTCACCTCTGTGCCAAACTAAACTGACCATATTGATCTACATTATCTGTAGTCCGCAGACAACTGTAGCTGTGCACTTTGCACCAGATTTGTAAACCAATCTTATTCTTTTCAATTTGCATACAAGAGACTTGTCCAGTCCTTGATTACTTCAAAAACCATAACAACCCACATCTGGTGAGCTGCACATTCTACCTCCCATACACATGAAGGACATATTGCAATGTTATACTAAACATTTCCTGTACCCAGGCAGCCTAAGGGCCACAATTGATGAGGAAATGCAACAATGAAACAGCTGTACCAGATCAGTCTTTTGCAGTGGTGAGTGTTCAATAAGGTTACATTGTTTAGCTCTGAAGTTGAAAAGTCCACACACACCAACAAAAGTCCAAGTGTACAAGGCAGTTGTCACTTGTCATTTTCTTGTACAAGATGGGGATTTTGACTATGTATCAGTGGCACATAGAAGTATGAAAGAATTTCCATCAGCAATCATCTGCTACCTCACTTGCATTCAATGGGAGGACCATCAAACAAAATAAATATCCGATAAGGGTGGTGCTGTTGTAGTCTGGCGTACTGACCTCTATGTTGCAGAGGCTGAGCGCCAGCTCTTGGATACCTCCTCCTACCTTCCCCTGGACCATGACCCCACCATGGCACATCAGGCCATTGTATCCACGATGGTTACGGATCTCATTTCATCCGGTGATCTCCCCCCTTCCACTTCCAAGCTAATAGTTCCCCAACCCTGCACAGCTCGTTTCTACCTCCTGCCAAAAATCCACAAACAGGACTATCTGGGCAGACCCACTGTTTTAGCCTGCTCGTGCCCCACAGAACTCATCTCTTCCTACCTTGACTCAGTCTTCTCCCCCTGGTCCAATCCCTAACCACATACATTCATGATTCATCTGATGCCTTACGCCGGTTTCAAATCTTCCAGTTTACCGGCTCCAGCCACCTCCTCTTTACCATGGATGTGCAATCCCTTTACACGTCCATTCCACACCAGGAGGGTCTTAGAGCTCTCCACTTCTTCCTGGAGCAAAGACCTGAACCATCCCAGCCCACCACCCTCCTCCGCTTGGCCGAACTTGTCCTCACCCTCAACAACATCTCTTTCAACTCCTCTCATTTTCTTCAGGTAAGAGGGGTTGCCATGGGTACCCGCATGGGCCCTAGTTATGCCTGTCTCTTCGTGGGGTACGTGGAACATTCCTTGTTCCAGCCCTATTCTGGCCCCCACCCACAACTCTTTCTCCGATATGTCAATGATATCATCAGTGCTGCTTCCTTCTCTCGTCTGGAATTGGAAAACTTCATAAATTTCACCTCCAATTTCCACCCTGCCCTCACTTTTACCTGGTCTATCTCTGACTCCTCCCTTCCCTTCCTCGACATCGCTGTTTCCATTTCTGGAGATAGACTGGCCACAAATATCCACTATAAACCCACTGACTCCCACAGCTGCCTAGACTATACATCCTCACACATCATTTCCTGTAAAGACTCTATCCCATTCTCTCAGTTCCTCCGTCTCCGTCGTATATGTTCATATGAGGCCAATTTTGACAAGGGACCCTCTGAAATGTCAACCTTCTTCCTCAACCGAGGATTCCCCAGCGCCGTTGTCGACAGGGCCCTCAATCAGGTCCGACCCATCTCCCGCACTTCCGCCCTCACCCCTTCTCTTCCCTCCCGCAACACCAATAGGGTTCCCCTTATCCTCACCCACCATCCCACCAGCAAGCACATCCAGAAGATCATCAGATGCCATTTCCACCACCTCCAGCAAGATGCCACCACCAGACACATATTCCCCTCCCCTCCCTTGTCCGCCTTCCACAGGGACCGTTCCCTCCGGGACACCCTGGTCCACACTTCCTTCACCCCCAACACCTATGGCCCTACGGCACCTTCCCCTATAACCGGTGAAGGTGCAACACCTGCCCATTTACCTCCTCCTACCCCAGTATTTAAGGGCCCAAACGTACCTTCCAGGTAAAGCAACACTTCACCTGCACTTCCAAGAATCTAGTCTACTGCATTCGCTGCTCACAATGTGGTCTCCTCTACATTGGAGAAATGAAGCGTAGACTTGGTGACCGCTTTGCAGAACATCTACGTTTTGCTCGCAAAAAAGACCCTGAACTACCTGTTGCCTGCCACTTCAATACACCACCCTGCTCTCTGGCCAACATATCTGTCTCCGGCTTGCTACAGTGTTCCAGTGAAGCCCAATGCAAGATGGAGGAACAACACCTCATTTTCCACTTGGGGACCCTACAGCCCTCCGGACTCAATATTGAGTTCAATAATTTTAGGGCCTAATCTCTCCCATGTCCCAGCCCCCCACCCCACACACCAGGCCTTGTTACCACATAGCCTGCCACTACACACTCCCTGTTGTTAGTCACTAACAGTCCCATTAACAACTATTCACCCTCCCAGCCTAATCGTTAGCAACTCCTTTGTCTGTCCAACTGTCTTTCTCTCTCTTTGGGCTCTATCCTATCGTTTACTCACTACCCCACCCACCTCCCTATTTTCTGCAAATAAACTGACATTTTCCCAGCCACCATCAGTTCTGAGGAAGGGTCACCGGACCCAAAACGTTAACTCTGTTTTCTCCTTCACAGATGCTGCCAGACCTGCTGAGCTTTTCCAGCAACTTTGTTTTTGTTCCTGGTTCACAGCATCTGCAGTTCTTTCAGTTTTTATTTAAAATAAATATCTTTACTGAAGCCAGCTCCACAAAAAGTCAGTCAAATTCCTGAAAATCAATTTGGATAGACTAGACACCATCTGAAACATCAAAAAGTCCTTGTTTTCTCAAATCTCAAGTGCCTACTGTTCTGAGGAAGGGCAAAGAAAATTCTTCTAATACACTTTGCAACTCTCCTGTAGAGTGCAACGACATTGATATTAAAGATTGGTAGGAAGTTTCTACCGATAATGCAAAATGATGACTAATTGCCCATCAAGCGATATCATGCTTATGTCTAATCATCTTAATGTCGAGGCAGAGTGGCAACAAAGAAGGAAAGAAAAGGAAGCAAATTCTCCTGACTCTCCCAACTTCATGAGACATTCTGCTCCATATTTCCAAAAGTCTACTGTTCATTCGTACAGAGACGCTTGGCAGAAACTCACAGTACGGAGTAGACATCATGCACGAATTGGGAGACAGGAGAAAACCACAAACAGTTTGGATTTCCACTCAATTAATAGCCCCTTTTAAGACCATCAGTTGGTCCAATATCAGATGGGCTAATATTGTCCCAATTGCATGTTAAACTGTGATGTTACAAGCATTGGGCAGACCACTTGTTGTACTTAACATATCTCTGTCTTCAAACCCACCAGCCAGGAAGCTTGTAATCCATCACCAAAACTCTCAAATTATTCATTTAAAGAAGAATGTTTTTCTTGTTACATCATTGATCCCACTTGATTAACCGTCCACAGAGCCATTTCATTTTCAAATTTTCTTTATTTTTTCTTACCGAATGGAAGTGATTCCACAATCTGGTACTCCAATGCTGAACAGCATTCGCAGGATGTGTTTCAGGAAACTGTAATATTGTAAATAATGATTTTCATTCCATTGCAATAAACCGATGGAAAACAGCAGGTTGCATACTTTGACTTTCCAAGATGCACATTTCCGCAGATGAATGCCACTCTCTGGTGGGAATCATGGAATCAACTTGAAATGTGAGGGCTATGGTGGATTTTGCAGTGTTGGGAAAACACTTCTGCACAGAAAGGATCAAACCCACCTTTTGATTTACAACAGCAGATTTCATCTCTTCACATTTAGTCTGCTAGTTTCTTCCAATCAATATCTCACACTATGAAGTGCTCTGCTAAATAATGACATTGTGTTTTCAATCAGTATCGATACAAACAGAAGGAAATTAAAAGTCTCCTATCCAAATGTAGCATTTTAACATCAGGTTGTTAAATATATCAAAACTGCAACTTTTAACAGATTCGTATTCTTGCTGATTGTTTCAGCAACGACTCCCTGACTCATTGTGGTACATCTTTCATTTTCATAATATATACTCACTGCTTAAAAATCAATATTAAATGCAAGAAGCAATATAGAAAGTGCTCTGTTAATTGGTAGTTTGTGGTACCAAAAACACTCTTTTGTCACTACAAATATATTGATGCAAAAAGAAATGGATTTCATTCACTCTCGCAGCAATATTGCAGACATTAGTCCAAAGATGTGCAGGCTAGGTGGATTGGCCATGCTAAATTGCTGGTAATGTTCAGGGATGTGCAGATTAGGTGGGTTATAGAGGGATGGGTCTGGGTGGGATACCCTGAGGGTCAGTGTGGACTTGTTGGGCCGAAGAGCCTTGTTTCCACACTGTAGGGATTCTACGATTCTATGATTTTCATAGGTTGCTTAAGAAAATCCAATGGTAGTCAAATGATGTCCATCAATGTTATGGTGTTAGCAAAATGTGGAGGCATTATATTGTACCTCCAAGAAGCTTTCAATACATAAGAAATTATCAATACATCATAAATAAGGAAAGTCAGGTGATTTCTGCCTCAATTCATTCGTGGGATGTGGACATCCCTACCTAGGACATCTCTTATTGTCCAGAGGGCAGTTGAGAGTCAATCACATTGCTGTGGGTCTGGAGTTATGTAAAGGCCAGACCTGGTAAAGCTGGCAGTTACCTTCTCTAAAGGATATTAGTGAACCAAATGAAATTTTCTGATAATTCACTATGATCATCATTAGACTCTTAATTCCAGATTTTGATTGAATTTAAATTCACCCATCTGCCATGATGGAATTCAGACCTGGATACCCAGAACACTACCAGGGTCACTGGATTAAAAGTCTAATGAAATTACTACCAGGCCATCATCTTCCCCAACTTGCTCATAAAGAATAAAAAAAAGACAATGTCAAATTAGACACCCATTTTATACCCAACTCATTTTTCCTTTCTATTAAAGTATTAAAAATGCAGATTGGCTGGACTGTATAGTGGACAGCCGAAAACATTGTTGCCTATTTTACATACCAACTAATGCTGAAAGTTTTTCCTATTATGTTGCCAAATAATCCAATGCTATTTACATTTTTAGAATTGATAATGAGGAGTGCTCTGTGTATTCAACTAATGTTGTTTGATTAAGATCTGATTAAGATATTCACCTTTCAATGAACAAATTGGAACAAAATGTAACTGGTTTACTTAAATAAACATATTGATCCCTAATATACAGACCACCTTAACAATTTAGCATGAAAACCTGAGAAACCCAATAACACGTTTAAGTTATGTTGAGAATACCAACTGACTAAATATTCAGAAGACCATTATTTTTAAATTTGGCCTTTAGTCAATCTTTATCTCTTCTGAAGGACTGACATGAGAATGTTTATTAAGCTTCAGCACACATGGCATTTGTCTTTGGGTAGTCTAGTATAAACATTCAGAATAAGTCAGTAGTCTAACATTGCTGTTTCCTCACTATTTGTACATTTTCATTCCTTGAAGATACCTAGTCTTTGAGCATCCACTTTCTTGCTCCCCTACCCATGAGATGGATGCATTTGGAGACGGTTGCTGCCTTACTGAGTAGAACAGCTGATTCATTAGAAGGCCAAAAGCTAATACCCAGAAAATGTTGAGAACCTGCAATCCACTGTCTGAAAGAATGTTTCAGTCTGAAACTCATGTAACATGCAAGCAGTTTTAAATATTCACCTGCATAGTCACAGCCTCCAGGGCTATAAGCTAGGAGCTGGCAAAAGGGATTAGTGTAGTCATATCTTTGCTGATCAGCATAAACAAGGTGGGTCAAATGGTCTCCTTCTGTGCTGTAAACACTAATGAGTCCATGGGACAAAATGTTATTGCATATCAAGGTACAATAGTTAGTTTCTGTCTTGTTAGAGATGGTCATGACCTTGCATTTGTGTGGTGCAAATGTTACCGGGCACTTAATAGAACAAACCTGAAAATTGTCTATTGCTGCACACAGGGACACTGCTGTATTAGGATTTACAAATGGGACTCAACTTTGTACAACATCAACACACCTTTTCACTTCTGACCTTATAATGGAGTAAATGTCTTTGAAGAAGTACCACAAGATGGTTGGAACTAGGACACTGCCCTGAAGAATTCCTGTAGCAATAACTTGGGACTGAGATATCTGACATCTGATAATCACAACCATCTTCCCAACAATGGAGGTCTTTGTCACTGACTTCAATTTTACTGTGGCTCTTTGATGCTACACTAGGATGAATAAAGCCTTGAAGTTAAGGGGGGGTCACTCTCACCTGACCCCTGACATTCAGTTCCTTGGTCCATGTGTGAACCAAAGCCTCAACAGGCCATCAGAGGACCCAAAGTGAGTATCTGGGAACAGGCTATTGCTCAGCAAGAGCTAACTAATAGGGTATCAGCAACCCTTTCTATTTCTTTGCTGTTAAATGAGACTAGGCTGCAAGCATCATATTTGACCATGCTGGATTTATCCTGATTTTTGTGGAGAGGACATACCTTGGCAGTTCTACGTTTACCAAGTAGTTGTACTCAACAGTCAGGTTCAGGACTCAATTAATTCTTCAAATCTTCAGTGCTATGTTGTCAGGTCCCATAGCCTCTGCAGTATCCAGTGCTCCCAACTGGTTTGTGACATAATGTAAAATGAATTGATTTAGCTATGACTGGCATCTGTAATGCTGGATACTTCAGGGGGACGCCAAGATGAATCATCCAACCAGCTTTTCTGGCTGAAGATGAATGCAAATGCTTCAAACCTGTGTGCTGTAATGATGTGCTCTGTTTTTGTATCAGAAGTATTGAGCATGCTTATCAGACTACCCCTCCCCATCCCTTATGTATAGTTGTTTATTTGAACACTCCCAACTCCATTCATGATATTGAAGAACGTAGAGCTCTGATCTAATTTGTTGGCTGCGGGTTTGCTCGCCTCTGTTGATAACATGCTGTGTCTGTTGTTTTACATAGTAATGCAATTACAGCTTCACCAATGTTATAATTAATCAGGGAGATTTCAAGTAATTGGTATTTCTGACAAAGTTGTAAACTTAAACAAAAACAGAGAATGCCGAAATCATGGCGAAGATGAGTTTTAAGGACAAATAGGTATGCAAATGATACAGAACATAGAATAACCATAGTAAATTTTAACAACCCCAAACTAACTGGCAAGATGGTTTGACAAAAACTGACAAGGAATAAAGTCATCATAAATGTGTGAGGGACTCCTTTTCTTCTTCAATGTAAGCACTGTGACTCCTCATTTCGAGTTAGCCCATTTAAAGTTGGTTCACTTTAACATTGTGCTGTTAGCCAAGATATCATTAGCGTAGCAGGATTCATTTTAACGTAATTAACCTAATCTGATTTGCAACATTTTGGCCTGGCCTCTCTCATTCACCATGTGCAGACTTCCAAAGTGCGACCTCCTTATATGATTTGCAGCATCTCCGTGAGCTTGATTTTCCAAAAAAAAGAAGAAAAAAATTAACGAGGAAATTCGAATGTCCTCAGTGGAGGACTGACTCTGAGCTGGCTGGTCACAGCCGGTGTGCTGTGCACTAGTAAAGGGCGACTTAGTGATGGGACACCTGCCTCTGTGCAGTTATTTCAGTAAGGAACATCCACAATGAAACCATGAGACAGCACAGTGCTGTGAGTAAAGAACATGGTTAGACCAGTAATCTGATGGAAAACTGTAAGGCAAACAAAGCAACAACAATTTTTTTTAAATAGCCAGAGTAAATAAATCATTATACTTAATGAGAAGGTTTTACAGGATGGGAAGGAAAAGTATAATTAGAGACTCTACCTACAGAAAGCATGAGAAGAAACAGGGGCATTTGAAATCGTTATGGAACACCAGCCAGTATTACAGAGATTCATGCATGCCAAGACAGAAACTGATATGGAGCTGATTGGCAGCACACGAAAGGGAAAGCAGCAGACTGTACACTTCCAGACATTAGACATTTGTTGCAGACAAGGAAGAAGGATTCTTCTTGGCTCACAGGACACATTCATCCTTCCTGATTTCCCAGATCCATGAGATGAATTCTAATACGCAGATATCAAGATTAATGGCCAAACATCTCTAATTGTTACCTGGATACAGATCACAAAGTATCTGCTCTTTTACATCCTGCACCAACCATTCTGAGGCCATTCTCCATTCAATACTTGGGGCACAGGAGGAATTGAAATCAGAGTGAGAGAGTAGGTGCATGCTACACTTCGCTAGAATGGAAGTGAAATTATAACCCTGCATGTCATTTCGAATCATTATCATTATTTATTAAGCAGAGCCGCTCATGTAGATTTGAATATTCTTCAGTTAGTTGACACTAAAGTCAACATGGTGCACCAGAAACCATTCTCCACTGCCTTAAGTCCAGCCGTAAGTCTACAACAAGGTAGTGCAGACCAATCAGTAATCTCAAATGAGAAGCTAAAAATGTAGAAAAAAGGCACCAAAGATGAAGGTCATCAGCCACAAGACAACATTCCAGACAATAATTAGCTTTTCAAGGGTAAGTGATAGAGAGGAACCCACCACTCATGCTATTCATTGAGTGGAGGCAAAGGCCTTACATCCTATACACATAGATTCAAGTGATAACATTCGTGAAGTGCCTACTGTATCTTTGGAGGCACAGTGTCCCTCTGTTGAATGTAGCAAAGAATTAAAGTTGTCTACTTCTTTATATGTCCCACCAAACATGTGCAGCAACTGCAATTACAGTTAGATGAGAAAATTGAACATTCCAAAAATCATGTGCAGAGATGGCCAATGTTCTCATGCAACAAAGAGATACAGTGACGGAGGAAAATGTCGTCATTTCACCGAAATATTTACATCATCAAGATCATTGAGATAGATCAGTTGAGGAAAACCTTCTGCTACAATGAATGACTGATGATCTTGTGCTTCAGAAAGAAACATTTAGAAAGCCCAAAGATCTTCATCTAAATTAGCAGAATAATATAATGGGGAAGTAAGACTTCATTAAAATTGTGATTAGCTGCAAAAAAAGGATACACTTTAAAAAAAAGGCTCAAGACATGGGGACTTAAATCAATTTGCCATCCAGCCTACAGACCACAGTGATATCTGGGAACTTCTTAAAGATCCCAGTCCAGAAGTCCTCATCGATGTTGATACATTTCTATTTTTTGATGGAGTTCCTGAAACTGAATTCTTGTCAACAGAGAAGTTGCCATTGCACCCCATCCCTCCACTCACCTTTTTATACACATTATGTGTCCTCCAAGAGAGTGGACAATATTGTCAGAGATAAATAAGTTAAGCAAAAGGAATTTGTGGTGGGGGAGTTGACAACAGAGTGAACAATTAAAAGTTTGTATTTAAATGTTAATTTTTTTAAAAAAGGTACTGTAAAAGAAATATGTAGAGATGTAGAGCTAAGGGTTTAATATAGCTTTATTGAAGAGCATATGAATGAGGAGTTATGCACAATGATGTAGATCACATGGAACTTGTGCCTAAGTCTGCTTAAGTCATGAGTTGCTGATCCCCTGGGTAACCTCCAAGCATAACTTCTTTGCAACAGTTGCAAGCTATTTTCTCACATCAATAAAGTAGAGCATCTCCATCCTGTCTCTTACAAACCTAAACAGTACATCAAGGGATAAGTCAATGAAGCAGGATGTAGCCTTTGACCTTTGACTTTCCAGGACAAGAATTCTTCTCCTGGTTTTCTCACCTCCAACAGCTTCAACGCACATCAAATCCCTGGCAAAGTATGATATTGAAATGGTACCATATGAGTAGTCACTTTTATCTGCTGACACTAATTGATTTGGAAACTTAGGAATCACGTTAATACAGTGGCTAAATGCCACTGACAGTTGGGTCTTACAGTTTTCTGTGTGTCTTATGGGTGACCAAAAGCCCACGACCAATGTGTCTACACATGAAAATTCAGGCTTATTCTTCCATTCTGCAAAATGACATCTGCAGTGATGGAACCACCCTCTAACTTCACCTGAACTCTGTCAATCTTTCTACGTTTTATTATTTGAAGAATTTCTACCTCTTTGGAAGACTACTTTGCTCATCTCACCAGCTGTGTCTCAACATTTTCCCACTCAATAAATATTGAAAGTGAAGATTGTTCCTACAATGATTCATACGGCATATTACTATGGGTTGACTATAAATGTAGGAAGTATTCTTCAGACTGTGTCAAGTGTGTTGTGTTTCATCCAGCAATACACTGAGGGTAATTGTTTATTCCCCTTTTACCTCAAGGTAAAAAAAAGTTACAGGTACAGATTTTTTATGAATTAGATTTTAGATTTTCTCATCTACAGAATCATCTCCATAGTTTCAAAACATTAACGGATTGGGGAAAACTGATTGATTTAAGAAATAACATGTAAAAAACAAATGGATCATCATCACATTAAATTAAATTGTGCAAGATGAAAAACATATCCATATTTCAAAAGCACATAATTCAAGTGCATTAGTGCAAGAAACAATAATAGATATTATGTAAAGACTTCCTCACAATGACTCATTAGTCTGGATTATATATTCAAGCTTTAGAAAGAATAAGCATTTACACTCCATTACTTTCACTTTTGGTAAGTTGAGTAGAGAATAGCATCCATTAAGATTGATCTTTTGAATGTTTCTTACCACTGAAAGATGCAATCACTGCTTCACTAATAAGTAGTTTTCATTTTTAGCAGTTTATGGCAATGAAGGTCAACATGGATTTTGCATTAAGTAATTTCTGTTGAGTCATGTAGATCCAGAAATGTATGGTTCAAACTTTAAGGCATCCTAAACTTTTTAAGGCAATTATCTTGTGACACACAAGGAATTTCAGTCAATGATTACAGCTAATTATCTGGGCAGAAACATCCTATATCAGTGTTTGTACACCATAAGCAGTCAGTGGAAAATTGATTTTTGGGCAGAAAATTTTCTTTATTACTGCAAAGTTGCAATTAGCACTGTGAATTAATTGCAGATGTTAAACTTTGCCACCCAAGTAGAAAATAAGTAATTAAATCAATAATTATGGGATGTAATGGGCTAAAAGAAACAGTAAATATTTTCCCTCACTTGGCAGTCCAGAATTTGAACAGTACTGTAAGGAGAAATATGTTGCCAAAACTAATGAATTAGCCACCACAGTCTACCACAAGCCTAATTGCATTGTTCAACATACGTGTTGGGATTCAAATAGTTCCAAATGCTATAAGATTGACCTTACCTGCAATCGTAAACACTGAAGGACAGAATTTTCCTAGCCTCATAACAGTTTGGGCAATGGCAAGAAATTTAGGAAAACATTGTGAGAATGGAAAAGTCAGACTCTTGATGTTGACGAGAAACTGCTCTTTCCCTGAACATTTCACTAGCAAATTCTGAATTTTGCTTACAGGTATTGACTAACTTATTTCTATGTGTTTGCATCTTGTAATTAGCTAATCTTGCCAATTTCACTTCAATTACATGCAGTTTGCAATTTTCAAGAAAATAGACAGCTCTAGTTCCTGACATGAAAGACAGAGGGGCTACCTTTTAGATTCAGCACCAGTTGGCTCTCCTGGTCTCCATTGTAAGTACATTCACCACGTTATTGCATGCTCCATTGGTAGCAACAATCCTCACCCTTCATTCATGAGAGTCAGCATCAGTAAGATACCACTTCACCACAGTCTTGGTCTAACTCATAGTACATTTCAACATGATGTGGAGGTGCCAGTGTTGCACTAGGGTGGAGTAAATCAGGAGTCACACAACACCAGGTTATAGCCCAACAGGTTTATTTGAAATCACAAGCTTTCGGAGCACTGCAACTTCACCTGACCCGCACCGCTTCACCCGGCAAAGGAGCAACACTCTGAAAGCTTGTGATTTCTGATAAACCTGTTGGACAATAACCTGGTGTTGTGTGACTTCTACATTTCATCATTTCATCTTTTCACTTTGGAGCTCATGAACACCTTGCATTGCTGCGTTTCTGCCAGGTTGCTCTGCACACAGGAACAGACACCCATCTAATGGATCTGCACAACATTCATTTTATGACTCTCAACTCGCTTCCTTAGCAGTCGCTTGATTTATACTTACTTGGATGCTCACAGCAACTTTGCCTGGCATTATCTTTTAGCATACTGCCACTTCATTGATAAGTTAAAGGCTCATAGCACCTCTGGCTTGCCTTGTATTTCAGCACAAATGAAAGGGCATGTAGTTTATCATGCTTGCCAACACTTAACAGTCAAGGGAGTGGACACATTGCTGTATGGCACTAGCCTGAATCAGTATTATATCTATAGCATGTGCCAGCAGTATACACAGAAAACCCATTGCAAGTTCTTCAACCAAGTGGCCATGTCTGGCAGTCAAAGAGGACCAGTTCTTATTGGAGTGAAGAGGGTCTTTGGTCAGTCAGGGCTTCTCACAATACTCAGGGTCCAAGAGTTGGCCAAGTTCACTGAGATGTTTAATTTAACCAGCGCCCAAGGATCCATGCTTTTGTAATCTGGGGATTGGTTCATGGTTTGTCATGTAGGTCAAGTCCAAATAGTCATGAATTGAAGGTAGGTCAGTCAGGGTGCTGTAGAGATGTCAAGTCTACAGCCTGGATATACTCTGCTTGAGGCATGAGACAGTCAGTCCTGGAGATTTTGGCAGTAGCCATCAAGAAGGCTCATCAAACATTGAAGTGCAGTGGAAAGTGGAGAACTCAAGTGTGGGTACGGGCTATATTGTGCTGCAATATGAAGGGGACATTAACAGTGAAAGAGGGAAACTCTAAATAAAATGGTTAAATCTTACATACCAATGGAGAATAGAGGAGACCAGTGGAAGAGGCCCTTTTTTGCCTAAATTACCACAACCTCACTTCATGGGAGAACAGGAGATTGCTATTGTGGGCATGACAATGTGCATGTTTGCAAAATTAGCGGCTGCCCTTTCAGGACAGAGATAAGTGTTTTTTGCCTCAGAAGGCAGTGGAGGCAGGGTCATTGAATATTTTTAGGAACAAAATGGATAGATTCTTGTTAGGTGGGAGAGTCAAGGGTTATTGGGAGATTGATGGGAATGTGGAATTCAAAATGCAAACAAAGCAGCTGTGACATTATTGTGTGGTGGAGCAAGCTTGAGGGTTCCTATTCATGTTTGTATATGCAGATGGCAATGCAGTAAGTTAAGGACAGAGTGGGAATGCTGGCTCTGTTAACCATTATGTCAAGAGTTGGATGGGAATGTCAGGAGCCTGAAAGCTGATGATGTTGACAGGGAAAACAACGTTGGGGAGGGACTTGTGATGATCAGACAGAACTGGAACTCAATCACTATAGTGTGAACTGCTATCTCTGAATAACACAATTGTGTGATAAGGAAGAAACATCTTATATCATTCTCTGCCACTTCTGCCACCTGCAATCTGACCCCATAACCAAGGATATATTTCCCTCCCCACCCCTATCTGCCTTCCATAGGGACCGCTCTCTCCGCGACTCCCTTGTCCGTTCCACACTCCCCACTTGCCCCACCTGCCCCACCAGTCCCGGCACCTTCCCCTGCAACCACAGGAAGTGCTACACCTGCCCCTACACCTCCTCTCTCATCTCCATCCAAGGCCCCAAAAAAACCTTCCACATCAGACAGATGTTCACCTACACATCCGCTAATGTGGTCTACTGCATCCGCTGCTCCCGATGTGACCTCCTCTACATCAGTGAGACCAAGAGGAGGCTTGGAAACCACTTTGTAGAGAACCTGTGCTCGGTTCGCGACAAACGACAACACCTTCCAGTCATGAACCACTTCAACTTCCCCTCCCATTCCCTGGACGACATGTCCATCCTGGGCCTTGTCCAGTGTCACAACAATGCCACCCGGAAACTGAAGGAGCAGCACCTCACATTCCGCCTCAGGAGCCTACAACCCAATGGTCTCAATGTGGACTTTACCAGTTTCAAAATCTCCCCACCCTCGACCTCATCCCATGACCAACCCTCCTTCTCATCCCCACCTCCTTGACCTGTCCATCTTCTCTCTCATCTATCCGTTCCTCCTACCTCACTGACCAATCACCACCACTCCCTACCTGCACTACTTGTGGAAAACTACTTGTGGTGGGGCAGGAGCTGGAAAGATGCTGAGGTACCCCTTGTGAGTGAATAGAAAGTGCCAAGGGCAACAAGGCTAAGTAGTTCAGGAGGATAATGTGACAGTGAGACTTTCAGTGGAGATGCTGCACATAATGGTGAGAGTTGGAGTTGGAGACCATAGGTGACATGGTGACTCAGTGGTTAGCACTGCTGCGTCACAGTGCAGTGACCTGGATTTGATTCCACCGTCAGGTCTTTGTGGAGTTTGCACATTCTCCCTGTGTCTGCATGAGTTTCCTCTGGGTGCTCCACTTTCCTCCCACTGTCCAAAGATGTACAGGTGAGGTGGATTAGCCATGCGAAATGCAGTGTTTTACAGATAAGGTAGGAGAGTGGATCTGTGTGTCGTGTTCTTTGGAGGATTGTTGTGGACTCCGTGGGCTGAATGGTCTGTTTCTATGCTTCTATTTTCTGATTAACTTTGGTGATATTACTATGACATGACAGAATGAGATTGATGAATCAGAAAGAAGATGGTAGCACCTACCCTTACTGAGCATTGAAGACTATTAGCCTCCTTCTCACACTGCTGGGCATTTCTTTTGCTGTAAATCTGCACTGACCCAGTCTGGTTCCAGGATGGCTGGGTCTGGTCATCTGGCCTCCCCAGACTGGCCCACTGGAAAATCTGTGACCTTCCTCCTCCTCACCCTGTCAACCATCATCTATCAGCTGCCAGCTTCCATTTCTGGGACATGTCCTTTCAAAACTCATGGAGTAACAGATGATGAAGAGCAATTCCTTCCTTGCAGTTTTTACAGCAGTGCCCAGCAAAGGTCTGAATAAGGCACCCGTGGCATGAACAGCGCAAGATCCCAGTAGCCACGATCACTTCTGCTTATACTGCCACACGATTGCAGGGTGCTTTACAGTCGAGATACATAATTGATGGAACCAGGAAGTACTGCAGATGCTGTAAATCAGAAACAAAAATAGGAATTGCTGGAAAAGCTCAGCAGGTCTGGCAGCATTTGTGGAGAGAAGTCAGAGTTAATGTTTCAGGTCGAGTGACCCTTCCTCAGAACAGGTCCTTAGGAAGGTTACTCACACTGAAATGATTTCTCATCACAGAGACTGCCAGACCTGCTGAGCCTTTCCAGCAATTCCTATTTTTGTTACATAATTGATGGGCTGAAAAGCGGAAGATCGCAAGATAGAAATCAATCTTTGTGAGCCAGAGATAGGAAACCTGGCTTGAAACTTCCTGAAAATAATGCTGAGGCTATAAATGGGAAAATTCAGCCAACTGAGTTGAGGCTTTTCATCTTGTATTCATCGGAATGGAAATGCAAGGAAACCAACTTTTGAAAAGAAAGTGTAGAGCTGGATGAACACAGCAGACCAAGCATCATCAGAGGAACAGGAAGGCTGACATTTCGGGCCTAGACCCTTCTTCAGAAATGTCAGCCTTCCTGCTCCTTTGATGCTGCTTGGCCTGCTGTGTATATCCAGCTCTACACCTTGTTATCTCAGATTCTCCAGCATCTGCAGTTCCTACTATCTCTTTCAAAAGGAAATTTATACAGCATGAGAAGAGAATGTTAAAATGTTGCCATGATGTGGAGGTGCTGGTGTTGGACTGGGGTTGAACAAAGTCAGAAACGACACGATGCCAGGTTATGGTCCAACAGGTTTATTTGAAATCATTAACTTTCAGAGTGCTGCTCCAAAAGCTTGTAATTTCAAATGAACCTGTTGGGCTATAACCTGGTGTGTGATTTCTGACTTTGTTGAAAGGTTGGAATACGGTTGGCATGATGATGTAACAGGAACTAAAGTGAATTTTATACCTGGCATGTCAATTCTGATTGATCTATTAACCCTTGCCATGCACTACACTACACTTGGCCCAACGTGCAAATTTCTTCATTCTTCAATTTGATTCATTTACGCTGTTTACAATTCCTCAACAGATCATCATGCCAAAAATAATACTGAAAGACAGGTACTGAAACATGACTTATCAGATTAAAATGTTTCAACTTCATATCTCTCTTTGGCAGTCGGTTTGAACTACTGAGAAATTATCTGTAACCTGGTAGGTAAAGCCTTAATCAGTTGCTCATATTGGCAGATTACTAAAGAAATAAGGCACCTCAACCAATCCTGCAATAAAATAGCTAACTTTATGAGATCATTGCTTGCTACCTATAATGCAAACTCACAAATGGACTAATGGCTGTTGGTTTTGTAGTGGAAAATGCCAGATGTATCTTAAATTAGTCTGGAAAGTCAAAATATCTCAAATACTTGAACAACGAATAAAGAAGCTGTTTAACACAGCTACAATGCAGTGACTAACCAACTAATATTTTCCATGAGCAGACTACAGTCATTGGTCCAGAAAAGCATTTTGCTGCCATGCAATCGACCGACATCATGTACACATTTCAATGTCAGTGCAATGTCAAGTGCGTAGGCCACATGTCTAGGAATTGAATGATTGAACTAAACTGCATATTTCTTTGGTTGTATGTAATAAATAGAAGATGGACTGTACTCAATCAGCCACACTTGCAAAACCCAAAACAAAATGTTCACTTTTAGATATGATTACATAGCTCGAACCACTTATGATAATATTCACAATAATAATGTGACTCCTTTTTGCTTGCTCGGGATAACATATAATCACATACACATATCAGTTCCCTCCAAATAAAACTAACATATTGAAGTATTGCATCTTTTTGAATTATCCTGAACATTAACATTCATTACTTTTTCCATGGCAATACTTCAGCCAAGCAGAGTTGACTTGTCAATTAATCAGTACCCTTTTTTCCTATACAATAAATTGTGTGATTATTGGACACCTACTATTCTTGCATTTGACCTATAAAGTGCATGGTGAAAAGTTGTAGGAATATATCTGTCTTTTCAGCAATATTCAAGTAAATATTTTGAAATATACCAATGTTATGCATTGGTACAATTAGAACTCATATTGAAATAGAGTTAACTAAGAATATATCAGTAGTCAAGGATAAGGAAAAGTCATCAGCTTATCACACATGGTAATTAGAAATAACTTCAGATTATTTTAGAGTCAGAGTGATCTCCACTTTTCAAACAGTTGAATTTTCAAAACTGGAGCTGTCATTGAGATGCTTGCTGTCAAACACCAGCTGCTATAATTTGTAGAAGGTAGAACTGGCACACTTTTTGCTGTTGGGTCCCCTCACAAATGACCTTTGGAGAGACATGACTACTAAAGTTTTAGAGGTGTTCAACATATTCCAGAGCTTTTTCTTCAATAAAGAATGTGCTGGAGTATCTAGTCAACTGTATTCATGTATGATTTTTATTTTTGAAAATTTAATGACAGGCTAATTTCCTTTATGTAGAATTATAAAGCATTCAAGAGTGGCTTATAAATCTGGTGCAAAGATAACAGCAATACTGTAGTCATCCCCAGATTGATCATTTTCATTGTACCCTCTCCAGTCTGGAAAGCTTGGAATCAAATCATTTTTTGATTTTGGAAACGTTTGGATTATAGAATACTTTTAGAATCTAACCACATGTATGTGAACCAAAAAAAATCACAGCTATAAGTATTTACTTGAAACATAAAACAGTAATAAAACACATAAGGCAGTTAAACATTCACTGTTAACTGAGTCCAGGCCTTCTCAATTTGTTGCAGCACCCAAACAGTTGAGTGGCAGGCCCATGAGCATAAAATTCATTTTCTATTTGCTGGACACATCTGGGAAAAGGACCTTAAAAGCTATAGAAGATTAAGAACTGAAGAACATTTGACCCATGATGTTTGTGTCAACTCTTTACGGAAACAATTCAAAAGTAATCCCATTACCAATTCTCTTCCCATAGTCCCTTTTCTCAGCTTCAATTGTTTATTCCATTTTCCCTTCAAGAATGTAAGGGCTTTTGCCTTATCTGTGGTTAATCATTTTATGTTGCTACAATCCTCTGAATGCTGACATCTATCCTTACTCTCTACACCCACTTGCTAATTTTGATTTGACCAGAAACAGTTTGGAGATGAATATCAATACTTAAAAGTACTCAATACTAATCAATGCATTGTTAACACTTTTGAGGTTGCATGAATAATAAAATAACAGTGATCGGGGCTTATATTCAACAACATTGTGTCTGGTCTACAGGCATGGAACAGGATGATAAGTGATGATGAATTTAGGAGAGTGATGGGCTGCTCTTGATTTCAGAGTAGTTTTAGGCCACAAATAGATTTATCAGAGTGACTTTTTTTAGGTATGTCTGGCAGCTGTCTCAAACGAGCACAGGACGTATTTGAGTACTGAAATGTAGGGGTTGTTAACATTTTCAGGAAATTGGGTAATACAAATTAGAGCTTGCACATACTGCAGTTTCTTCCAGTCATATTTATTTAAGGAAGTCATTTTTCTGCAAAAAAATGTTAAACACAGCAGAATAAAATTCTAAATTCCCATTTGTGGTTGCCCGTGCTTAGAAATGAAGAGGGAATGTGGTAAGATTTCTATTCACTTTTGTACCTATTAATGAACAACTTCAATCAGAGCTACTTAATATCTCAGGAAAACATGGGGTCCCATTATTGACCCCTGGGGAACTCCACTTATTACCTTCCTCCAGCCCAATATATATCCATTGACCATTGCTCTTTGTTTCCTATTACGGAACCAATTTTGTGCCCACTTTGCTACAGTCCCTTTCAGACCGTGGCCTATAACTTTCGATGCAAGTCTGTTGTGTGGCACTGTATCTGAGGAAATCGATGTGCACCAAATCAGCTGTGTTACCCTCATCAACCCTTTTGGTTACCTCTTCAAATAACTTCAGCAAGTTAGTTAAATGTGATTTCCCCTTTAAAAATCAATGTTCATCCTTCCTAGTCAACCCACCTTTTCTATGTGACTGCTAGTTCTATCAAAAATAATTGATTCTCGAAGCATTTCCACCACTGAAGTTAAAATTATTGGTCTGTAATTGCTAGGATTATCTTTGCAACATTTCCTGTACAAGGTCGTTAATATTTTCAATTCCCCAGTCATCTTGCAGTTGCCCTGAGTCCAGGAAAGATTGAAATATTATGGCCATTGTTGCCACAATTTTTACCTTCATTTCCTTAAAATTCCTTGGATGCATCTCATCCTATCTCATGTGGTAAAGAATTCTAGATTCACCGCACACTTAGAGAAAAATCCTCCTTATGTCAGTCTTAGATGGTTACTCCTTCTCTGAGAATATGCCTTCTAGTCCTGAACTCTCCCATTGGGAGAAACAACCTCTGGGCATCTATCCTAAAAGACCCCTAAGAATCTTTCCTTAGATAAGGGTACCAAAATGGTTCACATGGTCTGACTAGTGCCTTGTTTAGTTTAGCAAGAGCTCTTAATTTATACGCAATTTTCTTTGAAATAAAGATCAGCATTCTATTCCTCTCTGAACATAGATGGTAGCTTTTCTTGTAATTCCTGCATTAAGACTTTCAAATCCAAATCTATTTCTACAGAATTCTGGTGCCTTTCCCCATCTAAATAATATTCAGTTTTTTCTATACTTCCTGACAAAGTGCATAACTTCATATTTTCCCACATTATATTCCATTTGCCATGTTTTTGCCCATTCACTTAACCCATCATATCACTGTTTTCTTTCAGCCTGAGTCTAAAAAGGTAGGTTAATTGAGTAATTTTGAGAACTTTGATGAAATCTTTAACCTTTTTTACAGCTATGGGAATAGCAGATTTTGATTTCTAGCATTCTGCCCTCAGGAATCTTTAAAATGCAAGGAATAAAAATGTAGAGGTTTGCATAGCTCAACGAAACATTTCCCATCCATTTGTCTTATTTGCTTAGATTGCTATAGTCTACTCTGAGCCACAAATGCCACTGCATTACAATATAATCTTAAATCTTGTGAGGTATGATGATTGAAACTCCTGATAGAATCACGGTGTCAAGGAAAGTAGGAAATGGGCTGAAATACTGGCAAAATATTATAGATTCTACTTCCACCTGGAAACTAATATCTATTTCAAGCCCACCTACTCCCACCGCTACCTAGAATACACCTCCTCTCATCCACCTTCCTGCAAGAATGCCATCCCCTATTCCCAATTCCTTCGCCTCCACCGCATCTGCTCCCGGAATGAGGCATTCCATTCCCGGACATCCCAGATGTCCTCGTCTTTCAAGGATCGCAATTTCCCCTCAACAGCGGTTGAAAATGCCCTCGACCGCATCTCTCGCATTTCCCACAACTCATCCTCACACCCCCTCCCTGGAATAACACCTGGAATCTGCATGGTTCTCACATATTACCCCACCAACCTCCAGATTCAATGCATCATCCCTCCGCCACTTCCACCACCTGCAATCTGACCTCACTACCAAGGACAATTTTCCCTCCCCACCCTTATCTGCCTTCCAGAGGGACTGCTCTCTCCGTGATTCCCTTGTCCGCTCCACGCTCCCCACTAGCCCCACCACCCCTGGCACTTTTCCCTGCAACCTGCCCCCACACCTCCCCCCTCACCCCCATCCCAGGCCCCAAGAAACCCTTCCACATTAAATAGATGTTCACCTGCACATCTGCTAATGTGGTATACTGTATCCGCTGTTCCCGATGTGGCCTCCTCTACATCAGGGAAACCAAGCGGAGGCTTGGAGACCACTTCGGTTCGTGACAAACGACTGCACCTCCCAGTCGCAAACCACTTCAACTCCCCCTCCCACTCCTTGGATGACATGTCCATCCTAGGCCTGCTCCAGTGCCCCAATGATGCCACCCGAAGGCTGCAGGAACACCATCTCACATTTTGCTTGGGAGCCCTGCAGCCCAATGGTCTCAATGTGGACTTCACAAGCTTCAAAATCTCCCCATCCCTGACCTCATCCCAAAACCAGCCCGGCTCATCCCCACCTCCTTGACCTGTCCATCTTTTCTCCCACCTATCCGCTCCTCCTACCTCACTGACCAACCCCCACCCCCACTTCCTACCTACCAGCCTCATCCCCGCCTCCTTGATCAGTCCGTCTTCCTTCAACTGACCAACCCCATCCCAACTCCCTACCTATGCTCACCTTTACTGGCTCCATCCCCGCCTCCTTGACTTGTCCATCTTCTCTCCACCTATCTGCTCCTTTATCCACCTTCCATCATTGCCTCCCCCTCTCTCTGCTTATTTCAGAGTCCCCTTCCCCTCCCCCATTTCTGAAGAAGTGTCCGGACCCGAAATGTCAGTTTTCCTGCTCCTCTGATGCTGCCTGGCCTGCTGTGTTCATCCAGCTCTACACCTTGTTATCATAGATTCTACTTAGTAGTGTCCAAATGGTAAACTGATGTGAATTGACCTGGCCTGGGATTACATTATTCCTTCATTGTTGACATTTCATTTCCTAATTATTATGTTGCAAAGGGATTATTGATAACCACAAACAATAACTGAACTCTATAGAACAGACTTGCCCTATAATTTAATTCCCAAAGGGCTTTCTTATGTTTGTATAATGTGACACTATAGGGATCCATGTACCTAATTAGGGGAAAAAAAAATTATCCTTTCCATGGCTTCAGAAATCAGGTTTTGTTCTTTAAATCTTATCAAATACATTTTCAAAAAATTACAACTGATCTTGTAATAGAGAAGTAAGGCTGAATAATTTTATAAGAACTTACTCCTTACAACTGAGTAACTGATGAAAATCAATGAAGATTGTCAAATTCCAACAAAAAGCTATGAATGTAAATTATGTGCAAAACAATTTTTCACGCTCATGGGTAATTTCAAATTTGTTTAATTACCTTAACAAATAATGTAAAAGCAGCTGACACAACCATAATTTGCTCAACCATAAGCTTTAAACAAGCATTTTTATTATTTATGTTGGCATTAAAACTTAAAATTTTGTTTCTTTTTAGCACCAGCTTGCTCTGTAGGTAACTAAATAATGCAAGAATGTGTCAGCTAATTCACTCTTGCACTGACATTCTGCAAGCTTTTTTGAAACAGTCCATGTAAAGGGTACTCGAAACACACTGGAAAGCAGTTTGATAGGCAGTTTCATGACAGCTTATTGATGCTTCAGTGTACTAAGGTAGGCAATGGTGGACCGCAGCCTCAAGGTTATGATTCATCAAATGTCAAATCTCTGATATGATCTCATATGGTGGTATCAAGCTCAGAGCTGGCAATTCCCAGCACAGAGATAGCAGAAAAGAGGACTTCACACTGAGCAGTCTCAGCGAGTGATAGAAATGACAGAACCAGTATTTCTTCACAGTTTTAGTTTTTGCTAAATTTGAATCAATTTAGTTTAAACTTTCAAGCAACATCAAAGCAATTAAAATAATTCATCCCAAACCTCTTTGGTCATTTTAACATTCTGTCAAAACAACTTTTCTGGAATAGTGCTAAAATCCCTTGCATAGGTACAACAGCATACATTCAGAAAGGTGTGGTGAAATTTCAGGCCACTGTTTCCTACAAAATTGATATATTAAGTAAAAATTAAATACAAAACAATGTTTCTGATTTGAGCTAGATTTTCTGTACATCCGTAACCTCACAATAAAAACTGAACGTTTTTTTTCAAAGGTGATCACAAATTTATGTGATAATTCTGCTATGAGAATAATCATATAATTTGATACATATTCATTTATGGTTTTGTCCTGAGTTTATGGCTTTCTGCAATATAACAATAATTACATTTCAAAATTAGCTCATTAACTATGAAGCACCTTGGGATATCCTGCCTTGTGGAAGATGCTTTATAAATATAATTCATTCATAATTTAACTTCTTCTTTGTTCAAATCTCACTACCACAATACAAATGCAGAATCTACTTTCTGAATATTTGAAATATAATTGCAATTATATAGTGAACATAGAAGAAAGAAGATAGAATATTGAACAGTACAGCACAGTACAGGCCCTTTGGCCCACAATGTTGTGCCGACCTATTATCCTATTCTAAGATCAAACTAACTTACATACCCTACATTTTACTATCATCCATGTGCCTCTCCAAGAGTCACTTAAATGTCTCTAATGTATCTGACTCCACTACCACCGCTGGCAGTACATTCCATGCACCCACCAATCTCTGTGTAAAGAACCTACCTCTGACATCTCCCCTATACCTTCCTTCAATCACCTTAAAATTATGTCCGCTCATGATAGTCATTTCCGCCCTGGGAAAAAGTCTCTGACTATCCATTCTATCTATGCCTCTCATCATCTTGTAAGCCTCTATCGAGTCACCTCTCATCCTTCTTCGCTCCAATGAAAAAAGCCCAAGCTCCCTCAACCTTTCCTCATAAGACCTGCCCTCTAGTCCAGGCAGCATGCTGGTGATTCTCCTCTGCACCCTTTCTAAAGCTTCCACATTCTTCCTATATTGAGGCCACCAGAACTGAAAACAATATTCCAAGTGTGGTCTAACCAGGGTTTTATAGAGCTGCAGCGTAACCTCGCGGCTCTTAAACTCAATTCCCCTGCCAATGAAAGCCAACACACCATATGCCTTCTTTAGAACCCTATCAACTTGGCTAGCAACTTTGAGGGATCTATGGACGTGGACCCCAAGATTCCTCTGTTCCTCCACAGTGCTGAGAATCCTGCCATTAACCCTGTATTCTGCATTCAAATTCGACCTTCCAAAATGAATCACTTCACACTTTTCTGGGTTGAATTCCATCTGCCACTTCTTTGCCCAACTCTGCATCCTGTCAATGTCCCGTTGCAACCTACAATAGCCCTCCACATTATCCACAACCCCACCAACCTTTGTGTTATCGGCAAACTTACTAACCCACCCTTACACTTCCTCATCCAAGTCATTTATAAAGATCACAAAGAGCAGAGGTCCCAGACAGATCCCTGCAGAACACCACTGGTCACCGAGCTCCAGGCTGAATACTTTCCATTTAATACCATCCTCTGTCTTCTATTGAACAGCCAATTCTGTATCCAGACAGCCAAATTTCCGTGGATCCCATGCTTCCTTACTTTCTGAATGAGCCTACCATGTGGAACCTTATTAAAAGTCTTGCTAAAATCCAAGTACACCACATCCACTGCTCTACTTTCATCAATATGTTTTGTCACATCCTCAAAAAATTCAATGTGACTTGTGAGGCATGACCTGCCCCTCACAAAGCCATGCTGACAATTTCACATCAAACTATGCTTTTCCAAATAATCATAAATAATATCTATCAGAATTCTCTCCAATAATTTGCCCACCACAGAAGTAAGACTGGCTGGTCTATAATTCCCAGGATTATCCCTATTCCCTTTCTTGAACAAGGGAATAACATTTGCCACCCTCCAATCATCTGGTTCTACTCCAGTGGACAGTGAGGACACAAAGATCGTTGTCAAAGGCGCAGCAATCTCTTCCCTCGCTTCCCGTAGTAACCTTGGGTACATCCCGTCTGGCCCAGGGGACTTATCTATCCTCATGTTTTTCAAAATTTCTAGCACATCCTCCTTCCTAACATCAACCTGTAGTGGGATCAATTTATTATAAAAGCAAAATTCGGAATAAGAATATTCAAAAATTACCAATCACTGGTCACAGAATCACAGAACAATTACAGCACAGGAGGCCATTCAGCCTCTTCTGTTTGTGACAACTCTCAAAATAAGTATCTTACCAAGGAGAATATTCCCATGTTATACCATAAAGCCATAAAACAAGCGAGCAGAAGCAAACCATTCAGCTCATCAAATCTGCACCCCCATTCAATGAGATCATGGCTGAACTGTTAACTCTCAACTTATCTTTCCTGCCCTTTCCTCATAACTCTTAATTCCCTTACTGATTAAAAATCTGTCTCAGTCTTAATGACCCAAACTCAACAGCCTTCTGTGGTAAAGAATTCCACAGATTCATAAACGTCTAAGAGAAAATAATTCCTCTTTATCTGTCTCTTAAATGTGCCATCCTTTATTCTGAATGCATGCCTTCTGGGCATATACTCAATGTACTGCCCAGAACAGGATGCAGTACTCCAGCGAAAGTTAAACTTGTGTCTTATGTAAATTCAATGAACATTTCTAACAGGACAGGCTAGACTTGCACCTGCTGGAGTTTATAAAAAAGTAACAAGCGACTTGATCAAAGCCTTTAAGATCCTGAAAGGACTTGACAGGGTGAATGTGAAGAGCATGATTTCTTTTATGGGAGAATCTTGAATGAGGGTCACTATTTAAAATAAGGGGCCTCCCATTTAAGGTCGAGTTGATTTTTTTTTCTCTCTAGGAGACTAGTGTGTCTTTGAAACTTTCTTCCTCAAAAGATGATTTACCAGCGTTTTTGAATATTTTTGAGGCAGAAATAATTAGATGGGTGAAAGGATATCAAAGCATACATGCTAATGTGGATTTGAGGTCACAATTAGATCAACAATATATATAAAATGGCAGTGCAGGCTTGATTGGCTCAATGACCAACTCCTACTCCTCATTCATTTGAAAGCTCATATGACATTTTTCTTGTGCTCTATGCCCTTATTACCTCAAGCAGCAGTGATATGTTGCTGCAAGTTAGTTCTTGGCAGCTCATCCTTTACACTCAATCAAAGTAGTTTCAGAGATAGTAGGAACTGCCGGTGCTGGAGAATCTGAGATAACAAGGTGTAGAGCTGGATGAACACAGCAGGCCAAGCAGCATCAGAGGAGCAGGAAAGCTGACATTTTGGGCCTAGACCCTTCTTCAGAAATA
>NC_063332.1:91932196-91951593 GCF_021869965.1 Rhincodon typus | reverse complement strand
GAAGAAGGGTCTAGGCCCAAAACGTCAGCTTTCCTGCTCCTCTGATGCTATTTGACCTGGTGTGTTCATCCAGCTCTACGCTCAATCAAAGTAGCTGTTTTGGATTAGTAGCATCCAAGAGAACTGTTCTATCCAACACAGAGGTTCTCTGTTGATGAGGCATTTCACTCTTAAAGTTTGTAGCTGTAGTATATTCTAGAAATGAACTTTTTCTGGACAAAGAAAAACTATCACATCAGAATCAGAGTGTAAATCATTCCTATATTTTCTGAAAGCTGAGCTGATCATAACAAAATACGCTTATGTTAAGCAGCATCATACAGCATTATTGCCTTTCTTTTAACTTCAGGCTGAACATACTATCTGAATAGTATCATCTGAAAGAAACATGCGCAGCCTATTTGTGAGTTTGTTGATTATTTTGTAACAACCTTGAAAGAGCCACTTGCATCACAAGAATGGGAGCTGTTGTGAGGCGATGGTGGGGAGTGACAGATTAAATTATTTTCAGACTGATGCCACTTCTCTAACAAAAGAAATACGCATCAAGATGTGATCGCACTGGAGAGGGTGCATGGGAGATTTACCCGGATGTTTCCTCAGGTGGACAGTTTCGATTATGAAGAGAGATTGAACAGACTTCCTTAGACCATGAGAAGATTGAGACAGTTCAAGATTGATATGAATAAAATTATTAGGACAATGATAAGTGTGGCAGGAAGAAGCTTTTCCCTTTGTTGGAGAGATCTATAACTAGGTGGGTGTAGATTTAAGGTAAGGGGCTGAAGGTTCAGAGTCATAGAGTCATAGAGCTGTACAGCGCGGAAACAGACCCTTCAATCCAACTCGTCCATTCTGACCAGATAGCCTCAACAAACCTACTCCCATTTATCAGCACTTGGCTCAGATACCTCTAAACCCTTCCTATTCATATATCCATGTTTAGAGGAGATGTAAGGAAAAGCTTTTCACCCAGAGAGTGGTGGGAATCTGGAACTCACTGTCTGTAAGAGTGGTAGAGGCAGAAACCCTCACAAGACTTAAGATTTTGGTTCCAACACCAACTTGTACTTTTAGTGTCTTTCATGGTTCACCAATCTTCTAAAACACAATTTGATACTGAGCCAAGAAAAGACCGGTTGAATAAAAATTTATTAAGAGAGTTTGGTTTTAAAAATCATCAAAGCAGAAAAGAATGATAAAACCAGTGAGGTTTAGTCAGTGCATTCCTGAGATAAGGACCTTTGCTGCTGAAGGCAATCACCAATGGAGGAGCAATTAAAATCAGAGATGCTTAAGGTCTCGGTATTAGAAGAGTACTGATATCTCAGAGTGTTATGCAACTGAAAGAGATTACAGAGGTAGAGAGAGGTGAGGAAATGTTTGAAAACGGGAATAAGAATTTCAAAGGTAAGATCCTGTTTGTCAGAAACCAATATAGGTAAAAAAACGTGGTGCTGGGTGAATGGTTCTTTATGACTCTATAAGAGTCAAAATGGGTTACTATATTATAAAAAATGACATCCAAATAATGACATCACATTGCCTCTGGTGAAGAACAGCACAGCTTCTCGAAGAAGCCAGATCTAACATCTGGTCCTCCTTAGGTCACAGTAACAAAGGATGGAATTTTCCCTTTTGGAGTGTCATGGGTAACGGTGAGAAAGTTGGGAAAATACGCTAAGAATGTTTTAAAAATTGAAACCTCAGCGTCGAAAAGAAAATTCCTGACGTTCCTCTCAAGCTTTAACGGTGACTTCAGAATCTCAATATTAAGCAGCGACTGCCTTATTTTCATACAATTGCATTTTATGATCAGCCCAACAGCCCTCACTTGCAACCCACTTCCAATTCTCCTCACTTTCCACAATAAACTAGGTGGCATCCATATCCAACATAAAAGTCAGAGCAACATTCTGGAGAATAAAGCTCACTGATTGCATGTCCAGATCTTCATCCAACTCATTTTTTACCACAATGTCTCTGCATGCTGCTTGGGAGACCTGCTCCTCCACCCTTCGTCCATGCAACTTAGAATCAGCTAACCACCAGCTTCACCACATCACCATGCTTGCTCTCAGTCAAACTCTCACATTATTCCAGTCCTTACAGACTTCACATTGGAGCTCAGGGACACCTACAAATTGTAATTTGATGCCCAAGGATTGCCATTACTTAATTGTTTGCTTCTTGATGAATGCAATTGCCCCTAACAGATTCGCATTCAAACAAATTTACACACTGCATGCGGTGGCAGGAATTTGTATGGAAGATTGTGCAGGTCAGGTTATAATCTAAGCCCTGTACCATTGTGTTTTGACTCTGTATTGTTCACATTAAAGTGCAATGTCTTGGCTACAATCATCAACATCATGCTTCAAAGATCCCTGATGTCTGAGGCCATCTGCAGCCAAGCAACTGATTGCATGTGAAAGATGAACAATGCATGGTTTTTGGAATTAAAATTTCTTTCATTCTTGAGGTGTCTGAGAAAGTTACCCAGCTCTCAAATGGGTGCAACTTAACCAGGTCTGACAGCAACAGCAATGCAGATATTTTAAGAGTTCAAATGCATATATATTTACAAAAGTGCAGTAATATTTAATATCATGTGTTATTTATATTGCCTGTGCATCATCAGTCAGTGTTTTCTTCCGCTTTCTCACACAACCTCTAAGTGTTGTCCTAACTATGTCATATGGTCTTATCTGAGACAGGCAGATTTTTAATCAGTTAGAGAATCAGGGTTTCTGGGGAAAAGACAGGAAAGTGGAGTTCAGGATTATCAGGTCAGCCATGATTTCATTGAATGACAGTGGATACTTAATGGGCTGAATGACCTGTTTGTACTCCTACATCACATTGTAGTATGGTCTTTTGGACTTCCATAGCAGATATGAAGGGAGACAGCTCTGCAGTTGGCTCTGTTGGCCTAGAATATCTGGTTGATTCCATCAGGAGTGACTGAGCCTAAAGGACAAGGTTTACTGGCAGGGTCCTGCTATGATGCAGGTGCACTCTGGTACCACCCTGTATCTCTAAGAGGAAAGGGCACCTGCAGTGGGGTCAAGCTCTTTCATTGCCTCTCTCCTTTCCATTGGTACTGAATACCTCACGCTGCAGAAATTAAATGCAGTCCATCCAACTACTCAGCCAATACAGAGTCCAATGGACCTAAATGTCTATTGTGGTTACCAACCTCTCCTTGGAGACAGCCAGACACATTCATGGAGAAGCCAACATGGTACTGACAATGTCAAAAGACTCCTCCATCCTTTGATCCAATTTTCTGACTGCCTCTGAGAAACCTGCCTGCTGCTCCTATGCCTGTCTTTGCATTTTCACTAAATCGTTAATGGCATGGGCCATTGGATTGTCTTCTACCCGAGCCTGAGCTGGTGCCTGTTAGCCCTCTGAATTTTGAAAACCCGGGCCATCCTCAGTCAGCTGTAGAGACATATGATTGCTGTGCTCACCAGATTGTAACCTCATATTGAATCTAGAAAGAGAACCCATTGAGGTGAAAGCCCCTGAGCTGGTGAAAGCTTTGTCAGTGTATCTTCAGCTTCCTTCTCAGAGGTGGAGGTGAAGCTGATGGTCTCTGACATTGCCCTCTCATGGGTAGAATTTTCTTGTGTGCCATTCACGCCAGCATAAAGGAACGGAGGGAGCTTGCTGTGTAAGAAGGAGAAAAGCTTGTGCTCATTAAGAAGAACTTAGCATTGGCGGTAATGGGAGGGCAGTACAGCACAATGAAGCTCACTGCATTGGGTGGTCATTGGCTTCTCCACATGAGAAGTCACACACCTCTCCCCCATCCTCCTGCCAGCCTTAGTCTTCTCAACCTGGATGTGGGGCAATATCTCCTGCCATGGGACAAAGGGAGAAATTGATTATGGTGGAATTGGATGGGCCACCAATTCATGGCATGCAAGGGCAGGAGAGGTATTGATGTGTTGCCAGTGAGTCAGTAGGAAGTACAGAGAATAGGAAGGATGAATAGGTTGACATGATTTGGGGGCTGTGTGTGGCCATGATGCATGCAACATTGAGAATTATAGTGCCTGAGCACTGGCGAGAGCTTTGTGCAGTAGAAAGTTAGACTAAGTGGTGGTCCTGTGAGTTTGAGGCTGCGTAGAGATAGTGACAGAATGTATCCTTTCAGAATATCATTCAGCTCTTTCCTAGACTGCTGTGCAAAACATTGTAACTGGGACATAGCACTGACTCAGGCCACTGCCTCGGTCCAGACTGACTGTACCTGGCAGCATTACCTCCTCTAGCTGTCTGCACGAATAAAGTACTGCACTCCTCATCGGCCACGCTCTCCTCCAACATGTCCAGCATGACAGGGTGCCAGATGCTTTCTCTGGGCCATATCCTTGCCAATGAAAACTGAGCATTGGTGAATGAACAGTAGTTCCTAGCTTGCAACGTCTGAATTGATGCAAAGCTGGGCTTTTCCTAAGACATCAGTGGCTGGAATGCTAGGAGATCCCAGCAGTGTCAAGTACTTGTACCTCTCTTGTCACTGGATTCAATATGAAATGCAGCTGGATGCATATTCCAAGGTGTGAAGAGTGAAGGTTTATGTGAGAAAGTTCAGAGTGAGCCATCGTAAATCAGGTAACATGAATCTCATTTGATAAAACACTTAAACTCCAAGAGGGAAAATTTCAGCTCTATGTCTATTATATCAATATAATCTGTAACTAGTTGCTAAAATATGATAGATTATATCTTCATAACTACACGAGAGGGAGATGATAGGAAAGTGATAACATGATACAGAGATCCAGGTTAATATTCTTGGGTACATGGATTCCAATCACACTGTAGCAACATGAATTTCAATTTAATTTATAAAATGGAATTTAAATCTTAGTGTCGATGGCCATATCACTAATTATCATAAGAAACCTATAATGGTTCACTAGAATCCTTTAGGGATGAAAATCTTTTCGGGTCTTTCAGTTCCAAAGAGATGTGATTGTCTGTGAACTTCCCCTTGAAATGGCTGAGTAATTTAGTAACGGCAGCTAGGGCAGAGCTTTTAGAGGTCTACGGTGAGATTTGGGGCAGAATCAAATGAGAAGTCTGGTAAGGCCTATGTCGATGAGGTGACCGGCTTGTTGCATCTCAATCTGCTGAATGATGAGGCAAGTTTCTCATTAGGTAGTGTGAATTTACAGTTAAGGGGGAATTACAGCTTGTTAAATGCCTTATTAATGCTATAACTCACTTTACTAATATCCAGCTTCCTATTTTGCAAAACACATCAAACAAGCAAGACATTGAGAAAGCACAGAGCAGATACCTCTGTGGATGCAAATTTACTGTTTAATATCATTCATGTATTGTCACCAATCCATGGATACTCTCTTCAACATAGTTTCTCACATATTGATTACATTTGAAGGAATTTATTTTAAAGATATGCTTTTTCTGTCTGAATCAAAATGTAAAATTGGTAAGATTTTCAAGGAACTGAGTGTGCTTGTTTTAACAGTATTGGCACAAATCTTCAGGTCTGTGTCAGAATTCTTATTTCTGACCAGATCAAACAAAAGTTTGGTCATTTACCTTTCCAGGAGTTTTCTGGCCAAACTTCTTAAGCTTCCATAACTGAAGCAAACTATGCAGGAAATAGCAGGTAGATTGGTGGTGAAACCACATTCCTTTTACAATATCAGCTGTCATAGTGCACAGCTTAAAAGTTCAAAAGCCACTATGACAGTTCTTCACAGAAAATATGAGACAGAGTAAGTGAGGGTGTAAGGTAGCTGATGAGTGGGGGAATAGAGTGGAAAGTTGGTGTACACAGTAGGATCCCATTTGGGTGAGGAGATATGGTGCCAGGTAGTTGGGATGTTAGAGTCATAAGCTGATAGGGTGACAGGTGCATTGAATGGCAGGTGGGTAGGGTAGAAGGTCAAAGTGCAGTTAAATTGGCAGATGTGAAGAGTAACAAGTAAGGGGTGAGGGATGTAGGCTCCAGGTAGGTCAGGGGGTGAATTCAGCTATTGGGAGGGTGATGGGTCTGGCAAAGAGTGTCTAGTGTAAAGGGTTTTAATTCTTGGGGGTGTCAGGAAATTTGAGAATGGATTCAAATGTCAGTTGCGTGTGTTGGGTTGCATTTGATTTGGGGGTGGGAGTTGGTTCTGTGGAGAATTTGGTTTTGGTGAGGAATTGGGGAATGGGGATAGTTCTGGTGCATTGTGGGGGGTGTAGCCATGTTTTTACAGGGAACAGGTTTGGGGGTAGTGAGTAAGGTCGGAATGTCAGGCCAGATAAGGGATGTCTTTGTGGGATCTTGAGATGAGTTGGGCTTTGAGCTGGGGATGTTCAGGTTTGGGATGGGGTTGGTGGTTCAGTCTCCAAACCTGCTTGGTTGTCTCTATAGACTCTTGTCCGTTCAATACTACCCAAGCATTAGAGCAGGTATTAATTCCTCCAACTTTTCCTAGCCAACCATTGAAATAATGGGAGTCAGAACTCTCTGACTCAGATTTTTTGGAGGTTTCGAGACACTTGATACTTGCCAATAAAAAGTTTATATTTCCCAGGAAATTCCCACTGACTCTGTTGCATCAAGACTTCCATATAGACCTGACAAGGAAATACTGGCTACACTGCTGCAATATTATCTTGCACGCTGAATAGTTGGTCCAATATCACGCTCAGTGGTTTCTGATACACCTGCTGGATATATGAATGTTTAGTTCAGCCACTCAATGACTGATACTGAAATTGAATTGTTTCAGGACATACATTCACAATACAGAATAGTATAGCACAGGAACAAGCCCCTTGACCCACCAAGACTGGGTCGCCACATTATGCCTTTATAAACCAAAAAACCTTTGCCTCTACAGGGTTCATATCCCTCTATTCCCTGCTTATTCGTGTATGTCAAGATGCCTCTTAAATATTACTATAGTCACCTCCAGCACCTCCTCCGGCAGAACATTCCAGGCATTTACCACCCTCTTTGCAAAAAAAATCTGCCCCTCACATCTCCTTTAAACTTACCCCCATTTCCTTTAAACCTATGACCACTAGTAATTGGTATTTCTACCCTTTGAAAAAGACTCTGACTATCCATTCTATCCATGCCTCGCACAATTTTGTAAAGTTCTATCTGGTCGCCCCTCATCCTTCAAAGTTCAAGAGAGAACAAATCAAATTTGCTCGATCTCTTCTCATAGCTAATAGCATCCAGACCAGGTAATCTCCTGGTAAACCATTTCTATACTCTGTTCGAAACCTCCACATCTTCGTCTGGTGACCAGAATTGCATGCTGTATTCCAAATGTGGCCTCACTGAACTTTTATACAGCTGCAACATGACTTGTCAATTCTTATTCTCTATGCCTTGACCGATGAAGGCAAGATTCCACATGCCTTCCTGACCACCTTATCCACTTGTGTTACTACTTTCAGGGAACTGTGGACTTGTACACCTCAATCGCTCTGTACATTAATGCTACGAAGGATTGTGCCATTTACTGTATACTTCCTTCCTGCATTAGATCTCCCAAAATGCATTGCCTCAAACTTGTCCTGATTAAACTCCATCTGCCATTTCTCCACCAAAGTCTCCAGCCTGTCTATATCCTGTTGTATCCTCTGGCAATCCTCCTCACTATCTGCAGCTTGCCCAAGCTTTTAGCTTGCACCATGCTTCAATCTGTAGATTCAGGCAGAAATTAGCATGTGATAATTAGTGGAGCTGAATTTGATTGTGTCAAGATAAGTTTATAAAAGATTCAATGTAACAGAATATAAAATCATTGCAATTTAAGCACATGAATCTAAGTAGAGGCGCTAAAGTAATGGACAATAGGTGATGATGTTAGCAATGAGATTGTAACCAACTGGATACTTCGCAGCAAGCAGCAACAGTAGTAACCATCTAGCTTTATTCCATGAAGACAGTAGAAATTTACCTGCTCTCATTACTCAGAGAGGATTGCTTTGATTCTACTAAATGCCCTGCAGTCCTAGTTCAGCACCAAAAGTCTTTCAAAATTGATGTCAACATTACAGGGGTTGCAAGGTTTATTGTGTTGCCTGCACAATGTAACTGTCTGTAGTTGAACATCAGCTGAATGTGAAAAAAGCTTGAGTGTTGGATGGCTTGTATTAATGCTGTTGAGCTTCAATTTATGTCTTTGAATGTCAGTCAGACAGAATAAGCAGTACTTCCTTGGTTATCTGATTTCACCAGAGGGCTTACAAACCAATCAAGCTCATATCACTGATGCAGTACCGCCTCCAGATATCACAGTCTTTTCCTAGAATGTACTCCACAGCGCTATAAGTTCTTACCATTGTACATTAAAGTTGTTGGATCTTTGCAACTCTTCAATTTAAGTGGGCTGATCCTGCACATCCAAGTTGAGCAAAATGAAAATGATAGTCAAAGAGAGTCCAGCTTTAGCTTTGCATTATCCATTACTGTAGATAATTATATTCAGGTAATGTTTCAGATAATTGGCAAAGCAGTTAGCTTTATGAGAAGACCTGAGAGGATAAAAAGAAGAAAAAAAATCATCTTGTTACAATGTGTAACTGACATAAAGCTGGCAGGAAGATTTCTTGTACGTAATTGTGGAGTATCAGAAAGGTTCTGCTTTGTTTATTATGCCATTACCCAATAAGGCTGGAAAATTATGTTTATGAGATTAGTTGATGCACCGAAGAGTTTTATGTTTCTCTGCTTTCCACTTAAATGGAGATGTTAACCTATTTCTTACAACCTATGAACTCCAGAATTCATAGATAGGAATCAAGTAGAAGCTTGACAATTTGAGGATGCAGTGGAAAATGGAATTGAAATTCAATAACTTTTATAATGAGCACATTCTTGTCCAATTATACATAGGTTTGGTTTAAAGGACTTGACCCATTATTATTAGATTTTTAAAAAATGGTCTTTAATGTTCATGGCTGTCAGTTCTACTGTCACAAGCATGGCAAAGTAAGAAGACCTTCTGCCCTTGTATCATATTGCTGAACCCATTCTAAATCACAAGGAGAGAATCAATTGAAGAACCAGAACAGATGTATCGTGCTATCAAAGAGCTATTAAAATCATTGTCCTGGTTTGCTAAATAACTTTAGGGGTCAACATATTGTCCTGAAAGGGGGAGTTAAGGTCCCGCATGAACTAATCAAATAATACCGGTTAGTTTACTCTTTGTTCCTGGAAAACCAATATGTAATCGTTTTCAAGGTAATTGATCTCAGTGTGGTCTTCAGTTGAAGTTATCTTGTGAGTAACCAATAATCATTTTGAATGGCTGGATGAAAATAATGACATTGGTTGATATATGAAGATCATCGCAGGACAGCAGTGGAGAGGTATTGAAAAGAACTAAAGGGTGGAAATCGCAACATGCTGAATAGGAAAGGGGAAGTTATGAATCATACTTCATGTAGAGTATAGAGTCATAGAGTCATGCAGCACAGAAACAGGCCGTTTGGCCCAAATAGTCCACACCGATCATATTCCTAAACCAAATTAATGACACTTACCTGTATTTGGACCATGTCCCTTCAAACTTTTCCTATTCATGTACCTATCCAAATGTCTTTTAAATGTTGTAACTGTACCTGCATCCACTACTTCCTCTTCATGCCACATACGAATCACTCTGTGTAAAAAAGTTGCCCCTCATGTCCTTATTATATCTTTCTCCTCTCACCTTAAAAATACGCTAGTCTTGAAAACCCTCATCCTAGTACACCTTATCCATGCCCCTCATGATTATATGAGCATCTGTAAGGGGCACTCCTCAACCCCCTAAGCTCCAGTGAAAAATGTCTCAGCTGATCCAGCCTAACTTTATAACTGAAATCTTCCATTCCCAGCAATATCCTGGTAAATTCCTTCTGAACCCTCTCCAACATTGTAACATTCTCCTATAGCAGGGCAACCCAATTGTACACAGTACTTCAGAAGAGACCTCACCAATGTCCTGTACAGCATCAATATGACATCCCAATTCCTATACTCAAAGGTCTGAGCAATGACAGCAAGTGTGCTAAATGCCTTCTTAACCAAACTGTCTACATGTGATGCAAGTTTCAAAGAATTATGTACTTAAACTCCCAGGTCTCTCTGTTCTACAACACTATGTCAGGTCCTACCATTAATGTCTGAGTCTGACCTTGTTTGTTTTACCCAAATGCAATACCTCATATTTATCCAAATTAAACTCCATATGCCACTCCTCAGTCCATTGAGACAATTGATCAAGATCTCTTTGTAATCTGAGATAACTTCTTCACTGGTCCACTATAAAACCAGTTTTGATGTCATCCTCAAAAGTACTAACCATGCCTCCTAAATTTTCATCCAAAGTCTTTACATAAATGAGAAACAAAAGTGGACCCAGTACCAATAACTGGTCACAGGCCTCCAGTCTGAAAAAAACAAATGTGGCATGGTGGCTCAGTGCTTAGCACTGCAGCCTCCTAGTGCCAGGGACCTGGGTTCAATTCCTCCCTTGGGCAATTGTCTGTGTGGAGTTTGCACATTCTCCCCGTGTCTGTGTGGGTTTCCTCCGGGTGTTCCGGTTTCCTCCCACAGTCCAAAGACGTGCAGGTTAGATGAATTGGCCATGCTAAATTGCCTGTACTGTTCAGGAATGTGCAGATTAGGTGGGTTATAGGGGGATGGGTCTGGGTGGGATGCTCCAAGGGTCGGTGTGGACTTGTTGGGCCAAAGGGCCTGTTTCCACACTGTAGGGATTCTATGATTCACTCTCTGTCTCTTACTGTCAAGCCAATTCTGTATCCAACTGGCAAGCTCTCCCTGAATCCCATCTAACTTTACTTACTTAACAAAATCTTTACTCAGTATCTTCAGGCAGAAGATACAGAAGCTTGAACATGCACAACAGCAGGTTCAAGAACAGCTTCTTCCCTGCGCTATTAGACTGATGAGTGGACTTCCTAACCTCAAATAATGATGAACTTGTTAATGTGGTTCTTGCCTTATGCATGTCCTGTCCAGTATAACCTGTATGCCTCATTTTGTCCAAGTTATTTTTTCACTTATGAACTGTATGTCCTAGCTTACTATGATCTGCTTGTACTGCTCACAAACAAAGCTTTTCACTGTACTTAAGGTACATGTGGCAATAAATCAAATCAATCAATCAATTAGTCCACCTTGAGGAACCTTGTCAAAGGCTTTACTATAGTCCATGTAAACAACACTCATGCTCTGCCCTCATCAATCTTTTTAATTATTTCCACAAAAAACTCAATCAAATTTGTGAGGCATGATTTTACTTGCACAAAACCATGTTGACTATCCTTAATCAGGTCTTGCCTTCAAATGAATGCAAATTCTGTCTTTCAGAATCACCTCCAACAACTGACCCAGTACCAATCTCAGACTCACAGATCTATCATTCTCAGGCTTCTCCTTACAGCCTCACTTAAATAAAGGCACAATATTAGTCAGTCTCCAGTTCTCCAGCACCTCACCCGTGAATCAATTCTGTTTCTGGACTGAAACTATGGGGATGGTAGCATAATAACTCTGCCACGATGAGCTCTTAAAAAATGGAAAATAATGCCTCATTTTTGCCTGTTATTAGAGGCTGGAAATGCAGGTCTTCTATTTACAAGTATGGCCAGCCAGTATTAGCTAACTCTTGTCCCTGAGCTCAAAAGTTCTGGTTCAAGTTCTAATTCTGGAACTTGGAGACAACAAGTTCACACTCTAATTAATATGACTGGGCTGTTGGAGCATCTGTTTTTCAACTGCGATCATTTTTGCCCTATCAGCTAGATGTTAAAGATGGTAACATTTTGAAGAAAAACAGAGCTTTTATGGATGTCCTGGACAATATTTATCTCTCAAATAAAACAAATTATCTGGTCATCTACCTCACTGCTGTTTGTACAAACTTGCCACATAAAAATTGTTGTGTCAAATATACTAAAACAGTGACTACACTTCAAAAATAATTCAAGTCTAAAGCTCCTTTAGACATCCAGAGTTTGTGAGAGATTATTATTAATGAAAGGTTTTCTTTTGCCTTTCTTTCTGTCAGTGCCTATCACAAATACTGGGGATGAAATCATTTGAATTCTCTTCTGAGTTTATCTTGTTCAGTCATTGAGCTGTCAGAGAAAATGTGAAATTTAGAGTGACACTGAAAGTGGAGCATCCAAGTCTGAATACAAAATACCACAGGTGCTAGAAATCTGAAATCAAAAAAAAAAGGAAGTGCTGGCAAAACTGAGCAGATCTGGCAGTATTTGTGGAGAGGGAAACAGAGTTAATATCTTGAGTTTGATTATGATTACTTCTGAAGAACAGGCATATTAACTTTAGAATGTCAACTCTGTCGCTCTCCACAGATACTGCTAGACCTCCTGAATTTCCCCAGCAATTTTTGTATTTTGATTTCAATACAGTCAAAATAAGGACAGATTTTTGTTTTGAAACCTTTCATCATTTATTCAGGGCATCTCCTTGATGGTAATTAATTCCTCTGAAGTTAATAAGCATCTCTTCTCTGTGCTTTTCCTTTTTATTCATTTGCAGAATATGGACATCAATAGCAAGGCTAGCACTTATTGCCCATCTCTATTATTCTGAGAAGGTGTTGGTGAGCTGTGATTCCTGTGAACTATGGCAGCTTTCAGCACAACTAGACTAATTCAGGGCACAGTTAAGAGTCAGGAGCAAATTACTGCAGATGCTGGAATCTGTAGTGAAAACAAAAAATGCTGGAAATCACAATGGGTCAGGCAGCATCCATTGAGAGAAAGTAAGCTAATGTTTTGAGTTCAGATGACTGCCTGATGAAGAGTCATCTAGATTCGAAATGTTAGCTTGGTTTCTTTCCTTAGATGATACCTGATTTGCTGTGATCTCCAGCATTTTTTGTCTTCAACACAGCCAAGATCCAATGACATTGCAGAAGGTATAGAATCACATATAAACCTAACACTATTGGGATGGCAGATTTCCTTCTCTAGAGGACATGAATGTGAACCAGTGAAGTTTTTACATCAGTTCAGTAGTTTCAACGTTACCATTACTGACACCATGTCTTTTTTTAAACTGCCAGACTTAATTAATTAACTGAATTGAAATTTCCCAGCTGTTAAGATTTTGAACTCATCAGGTCTGCTTAATCATTAGGAAAAAGGTTTGGATTTCTAGTTCAGTAACATTACCAGTGTGCTATCATTCCTGTACTATATGTTTCCTTGACCTGTGCATAATCTCAGTAGAGTGTTGTTGTCTAGAGAGATAGCATCTCAAGATTCTGTGTACAACTGCAAAGAATCATCACCCAAAGGCATAAATGTCCAAATGTAATTCATTGAACAGGTGACCCTAATTTAGACATCGAATGAGGCTTCCATAACATCACACACCCAATTAAATCCAGGACAGGACCAAATAGTGTTTATACCTCACTAAATGAATTTGACAAACTGTCAGTTTTGAAATTTCAGAGGGTGGCGTTTGGCAACTCTGAATCTTCACTCAGGTACCTTTCTTGCTGCAAGTTACTGTCTTAAATGTTCCATTAACGGGTGCTTTCATGGGATCTCAGGGGCTTAAGAAAAATATAAAAACTGACGGCAACAACATTTTGCAATGGAAACTTATGATAAGAGGACAGATTTTTCAAAATTATTTTTAGTTTAAGTATCAGCAGATCGGGAATGGGTTGTGCCAGCAAAAAAACAATTGGGGGTTGGGGACACAGAACGACCAATAATAAAATGGAAGAACTGCATCACTTTTCCCATCATTTGAAGCGGACTTCTTTTAGGACCTCTGGTACTATTCCTCTAGAGTGGCCTACATGTTTACTCTCATCAAAATTTGCATTGGTCTTCCACATTTACTGTCAGACCCTAATTTGCAAATTAAAGAAGGCTCTCATAGCAAAAACCTATCCCCCAGCTGCTGCAAAATTGCATCAGGCCAGTTAGCTACAGAAAAAAGGATGGCAAGTGCTGCAAAGCCAAAATTAGCCCACTGCCCCCATGTTTCCATATGACATCACACAACAAAATAAGCCCTGTGATGTTCCTGAATTCAAGGAGCTGGCTGTCTCAATCCCTAGAGAAAAACTTCAATTATTTAAAGCAAATATCTTAAATGCTGCTCTAACAGGTCACTTCACGTGAACACTTTAAATAAGATATAAAAAGTGGCAGCATCACGATTTTGCAAAGGAAGGCTATGGCAGGAAGACAACCTTTTACAAATTCCTTTGTAATTTAAGCATTACACTTTTCATTGAAGTCAGAGTAACTTCAGTTGGGAAAATCTTAATGAGGCCAGGCATCATCACCTGCAATAAGAACTTGCTCTTCTCCCTATCAGTCATCTGCTGATAAAAGCTCCTTTCAGGCAATGGAGGGTGTTTTACTCATTTTATATAGACACTGTCTGTTTCCAGAAACCAGTGATTTGCTGAATTCGACGTTGTGATTAAGATCAGATAATATGTGAATTTACACTATGTTACCCAGACGTAGGCTCACATGCAACTTATCAGTGAACCATTTGTTACTCCATGCAAAAAGTCAAGAGGTGCACTGTGTAAATATGAAGTGTTGTTATTGCATTGCTTACTGTTGTGAATTATATGTTCTGTCATCTAAACAAAGTCAGTGAAGTCTGACAATGGTTGTATAAAGATAAAGCTTTCTGCTCATTTATTTTTATCTTTGTGGCTTCCATGCTTTATCCAGTTTCATCACAGCAGAAGACTCATATGGTTAATTTAGTAAAATCAATTACTTAGGAAAAAATCTAAATATTTATGCATATGTTGTAGTACTTATGCATGCTGTACCAGTGCTGTGTTAAAAATCACTTAAGGCAATCGCTGCACAAAATGGTGATAACCATTACAAAGGCTCAATTCCACTGATTTTCTCAAGGCTAAATCGCATTACATTTTTATGTGGAATATGTATATGTTTGCGTAAGTGTTAGATGGATAGCTTGGTGTTCTACTGACCATTTGCATTAACAACCTTTAGGCTTTCAATTTCTCTTAGTCCTTCAACTGTTGAAAGAATAGAAAGATTTCTTAAAAATCTTTAATTGCACCATTCTAGATTTTTTAGTTTTTGTTTGAGTCACAAAAAAGTGTTTAAGTCACAATACTTCAGCATCAATTTAATAACATAACCATGTCTACGGCATTCAAAGTATCATTTCATGTTTTTATGTTATCTATCCTGGAAATACACCCCAAAACACTATTGATTATCTCATTGGAGTTGTCCTTACGAAGTAATGTCCACAATGGCTCCTTGGTTTATCTCCTCCTATGTAACCATTAGTGGGTATCACTGATTACAGACTTTGCATCATATTGCATGACCAAACTGAAGGATATTTGTGTTCATTGCTGTACTGTCTGTAAAGTCAGCTTACATGATATTTATTTTATCTAATTTATATAATTTATTTATTTGAGTCTGATTTGTATCTGCACTTTGTGTCATTAGAAAATTTGTGAATGATTTCATTGATGCCCACATCCAGATCATTCAGAAAGATAGTGAACAGACCAAGCACTTTTTGTAACAAGATTCCAATTGTGACTTAGGCAGTGCAGATCCTAAGTCTAATTTTATTGTAATGTATTCCAGCAGGGAGGAAAGACTTTTTTACTCAATGGTTCATTATAGCAGGTTTGGATTTCCTGAGCAGAAAAACAAAAGTGATCAATTTGAACGTGATTTTATTCTGTTGAAAAACCTACTTGACATAAGTGTTTTTATCTTATTTATCTTCTTTCGATCTGCATTATTTCAATTTTGTCATTCATTCTGAAGTTATGCTTAGTTCAAGTAATCTTTGTATGAAGTCTTCAAAGTTATGATGGTCCTTCTGAGCTGAGGGTAACTTATTTGTTTTTAATGATCTCAAAATCAGAAGTTTCTTTATCTTTTCTCCGACTCAATATCACTCATTCAACAATATCCTCATTGCTTCTATTGGTTGTTAAAGAGATACCTATGACTGCAATATTTTGTAATGAATATGCAACCTAACATCTCTTAGTGGGAAAGATGCATACACATCATTTCTATTGCAATTAACCCAAATTTGAATTCCATCATTGTATCTGGACAGTCTGAGTAGGTCCTGCTTGGATGACCACTGAAGTGGGAGTAGAAAAAAAAAATTCTCATCATTGGAATTCAGAATGAGCAGAAAAATGGGCCTGTGAACTGCTTGCCAGCTCAAACAGTGAATGCTGGTTCACAGCTTTTGTTCTTGCTAAAGTTGGACCTTTTATTGGCTACAGCACAGATTGTCTCATACAACAGCTGCCTTTCAGCTATGGAAATCAGGGTCAATGTGATATCTTGGATTTGTCTCAATTCTCTGAAGGAGTCAGAGAGAAATCTTTCACCTCCTTAATTGATCTGGTTTGGCAACTCTGTTAGGAGATTGAATGCTTGTGATATTGCATGCTTGTGGTTGAGTAGACAGTACCTGTATTACAGCCATCTTTATGATTCACCAGGACTTTTTTACGACTCCATTTTTTTTGTATCATTCTGTTAATAGTTATTGGATAGAGCACAATCTGCCTTGATTTTATCTTTTGCTATATTTCAGAAGAACAATTATTTTACATTAAAAACTGTTATTTTTCTTTATAAATAAAAACAGTGCGTCCTCTCATCCGTAAACAAATTTCATTTTGTCTTTGATTAGAAAATAGTGACAAACAAATGAAATAAATTTTGTGCAAAGGTGTGAAAATAAAATTTAATCTTGAATTGTATGTTACTTACATTGTTCTTGCACTCCTTGATATTGCTGTTGCTGCTTTTAGCAAGTTGTAATTCTCTTTATTGTTGTTTATTTGGAAGCAGGACAAAATTAAACTGTGACAACAAGGTGCAGAGCTGGATGAACACAGCAGGCCAAGCAGCATCATAGGAGCAGGAAGGCTGATGTTTCGGGCCTAGACCCTTCATCAGAAATGTGGGAGGGAAGGGGGTTCTGAAATAAATAGGGAGAGGGGGGAGGCGGATAGAAGATGGATAGAGGAGAAGATAGGTGGAGAGGAAACAGACAGGTCGAAGAGGTGGGGATGGAGCCAGTAAAGGTGAGTGTAGGTGGAGAGTTAGGGAGGGGATAGGTCAGTCCAGGGAGGACTGACAGGTCAAGGGGGCGGGATGAGGTTAGTAGGTAGGAAATGGGGGTGGGGCTTGAGGTGAGAGTAGGGGATAGGTGGGAGAAAGAACAGGTTAGGGAGGCGGAGACGAGCTGGGCTGGTTTTGGGATGCGGTAGAGGGAGGGGAGATTTTGAAGCTTGTGAAATCCATGTTGACACCATTGGGCTGCAGGGTTCCCAAGCAGAATACGAGTTGCTGTTCCTGCAACCTTCAGGTGGCATTGTTGTGGCACTGCAGGAGGCCCAGGATGGACATCTCGTCTGAGGAATGGGAGGGGGAGTTGAAATGGTTTGCGACTGGGAGGTGCAGTTGTTCATTGCGAATCGAGCGTAGGTGTTCTGCAAAGCCGTCCCCAAGCCTCCGCTTGGTTTCCCCGATGTAGAGGAGGCCACAACGGGTACAGCGGATGCAGTATACCACATTAGCAGATGTGCAGGTGAACATCTGTTTGATGTGGAAAGTCTTCTTGGGGCCTGGGATAGGGATGAGGGAGGAGGTATGGGGGCAGGTGTAGCACTTCCTGTGGTTGCAGGGAAAAGTGCCGGGTGTAGTGGGGCTGGAGGGGAGTGTGGAGCGGACGAGGGAGTCACGGAGAGAGTGGTCCCACCGGAAAGCAGATAAGAGTGGGGAGGGAAGAATGTCTTTGATGGTGGGGTCGGATTGCAGATGGCGGAAGTGTCGGAGGATGATGCGTTGGATCCGGAGGTTGGTGGGGTGGTACATGAGGACAAGGGTGATTCTTTTTTGGTTGTTATTGCGGGGACGGGGTGTGAGGGACAAGTTGCGGGAAATACTGGAGATACGGTCGAGGGCATTCTTGACCACTGAAGGGGGGAAGTTGCGGTCCTTGAAAAACGAGGACATCTGAGATGTACGGGAGTGGAATGCCTCATCCTCGGAGCAGATGCGGCGGAGGCGAAGGAATTGGAAATAGGGGATGGCATTTTTGCAGAAAGGTGGGTGGGAGGAGGAGTATTCTAGGTAGCTGTGGGAGTCGTTGAGCTTGAAATGGATATTGGTTTCTAGGTGGTTGCCCGAGATGGAGACAGAGAGGTCCAGGAAGGTGAGAGAGGTGTTAGAGATGGTCCAGGTGAACTTAAGGTTGGGGTGGAAGGTGTTGGTGAAGTGGATGAACTGTTCGAGCTCCTTGTGGGAGCACGAGGCGGCGCCGATATAGTCATCAATGTAATGGAGGAAGAGGTGGGGTTTAGGGCCAGTGTAGGTATGGAAGAGGGATTGTTCTACGTAACCTACAAAGAGGCAGGCGTAGCTTGGGCCCATGCGGGTACCCATGGCCACCCCCGGCCACCCCCTTTGTCTGTAGGAAGTGGGAGGAATTGAAAGAGAAGTTGTTGAGGGTGAGGATGAGTTCGGCGAAGCGGATGAGGGTGTCAGTGGAGGAGGACTGGTCAGACCTGCGGGACAGGAAGAAGCGAAGGGCCTTTAGGCCATCTGTATGGGGAATGCAGGTGTATAGGGACGCAGCCGACGCAACCCTGCCCACCGCTGACGCCGACGTCGCTCCGCCCACAGCCTCCACAGCCAGCAGCTCCAGAGGAGACAGAAACATCCAGCCCTGCCGGGTCTTCACCATCCCCCCAGACCTCCCCCTTACTGATGACGAACGGTCAGTCCTCAGTAAAGGGCTCACCTCTTTCCCCCTCCACCCACACATCAACGAATACCGGTCACATTTGGACATTGAGCAGTTTTTCTGCCGCCTCCGCCTCCGCGCTTACTTCTTCAACTGTGAACCTAACCCTCCCTCTACTGACCCCTTCTCCCGCCTCCTACACACCCCCTCCTCCTGGTCACCACCCCAAGGCCTCCTACCCTCCCTGACTTCTTCATCTCCAACTGCTGTCGAGACATCAATCGCCTCAACCTCTCCACCCCTCTCACCCACTCCAACCTCTCCCCCGCGGAACGTGCAGCCCTCCGCTCCCTCCGCTCCAATCCCAACCTCACCATAAAACCCGTGGACAAGGGAGGCGCAGTTGTAGTATGGCGCACTGACCTCTACATCACCGAGGCCAGACGCCAACTCTCCGACACCTCCACCTACCGCCCCCTTGATCATGACCCCACCCCCGACCACCAAACCATCATCTCCCAAACCATCCACAACCTCATCATCACAGGTGACCTCCCACCCAAGGCAAAAAGTCCTCCGCTTCTTCCTGTCCCGCAGG
>NC_063332.1:91916418-91931796 GCF_021869965.1 Rhincodon typus | reverse complement strand
GCCTCCCCCCTCTCCCTATTTATTTCAGAACCCCCTTCCCTCCCACATTTCTGATGAAGGGTCTAGGCCCGAAAGGTCAGCCTTCCTGCTCCTATGATGCTGCTTGCCTGCTGTGTTCATCCAGCTCTGCACCTTGTTGAATCAGATTTTCCAGCATCTGCATTTCCTACTATCTCTGAAACAAAATTAAACTGTACTTGATTGACCAAGTACTACATGTGAATTATTCTGATTGACAGCCGGAATATGGCTGTTAGATTTAGTTTGCACTTTACATTGCATTAGCAGGACAGTTATATATAAACTGAAATTATTACAAACATGATACAGCATTCCTGTCCATTGGCAAGTGGTTGTAATCCCAGAGACCATCAGGCTAATCTGAATGGAGAGAGAAGGCCCTAGAAACCATTTCTATGTTGGCAAAGAGATAGTGTTGAGTCGGTGGACATATCATTAGATTATTAGCTATTAAGTGTGAGATGCCTTTTTAATAGTGGTTGCTTCTTTTTGCTATCTACAGAGCTGGCGCTAAAAAATGCTGTGACTGTGAGAAAGGTGAAGAAAATAGCGGAGGTAACAGTGTCACTGGGAGCAGTCGTGATGGAGTCACACATCGATAACTTGTTCCTATTATTCTTTGGTCTGTCTGCTACAAAAGTCCTACTAATGAATCAAATACTGTACCAAACAATGTTTCCGGGAATATTATGTTCTATATTGGCTTGTCAGTGAAGATTTGCCCAACCCAATGCTACTGTGCATTTCTTCCAGGATTTTCCAATCGTGGCTCAATGAGAAATAGCACAGTGCGGCAACTTGGGGGCATTTCCATCAGATCATCGTAGACTAGAAGGAAGCTAAAACAAAACCAGAAAGTGGCCTGACTATGAATAACAAAGAAAATTAGGAATGGTACAAGATCTAAGTAAGGGTCATAGAAATTGGCCAAAAATAACCCTCAGCAGATCTGAAGGTTAGGAGTTGTTTCGATTTCAGCAAAGGAGGGCATAGGGATAGACTAGCAGGGGAATTTGAAGTATGAGAGTAAGTTCATGCAAACTGATTAGAAAAGATTCTACAGTTATGTGAAGCTGAAAAGATTAATTAAGACAGTCAGAAACAGGGAAACAAAGAAATGGCAAACCAATGAAATGCATACTTTGGTGTTGCCTTTGCAAATAAAGTCACAAAAAAGTTGGAGAATGCAGAGTCTGGAGAGAGGGAGGAACTGAGGGAAGTTGATATTAGTAATGTTAGGGAAATTGATGAGCTTGAAGTCTGGTAATCCGTAGGGATCAATAATCGACATTGTAGAATACATAAGGAAGTGGCCCTAGAAATAGAGGATGTAATGGTGGCCACTTTTAAAGAAACAACAGATGTTGATAAGTTCTAATGGATTGGAGGATAGCAATTTCAAATTCACTATTTAAAAAAAGAGAGAAAACAGGGAAGTATAGACCAGTTGACATGACATCAGTCGTAGGAAAATGCTAGATTCCATTACAAAAGATTTAGTAGCAGTGTACTTGGAAAACAGTTACAGGATCAGACAGAGTCAGCATGGATTTTCAGAAAGGAAAACATGTTTGAAATCTATGATAATTTTTTCAAGGCTGTAATTAATAGAATTGATAACCAGTTAGTGTGGACTTGGACTTTCAGAAGACTTTTAATAAAGTCCCTCAAAGCACCTTAACATGTCAATTGAAAGTGTATGGGATTGGTGGGGGAATGTATTGAAATGGATGGAGAAGAAGTTGACAGACAGGAAACAAAGAGAAGGAATACTCTTTTTCTGAGAGGTGGCCAGTGACAAGTAAGCTATCACAAGGATCAGTTCTTGGACACCAGCGATTCAGATGAGGGAATTAAATGTACTGTCTTCAGTTTTGCAGACAATATAAAACTATGGTGATGGAATTGGAAAAATGCGATGAGGCCTGGGTGTCTTAGTGCACCAGTTGCTCGAAGTAAGCATGCAGGTGCAGCAGGCAATGACGAAAGGTATGTTGGCTTTTACAGCAAGAGGATTTAAATACAGGAGCAGGGATATCTTGTTGCAATTCTACACCACCTTGGTGAGGCCACACTTAGGGTATTGTGTACAGTTTGATCTTATTTGAGGCTATTGAATGAGTGCAACAAAGGTTTGCATATATGATGCATAAGTTGATGAAGTGGAGTCCCTTCCAATTTTTAAAAGCAAGGACATTGTTGAAATGTTTTACATATGGCTATCAATGGAAACTCGCACTTCTGGTATCACATCTGTCCTGAAAAGGAACAGAGCCCTCTCCTGCAATTGATAGTTTTTCATTGAAAAATTAAAAGTTGATTTGTTCTGAAAAATGGAAGGAAAGATTTGCTTTTATGGAGCACCTTCCGCAATCTAAAGACATCTTTAAAAGCCTTTACTGCCAATGAAGTAGCTTTGATGTACAGTCACTGCTGTAATCCAAGAAACATTGTAGCCAATACGCACACAACACGCTCTCACAGGTGACAATGTGATTTTGACAAGATAATTCAGTTTTGTGATGTTAGTTAAGGGACAATTATTGGCCTGACACCAGAGTTAATTCAAACAAAAACAGAAATTGCTGGAAAAATTCAGCAATTTCTGTTTTTGTTTCAGATTTCCAACATCCACACTTTGCTTTTTTTGACCAGGATTAACCTCATTGCAAAATCTTTTATGCCTACCTGAAAGATATAGCCTCAGTAATATCCTCTCAACAGTGCAGTACTCCCTTAGTCCTACACCACAGTGTCAGCTGATATGTACTCGAATAAACTTGAATTCAAACCCTTCAGAGTCAGAAGCTTTTGTGCTGCCTATTTAGCCACACACTGCAAAGCAAGTAAGACGTCAATGATTTGCTGCATGCAGCGAAATATTGCACAATGGTTCATGTGACCAATGTCATTCCAACAACTTGACAATAAATAGAAGTTCAAGACACATCTAACATTGCTGTCAGATACTGATGCTTTACCCATTTTACCACATCTTAACGAGCTCATCATTTTGTTGTTAGTCATAGCTCTTGTTCGTGCTACTGCTCGGCTGATAATACTATATACCGAAGCACCATCATTCCTTAGAAAGCCTTCAATAGCTTTTTTGACGATCTAGCTAATAGAATTGTTGCTGCTAACCTCTTAAACTATCAATTGCTTGACGAGCTTCATTGTTAACATCCTCATTGTGCTTAAGTGTCATTGTGAATGGTGTCAATAATCAAGGTCGAGCAACAGGACGGCTGTAATTCCCCAGTAGCCATTCATCCATCTTGTTATCTTTCTGGAATACTGCTTCTTGTTATTTGTATTCCAGTTCCAAGTAATGGCAAATATGCCTGCAATATTTAAGTAGAATTTAATGAAGGGCAGTGTGTTGACCACCCAAGAGTTAAGTGGTCTTTACAAGTTCTAGTCCAAACAAATCTTGATAGTTTAAATCAATAGAAAAATCAAACTTCACAATGCGAATTTCCAATCATATCTCAATCTCTGTAACTAATAAATAGATTCATTCTGTTACAATGACTCATGAGCTTTGACTTCAGATTCCAAGTATGGCTTTTGCTAAAATGTCAGTGAATTTAATACAAAGCATTTGTTGTATGAAATAAATTGTAACGTGATATAAGAGCAGCATTACGGCAGAATTATTTCACTGTCTTCCTTATCTTAAACATGGATCCATTGACCCTTATTAGAAAACTGAAGCATATTTTAGTGTTAAGTCAGCTGTATATTCCAGTCTGCATACTTGAAGCTGCTTCAGGCTGTCTTCACTGCAGCATTGTCATATAATTTCTTCATGACAGTCTGCTGCACATAATAACAGAATTTGTCAGACTGCACAGCTGGAGTTAATAAAGAAGGAAGGACAACCATTTACCATCCAAATCTTATTTAATATTTAATGCAAAACACAAAGCTCGTCACATTCAGCACCTGATTTAGAAATAATTTTCAGCTAAAACATTTGAAATCAATATTTTGTTAAATTCTGAATGCTAATAAATCCATGACCTATTTAAGTTCACTCCTTTAATATACAGAATATTAAATTGTTATTTTCTAAATTTTTGCCCAATAAATATGATGATTTTTTTTCCTCACTAAAATGTTTCATTATTGCTACATCAACATTGAACTCTAACCTGACAGGCTTCAGCTCATATTATGTCAAAGTATAGAAAGGAATTCAATTTAATTGACTAAATTTAAATTACATGGGTAGTATTCCAATTTTTTATGTGGCTTTATTGCCATCCATAAAATGGCATTCTCAGAATTAACAATATTTTTATGGCACAGCCACAATTAAACCACTGTATGTACAAAAAATGATAATTTAAATAGTTTGTACCAATCAGTTAAAAAATCAACTGAGACAATTATTCAAAACAGATCAACTAGCTTAAGTGACGCTACAAATTTTGAATCTATACATGATATCCGCTACCAGTGTAATTAATCATATTCAGAGCAGGCTTTAATCAATTTTAGCAGACCAAAGTCAATGGAATAATTTTTTGTCTTCACTGCATCAGAGATAATCTGGTGGAGGGAATGATTCATCCATTTTACTCCTTGTTTGATTTCCGCTATGTCTGTATGACGGAAGTTGGAAGAAGACTACATATAACTGAGCATTGCAGAAGTGAATGCACACAGAACAAGAAACAGGTTATATAACAACAACAAAAATAAATTGACAAGCTAACATTCAGGGAAGGAAAACTGATGATTTTGTATGCATATTATCATTTAGTCTTCTATATGAATGGATGGTGAAATTAGCCCAGATTATCACAGAAAATGAGTTTGTTGAATGTTTTTGTGACAATTTGTTGGAGCAATACATTGTGAAACCAACTTGAGATAAAGTTATCTTAGATCTAGTATTGTTGAATGAATTGGGGTTAATTCATCATGTAGTAATTGATATACTGAGTTATAGTGAATTCCAATCGAATTACATTTTAAGATTCAGAGTGACACACTCCAACTGAAACACTTAAACTCAAACAAACTCATAATTAAGAGGGGAGAACTAGCTAAAGTTAACTTGATAAATAAACAAAAAAGATATGACCGTAAAAAAATAGGAGGAATCATTGAAAGAAAACATTCAAAATGTTTGACAAAGAGACATTGCAGTAGAAAACATAAACTCTGCAAAAAATATTCATCTATAACTCACTCATGTAGTTACACGTGGAATTAGATTAAATGATGAGGCTTATACTCTTGCAAAAACAGTTGCAAAGTCTGAGGATCGTTTTGTTTTGAGAAATTAGCAAAGGGCTACCAAGAAGTTGAGAAGAAGGGGTTAAAAAAGTGAACATGAGAGATAAATAGACACAAATATAAAAATAGATTGTAAGTCATTGAGGAAAAGAATAGTGAAAGTAAATGTTGCTCCCTTGGCAAGAGAGACATGAGAATTATGATGGGAATAAGGAAATTGCAGAAAAATTGAACAAATGGATGACACAAGTATCATGCCAGAAATAGATTGTAACCTCGAGGTTAAAAAGAGTGAATAAATGAAGAATTTTTTTTTTATCAGCAAAAAAAAATTGAATAAACTTAAGAGACTTAAATCTCACAAATTCTGAGTAGCTGATGGCCGATATCCTCAAATTTTTAAAGAGAGAATTGTATTAATAATGTGCCAGCCATGATTTTCCAAAATTCAGGAATGGTCCTATAAAATTGAGAATTGTCAAATATTAGGCCAATTTTTAAGAATGATGGGACAGAGGAAGCAATGAACTAAAGGCCATTCAGCCTAACATTAGTTGTTGAGAAAATGGTGCAATCTCTTATTCAAAAGGCATAACAATGCACTGGGAGAAGCGTAGCATAATTAGAAGTCGACATGGTTTTCCTAAATGGAGATCTGTTTGACAAATTTGTTAGAGGTTTTAGTGATGCATCCTAGTATAGTAGATAAAGGGGAAATTGATGATAGTGGAATAGCTGGATTTCCAAAATGCATTTGATAACGTGCTGTTCTAAAGGTTAACATATAGGAAAAGGAATCATGGAGTTGAAGATAATATATTAACATGGCTAGGAGATCAGAAAACAGGCAAGAAGCAGAGAGAGGACATAAATGGAGTATTTTCAAGCTGTCAACTAATAATTAGTGGAGTGCTGCAAGGATAAGTGCTGAAGCCCAAGCTATTTACAGTCTACATTCATGACTGAGATGAAGAGACAGAGGGTAATGCGTCTAAGTTTGCTGATGATGCACGGTAAGATGAAAAGATAAAGTGTGAGGAGGACACAAGTGGGTAAGGGAATGATAGATGGAATAGAACGCAGCATAGTATGAAGTTGTTTACTTTGATCATAAGAATAGAAAAGGAGAATATTCTTTAAAATGAGTGGGTGATTGTAAGTATTGAAGTCCAAAAAGACTTGGGCGTAATAGTACAGATAACACAGGAAGTCAGAAGGCAGATACAGCAAGCAATTGGAAAAGCCCTAGGCTGAGGCAGTTATCTGATGATGAGAGGCTGAGTAACTTAGGTCTACATTTACTGGAGTTGAGAAGAATGAGAAGTGATTTCATTACAATGTACAAAATTATGAAGGTGTTTTATAAGTTAGAAACTGAGAGATTATTTCTGCTGGTCAGGGGATCTAAAACATGAGGAAAAGTCTTGGATTAAGAAGCCAACAATGTGTTAGTAAAATGAGGAGAAATTATTTCACTCAAGGGATTGTGACACCACGGAATTCTTTACCCTTGAAGGCTGTGGATGTTCCATTATTGAATGTGTTTAAGGAAGGGATAGACAGATCTTTACTCTCACATGGAATGAAGGATTATAGGGAACAGTTGGCACATGAAATTGAAACCAAAGGTCAAACATGGTTATATTAAGGGATGAGCAGGCACAGCGGGCCACATGATAAGAGAATGGCCTAGCAGTATTCGCTGAGCTAGTAGAGAGACCCAGGTAAAGTTTGGGGATGTGATTTGAATCCTACCATGGCAGATAGTGAAATTTGTAATAAAAGTCTGTAATTAAACGTCCAGTGATAACTACAAATCATTGTTGTGAAAACCCATCTGGAAGGAAATTGATAATTCTTTCCTGGTTTGGCTGATATACGACACTAGATTCAGAGCAATGTGGTTGTCCCTGAATTGCACTCTGAAATGGTCTAGCAAGCCATTTAGTTCAAGAAGACAGCTCACCACCCTCTTCTCAAAGACAACTAGGGATGGGCAAAAAATGCCCACATCTTATAATAGAATCCATAAAGTGTGGAAACAGGCCCTTTTGCCCAACAAGTCCACACTGACTCTCAGAACATCTCATCCCTCTGTTGCCCACCTAATCTACACATCCCTGAACACTATGGGTATTTTAGCATGGCCAATCTATCTACCCTGCACATCTTTGGACTGTGAGAAGAAACTGGCGCACCCAGAGGAAACCCACGCAGACACAGGGAGAATGTGTAAGCTCCACACAGACAGTCGCCCGAGGCTGGAATCGAACTGGGGTCACTGGTGCTGTGAGGCAGCAGTGCTAACCACTCAGTCACGGTGCCACTCTAAATCAATTTTTTAAAAGTGTACTCCTGCTATTATTTCTTGTCTTCTTGTATTCCAATTAAGATCGTAAGTGAATTTAGTTGTCAGAATAGTATTCTCAAGAATTTCTTGATGCCCGTTAGTTTGAAAGTTGCTCCAAAGGTTTTTTGGTGCATTATAAATCTCTTCTCATTAAGATTATGTTGAATTAAATTAATAGAAACTTGTATTTTGAAGTCAATTTTAACTTCTGGGTGTGTCTCACTTATGAATTGCGCTGGCAACCTGCAATCTCAACAACAAAAAGACTGGAATAATTTTGATGCTTGTGATCAGGGAGCACCAATGATTGCTTAGCAACAGTATGGTCCATTTTGATTAGGTCAGTGTCTTTTGCAATGGAGGTTCCTGGACTGGAAGCAACGTAAGCCTGAGGGAGTCGCTGCGACCAGGAATAAGGGAAGAGTCCAGGTGCCTGACAATCAGGTTGTTTTTTTGGGACCGCGACAAGTCATACAGATATTATTGTCTGAGCCTTTAAATTACTTAGAAGTCAACTTTGCACAGCCTGTTTAGTTTCATCATAGTTGAGGCTGGTTGGAGCGCATAAGTTGCATGTTGTGACAGTCCTAAAATGATGATGAATTTCAACTTCAATAGAAATAAAAATAGGATCCATGTTTAATGGGGAGTTGAGTTAACATCACATGCTTTATACTGTAGTTGAAAATCAACATTTCTTTCAGAGATTCCATCTCATGCCACTCTGCCTTAATCCTTTATTTTATTCAATGTAATAGATTGCATCGGTGGAGGGTTCAATACTGATCCAAATATTCAGATAGAATGTTCAGCCTGAGTATTAACTGAGTCCATGTTCAAACAAAAACATTAAAAAATTAATTCCCATCAACTCCCAAGTAACATTAAGAGGACTTAATGGATTATAGAATGCAAATATTTAAACTCCGCAAGTGACTATATAATGAACTCATTGATTTTGGTCCTTTTCAAGATTGACATAGACTTTTTGTGTTTTCCTCCTGAGCCATTCATTTCCCATGTTTTTCTACTGAGTTGCAAATTTGGCAATATTAATTTTCAAATCATTAACTGAGTCAACATTTATTGCACTAGATGGCAGTGTCTTCCATATGTTAACAACTCCAATGAAAATAAGTTGTTCCATAAATTAACACCTAATCAAACCCCTTGGTTTTAATTACCTGTTTCTGCAGAAAATGTCCGCAAATATCCACACTGCTGACTCACTTCATTAAACTTGTTTCCTATTCCTTTCAAACTTTTATTAAGTGAGAGCAGATTAGAGCACTTAATCTTGCTTCGTAGTTTAATGATTGTCAATTTGGAAACTTATTTACAGCCGTTTCTTGATATTTTCACTCCTTCTCTCAACACGAATTTCTATTTTTATTCACTAGGGTATTAGAATGAGAGTAGTATCAAAGTGCCAGCAGAAGATAGAGAAGCTTATTAAGTATTAGTTATAGAATCTCTGTCTTCTCTTGTTGGGATAATTCTCTGTTTAGGTGTGCTTCAAGTGCTCATGCCAATTGAGCGAACAGGAAATGAAGAACTGGGATTTGCACACAATGTAATTTTGTTCTCAGAGCTTTGCAGCACTTCAAGCAGCACTCTTTAAGCATGATTGCAAAATCCAGGTTGGCACTGCAATCCAATGCTATGGAGTGTCTACATGTTTGGAAACATAGCTTTTCAAATAAGACACTAAACTAAGTTTTCTCTGTCTCTTCCAGGGAAGGAAGGGAGGAAAGGAGCTTTTTCACCTATCTTCACCAACATCAGTAAAACTATTGCCTGAAAGGCTTGTTTGCACTGTAGCCATTTAACAGGAAAATGAATTCTGAGACTTCAATGTGGCATTTGCTGTACAATAAGAATATGACAGAAGTATAATTACTTTCTGTGTGTCCTTGAAGCAGATTATATGCCTTTTACATTGCAACTATTGGCCCCAACTCTTTTTTGATGGTCTCTCTGCAACATGGAATTGCAACAATGATCATTTATGCTGCAGTCTGTTTCGTTAAATATGAAACATTCAAATTAATGATCCTTTAATAAGTCACTGATGAATGCAGCTGGAAAGGCATGTTTTATCTTTCTTTTACTTAGCATATTGCAGTTTCAGGAAATTATTCCCACTCCTCCAAGTCACATATTAATGTGAGGCCACTGTCATTCATCACACACACAAGCCAATGAACTTTGTGGCTCCATTGACCTACATGATGCCATTGAGAGTGCAATGATATTCCAAAATTCACTGGCAATGAATAAATGAGGACAAAACTTCAGTTTTTGCAGCATAGGCTCCACTTACAAGGTGCTTTGGTTAGAGAGTGACGTGATTTTTGGACAAAACAGATCAGTTGACTTAATATTAATTGTGGCATTTTGAGTGCATAAATTCACTGCTGTGTTTACCTATATAAAGACAATAATTATGTTTCAAAATTGACAGCTTTGGCACTTTAATATGATGTGAGATGCATGAAGGGATATATTGAATAACAGGAATCACAGTATGTGGTTAACCATTGCCATAGTGATGTAGACAGTACATTAAGTTCATTCTGCATCCTGATTTTAATGATCATCGTGTACAACCCATGATATCCATATACCTTTTGACTGTATGCATAAGAAAGGAATTCTGGGCTATTTAAAGGCACAGCAACACACAAGAAAAGATGCAATGTGGGCCCAACTGGAATTGAAGGCAATGTTTATTTGCATCTTGAGGTTTGGTAGAAGCGGGCAGAGAGCATGCACCAACCTACTTTGTTGCTGCTTTGGAGAGTTTGATGCAGGAGATGATAGAGATGGGGATATTTCATTTTTACTACAGGCTTGGAACCCTGCAGGAATCTAAGGATGAGGCCACAGTAAAGCTAAATGTCAGAAATACAGCTGCACAGATCTAGATGCAATCTCCAAGAAGTTCAGTGACGTGACAAGAGTTACCAAGCTGGTGATCTGCATACTTCCTGTCAGAAGTGTGTCCATCACTTCTAGATGCTATTTTCAAATCTTATCTGGTATTTACAAAGAAGTCCAATATAGCTCATATCAAATTCTTTGATTAATGGTGTGGTATAGTATTCTGTGGATGTCAATGAGAATGTGTTGTTTTCCTAGGGTTTGGGTTCAAGACACCTGCTCTGGGATGGAGAAGAACTTGCAGTGAAAGAGAACAGTTCTCTAGTTGTGATCCATGTGGATACCAATGATATACATTGGACTGGGAAAGATTGATTGCTTGACTGACAGAGCCTTAATGTTAAGAATCTCTGGATTATAAATCATGAGCCGGTAAGCAAATTGATGTTGAGATTTGAGCGATGAATATGCAGTTCAAACACTGGTGAGGGAGAAATGGGTTTCAATTAATGGAGGCACTGGCACCTGTACTAGGGAGAGTGGGAGGTGGGCTATTTGGATGGCTTCATCTGCATTAAGATGGGACCAGTGTTTTGGCAATTTGTCTGACAGGGATGGTAGAAAGGGCTTTAATTTTAATAATGGGGACAAAGGATTAAGAGAAAGATGTAGTGGATTAAAAGAAAAGGACAAGGCAAGAGAGCAAGGTAGCTTTTGTGAGTAACTGCAGGAAGAGACAGAGCTTACAAATTTAATTTAATAATGCACCATCAGTTAAGGCTAGATATTGTTTAAAAAAGTAAACAGGTAGAACTAAAGGCTTTATATCTGAGTGGGCATAGCATCTGTAACAGAATAGATTAATTGTCAGCTCAAGTTGAAATAAATATGCTTGATCTTATAGTCATTGTAGAGATATGCCTGTAAGAGGACAAGAACGGGGGGGAAACTAAGAAATGTTTTGAAAATATTTTTGGTGCCTGTCTTCAATATAAAAGGCACAAATAATATTCTGGAAATAAGTGCAAGTCCTGAGGTGAAAGGGAGGAATTAACTCAAAATAATGCCAATCACAAGCGAAAGGCTACTGAAGAAAATAATTCATACTAAACTCTGAAAAGCACCAAGATCCTGATGAACCTTATTGTTGGGTATTAAAAGAAGTAGCTGGCTGACCTCAGTACAATCAGTACAGGAAGGTATCCTAAAAATATGAGCAACAGGTGAAACTAGATATCACATGCTTAGACAGAGTGATCTCCTCCACGTATGCAATACTCCCACCAAAGCAAAAAAGGCATTTTGCTAGCTGCACAACTGAGTACTATAGTATACGAGTTTCAGCGCAAGAGTGATGCCAGGTATATAAGTCCCAATGACTGGCAGACCGTATCTGCTCCTGGACCTAACCCAGGTGTTATTAAATGATCCAAAGTCAAGGTCATGGAGAGGTCATGAAACTGAGCTGCCTCTATTCCATGGTAGTGTCCATGAGGAGGGAATATATAGTAATCACTGGTGGGGATGGCAAGTGTTACACTGCCCCATCACTGGACTGACGTTTTAATGAAGTTTTTTAAAACTTCCTTCAAGATTGATTTCAGATAAAATGCTCCTTCAAGCGCTTATCACTTGTCCATTTATATAATTTTGTTCTTAGGTTTTTTTGATGGGATTTCAAAAGGAAGTAGAGACTCTGTAACAAAAATAGAAATTACTGGAAAAATGCAGCAGGTCTGGCAGCATCTGTGCAGGGACATGGAACTGAAACATTAACTCTGCTTCCTGTCCAAAGAGTCTTTATTTCCTTTTGAAATCCCCTAAAAAAACTAATGGCCAAATTATTTAAATGGACGAGTGATAGAGTTATTGAGTCTTACAGCGTGGAGATAGGCCCTTCGGCCCAAACTGGTGCATGCTGATCAAAACGTCCATCCATGCTAACCCCATCTCCCTGCACTTGACCCATATCTTTCTAAACCTTTCCCATCTATGTATTCATATAAAACCGGCTGAATTTTTCCAGCAATGTCTCCTTTTGTTTCTGATTTCCAGCATTCACAGTTCTTTGTTGTCTTTTTTCCTGAGTCTGTAGATGTCCAGCTCCTGACTAAAGCCATTCAGAGTTGTAGAGTCATGCAGCACGGAAACAGACCCTTTGGTTCACTTGTCCACACCAGCCAGACATCCCAATCTGACGTAGTTCCATTTGCCAGCATTTGGCCCAGATTCCTCTTAACCCTTTCTATTCATATATACATTCGGATGCCTTTTAAATGTTGTAAATGTACCAGCCTGCACCACTTCCTCTGGCAGTTTATTCTATACATGCACCACCCTCTGCATTAAAGAGTTACCCCTCAAGTCTTTTTTAAATCTTTCCCCTCTATCCTAAGCCTACACCCCTAGTTTTGAACTTCCCTATCCTAGGAGAATCCTTGGTTATTCATACTATCTGTGTCCCTCATGATTGTATAAACATCTATATGATCACCCCTCAGCCTCCAATGCTCCAGGGAAAAAAGCCCCAGCCTGTTCTGCCTCTCCCTATAACTCAAACTCTCCAGTCCTGGCAACATCCTTGTAAATCTTTCCTGCACCCTCTCAAGTGCAGTATTCTAAAGGTGGCCTCACCAATGTCATGTACAACCACAACATGACATCCCAACTCCTACACACATTGTTCTGACCAGTGTAGGCAAGCATGCCAAATGCCTTCTTCACCACCCTGTTTACCTGCAACTCCACTTTCAAGGAAATATGCACCTGCATATCTAGGTCTCTTTGTTCGGCAATGCTCCTCAGGGCTATATCATTAACTGTATAAGTCCTATTCTGGCTTGTCTTACCAAAATACAACATGTCACATTTATCTAAACTAAACTCCATCTGCCATTCCTCAGCCCATTGGCCCATCTGATCAAGGTCCCGTTGTACTCTGAAATAATCTTCACTGCCCGCTACACCACCAATTGTGGTGTCATCTACAACCCTACTAATCATACCTCCAAAATTCACATTCAGATCTCTTATATAAATGATGAAAAGCAGTGGACCCAGCACCGATTCTTGTGGCACACTGCTGGTAGCAGCCCTCCAGTCTGAAAAACAACCCTCCACCACCACCCTCTATCTTCTACCTTCAAGCCAATTTTGTATCCAATTGACTAGCTCCCCCTGGATCCCATGAGATCTAACCTTACTAACCAGTCTGCCATGCGAACCCTCTTAGAAAAGTTGCACTCAGCTCCAATGACAGTTCTGATGCTGTGGTGGCTCAGGCATGCAGTGAACTGTGGTCAGATTTGACATCCGTTCAGGCAGAATTCCACATTTCCCTAAAACCTCCAGGTCCTCAGCTCCAAAATTTGAGTGGTGTCCTGAAAATTCTCTTTGAGTCAATCCACTCTGTGTGGAAAGGTTTCTTGTGTGGGCTCTTGCTGCATACTCTTCTGCTCAATGTCCTCATCAAACATCCAAACATACCATGATGGCCCATCTTGCCATTCAAAGGTAGCAAATGACCCCAGTGGGAGCCTCATTACATGGGAATATTCCCCTTTACCATCAGGGATATGGCATAAAATATGTTTCATAGGACAGCACTGTGCAATAGATGCTTAAAATACTTAATGAACTCACAGGCCATTCATATGTTTTGTGGCCTGAGAACTCTTTTTTTTTCCAGGTATACACAAATTGCGTGAGATTACAGAACCTTCTTATTCCTCGAAATCCATAATCTTTGGCTGCACTTCAGCCCCATGCTCCTTATCTTTGTTCAAGTGGCTCAGAAAGAAGCTGACAAGTTGGAGGATCTTAGAGCTGGCCAACATTGTCATGAACAGTTCCAGATAGCGGGACATTAAGGGGGTCATTAGACTCAATTACATGCCCCTCTTCCATGTTTATGTCTGCTCTAGATGGCCCTGAAGAGGGATCACATGCCCACTGTTATGCTTGAGGCCTTCTGCAATTAGTGGATAGAGCAGGGGCTGGAGTACATCATCCTACCACCAAAAAAAAATTAAAATTTAAATTTGATGAGTTTCCTTTGACTATTTGCTTTGGGTTATAGTGTTTCTTTAAGGGGCTACCACGTATTCCTTTAGGTTATTTGTTTTCTTGCTGTCATGAGTTATTCAAAATATATTATTCAAAATTGTATAGAGAGAGAGAGATATGCAGGTTTCCTGTAATTTCTATGGCCTTGAGAAATGTCTTCCTTTATTACTTGCAAAGTGTGAGCTTTCAGCCCCTGTTCCAATATCTCAGGAGCACTGAAAGTTAGTGTGGTAGCGAGAAATTTGCATCTCTTGCTATCATCATAATTGCATAATAACTTCAAGTATTGAAGACAAAAGATTTCCTATAGAGCGTTCAGTTTGGAAAAGAGAATGGTGCCAGACTGGCAATATTTAAATTAAATATATTTCACTGCCTCGCTTTGAGTAAGGAAATGGAAAGCAACATGGATTGACACTGCAAGGAAATGGAACGTTTTTGCCTCTCTCGCTTTCTCAATCTCAGCAAATCAGAACCGGTGAGATATTTCTATTGACTGAGAAATCAAGGTTTAATGCTTTGTCATTCTTGAGGATAATTGCTTGGTGTTACAGAGCTTAAACCTTTCTAAAATGAAACTGGAAATAATTCAATTTCTTGTTTCCTTTAGGCATTGTTTACATCCTGCAGCACTGCCATTGGGATGCAAGTTTCACATTGTCATCATAAAGATTCTGAAAACACTGTAATGGCCTTTATCTTACTGTCTATAATAGATTCCCCTACTTACCTTCTTTGTAAGATCATCACCTATGCTTCTGTGATAGTAGGAACTGCAGATGCTGGAGAATCCGAGACAACAAGGTGCA
>NC_063332.1:91783185-91916018 GCF_021869965.1 Rhincodon typus | reverse complement strand
GCTTGAGGTGGGAGGAGGGGATAGGTGGGAGGAAGAACAGGTTAGGGAGGCAGGGACGAGTTGGACTGGTTTTGGGATGCGGTAGGGGGAGGGGAGATTTTGAAACTTGTGAAATCCACATTGATACCATTGGGCTGCAGGGTTCCCAAGCGGAATATGAGTTGCTGTTCCTGCAACCTTCGGGTGGCATCGTTGTGGCACTGCAGGAGGCCCAGGATGGACATGCTTCTGTGTCTGCTTTGGCTGTTTTTTTCTCAGGTAATAAAACTCCACTGTCTTTCACACAAGAAAATATTGGAATTGACTTTACTTCTCCTTTTTGACTTGGTTACCTAAATATCATTGAAGTGTGATAGTTGCATGCTAATAAAGGAAAAAGTAAAAAGGATATTTCTTGTATTGACCGAGAGGCCATTAAAAATGTGGAGGCATGACCCCTCCTCCATTAGTCATAAGCATATATAAAAAATTATCATAGACCTAGTGAATAGTATAGCATTCATATCAAATATGTATAGAAACCTATGAGCTACAATCTCCCATTCATAAATCATGTATTTGTGCATTTGCGTATTTGCTTCCTTATCGGACTTCAAAATGAATCTGCTTGTATCAAGAAAAATCTCATTTTATATTATCCTTTTGACACACCTATTTCTTCAAATTGGGTTATGACTTATGACTGACAGAAAGGGAAGAAGTTGCATTCAGATCTACCTGAAATGTGCCACAACATATTTAACTCACTCAAGTTTTGACCTTTCCTTTTGAAGATTTGGGATTTCAGGTCATTGTCGATCTCATTAGATAGATAAATGATGGAGGGCTTTTCTTTTCTTCTGAGCACAGCTTTGAAATAAATAGAATTTGTCAATATAGTGATAATAAATACAGGTTTGGCTCATGCAAATTGAGGCCAGCTATTTCCTATTTCAAAATAAAGTTAAGCAAGAATTTATGTAAAAGTGAAGCTTTCGTAGTCCTTTGTCCAACAAGATAATACTCTTTCATTTTCAAAAGCGAATTTGACTATAGTCTAGTGATCTTAGCTTTAATGAATTCTCATAATCTACCATCAGCACATTCTGTTTCCTACCATGACAGATTGTCCCTTCAACAATCAGCATTCATGAACTTAAATAATCCTTTTTCTCTCACACTTTCCCAGAAACATTTTTTCGTTTCTTTGGCCCTCTTGCCGTTTTTGGGTTTTATGTCAATATCATATTGTCTTTCTGCCCTTCTCCCAAATTCCTTCAATTGAACAAAAAGCTGTTTCTCTTTCTTTCCTTTTGCCTCTCTTTCATGACTATTAATAAGGTTTGGAAGTTTTGATTTCATTGGTAGATGTTTCTTAAACTCTTTTTCTTAATCATTCTTCCTCAATTTATCATTTACAATTGTAAGTTTTCTCCCAAAACAACACTGACATTGAATGAAGTCCAGAGAAGATTTGTTAGGTTAATGCCAGGTATGGAGGGATTTTCTTCTGAGAGGAAGTTGATTGGGTTGGGCTTGTACTCATTGGAATTTAGAAGAATGTGTGGAGACCTTAATAATACATAAGGTTCTTAGGACACTTGACAGGGTAGTAACAGAGATGTTGTTTCCTATTTTTGGACAGTCTGAGACCGATGGGCATAATCTCAGAATAATGGGTTGCCTATTTAAGACTGAGATGATGAGGATTTTTTGTTCTCTCAAGGGGTGATCAAGCTATGGAACTCTTTACCACAGAGGGCTGCTGAGTCTGGGTCATCAAGTTTATTCAAGGCTGAGATGGACAGATTTCTAATCATTAATGGAATTAAAGATTATGGGGATAAAGCATGAAAATGGATTTAAGGATTGTCAGATCGGGAATAATCTCATTGAATGGCAAAGCAAACTTGATGGACCAAATGGCTTCCTCTGCTACTATATCTTATGGTCTGTTGCTCTCATGGTCTGTTAAGATATCCCCTACATAATGAACTTCTATTGCAGATATGGAGATAAAATAGGGGAATGGAACTAACTATATTGTTCTTCAAAAAATGTAGTATTAATGGGCCTAATATCCTCTTTCTGCACTCTGCAATTTGTGAAACAATTAAATTACCACATACTGTAATCATTCACAACAAATTTGTTACTGTTTTGAGTCTGGAGATACTTCATCAGAACAAGAAACACCAGACTCAAAATGTTAACTTTATTTTCTCCCCATTGACGTTGCCAGACTTGTTGATTTTCTACAGTGATTTCTGCTTTTGTTTCAAATGTCCAGCATCCATAGTTTGTGTTTTATTACACTAGTTACTGTATTTGGCTGACTTTTAATGAATCCCTTGAATTGTCTTTGTGTTCTCAGCTTGGGTTCAATGAAACAGTGTAGAAAGCTTAAGGAACTTGTGATTATGAATGCAGATTGAAATTTTCCTGGACTTGAATATTTAACATTTTAAAGTTACAAAGTCACCTCTTGAGAGATGATTATGTGCAACCAATGTGACAGTACAAATTAGACATAAATACATTTTTTGTAAATTTTAAACCTCACACATATTGGTCCATGTGCTGCTATACTTGAAAATTCTTACCCATTCCCAAGTTTTTAAAGAAAGTACATATACTCCTATGAGATGGATGAAAGAGCAAATGAAACCAAACTTGTAGGGAAGTTTATGATAAAGATGCTAATGCCCTTATGTATAAGCAAATAGGTACAGAATTCTTTCCAGGTTTATAAGTTTTTATTATAAATATTTAAAGGTTTATAGATTTTCTTTATGCATGGCAAATTTTATAGGGAACTTTTTAAAAAAATTTTCTACCTTTTACTTTATCAACATTTGACCAGTTGAGCAGTACCAACAGTTTAACGAAGTGGAAAAAGCTGCAAACTGAAACACACTTATCATAAACAATCATCTTAATCTGAAATTGTTGTATTTTGACATTGATTCAAATATACATAGAAGCATTCTATCACAGTTAATAAACTGGATGTCCTACTTGCTGGGTTATCAGCATGGTTTGAAATAAACTGAATACTTTATTTGTAGTCCTGGACTTACTTATTTCATGAAACTGACCCAATGCATTTAGAAATAAAATAATTCAGATAGAAATTAAATGTTTCATGATACAATGTCAGTTTTATTGCAGTGCAGGAAATCTACATAATTTTGAATAATTTTGTGAGATTTCTGTACAACTAGATTATAATTTTCTCATAACTGGGAAGTTATTTCTTTCAGTTACATGAATGAACATTGCTAAAACAGTAAGTATAAAACATTAAAATGAATAAAGGGTGGGGAGTAAGATAAAATGAATGCTTTTGCACAGAACCATTAGAGACATGACAAACCTAGTGGCTTCCTTCTGTACTGTAATCATTCAATGATTCTTTGAAAATCAAGCTCCCTGGTTTAACTAGATGTGTATACATGTGTACTTCACCATAAAAGATCTCAAGAGTCAGTTTGTATCTTATATGCCTCTATCAAGTCCCCTCTCAGCAGCATCCTAATAAAGCTCCTCTGTAGTGATATCACATCCCTGCTATAATGTGGTGGCGAGAATGGCACAGAATTCTTCTGTTGTGGTCTAAGCAGGATTTTATATAGTTCCAGCATAACCTCTCTGCTCTTGTATTCTTTGTCATAGCTAATAATAGCAAGTATCCCATACATTTTCTTAACTACCTTCTCCAACTGCCCTACTACTTCAGGTATTTGTGAAAATGTTGCACAATGGTCACTGATCTTCAATGTTTTCCAGGATGCTGCCATTCATGGTCCCTTGCCTTATTAGCTCTCCTCAAGGGCATAACCTCAGACTTTTTGGGGTTGAACTCCATTTGCCACTGCTCTGTCCATCTGACCAGTCTGTTGATGTCCTGTTTGTGACAATTCTCACCATTATTTACCCCCTGCTGATTTTCATGTCATGCATGAACTTCTTGATTATAGTCCTTACAATTACATCCAAATCATTCATGTCCACCACAAACATAAAAGAATAATATAAAAGAACCAAGAGAATTCAGTCAACTTATAGCAGAAGTAGCGTGACACAAAATTTAGGAGCCTTAGATTGTAGCAGGAGCTGTGGTCTCTGAAGCCTTCACCCACTTCACCACGTGCTCAAATAGTTATGGCAGAGCTATCGAATGATCCTGTTACCCAGCATCAGTTTAGTGTTTTTATTTATTAATTCACATGATGTAGTTATCATTAGATAGGCTAGCATTAATTATCCATCCTTTATTCAAATATTTGGAGCAGCATTAATTGTTTGAAATTGAGACTTCCATCTCTGTCTTGGTAGGGAGGTAGAGAGTGCTGGACTCTGTAGCCCCAGCATCACCACTTACAGTGATAGCCACTGCTGTGACAAAAAGTATTCTATCATCTCAAGGAGCACTGGTGGCTTCAGGGTCAAAGTCAGGTCTCACTAAAGCCTGCCAAACTGTCCATTAAAAGGGGCTGAGTGGATGGGGGGCTGGGCTCAAGAAGCTAAGAGGGAGATCTACTTAGGAGGTGACATTTAATGGGCCAGGGCACCCACAAAAAAGACATTTCTCACTTTACTAATCATTAGTCCATGTAGCTAAATCAGCCAAGTTCCTTGGATGGAATGAGTCTGCCACCCTGGGTCAAATGCTGGCAATTGTGGGTTAATGCATTTAAATTGCCATAATTGTTCACAAGAGCTCAATAGGTGCAGGCTCAGGCAGGTCACCTGACCCCTTGACCCTGTAAAATTTCAAACAAGTCAGGGCAGGCGGGTTGACAATGGAAAGACCAGTAATTGGATTAACAATCCTTGTCCCCGTATTCAAATCAACTAACTCCGCATCAAAGAATTGTCCATTAACCTGGCTATATATATGTATGTATACATAGGACACATTTTATGATTTATCATTACACTTCAATAAGGAATCAGATAAGTCTGTTAATGGAAATTGCCATGGAGTGCAAATATTTTATTTCACCACCATTTGATAGATATAAACTGGAATGAAATTTGCATTCCTTCTTTTGAGCTAATATTTATGTAATACTTGAAGCCTTTGATTTCCATTTAACTAATGCCCAGGAAATGCTTTTCCTGCCATAGATATTTTAGCAACATCTTGTTGCTTGACATAATTATAACTACCTTATTAATGACGTCCAACTTAAAGGAACTCCATAGTTTAAATGCTCTAATTACTCCCACTTGCTGATCCAGAAGTGTCTCAACCCATTTAGCAGCCAATTTAGCTGGAAGTCCTTTTCCTTATCAGCATAATTCTTGGGGCAGTAAATCGTGTAGCTTATTCCTTTTCATTTACACTGGATTATCCAGTTCAAAGCTATTAATAAATAAGCTTTACACTTGGTAGTTTCCTTTTCCCTCCTACAGCAACAGTACTCATAAGATTCAATTGCAAGTGGCATCAGTTATGTTCAGATTCAAGACTGGAAGCTACCATTGTTTAGATTTATTCAACTCCTCAACCCAATTCAGAAGTTCAAAAAAACCAAAGATTAGCCTCTGTTTCCGAAAACAGTGTGCGACAGTGAAATAGTGGGGAAACACATCAGGATGAATCCCTGGCATGGTTCCATTGCTGGGACATTTCATCAGAGGAACAAGAGGTGGATTGGCAGCCCACTCTATGGAGGTGGGCAAACCATTAACCAAAATTAAGACCTAAGTGAGGGCCATTTTATCAGACTACCCAGTATATAGCATAATGAGGGTGGTGTCCCTGTGGCTGCTAGTAAACAATTATGTTAAGTACAGAGTCTGTGAGAAGGATAGATATTTCCTAATCAAACTGTTCAGACATGTCATGACATACCTCTGGAGTAGGTGAGATTTGAACACATGCTCACTGGCTCAGAGGTAGGAACACTACCATTGTGACACAAGACCCCTAAAGTAAATCTTTCAGGTTTCACTCATTGATATAGTTCAGATATTTTCTAATTAAGCTGTTCAGGTGGGACTTGAACCCGACTCAGAAGCTGAGACATCATTTCAAGGGCGCCCTTTATGAGAAGGGTATACATCCATGGCTAATTAAGCGTTAAGATCAGTGCCAGACAAAAAAAAACATAAAGTTAACAGCAACTGTGGAGAAACATCTCTGAACAGAAATGTATCTGGAAAAAGAAATTGTAAATCTGAAAAAGAAACTTTTCCAGCCAGTAACAATGTGAATAAGATTTTAAAAAGCAACATGAGTAGTGAAAGCCCACCAGTAGCTAAGAGGAGAAAATCAAATAAAGCATACAGGAATAAAGGTCAGCTACCAGACAACTAGAGTCCAAACTCCTGAGAAGGGATCAAAAAAGCTTTCTTCTCATCCAAAAAAACTAAACTGAAGAACATGATTGGGACTTCTAACACCGAGTTAGCAAAACGCAGAACTATTTAAACAATGAAAAAGTTAACAACAGTGAGTTAAAAATAATTCTTCAAGCACTGCTCAACGAAATTTGATTTAAGGAAGATAAAAAAAGGGAGTAAAACTCATATTAGTAATTTGAAGTACCAAAGCCCTAACAGTGTAATTAGTGAATGTATATTATTTTGATATTTTAAAATAAAAGGAAAGTTTTATTCAACAGCTAAGTAGTTTTATGGTAACCTTTTTAGATCCAGTTTAAAAAGTACTTGAATGGTGACAGCTATCTTTAATGCAAACATAAAATCATTATATCTAATTGAAAAATGTCTTTTTGAAAGGTCTCTGTGCATAGATCTTTGGAAACCCTACAGAACTGCTGATGGGGCACAGATACAAAGCTAAACTCCCTGTATTGCCAAATAACTTGGTCACAAGAGGCAATACTGGTGTAATGCAAATGCTTCCTAATTAGAGTGTCAATCCTAGAGTAGGCAGATTGAGAACTATTAACAAGCTTTACTATAACTTTTTTCATTTATATTCGTTCAGGAGTTGTGGATGTTGCTGACTGGGCCAGCATTTATTGCTGAAACCTAAGTACCCAGATTGGCAGTTAAGAATCACCCATATTGTTGTGGACCTGAAGTTACATGTAGGCCAGATCAGGTAAGGATGGTAGGTTTTCTTCCCAACAATATATTAGTGAACCAGATAGGTATTTACAATAGTTAACAGTGGTTAACATCAAGCTAACTTTTTGATTCCAGATTATTTATTGAATTCAGATTTCACCATCTCCCCTGATGGGACTCAAGTCTATGTCACCAGAACTCTGAATTAATAGTCGAGTGATATTAATGTTACCTTCAAAGGGACATGGACAGCATTCTTTGATAAGGAACTTGTCGAGGAAGGCACAGCTAGCAGTTGTCAACGCAGAATTCGTCAACCTTTTTAGAAGTCAAGAAATACCCTATCCAGTGTTACTGCTGTCATGAAATCTCATTGCCCCAGAGCACCCAGTTACCAGCTTTACTGAAGGAATCACCTTGTCACTGGCAGAAAATTGGACACCTCCTGCAATGTGCCTCAAAGTGCCAATACCTCTGCCAGATTTCTTAGTTTATATTATCTGTTCAGGGTGGGTGATTAGACCAGGTGAATTGTATCTTGGAAGCGGAAGAGCCAAGCAAAATCAGCAACTTTACCTTAATGTCTCTATACCTTGTTCTTCATGTTCCTTAACTACCAATTGACACAGGTTCAAAAGCGGAAATTCCTGGAAAAGCTCAGCAGGTCTGGTAGCATCTGTGGAGATAAAACAGAGTTAATATTTTGAGTCCGGTGGCCCTTCCTCAGCACTGGGTTCTCAGTTCTGATGAAGAGTCACTGGACCCGAAATGTTAACTCTGATTTCTCTCCAAAAATACTGTCAGACCTGCTGAGCTTTTCCAGCAATTTCTGTTTTTGTTTCTGATTTACAGCATCTGCAGTTTTTTTGGTTTTTAACTGACACAGGCTAATCAAATCAAAGAGTTGGAAAGGGGTTGCAAACCATTTTTGTTATGACATCTTGATGCCTGTGCAAAAATCATACCAATTACACAAAGGTCAGCACAGGTATCCTAACTAATAGTTACTATTCGAACAGCATCATTCTGATAGATTATCCTGGCATTTGGGTCATTGTTGCTTGTTGCAGGAATTGAATGATGTCTTCGCCTAGAAGTACTTCTTTGGCTGTCCTGCAATATATTTGGGATGTAAAAACCACAACATAAATGCAAGTTCGTATATGGCATGTCATCTCTATCTACACACTAAGACATGATCTAAGCATTATAGCTCAGGTTTTTGATCTTACTTTAAAATTATTCAGTAATAAACCTGAGTCACTGCTCTGATATCCTTAAATGATGTTATTGAATGAAGTCTAGATTTGGAAATTCGGAAAAAAAGACAGCAACAAGAAAACCCCTAAGGTTTCAAAATGAAGAGAAGTGACTGAATTCAATGAAAACTGATAGTAAATGTGTGTAATCCTTTTTTTCATAAGTCAAAAAGTTAAAGTTGGAATGTTTAAAGCAGACATACACATGTTATTTGAGTTCTATGGGCAGGAGATGCAGCTCAAATTGGAATTGCAGTCACTATTTCCACTTCTTTTAAAACTTAAGCATCTATCATCCTGAGAAAGTGAGAAAAACAATTGACAGAAACCTATTGTAATGATGTCCTCTTAGGTATTTTCACTGAATATTCAGATGAGACTGTCAAAATTTGAGAAGTCAGCAAATTACAACTCTAACTAGCAGGCCAAAACCAATCTCCGGAAAGCAATTGGACATTTTTCACGAAGGCCCTGGTAAATTTGTGTGAGAGGGATGGACAAAACTCTTTTTGTGGCAGAAATTCTGCCTTTAAATCTGGAATTACCTTCGGTAAAAGGAGAGGCAGTAGTAACGATACTAGTAAAGAAAAACCTACAGCAGTGTTGCCTCGCAGGTTGTATCAATGGAGAATCCTGCATTACATAGATTTGAAGAGCCTTCCCTCTGGGGGCTCACTAAGGCTTGTGACACTAATTCCTCAATGATTGTTAAATAAACTAGCCTGCGGTTGAAATCAACAAGCATTCTCTTCTCATAGAAAGAAAATTACACATGATTCATGGGAATAATGAAGTCTAGGAGGAAGTACAGCAGCCATCCATTCTTCAATACTGCAAGAGTAACAGGACATTGAGTAACAGGGACTCCACTCAGCTGATTGAAGGAGAAGAATAAGACATGGGGCATTCTATACCATAACTGGTTTGGATGCATCGACTCTTATCACATGAGGGAAAAACATGGGACTTCTTTGATGGGAATTCTTTGATATTCATACTCAGAAGAATCTTAACATGAGCAGAATAGAGAGGATGGGATGAAAGGTCATTATCCTGAAATATTAACTATGTTCCTCTCTCTACAGCTGCGGCCAAACTTATGTATTTCCATTCACTTCTTTTTATGTTTCAATTCACTAGCTTCTGCAGCATTTCAATTTTATTTCAGTAAGGACATGGTGGTAGTGCAATCAATTTCATACCTTTATTGCTATCATCCAGAGGAGATTGGATGTAAATGCTAAGAGTGAAAATAATCCATTGGAAGTACCTTGTAGATTAGGCACAGTAAACAATATTTTACCTACTTTAACATTCACTGTTGGACTCAAACTCAAACAGACAGGCACTTGACAGGAATATAAATAAATCAATCAATAATTGAACACTGCTAAACATGAAAAAGATTCATCCTCTCATACTTCACATAAGATTCATCTTCCAGCAAATCAAAATGGTCTTTATTTTCTTTGTCTTTATTTTCGTTGTCATCCATTCCAGGTTGCATCTGTTGAGAAGCCCTAGTTATTGGATCAAGGGAGGTTGTTAGACCTTCCCAACAGTGTTGCCACATTTTCAGAGAGGGAGCACCTTTCGTGTGCATTGGACACTGACTGGGATATTTCAGCAGTCATTCCCTCATTTTGTATGGACCATTTTTGTAGACAAAATGGTTATGCTACAAAAGCTTAGCATTATTAATCTGATGTGCTGCTTCATTAAATAAAGATTTTGCTGACACAATGTTATACATTTTTTGATCACCTAAATGCCTAACTGAAAGCAAGGAGCTACTCAAATCAAACTTGTAAAATGGTAATATCCCTCCCTCTGTCTACGAGGCCCCAGTTCAAGTCCCACCTGCTCTAGAGCTGTGTAACAGTGCTTCTAAACAGGTTTAATAGAAAATATCAAAAAATGTAGCTGGAAATTTGAGTGAGGTCAAGCACTGCAGGTTGGACAAGTTTGATTTGAGTAGCTCCTTGCTTTCAGTTACGTATTTAGGTGATCAAAAAATGTATAACATTGTATCAGCAAAATCTTTATTTAATGAAGCAGCACATCAGCTTAATAATGCATAACCATTTTGTCTACAAAAATAGCACTAACATTAACATTTCAGCAATGATTTTCCTCAGCTATTATCCTAAGGTATCCTTCTCTTTCATTAGTTTAGTTAGATCAAGAGATCTGAGGGCATTAATACTGTTTAGGATTTGTGTCGTCTTTTTAGAGTAAACCCAACATTCATAAAGTTCATACATAAACTTCATATAGTTCGACTTCCCTCACTTTTAGTGGGAATAAACTTAAAAGTGATGATAAACCTAAATAATTTCTCTTGAATTTCAATTAGTTACAAGTTGTGACCAAGTTTCATCTCGTACAATTCTTCCTTTTTGTCTCATTCCAGGCAAAAAGGTGCATGAAATGGTGGAGAGTGCCAATGTGGGCATTGTGTCACCAAAAACATGTTATCACATTTGTGTATAACTATTCACTCTTCTTTACCAGTAGTGTGTGGGAATGCCTGTCTAGCAACACCGACAATACTTAAGGCACAAGCCTAGCCATTCTTAATGACATGATGCTTGACAGGCCAAGGTGTGAAGGAAGCAGCTCACAGGACAGAAGCATTGTGAGTCTTTAAGCTCCGAAAGAGGGAGAAAAGAAGCTAAAGGCAAGGTACACCAGAGATGCTGTGAGTATTGAAGTAGACACAAAGTGCGAAAGCAATAAGAAAGTGAGCGAGGACCTCTGAGAAGTCCTCTAATTTGGCTCAAACCCTGGGTTCCTGCTTCTGCAAATAAAGTCTTCAGGGAGGAATATTGCAATGTGATGTGGCAGTGCACTCCAAAATACATCATTGATTGAAGTGCCAAAGTGTACTTTAGTGAATCAGAGGTGAACCATAATGACACGATGATGCTATTACATATCAAAAGCCGAGGTCAATGGACCATAGCATCATAAGTCTGTAAGATATAAGAGCAGAATTCAGCCATTTGGCCCATCAAGTCTGTTCTGCCAGTTAATCATGGCTGTTATGTTTCCTAACCCATTCTCCTGTCTTCTTCCTGTAACGCTTTATTCCTTTACTAATCAAGAATCTATCTATCTCTGGACGTGGGATTTGAGCAGTCACTCATCTAAGACAGGCCTGAGATGCTGGTAACTTGTGTCCAAGACAGAGGTCTGGAAGAGCATGCAGGGAGCTTCAGGTAATGAGATAATCGCTCTGACCTTCCTGTCAGGAAGTTTCAGCATCTTTCTGATGGGTGGGAGAGTAGGAAATTGGATATGAATAAGGTGAAGTTAGGTAACAATATGTATGATAATGAGCAATTATCCAAGCTAATAGGCCCTTTGTTGCTCACTAATGAGAATTTCATCTCACCATCCAAGACTTAGTTGAAAAGAGTGTCTTATTGGTCTTGATATTGGGAAGGTCTTCACTGAACATCTGATTCACTTTTCCCAAATTTCTTACCATGGCCTCATGGCTCACATCACTCACGGGCCGCTAAGATTCCATCCTATCATTATATTTAAAATTTGATGATCACCTGTTTCCATGTCTACTCTGAGCCTTTACTTCAGTACAAAGATTTTCTCCTTATTTTCATGACCTAGGCATTTAGTCCCATTGATCAATACAATTACCCTTTATTGTAATCACTTTACTGTCTCAATGCCTTTCCCATAATGTGGTGACAAGAATTTTATAACGTGGAGGGCAAAGGTGGATGACCTTTCTGTACTGTCTTCTGACTCTAAAGCTTAAAAATCTTATTTTTAACACCGACATCCTATTTGCTGAACTCATGGATTTATCTAAAGTACCTCCAAGGTCCTCTCTATTGCTGTATATTATAAAATAATTCAATTTAAATTACAACAGTTCATCATGCTTTCCAAATCTCATGAAATTACATTTATTCATATTAGATGACTTGGCAACTAAGCTCCTCAAATGACCTTGATCCTTTGTATTTGATCAGCCTGTACTCTTTATACATGCAGTCATTCAACTTTGAATCATCTCATAAACTTGGAGAGTTTTATATTTGCCCCCAGTTCCAAGGAATTGCCATCAGACAGTAATGGCCTAAACAATCAACAATGAAAAGACCTTTCTGAATGACCTCCTACTCCCATTTGTAATTCATGTGCAAGTATAATGGTGTTCCCTGTTTAAGCTAAGTTTTGATCCATATTGGATGCATTCCAACAATACCAAGTCTTCCAACTTTGTGAACTAACCTCTGATATAGGTTAGTTTTTTGTTCTTGGAACATGTACATCACTAGTACAGCTAACATTGCTTTCCATCCCTAGGGAAGAAATGTCAAATACTAAAGAGCACAGGTTTAAAGTGAGAGGAGGGGAAGTTTAAAGGAGATGTGCGAAGAAAGTTTTTATACAGAGGTTGGTAGGTGCCTGGAACATGCAGCCATGGGAGGTGATAGAAACAGATACATTAGTGAAGCTTCGGACAGACACGTGAACATGCAGACAATAGTGTGATATGGACCACATTCAGGCACATAAAATCAGTTTAGAAAAGCATTATGGTCAATATAGACATAGTGGACTGAAAGGCCAGTTCCTGTGCTGTTCTGTTCTTTTTACTAAAAAGATTACCGTTAATATTAAAACAACATCCCCTAATTCAGGTCTGACCACAAAGGAAATCATCCTTTCCAACCCTACCTTGTCAAGATCATTTGGGATCTTATACACTTTACTCAAGACATGATTCATTCTTTTAAACTCCAGTGAAAACAAGCCCAAATAGTCCAATATATCCTCGTAAGACCACCCACTCATTCCAGGTATCGATCTAGAAAACCTCCTCTGACCTACCTCCAATGCATTACATCATTCCTTATATTAAAAACCAAAACATGACACAATATTGAAGAGGTGGTCTCACCAATGCCCTGTAAAACTGAAGCATAGCAACATGGATTTCATGTTCAGTTCCTCTCATAATAAGGGATAGCTTCCCATTAGACTTCTTTATTAAATGCTGTGCCTGCATACTGTTTTTGTGACTCAAGCACCAGAACACCTAAATACCTCTGCATAAAAAATCTTGGAGTTGTTCTCTGTTTCAGTAATGCTCTGATTTTTTTTTTCTTTCTGCCAAAGAGATTTTCATATTTTCTCACATTCTTACTTCCTGCTGGATTTTTGCCAATCACTCAACTTATCAACTTTAATTTGCAAATGCATTGTGCCTTCTTCACAAAATACTTTTCTGTATATCTGGGTGCCATCTGTGAATTTAACTACTGTGTTTTAGCTTTGTTCATCTCATTAATTAAATAAAATTCTAAAAGTGTTTTGGCCCCAGCTCAGACCCCTGCAAGCCTCCACTCATTACATCCAACCAATATGAAAAAAAAAACCTGTTATACCTATTTTCTGTTACTGCCAGGCAACTAATCTTACGTCAAGACAAATGCATCACCCCTAACTATGAGTGTTTATTTTCTGCAATAATCTTTGGAGTGGTATCTTCTGAAATACTTTCTGGAAACCCAAGAATGGAATATTTTGCAGGCTCCCCATTACCTTCATCACATGTTACTCCTTCAAGGGTGTCCAATAAATTGATTAAATTTGTTTTCTCTTTAATTAACTGAAATAACTGCACAGGGCCTGGTATCCTGTCACCACATCATGTGCACAATACACTGGCTGTGACCAGCCAGCTAGAAGATAGTCCCTGAAAGCAGGAGCCTCTCTGAGTCCTTTGTTTATATCTGTCAGCCAGGCATCCCTGATAGGGCTAGGTTAACAACCCCAATTAAGGATCTCATAATCAATAGGATCCACCTGGTTCCAATCACTACAGAAACCATACTGTCTTTTCCTGATTTCCTTGATTTTTTTTCTAAGTGTATAGGTATAACCTCTTCAACAATCGATTTTGACATCTTCCCCACAACAGGTATCAAGCTAACTGGCCAACAGTTTCCTATTTCTGTCTCCCTCTCATCCGAAATAGAAGGGTTATATTTGTTATTTTCAAGTCTAATGGAACTTTTCCTGAACAAAAGGATTTTTGGATAATTAACATCAATGCATCTATTACTCCATTAGCAACATCTTTTAAGATCTTAGGTTGAAATTCATCTGAACTTGAAGACTTGTCAGGCAGCAGCGCTATCAGTTTGCTAATGTCGTAAGGTGAACGTTGACCCCCCTCTGAGAACTAAAATCGAAACACCCAAAGAGGAGCACCTCACCCCACAATCTGTAAAAGGAGTGTGAAAAGTGGTGTTTCCTGCTTTTCAGCAACTTCTAGTAGTTAAATAAAATAAATCCCTGATACTTACTTTAAAATCAACAAGTAAAGATTTATTTACATAACTCTTAACATTGAACAAATTAACTAAACTATTAATAAACCGAATAAATCCCTTCTAACTACTAACTACTCCCAAATAAAGCAAGAGTCTAATGGTTCCAATAAATACAAGTCCCACTTATATAAAAAAAAATGTAGTCTCTCGAATTACAGCAAGGTTACTGATCTTCCGGAATGTTCTGTGTCTTCTCCGTCAATTCTTCTGTCAAGAATATATTCTCCGTCTATTCTTCTGTCAGGAATATTAACTAGTTGTGTCATTGGTCCCGTTGTTATTTAGATGGTGCTTCCTTTAAGATATAGAGGAGGCTGTGAAAGCCAGTGATTCTCTCTTGAGAGCTGAGGCTCTGGTGGATGGCAGCTAGCTCCCAGATCTTTGCCCAACTGCCCCCTTCTTTTTATACCCTTGATGACATATCAATTTTTCTTACAATAGAAGTGGTCCTAGGTTGTCAAAACCATCAGACTTAAATTTAATTGATTTTTGTATCTAAATGCCTGGTTCAAATTGATTGGCAAAATACAAAAGCCTGTTGTCTTGGTAAAAAAAAAACCTGCTAGTTGGCCTGCTAAGAAGTACGGCCTTTGGATACAAATGTTTCAACTTGGGTTCTCTCTGTGTACTGGCAAACTTTCAAGCTGCTGCTCACAGACATGCATTTTAAATCTCTAAGCACAGAAAAAGCACATGATCTTTTAAAGGGATGATACAATGCTTTCCCCCGAAGCACTTTACAAACACCAAATTTCCTGTCTCCTTAATCCACAAATAATCTGCCCAACTTTGCAACACCTCCTGCCTTAATTAAAAAATGAACCATCATAATGAAAAGATGGCTTCAATTTTTTCTTTCTTTCTTTTTAAAACCTTAACTCCATTATATCTTTCATCTAGAGTTACACATTTTATACTAATTCTATTTATATACAATGTTGAACACGACCGTTTCTATCTTATATAAGCATTTTTCTTTTAAACTCACGATAAAGCATCCGCGATGATATTTTCATGACTCGCAACATGTATAATCTGTAAATTAAACGCTTGTAACATGAGACCCCAACAAAATAATCTGGTGTTCTTGTTTTTAAATTTTTCCAGAAATGTCAAAGGACTATGAACAGGATGCACAATCGTTAGCAATGTAAACATTAAAATGTTGTAAGGCCATTACAAAACTCAATAACTTTTTTTGAATGGTAGAATATTATTTTTCTGGTGGATATTGAGTTTTTTTGAAAAATAACCAATTGGCTTTTCAATCTCATAATCATCCTCCTGTAACAACACAGCTCCAACATCTACAACACTTGCGTCGATGGCGACTTTGAAGGTTTTCAATAAATTTGGTGTGGCTAAAACTGGTGCAGTGGTTAACACTGCTTTTAAATTCTCAAATGCCTCCTGGCATTGTTCTGTCCACAAAAATTTTGTGCTCTTTTTTACTAAATCCATCAACAATGCCACTGTGCTACTGAAGTTTGGTACAAATTTCATGGGGAGTCCACTCAATCCTAAAAATTGTAGCACTTCCTTCTTCGATGATAGTCTTGGATATTACTCGATGGCCTTCATCATCACATTCCTTGGTGTCATCTGTCCTTATCCGATGCTGTGCCATAAGGATGTCACTTCTGCCTTTGCAAATTCTGTTTTTGCCAACTTTATGACTAACTTTGCCTTCCGTAGTCTCTCAAAGAGCTCTGCCAAATTTCCATGTGGTCTTTCCACAAATGGCTAAAGATTACTACGTCATCTGTGTAGACAGCACAATTAGTCAATCCTGCAACATGTCTGTCCATAAGCCTTTGAAAAGTGGCTGGTGTATTTTTCATTCCAAAGGGCATTTCTTTAAATTGATATAGCCCATTTGGGGTTACAAAAGCAGAAACGTCTTTTGCTCTCTCTGACAAAGGTACTTTGTAGTAACTGCAACATTAAGTCCAACTTTGTGATGTAAGTGGCTTGTCCTACATTTTCCACACATTCCTCCAGCCTTGGAATTGTGTATGAGTCAGATTTGGTTGCAGCATTGGCCTTCCGATAACTCCGATAATCTAATTCCGATAATCGTTGAGTACCATCAGATTTGGGAATCAACACAATCAGTGAACTCCACTCACTTTGACTTGTCTCAATGATGTCTTCTTGGAGCATCACTTGCACTTCCTTCTGAACCTGCACTGCTTTGAGAGGATTAAGCCTGTAGGGGTGTTGTTTTATTAGAACAGCATTCCCTACATCAACTTCATGTACTATGGCGTTAGTCCTCCTCATTCTATTTCTACATAGGTCCTCATAGCACTGTAACAAGTCTTTCAATTCAGTTCTCTGTTGCTGGGACAGATAGCTCACTACCCTATCCTTAGAGACTTCCACATTATTCAATTTATTCTGAGGCACATCAAAATCCCAATCATCTGGATTTGATTCCTCACTCTGACTGGCAGTAACTAATACCTGTTTCTCCAGTTTCCTTTTCCTATCATAGAAATGTTTCAGCATGTTCATATGATGTACCCAATAATTTTTTTTCCCTTTCTAGCATCTTTACCAGATTATTCACCAGACTTAACTTCTTCTCAATCTGAAAGGGACCATTAAACATTACTTTAAAAGGCACTCCTACCACTGGTAACAACACCTACACTTTATCCCCACAGGCAAACGTACAAATTTTAGATTTCTTATCTTCTTCTTGCCTCATTAGGTGCCCTGCCACCTTCAAATGTTGCCTATCTAATTCACCTGCTCTGTTTAATCTTTCTCTTGCCTCAGATACATAATCCAACTGTGAGATCTTTGACTTCGGACTTATCAACTTTTCCTTAATTAATTTTAAAGGCCCTCTTACTTTGTGACCGAATATCAATTCAAATGGAATAAACTGAGTTGATTCATTTGGAGAATCTCTAATAGCAAATAATATAATGGGATTCCTTTATCCCAATCATTTCGGTAATCCCGGCAAAAAGCCCTCAGCATTGTCTTTAGGGTTTGATGCCAACTTTCCAATGCTCCGTCAGATTCAGGATGGTACGCACTTGATTTAAAGTGTTTGATACCAAAACTATCCAAGACCCCCTTAAATAATTTGTAAGTAAAATTGGAACGTTGGAGTGACTGAACCTCCCTGAGTAGTCCATAACGGGTAAAAGAAAGCAAGCAACTCCCCCACAACCTTTTTTGCCTTGACATTCCGTAATGGAATTGCCTTCGGAAATCTGGTAGACACATTCATCATGGTTAGCAAATACTGGTTCCCACTTTTGGTTTTAAGGAGGGAACCTACACAATCAATTATAACCCACATGAAATGTTCTTCAAACATGGGAATTGGCATCAAAGGTGCTGATTTTATTACTGTCTGTGGCTTTTCTACCCTCCAACACGTATGGCAGGTACGGCAAAATTCAACCATATCTGTATGTAATCCAGGCCAATAGAAATGCTTCTGTATCTTAGCCTGAGTCTTCCTCACTCCTAGATGACCTCCTACAGGTAATTCAGGTGCTACCTGCAATATTTCCTGTCTGTATTCCACCGGCAACACAATCTGGTGAACTTCCATCTATTTCTCATCTGCACTAACCTGCCAAGGTCTCCACTTCTGCCTTAAGATTTTATCCTTAAGGTAATAACATTTTGGAATACATTCTGGTTCCTTTTCCAAGTAGGCTTCATGATATAAATCCTTTATCATCTCATTTTTCTGTTCTTCTCTGCAGCTCTTCTCGCTGTTTTAAATTTCTGTTCTCCAACATGAGTTCTTATCACTTCTGGAAGTGAGTTTTTAAACTCCTTCAGCAGAATAATATCTCTAAGAACCTCATATGTCTATTCTATCTTTAAGCCTTCATCCATCTATCGAAGTTTCTGTGTTTAATTCTTTCAAACTCGATATAAGTCTAATCTGAGATAACAAGTTGTAGAGCTGGATGAACACAGCAGGCCAAGCAGCATCAGAGGAGCAGGAAGGCTGACGTTTCGGGTCTAGACCGTTCTTCAGAAATCATTTCTGAAGAGGGGTCTACGCCCAAAACGTCAGCCTTCCTGCTCCTCTGATGCTGCTTGGCCTGCTGTGTTCATCCAGCTCTACAACTTGTTATCTCAGATTCTCCAGCATCTGCAGTTCCGGCTATCTCTGAAATAAGTCTGATCTGGTTCATTCTTACATTTCTGAACTGTACATCTATGTACTTCTGGTACTAATTAGTAGACATGCAAAATAGCCTGTTTTACTTCTTCATATCCTCCTGACACCTCCTCTGACAGCGCTGCAAACATCTCACTAGCCCTGCCTAACAACTTGGTTTGAATTAACATTACCAACACAGACTCTGGCCAGTTCATTTGTTTAAACAATTTCTCAAAGGAAACTAGAAAGGATTCTACATCTTTTTCATGGAATTTTGGGAATGTTTGGACATAATTGAGGGGAAGCGATGGCCTAGTGGTATTATCACTGGACTGTTAATCCAGACACCTACATAACGTTCCCAGGACCTGGGTTCGAATCCTGCAACGGCAGATGGTGGAATTTGAATTTAATAAATATCTGGAATTAAGAATCTAATGATGACCTTGAATCCATTATCGATTGTTGGGGAAAAACCCATCTGGTTCACCGATGTCCTTTAAGGAAGGAAGCTGCCATCCTTACCTGGCCTGGACTACATGACCTGGACTCGCAGCAATGTGGTTGACTCTTAACTGCCTATTGGGCAATTAGGGATGGGCAATAAATGCTGCCTAGCCGGCAACACCCTCATCCCTACAAGGCCTTTGACTATGGTAGGTTTGGGCATCATTACTATCCTGTTCACTAAGCCTACTTTCTACTTTCACCTCCATCTTGTTACGTCAACTTTCCTGTCTAATTGCCAACTTCTGAAGTTCAAACTCTCTTTCTTTTTCTCTTTCTTCCGCCAGGGCAATTCTTTCCTTTCATCTTTCCTCTGCTTTAACTGTAATTCAAACTGTTTCAGTTCCCTTTCATTACTTTCTGACTCTAGCCTTTTATGTTCACTTTCTAACTCCAGTTGTCTCACTTGTACTTTAATTTTTTCTAACTCCTCTGCACTTGACTGTTTCTCTGATATACCTAAACACTTGACTAACTCCATTACAATTTCAGCTTTCTTATTATCCCTAGTTAAACCCAATTTTTGTCTGTTTGCTAATTCTAAAAGTGTCACCCTTTTTCTGTCTTTCTAAACTTTCTTGGCAAATTTGGGAAGCAACTTTGACCCCCAGAACCTGTTAGCAACGTTAAGAGCCATTTCTCCACTTCTGATTTAACCAACAAAAAGCAACAAAAATTAAACAGATTTTCCACTTCTCACTTAATTTTTATTTGAAGATCTAGAACATTAATCCTCGTGTCTGTTTAAATCTGTTGGGACGTTTCATACCCTAAATCTGTTCAAATCTTTCCAGATCTATCCAAATGTCCAATGCATGTTGTAATTATTGATGCCCAACCATGTGGATTCAAATTTTCTTCAATTGTTTTTAATCTCCAAAGCAGATTCTGATCCCCTTCTGTGAACTAAAACTGAAATACCCAAGGAGGAGCACCTTGCCCCATAATCTGTAAAAGGAGTGTGAAAAGTGGTGTAACCTGTTTTTCAGCAACTTTTTAAAGAACCACATGGTTACACAAAATAAATCACTGACCACTCACTTTACAATCAACAAGTAACAATTTGTTTAGATAACTCTAACAGTGAACAAATTAACTAAATATTAACAAACCGAATAAATCCCTTCTAACTGCTAACTATTCCCGAATAAAGCAAGATTCTGATGGTATGCTTTTCCAATGCATACAAGTCCCAGTTATATATATCAGAAAATAAAATTTAGTCTCTCTAAATTGCAGCTAGGTTACGTGTCTTCTGGAATATACTATGCTTTCTCCATTGATTCTTCTGTCAGGAATACCTTCTCCATCAATTCTTCTGTCAGGAATATTAATTAGTTGTGCTATTGGTACCATTGTTAATTTGATTGTACTTTCTTTAAGATGTAGAGGAGGCTGTGAGAGCATTTGATTGTCTCTTGAGAGCTGACGGCTGTTAGCTTTGGCGGATAGCAGCGGGCTCTCTTTGTCCAACTGCCCCCTTCTTTTTATACCCTTGATGGCATATCAATATTTCTTACAATAGGATTGGTCATAGGTTGTTAAAATCGTCAGACTTAAATTTAATAGGCTTTTGGCATCTAAGTGCCTCATTCAAATTGATTGGTTAAATTGATTGTCTTGGTAAGAAAAGCTGCTGTTTGGCCTGCAAACAGTACAGATTTTAATACAAATGTTTCAATTTGGGTGCTCTCTGTGTACTTGCAAACTTTCAAGATGCTGCTCACAGACATCCATTTTCAATCTCTAAGCACAGAAAAAGCACATGATCTTTTAAAGGGATGACACATTCCTTAATGTTTACAAACATTAAATTCTGACTTCCGGTCTTCTAATCCACCAATACTCTACCCAACTTCATGACATTTCAGTACCGCTTCTCTTGTGATTGTAATTTTGTTAACTTCCTCTCTCTATTCCAACTCCTGATTGACAGCTATTACTGGAATATTCTATTATCTATAGCAAAAACTAAGCAAATTATTTGTTCATTTCATCCACTGTTTCTTTACTGTTTCCTTATTATTTTCTTATGGTTAGCTCCTAATTCTCACTCTGTAGATAACCAATGTTCACTTTATGCACTCTTTGCATTTTAAAATATTTGTAGAAACTCTTATATTTCATTTTTACATTTCTAGTTGGCTTCGTCCCGTTCCCTAATTGTTTCCCTTAATTAACCTTTCAGTCAATCTCTGCTGTCCTTTATAGTCTGACCAATCATCCGACCTGCCACTCAATTTTGCACAGCCATACACTTTGTCCTTACATTTATTGTTTACCAATATTTTGTTAATTAACTACAGATGATGAGTCCTTGCTTTAGAATTTGCCTTTATTTGGGAAAGCATTAATTCCGAGCATTCTGAAATACCTCTTAAGTATGGTGTCACTGTCAGGGCCACTGTGTCCCTATTGATTAATCCCATAATCTAGTAAATCAGTTCATTATTTCATCGAATAAGGAGGAAGCTAATAATCAATGCAAATCAGTAGGTAGAAAACAGAGGCATTTTGTGAAATTATAGTCACTGAGGAGTGATGCTGAGTATACTGATGGATTGATAAACCATAGAGTTAGAGTTAGGGTCAAGGTTAGGGTTAGGCTTATCCTATTGCAGCTGAACTGCATTCTAGGGCATGAAACGATTTGACCATGAGATAGTAGATACTCAAATATAAACAAAAACTGCAATCACTGAAAATCTATTTGGAGAAGAGAGATTAAAGAACAAAAAAGTCCTGGCAAGTAAGAGGATTATCTCAGTAAAACCTATGGACTGTGTCCATTGAACTGCTTCCCCAGTTTTAGTTCCCCTTCATTCATAACAGTAATTTTTACTTTTCATTAGTCTGTATCTGTCTTTATGTGTTGTCAAGGAGTTGAGGGCGGGTTGCAGAATGCAGATTTAAAAGGGGATTAAAGTGTGACTCGTACAGTTATATGCTAACAGTTCTGAGTTACTTTTATTTGTGATTAAAATCTATTTATTTGTAAAAAGTAGTAGTTCTTGTTATGTACAGAAAGCTGGCATACACTTTCTGTTAGCGTGTATCTGTCTGACAGGTAAATTGGGTATTTACCATACATTGAAAAATTCCTTAACATTTCCTGGAACACTTTCCCAGTGAGGTGTGATGACTCCAGGGAGATGCTGAAAAATGGGATGAGGCTGGATTGTTTATTTTTCAGTAAGCTTTTTTACAGTCAAGGGAGTAGCTATTGCTGACTGGGCCAACAATTATTGAGAATCCCCAGTTGTTGCTAAGAACGTGATGGTGAGCTGCGTTATTGAATCGCTGCATTCGATTTGCTTAATTGTAGGTCTGTATTCTTATCTTCCCTGATTGGTCTTGTTTACTCTGGATATCAATAACCTGAAGCAGTCCCAACAATGGAGTATTATTAAGGCAAGGTACACTGTAAAATATTCAGTAATGCTAATACATCACAAGATTACACATACAATGCTTACTATCACCTGATTTGGTGAAATTGTTTGAGGATCAGAACAAAACAAGGGACAAAATAGTGGGATACCAAGGTGTAGAGCTGGATGAACACAGCAGGCCAAGCAGCATCAGAGGAGCAGGGAGGCTGACCCTTCTGAAGAAGGGTCTAGGCCCAAAACATCAGCCTCCCTGCTCCTCTGATGCTGCTTGGCTTGCTGTGTTCATCCAGCTCTACACCTTGGTATCTCAGATTCTCCAGCATCTGCAGTTCCTACTGTCTCTGAAACAAAATAGTGGGGAAATGCCAACACCAGAGAACTCCAGTGATTCAAGAAATCACTCACCATTTTCTCAAGGACAAATAACAATGGGCATTAAATTTTAGACTTACCAATAATGCCCACATCCCAGAAATGAATAAGACAAAGGAAGCAGATCTGCTGGAGATAGCAAGAACTGCAGATGCTGGAGTCAGAGTCTAACACAGTGTGGAGCTGGAGGAACACAGCAGGTCAGGCAACATCAGAGAATTAGGAAAGTTGACATTTAGGTCCTGACCCAAAATGTCAACTTTCCTATTCCTCTGATGCTGCCTGACCTGCTGTGTTCCTCCAGCTTCACACTGTGTTAAACACATCTGCTGGCCTCTGGTAATCTGAAACAGAGTAACAAAGTACCTTCTCCCTCAGGGACCTTGATGCGTTCTTCTGGCCATATCACTTTTGGTTCTTTTACCAGATACCTTAAATCTGTGCCTCCGAACCAGATCAAGACTGATGGTTGACCATCAAAAAGACCCTAGCGAGATACAGAAATCCTGAAAACAGCTCAAAGTAAAGCACAACTTAGGATAGAGATGGTGACATCCCTACAACAACAAGGTGAGCATTTTGACCAGTTTGGGGTGAGATGTCAGCATGTAGATTTTTAGATATTGGGTTATCACAATGGATTTTGGAACTAATCATTGCATCTACCAAACCAGAAAACTTTCCAAAAAACCTACTAGAAGAGAGGAAAGGGTGCAGCATTTAGAGATTAAAAGCAATAGAAGGAAATTTGGATCCACATGGCTGGGCATCAACAATTACAACATGCACTGGGGGGTGGGCATGAGAGTTAATCTGGTAACCAAAGTTCAGAAGTATGCCAAGACATGTGCTAAATGTAGCCTGACCCATACACTTCACAATTTCTAAGAATGCCAGATCTGTGTAAATCGTTTGGTGTGTTGTCGAAGCAATACAAGAAATCAAATTTAAAGCATGCATCAAAATTGGTTAAAAGCCAGATGCAGAAGAACAGTGTATAAGGCACAATGGCAATCACAATTAGATAATGCCAACACACAGCAGAAAACAAAGCAGATACTTCAGGTTGTCAAGAAAACGAGTCGTGAACTGATTCTGAACAAGAGCAATGTTAAGATACTTTTAGCAAGCATTCCGTATTAGCAATGTAGATTGGCCTGTTGATGCTATTAAGTAAGCTGAGATCTTCGTAATGATTGGGATTGAATGGCACAGAAGAGCAGTTAGAATTCATATATGGTCAAAATTGATATGGGAGCTGGTGTTAATATTATACAATTCCCCGTGTTGAAGGCTATGCATGCAGAGAAATGAGAATCTATTGTACAAATCACCACAGCTCAAAAAGCATGTGCTTAAAGACATAAGACCATAAGTGCTTTGGAACAATGGACTAGTAGTGCATTTATAGGAAGTCAGAATAGTACCATAACAATTTTATATTGCTGACACAATGGGACCAGCTGCTGTAGGACTACTGGTATGATGAGCTTTATAGCTCATCACAACATACGAGGTCAAGGCACCTCACTGAAAGGTACGAAAGGCTGAAGCATGGAGCACGTTGAGACAGAAATCTAAAACCACTCTATTCGGTAAGAGACGAACATGTTGCAGAGATGGTTAAGGTTAGATTGGAACATTTGTGGTGGCATTCCACAGAATTAAAGACTGCCAAAAGGAACCTTCACTTGCAACTTGGAAATAAAAGAAAATGAATTCCAGGCAAAAGGAACATAATCATTGTACAGTTTGTGAGAACAGAAGCTTAGCAACCCAATGTGTGGGTATGTAAATGGATTTATAGAGTACAGCAGCAGAAAATGAGCAAATGCTCAACAATTATAATAGCCAAATTGGAGAGGGAAAAAAAGAAGGCAGTGTTTTTGTGGATTTTGCTGGGAGCAAAAATGTAAAAATAAAAATTGGAACAGCAAGTCCAATCCTTAAGAGGTAAACATGTCAGGACAGGTAAGGTCTACCTTGTGATCCATTTTCTCTGCTTCCAATAGTCAGAGATGTACTTTGCTCCAAACAAGCTCCAATGAACATTTCATATAAGAGGCAAACAGAGCCAGATTTAATTCAATTTCAAATAGGATGGCAGGTCAGACTTCTCAGTCATTCAATGTGAACTTGTTATGTTGAATAAATTGCCAAGGTGTACAATCAACCCAGACCATATGAGGTGAATGTTACATCAGATAATGGTCTGCAAAGGGCTAATACTGAAGACTGCATTAAGCTCCACCCAATCTGATGATGTCATAAGGCTTTGTATGGGGAAATGCAAAAACACTGGATCTCAAAGGATAGAGTCTTTGCAACACTGTCTATCCTATCAATGTAACTTGTACCTGAATGGAATGAATAATCTCTTGGTTAAAGCAAGAGTCGCTTCCTGTCAGAGTACCTCATGGTTTTCTTCTACTATGCTGAACAAAGTAGGTCTAGTAGATCTAGGCCTAAAAGAAGAATGGGAGCAGTAACTCTACCTATGGTAACCAAGAGTCCAGCTAGCTCAAACAACATACTGATTATCTAAAGATTTTGTTTAATTGCACCATTACAACATGGTAAACAGTAGTGTAGATTTGACTTTGGTTTAACTGTGCAGAATGAATTTCAGAGAACACAAGACACCCAACTGTGAAATTCTCAAATGGAAACAAAGTCAGCTCTGAGAGTTGTACAATGTCACTGCACCTGGTACTTCTGCCACATGACAGACAAGGTCAGAGGCAGTTTTTGACAGCAAAGACATAGGTACCATGTACATAGATGAAAAACAGGTGACAAAAGTTCTGATTTGTCAGTAAATACAGGAATAACGTTAACTCCTTGTCAGTCCTCTGACATTATTACATTTTCAAATGTCAATGATAAGCAGCCCACAGTAGTAGAGAAGAAAGTTGAAATTAAAACACAAGATCAGCTGAAAGTATTAGAGGAATTCAAAAGTGCACTACTTTAAAATAGCTTCTGAGCCATTCTTGCAGTCTGCCTTTAATAATTATGACAAGTGATTATATAATTTTAGCTAGTCCTTCTAGAACTAAGCAGCACAGAAAACAAAACTAAAAGTGAAACTTCTTGTTGAACAAATACAGGTTTCTCAATATTTATTATCTTATATAATATTCATCACATACATTATGCATGTTAACTTCAGTTTTAAAAATTAAAAAGTCATATTTCAACTTTCTCAGCTTCTAACATTGGCAAGTGCAGCACTTTACATCATTACACCTTAAGACCACAGCTTTTTTAAATAACATCAATGGAATTACATGAAAATTGGAAGAGTTATTCATGAACTTGTCTCCACATGGGTTTACACATTGCTGGGTGAGAAAAAAAAACAAAACAGCATGAATATGAGGAAATGGAAGTTATTTCTACTTCTTGTTCCATGAGGTCTGAAGTTTGGGAAAGAGACAGGTGAAGGAGGTGATCAGGAAGGCAAGTTGAGTATGGGAGGAGGCAAAAATCACAGACTTAATATGGCGCCTGCAAAAAAAAGAGTTGATTGATTTATTGACATGTATACCGAAATAGAGTGAAAAGTTTTATTTACGAACGGTACAGGCAGATCATAGTAAGCAAAGGATGTACAGATCAACAAGACTTTGACAGAAACGTACAGGTTACATTGCACAGTGCGTGTGCTAGGCAAGATCAGTGTTAGCAAGATCAGTGTTATTTGAGGCTAGAGAGTCCATTCATCAGTCTGATAATGGCCGGGAAGAAGCTGTTCCTGAACCTACTGGTGCGTGTGTTCAAGCTTCTGTATCTTCTGCCTGATGGAAGAGGTTGTAGGAGAGCATTACTGGGGTGCGATGGGTCTTTGATGATGTTGGCAGCCTTTCTGCGGGGTTTTCAGAATAACAATTCCTGCCCCATCCTGATTAACTATACCTTGTATAGTTTTGAGACAACAAGGTGCAGAGCTGGATGAACCCAGCAGGCCAAGCAGCATCATAGGAGCAGAGAGGCTTGCTTGGCCTACTGTGTTCATCCAGCCCCACACCTTGTTGTCTCGGATTCTCCAGCATCTGCAGTTCCTACTATCCTTGTATAGTTTTATCTACTTGTGTAATCACTCACTGCAGGGATAGGATCACACTTACTTTAGTGCATCCTGGAGCGTTTCTATTATAAATTTGGATGTTTGCACTGATAATACTCCAGATATAAACGTGACTTCCTTCAGTTTGAGCTTGGAACCTGTGACTGTCCCTGTATCTATGATCTTTCTTCTGTATTTGCTGGTCAAACACTTACTCTCCCATGCCATTATTAAAGGTATTCAAAAACTTCTAATTAGTAGTGTAATAAATGAGCTTCTTCATCACCTTGACTTACCCAATCACACTCTATAAGGCTACACCAATGAGGCATGGGCATATTGGAGGAAAACATGCTGATTCAATACATTGTGGTTACATTTCTTACTGACTGTAAATGTCATTGAGCCCATATAAATTAATTTATTCCAAATGAACCTATCTGCTCCTTTTCTTCATGGAATTACTTCTTAACAGTGTGAAGTTCTTAGAAGTGATTTTGACCAGTTCTTCGCTTGTCTAGACTTTATAGTTTCTGGCAGTCAATATGATCCATTGGTTGGTATTTGATGACATATCCTTCAAAGAACTAATGGAAACAATGTTATCCTCATAAATCTATTGATTATCAGCAACTGAGAGAATGTAATCAGTACGTATAATTAACAGTGACTTCCCACGTGCAATTAAAGTTTCAGAAAGTACAATTTCAACTTTTAGCTTAATTTTTAACCAATCATAAAATATTATTTCAGTTTTAAAAATTACAGATAGTCTCACATCTCATACAAGATAAAAATCATTTTAGAAATGATTGACTTTTCAGCATGATGGATTGAGCTTCTCTATAATTCTGCGCTGGTTGCCTGAATAAACATTCCTCAGGCAACTTTGTCAAAAGCAAATGGTAATGAAGTAGATCCTTACGAAAATAAACCAGAACCAGAAATAAAATGTGGTTATTTTATACTTTCACTGAATGATAATTTTTAATGGATTATATTGATATTAATCAAAAAGGCACTTTTTAATGGATTAGCTCATTTGAATTGAAGCAACCTTATTTAGAGCTCCCTATAAACCCATACTTTGATAAAAGATAGAAGGCATGTACAAAATGCGTCAAAAATGTCCTCAGAGCTGTTGTGTTTTCACAGATGTAATGTGACCTTGTTCACAACTGGAGCTGGAACAACACAACCTGATTGTATCAACTCCCAAACATGGGAATTAGATTGGATTTATCATCATATTGCTTCTTTTTTATATCCTTGTTTGTTTGTTGTCCATCCCAAGTCACCCTGGAGCTAATTGGCACTTTAGGCCTTTTTAGAGGCCAGTTATCCACTTTCTTGTGTACCTGGAGTCACATGCAGTCCAGATGAGAACAACAGATTTTCTTGCCTCCAAGACATCAGTGAACCAGATAGATTTCAATGACACAAGGAAGACTGATAATCCACAACTGCACTTTCCTGCATTTTTGCATAACCTTTGACTCCCCTACTGATTAAAAATCTGTCTGTCTCAGCCTTGAATATACTTATTGACCCACAGTTACAAACATCTGTGGTAAAGAATTCCACATATTCTCTACCCTCCAAGAGAAGAAATTCCTCCTCATTTCTTTCTTGAATTGGTGACGCCTTATTCTGAAATTATACCCGCTATTCCTAAACTCTCCCACAAAGGAAAACAAATTTTCCACTTCTACCTTATCAAGTCCCTAAAAATCTTAAACATTTCAAAAGACTCAATGAATCATAGGCTGTAGGACAACATAGGAAAATGTCTATATTTGCAGATGGCACCAAATTATGAGGATAGCAATATGGAGAATGGCAACAGCATAGAAACACAGGAACAGGAGTAGGCCATTCTGCCTTTGAGTCTATTCTGCCATTCAATGAGATCATGGCTGATATGGCACACAACTCCATATATCTGTCTTTGGCCCTTATCCCTTAGTACCTTTGATGAAAAAATTTTTCTATCTCATATTTAAAAGTAACAACTGCAGTTTGGGAAAGAGTGCAAAACATCTACTGAACGTCCAAACATGTCTTCTGAATAGTTGAGCCTAATTCTCAGAACATGTCCCTATTTTTAGAATCCCTAACCAGTCTAAATCGTTTATCTTTATCTACACTGTCTTTTTCTGTTAATACTGATGATCAGTTTACACCTTAACTTTCTAAGTTCCAGAGAAAACAGGCCTAATTTATATAATCTCTCCTCATAACTTAACCCCTGAAATCCAGGCATCATTTTTTCAAACCTGCATTGTATTCCCTCTAAAGTGAATATAGCTTTGCTAATGTGTGGTGCCCAGATCTGCTCGCAGCACTCCGTGGGGCCTAGCCAGGATTTTATATAACTACAGCATAGTTTCTGTATCCTTGAACTCCAGTGCTCCAGGTATAAAGGCCAACGTTCCATGAGCCACCTTGCTTAGTTTCTACACCTGTGCAGAAGGGGAGGAGATGGCCTAATGGTATTATCACTGGACTGTTAATCCAGAGATCCAGGTAATGTTCTGGGGACTCATATTTGAAACTTGCTGTGGCAGATGGGAGGATGTGAATTCAGTAAAACTCTGAAATTAGGAGTTCAATGATGACCATGATTTTCTTACTGATTGTCAGGAAAAACCCATCTGGTTCACTGATGTTCTTTAGGGAAGGAAACTGCCATCCTGACCTGGTCTCGCCTACATGTGACTCCAGACCCACAACAATGTGGTTGACTCTTAACCACTGTCTGGGCAAGTGGGGATGGGCAATAAATGCTGGCCTAGCCACTGATGTCCACATCCCATGAATTAAAAAAAAAATGAAATTTTAAAGATCTAACAACCTGAACCCCTCAGTCTCTTTGGACATCCACTGTGTTTAACTTCATATCATTTAGAAAGTGCCATGTTCTATCATTTCGTAGTCCAAATGGATAACCTCACACTTACGTACATTGAACTCCATCTACCTCACTTTTGCTCATTCACTTAGTCTATCAGTATCCCTTTGTACTTTTATGCTATCAACTACACTGTCTACTATGCTGCCTTGCTTTGTGTCATTAGTACATAGTCGGTTCTGCTACAACACGATAGTTGCGTTCTTGTGCAACATCGCATTATAGAAATATGCGCAAAAGAAATAATGGGCCCTATGGGAAAAGTTGGGTTGGGGCAGACCACCAAAAAAAACACTCAAAATCGCTCAAAACTCATTCAAAAGCCTGACACAAAGCATATCACAATTTAAATAAATGTTGAATTCATATCTAATAACAAAATAAAAGTAAATTTAACACTTTACCATGAAAAAATGTCAAGATGACCTGATGGGGGAGGAAGTTGTACTATACCTCTCACAGAAAGTACTTTACGACAAAGCCCGTGAAACGATCATGTGATGTTGGCTCATACTCCTCTGCACACCGATGGAATGGCGTTATAGCCAACACAAGTTCGCGTTTTAGAAATAGCAAACCCTTATTTGTCAACTGCGTTACAGCCAATTTGCGTTGACAGAAAATGCATTATTGCAGAACCGACTGTATATGGCTTTCCATGCCATTATCCAAGTCATTAATAAATAATGCGAACAATTGAAGCCCTAACACAAACACATGTGGGACACCACTGTCATATCATGCCAATGTGAGTACCTACCCATTTTCCCTTCTTTCCGTTGCCTGTCACTCAGCCAATTTCCCCGCCATGTCAGTAATTTTCCCTTAATTCCAAGGGCTTCTACCTTATATAGCATTCTCCTATATGGGACTTCATCAAATGCCTTCTGGAAGTCCATATAAACAATATCTGTAGGCATTCCTCTGTCCATTACCTCAGTCAACTCTTCAAAACATTTAATGAAGTTTGTGAGGCGTGACTTACTGGCCATGAGTCGACACTGGCTCTCCCTGATTAACTGAAAATTTTCAAGGTGTTCAGTTACCCCACTCTTAACTATAAACAAGCACAATAACATTTTAACCTACTTATAGAATGAGGATAAAATGACAAATTAATTTCAATTCATATAAATGTGTGTTATCACATTTTGGCAATAATAATGAGGAAATAGAATATGAATTTAAAAATCAGAATCTAAGTAGGATAGAGGAGTAAGGGATATGGGAGTGCAACAAGACGCTTCATTAAAAATAGTGACAAAAGAACAAGATCATTAAATAAATGCTAATCAGCATTGATGCACATGATGCAAAAACTTGCAAGCATTAAAAACTGTAAGGAGATTTATGTAGAACTTTAACAGAATATAGACAAGTTACTAGAGTGGGCACATGCGTGGCAGATGAAGTTCAATGCAAAGAAGTGTGAGGTGATGCATTTTGGTAGAAAGAACATGGGCAGTCATTGTAAAATAGAGACCACAATATAAGGTGCAGGAGCAGAAAGACCATGGTGTATATGTACAACGTTCACAAAAGGTAGCTTGACATATATAGAGAGCAGTTATTAATGTATGCAGGGTCTTCAACTTTAATAATAGGAGCAAAGAGTACAAGAGCAAGGAGGTAATGCTGAGTTTATACAAGACATGTTAGAATTCAGCTGGAGTATTAGGTACATTTCTGAGTGCTACATTATAGGAAGGGTATGAATGCATTGCAGAGAATGAAGAAGAGATTTACAAGAATGGTTTCAGAGATGAGACACTTCAGTTATGAAGATAGATTGGAGAGTTTGGGACTTGGGCAGAAGATGGGTAAGAGGAGATCTGATTGAAATGTTCAAAATCCTGAAAGGGCTGGATAGAGCAGTTGAGGAAAACTTGTTATCATTCATAAAGGATTGAGAATGAGAATACACTGATTTAAAATGATTTGCTATTGTAACAAATACAATGGAAGAAAGGATTTGCTTTCACAGAAATGATTTGGGCCTGGAATGAAGTCATTTGATGTTTGAACAGAAGCAATACGCAAGGATATGGGCAAAAGTTAAGAGATTGGCACTAAGTCCTAACGCTCATTAGAGAGTCAGTTCTGAATGATGGGCTAAATGGCCTTCTTTTGCACTGTAACAATTCTGTGAGGATTTTCATATTAGAAAATGTATTATATTTAACTTGTTCAGACTGTAATTGATCATATATGGAGTTCTGTGCACAGAATTCTAGTTCACCACCTTCTCAGTGAAAAAAAAAGATGTCTCACCTAATCAAAAATGGCCTTCACTTATCTTCATGCTGTTACCACATCTGTTCCCTAACAGCTTACTAGATCTGGAGAATGGAAGTGGCATTGCCTGTTCTGCCTCACTATGGCAGAATTTGTCCCCTGGTATCTGCCACCATACTAGTGCTCTTGTTGCTTGACAGTAATCCAGCCATGATCACAGTTGCCAATAGCATGGTGGTGCAGTCTGGGGCCCGGCCCCTAGACTCAGAGGTGCTGAAAAGTGTTTTTCAAGGACATCTGCAGTCTCCTTGACTTTAAGCCAGCAGCTTTCAATCAATCATTCTGTAGCCATTGGATTAGCAGTATGCTGTATAAATAAACCAGGATAAGGAATCCACAAGAAAGATACTAAGGAATTGTCAGGATAGGAAAGAGATGTATGATAACCCCTCCATTTTCCCACCTCTCATTGCGACTACAGCAAAATATATTTTAGAGAAGAGTTATTTTAATCCCTTGAATGCTATAACTTTTAGGACAAGAGACAAAACAGATCTTTCATAGTTTAAATTAGAAAAAAGAATGAAAGTTTATTTTCTCAACATCTGAAATATAAAGTCAATAGCACCATTCACTCCCTCACTCATTCACACATGGCTCACACACACAAGAAAGATGATTACAAAAGATGCTTCATGCACTTAGATTTTGGAAAGAAGGCAAAATGTAATTGTTATGATCAGTTCCTGAGATAGTGTGTAGTATTGTTGCAGGTCAAAAGATCCTCTTGTGTTTCACTGAAGAAAATGAGGCTAGTGTTTTTTTCATTAATTAACTCACACTCCATACAACAGCACATTTCTTACTTTACCAAAGTTCTAGTTGAGCTGCTGAACTGAAGATTTTGTTTCCATGTAAATAATTGTTATTTTCTGCCTGTGGATTACTTTCTTCTGCAGGGTAAATCATTTTACAGGGCAAGATGTCTTTCATATTTAATCTTTATATCAATGTCAGCCTGCCCTGTCCTATACCTGTTGATTAATAAGGTTGTTTCTTCGCATAATCTAGATTTTGTCATTCCACTGCAAGTGTTGATGTTGTCATTGTCCACACAAATCGTTTAGCAGTTGATCGGTTAGCTCCATCAAAGTTCAAGTTATGACTAGCCTCTGAATATCTTTATTTCCGTTTCTGTCTCCAAGAGACTGGCAAGTCTGTCAGGTGTTGTTACTCTGAGTCACTTTAATTGAAGCTGAAAGGGAGTCAACAGAACCTGCAATATAAGCAGTTTTCAGAGACATATCCAGATACGAGCTTGCACAAAAAAAACCACACAATATTTTCATCTTATCTGTGGACTCTATCTTTCATCGAGATAAATTGTCCTTTATGTTCCTTTTTTTAATTTAAAATGTTCGTTTCCTTCATAACTCCATATGCATATTACTTGGGCATCAGAAAATGGATAAGTTTTGATTTCTATATATCATATTAAATGTTTTGCTTGATAATGTTGCTTTAGGATGGCTGTTCTGTGGTCACTTTCAGCATTGCAGACAAGATGTTACATTGATATTCAGGGGCAGAGGGTAAGTAAAGTATGTGGCTCCTGTAGATAAGGATTTTTGGGTTATGTTCATGGAAAACATATTCAGATGTATATAAGCAGCCTGGTTAAAAAGGGCCTGAGTTGGTTGTCTTTTCCATTCCTTCTCACTATTTTATTTCTCCTCTTCTGTGTCTTCCTTATCCTTTTCCTCCTACTTCAGTTCCCTTGCCTTAGCTACTCGCCTTACCGTTGTGTTAAAAATGCAACAGTTACAGGGAGATATCAAAGACGAGTGTTGAGTTCTATGTTTAGCAATGCAGTCAGACTTTATTCAGGCTCCTTACCAATGCAGAGTGGGAGAAGTACCTCCCCAGGATGCTCAGCCTTCCCCAGCCAAATTCAGCTATTTTTATACATTTGACATTATAACAATTACATGCAACATTGATGTTATTGTTAGCCACATCCCCCTGTAGACACAGGATATAGACATCCTTAGGTCTACCCGTTACCTCATGACGTTTACCAAATACCCTTATGATTTGTCTCTGGGATCTTACAAAGCATCTCATTCAATCACATTCCAATACTGACAGTTATACTCCTTCTCAACTCTTGCCAGCTGCATCATATCAATTGCCAAAACTTGCATATTTGCTTATCACTAAGGCCTCTTCCAAATTCTGTATTGCAATTTATAATCCCCACTAACCTTAGTTCAGGAGATTAGAAAGGATTTTGTTTTGTATGAGGTGTTATAAAGTCATTAAGGTATGATAGGCTAGGTCTTTTTTTCCCTGCAGTGTAGGAGACTGAGGGGTGACCTAATAGAAGTAAATAAAATCACAAGAGGCATAGATCAGGTAGATAGCAGACAGCTTTTTCCCCATGGTAGGGGAGAAAATATTAGAGGGCAAAGGTTTAAGGTGAAAGGGGACAGATACTAAAGGGTCCAGAAGGGCAATTTTTTTTCACACAGAGGGTGGTGAATGTTTGGAACGTGTTGCCAGAGATAGTGGTGGAAGCGAGTACAATTTTGTCATTTAAGAAACATTTAGACAGGTAAATGGATGTGATAGGTATGGGGGATATGGTCCAAACACAGGCAAATGGGACTAGTTAAAATTGTGAAAACTGGATGGCATGGGCAAGTTGGGCTGAAGGGTCTGTTTTCATGCTGTCGACCTTTCTATGACTCTATCTATGACTCTCTATTAACTCTAATATAAAGTTGCTACTGTTCTGTGACAAGCCTGACAAATTGGGAGCAGCTTGTCTCTTACTTGACAGTGGGAGATCAAACAAACAATCTCTCTGTCTTGCAGATGCAGTTTACAACCTGTGCTATGTGCATGCTGTAAGTTAATTCTAAAGCAGAAGGTTAATTCTTGGATAAACCTTGCTGACTCTACTCTAATCTCTTTTCATACTCATGTTCCTAACTTAATAAGACATCATTTATTCAAAGTCCACTGAAGGGGCTGAAATTCAATCACTTTATAACTTTACAAAGCCATTAAAAGAAACTTGTTTGGATTCTTTAAGGTTGAACAGGACATAACTTTTGATCTTTGGGTGTAAGGTTCTGTGCATAAGCTGCAATTGTTTATTTCTCTACAGTCACAATAACTCTGCTTTTCGACCTTGGTCTACCCCCTACTATGTTATGGTGCTCTTTCAGAGATTATCTTTTCACACCATTTACTGTTTCTATCCTAGCAGACAGCAGGAATTTTCTTTATAGCTATCTGCTTAAAGGAATTCAATTACATCCCTAAATATTAGTTTGTAGATTTGTATTTCTAATTTACAATTACCTAAAAGATTCAGAATTCAATGAGATCCAAACTTAACTTTTACATTTTACTAAATAACAAACGTGGCACTGTAGTTAATGCCCTGATATCGCTTATCATTTCAGGGGTATTCTTTAACAAAATATTTATGTGTTTACAGCTGCCTGCCTACAGAAATCTGATTAACTTCCCCTGTCTTGTCTCACCAGTACCCTATTATGATTTCCATGGGATCTTTCATTATGTTATCCAGTATTTCTGTATGGAGTCCACAAGTCTGGCTGTGCAAGTTGGCTCTGTGGAGCTGCTAATCCTTTATTGGTAAACTTATGTCAGCTAAAAAAAGTGCCATGCTGCCATTTTATGTCAACTGTAGTCATGGGCAGCTGCAACAATACCTCAATGATTGTACAATTGTGCAAGCAGTGTGATAGTGAAAACCACAAAACATAGAAAGTAATTTGGCTGTGGCAGATTGGAAATAAGTCACTAAATCTTCACAGTCATCCTTCCTCTCAAGATCTGCAAATATCATTTTTCTTTATATGATATATTTGTTGGAATTTTCAAGTAAATCCTGAATGTACAATCATCCCAAGTAAACTTTTATTTTTGTTTGCTCCTGTGTTAAAAAAAAACCTTCAAGCTGGTGTTGTGCCCAAATAAACCAATCTTGTTTTGCCTTCATTTCAACCGTGTATAATTGCACAGTGTGTTCTTACAGTCAGTACTGGAAAGTTTGTCAGGAGCAGACCAAATAGAAGAACCATTAATTGAGCAATTCAGTAGTCAGCTCAATGATGCTTCACATGACAGCATGTCTATCGTAACATGCAGGGAAGCAATGTCTGGTTGTCTTACGCATCAGAGCCATGAGTTAAATAACCACAAATTAGTTCTTGCTGGAAAACAGCCACACACTCGTTTGATGTGCTGGCAGATAGAACATCAGACTGTTGCAGAATATAGGCAACATGACTATTAATTATTATATTATCTATAAGAAGATAGGAGCTAATCAGACAGGCAGGAATTACATGTGTAAGTGCTCTAATGGGGTCATGTCTATAGCTCCACTGGAGGGTTAGCTTTTACACAACATGACACTGACTTAAGCATTTCTCTGAGCCAGGCAACATGGCAAGATGGAACAAAAGGAAGTGTGATTATTTCAAACATCTGTGAACCAGAAAGCATAAGACCATAAAATATAGGAGCAGAATTAGGCCATTCAGCCCATCGAGTCTGCTCCACCTTTTTGATCATGGCCGATATGTTTCTCAACCCCATTCTCCTGCCTTCTCTCCATAACCGTTGATCCCTTCCTAATCACGAACCTTGCTGTCTTTGTCATAAATACAGTCAATAACGTAGCCCCCATAGACTTCTGTAGCATTGAGTTCCACAGATTAACCATCTTCTGGCTGAACAAATTCCTCCTTATCTCAGTTATAAACAGCCATCCCTTCACTGAGGTTATGCCCTCTGCTCCTAGCCTGTCCTACTCGTGGAAATATCTTCTCTATGTCCACTCAATTCAAGCTTCTCAGTATTGGAAAAGTACAGCGCAGGAACAGGTCCTTCGGCCATCCAAGATTAGCTTCAATGAAATCCCCCCTTACCCTTCTAAACTCCATTGAGTGCAGACCCAGAGTCTTCAACCATCCCTCATGTGATAAGGATCATTGCTGTAAACCTCCTCTGGACCACCTCCATTACTGGCCTATCCTTCCTTATATTTGGAGCCCAAAACTGCTCACAATATTTCAAATGCAGTTTGATCAGAATCTTATACAGATTCAGCAGTACATCTCTGCTGTTATGTTATATAACACATGTTCTTGTGTTTTATATCTGTGTATTTGTAAGACATGTGTTAGGAGGAGGCAATGGTGAAATTGTATTGTGACTGGACTGGCAATCCAAGAGGTCAGGCTAATATTCTGGAGGTAAGGATTAGAATCCAACATAACAGATGGTAAATCTTGAATTCAGTTAATAAAATGTAGATTCAAAGTGAGTCTAATGGTGACCATTGTCCTTTCAAACTTGGTAAGCTCGATCAACTCTAGTTCAATGAACAATGCAGGAGGGAATTCCAGGTGCAGCACCAGACATACTGAAAAAAGATGTGTTAATCTTTTGTGTAAAGTTTTTAATCATTGTGTAAAGTTACAATGCAGGACTACTTGCCTACTAAACAGAGGAAACAACATGCGACAGACAGGGCTAAGCAAGAAATACAGATTGCATCTAATCTCTGCAGTTCTGTCACATCCAGTCGTGAATAGTGGTGGGAGGAGGAAGGTCCACAAATATTTGTGTCCTCATTGCTGCAGGAATAAAATACATCAGTGCAAAAGTAAGTTTAAAGTATTTGCATCCACCTTTAGTGAGAAGTATTCAGTTGATGATGCATCTCGGCCTTCTTCTGAGGCACCCAGCGTTACAGTTGCTTTTTCTCTGCTGTGTCCACTCATTCCATGTGATATTAAGAAATGGTTGAAGGCACCACATCCTGTACAGGCCTTTACAGCATTCGTACCTTAAACTTATGTCCCATATTAATTGACATTTCTACCCTTGGGAGAAAAAATTCTCTGACTATCTATTCTAGCTATAAATCCTCTCATAATTTTGTAAACTTCTATTATCATCCTTTGACATTTAAGTGAAAACAAACCAAATCAAGTTTGTCCAATAAAGTCAAAAGAGTAAAGGCAACAACTTTTCTGATGGTGTCTGTGTTGTGTGCCAAACTTGCTACATGTACTGTCTGACAGAAGTCTACAAGATTCAACATTGCAGTTACTTCTTGAACTGCATTGACATGCTTGTGGGCCATGGACGGCAATATTCCTTGCTTTTCTCTTCTTCAATTGCTACCGTGGAGCACTTTGGCTGGACTTTGGGTTTTGTTGTGCAATTTGACTCCTTACACATTTTATCCCAATGTCCTCTTTCATCCTGAAATTGCCTCAAAATGTAGTTTGATTTTCTAAATCTGAAAAATGTTGTCAGGATCTTAGTGGTTGTTGACAGAAATACCTGGGAATGCTTTTCTTCTTCACCATTCAGCACTCAAAATGAGAAGCTTTTCCACCTGTCATTCGTTGTGAGCTATCTTCTGACCTGGGAATTCTGACTTATTCCTCCTTTAAGTAACTGAAGCCCTGCAATAAGGTCAAAGCGAGACCAATCCATGCCCTAATGTGTGCTTTCTTTCTTTTTGCTCTTTAAAATGCTAGTGTAAGTACTTTTTTGCAGTGTAGTGGTTTTCTGCACTTTTGTTGCCTTCCTTGCTCTTTTCTATTATATGTTGCTGACCATTTGAAAGTTACAAGCTTCTGGAAGAGGTTCTTTGTATTTTTATTAGAAGCAAAGTCCTGTGCAATGTTTCTTTATTTGTGTTACTGGTTAAACAAAATGACAGAACTGAGTGATGTCTGTGTAGAAGAGACATAGGCAAGAAAAGGCACAAACCTTTATCTTTAATTCTGTCTGTGTCCCACAAATGCTGACAAAGGAGAAGTTTTTTTGCGCTATTCCAGTCTAGAGAGACATCTAAATGGGAATTTACTGTAAGAGGAAGCAATGCAGAACTAGGCCACTAGAGAGTTAGTTTGAAGAAGCTTAATCTTCAGCAAAGGCTATTTACTTACAGTAGTATGTGCTGAGAACAAGATAGCTGAATTTCAATTGTAGTTGTAATTTCAGCTTTGAATTCAGACAGATTGCTGGATGACTGTTAAGAAAAAGACACCCTACCATCACACTTTAGTCACTTTTTCAGCCTTTAACATCTATTTGCTGCCACTAATTTGCTGTGGCTTTGAGTAGTGCCAACATCCAAATTACTATTTAGGGTTTGCTATGTGTTGGTCAACACAACATATAGCAGAGATAATCAGATTCTGTTGAGCCAGATATCTTGAAGTTAACTTATCATCCAGACTACACTTATGTCAAGATATCACAGATTTACAAACCCATAATCTGGTTCAAAATATTTTTAATCAATCTGTTTGTGCACATTATGACATAAGTCTGGAACAGGTGGGACTTGCACTTAGAGACAAAAAAGGTTGCAGATGCTGGAACCCAAGCTAGACAAACAGGAGGTGGGAAGAATACAGCAGGCCAGGCAGCATCTGAAGGAAAGGAGCAGTCAACATTTCGGATATGACCCTTCTTCAGGATGGATGCACTTAGACTTTCTGGCCCAAAGCTTACTATGGTTACTGAACATTTCCTATATATAACCAACTGATTACACTGAATCCATTGCACACTGCTGACTGAAGCAAGGTAAGTACCTTTATAATGGAATGTCACATGTTGTGCTGTCATGTCTCTTGTCTTAAAGGTACAATATATATCATAATATGAGAGTAATTATCTAACATTATAAAAGTGGATCAAACACAACATGTCATTTGAATTATTTATTCTTCATCCAATTTGGTGATTTATCAGGAGTCATCTTCAGGAACTCTAATGAGATAAAGTAATGCCATTTTAACACTCTAAGTAAAATTTGCAGACATCTGTAATTTTATCCTTCATGTTATTTAAATAATTTTATGAGGGTGAGGGATAACTGCTTACAATACATTTTCCTTGAGGTTCATGACTGTGTTAACATCTCATTATTTTGTGTCAACAATTTCTTAGACAGGCTCTTTTCTTCATTTCATAATCTATATCCAAGAATTTAACGAGACTACAAATGAAGGCTACCCTGACTGGATGAAGTTACTGAGGGCTGCCAGCCTTTCTGAAATCTAACTAAGAAGAAATGACTGTCACAAATCTTATTACGTCAAATTTTGGTAGAGAAATGTGCTTAAATTAAAATTTCAGAAATATTTGATCCAGCCGCAAAATACTCTCAGGGCATAACTGACAGCTGGCTAATGTCACCAAATATGAGAGAAAGAGCATGTATACAAAGGAATCCACGTTAATCCAATCCCTTTTACTTGCCTAGCAAACTGTAATTTCTAACACATGTCAAGGTATTGAGATTTCATCTAAGTCATTTGGAAAATATGACAACTTCTTCATGGCAAGTGCATCCTAATATATTTCTGCCAAGTGTTAATTATCTTCTTTGAAATGCAGAAAGTTCAAATGAATGTACATTTGAAAGACATTGATTATGGAATGTATGTTCACTTTTGTGATAACAGTGAGCCTTTATTCTTCTCACTGCTGTCCTTAAACCAACCAATCTTATGAAAACTGAAAAGTATGGCTATATGATAAGATTATATTTATTACAAGGGCAGATATTAAAGGGGTGATATGAGCTTGTATATCTTAAGCATATATGAAGTAAGATAGTAAATCATTAAAACATAAGAAATTACAGCAGAAAATTACATGTTAACTCAACACATTTCTTCAATGTACGTTTGGACATGATTAAGCTATCAGCTCTCATGTTTATAATAAAGGAAATCTAAATGCAAACTCTACAATTCTCATGTGCAATTAAATGAGGAGAACCAGAAGTTGCTGTCAGAACTAATCCACAAATCCATGGGTGTGTTGCTGTTGCTGTCCTTATTGATGGATTTAACATTGAAATGCTTGAAAAACTGTGCACTTGTTCTATCTGCACATTCAAAAAAAAAATCAGAAAATAAAGAGCTAGTGCATCCAGGAACAAATGATTTCTTTGTTACTTCTGTGTTCCTCTGACCAAGAAAGTTTAATTATTCAAATAATGGACTGCAGTCTTTCTCCATTTAAAGAATATTAACACCAGATTTAAAGAAATTAAATCAGAATTATAAGATTCTGAAGTGTCTTAATGGGGTAGATACGAATAGATTTCTACCACTGGTCAGGGAATCAAAACATGGTGACACTTTCTTTGGAAAAGTGGCTAATAATTTAGGACTGAGAGGATGAAAAATTATTTCAGTCAGGGGTTGTGGAGTTATGGAATTCTCTATCACAAAGAGTTATTTGTGCTGCATGATTGAATATATTTAAGCCTAGGTGAGACAGAACTTTGGTCTCTTAGGGAATCAAGGGTATGGAGAAAAGCCAGGAAGATGCCCAAGATTAGACATAAACATATTGTAGTGATTGTAACGAAGTTAGCCAGGTGAACATCAGCCAGGTGAACATCAGAGAATGATTCCAGTCCGCTTGGGGACCCTACAGCCCTCCGGACTCAATATTGAGTTCAATAATTTTAGGGCCTAAACTCTCCCATGTCCCAGCCCCCACCCACACACCACGCCTTGTTATCACGTAGCCTGCCATTACACACTCCCTGTTGTTAGTCACTAACAGTCCCATTAACAACTACTCACCCTCCCAGCCTGATCGTTAGCAACTCCTTTGTTTGTCCAACTGTCTTTCTCTCTCTTTGGGCTCTATCCTATCGTTTACTCCCTACCCCACCCACCTCCCTATTTTCTGCATATAAACTGATGTTTTCCCAGCCACCATCAGTTCTGAGGAAGGGTCACCGGACCCGAAACGTTAACTCTGTTTTCCCCTTCACAGATGCTGCCAGACCTGCTGAGCTTTTCCAGCAACTTTGTTTTTGTTATCAGAGAATGAGTTCCCTGATTTGGATTGTTATTCTGGTCCAGTCAGGGAACTGTGGCTGACAGATAAAAACAGAAGTGTCAGATAACCTGGTTATGCTGAGAGCTGGCTGTGAGGGAACTGAATCAATGTCAAGGACTTCCCATGTGCAAATAAAGGGTGACTGTATGATGGGATACCAGCCTCGGTGGAGTCTTTTTTTCAGTGGTGATGAGAGTAAAACATGCTCCTGAAGAAATTTCTTCGCAACAGTTGTCTTTGAGTTGGGATAAGTATTTCTGGCATCATGCTGTCATTTGGGAAGCTTGACTCATTCAATCCTGCCATCGAAGACTGGACCCAGGATGTGGAAAGAATGATTTATTTTTTTCAGGCAAATGACATTGGGGCAGTTATAAAGCAATGAGTAATTTTCCCGGCAGCTTGTGGACCATCAGTTTTTTTCAGTTATTAGGAGCCTAAAATTCCCCGAGGCACCTGATACAAAAACTTTTCAAGATTTGACAGACTTAGTTAACGAATATTATGACCCCAAGCCTGCTCTAATTCTGGGATAATATCAGTTTTACTCGGCAATTTGAGAATCAGAAGAATCCATGTTGGGATTTTTGATGAGGTTAAGATGACTTATTGAGATGCTGAGAGACCGTTTGGTATGTGGGATTAATGATGTAACCATGCAAAAGCAACTACTAGCTGAAACCCAACTGGACTTCACACAGGCACGACAAATGGCTTTATCATTGTAAAATGCAGTAAGTGGAGAATATGAGTTGAAGGGTAATCCAATGGAAGTGGACACCCTCGCCAGTCTGACTGAGTTTGGGGAATACCACTTGAGTGAAGGCAATTGCATAGTCTCACTCAGGACATATCCTGAATAGAGGGACTCTAGGTTAGCGCACAGCACAATCCCAAAACAATGCTAATCCTCAGACAAACGGTTAAAATTTCCTTCAGCATCTGGGCCGGCAAGCTATTATAATTGCTGCTGATATGTGGGCTTGAGACAGGAAAAAGACCCCCACTCAAAGTGGCTGAATGTGCATAGAATTCATTCATCAAACACAAGATGATGATAGAAAAGCTGTGTGCATCTTTTGTGAAACACGGACTCCCGGAAGTGTTGGTGACAGATAACGGGCCATCGCTTAACAGCAGGGAATTTAAGTATTTCCTTCAGTTAAATAGTATTCGACATATAAGGCCAACTCCATACCATCCATCATTCAATGATCTGGCAGAAAGAGTGGCTTAAACTTTGTAGGCAGGCTTAAAGAAACAGTCTACAACTTCATCAGATACCAAACTGCCCTAGAAATGTGAGGTAATGCATTTTGGCAGTAAAAACATGAAGAAGCATTACAGGTTCCATGGTACAACCTTTGGGAGAGTACAGGAGCAGCGGGACCTCAGGGTTTATGTATGTAGTTCTCTCAAGGTAGCCAGGCAAGTTGAAACAATTATTAGGAAGACTTATAGGGTCCTTGGGTTTATGATTAGAGGCAAACAGTGTAAAAGCAAGAAAGTGATATTACACCTTCACAAATCATTGGCCAGATCACATTTGGAATGTTGTGTTCAGTTCTGGGTATTTTATTTAAGGAAGGATATTAAATCACTGGAGAGAGTGCATGGATTACTCATTATTACCACCTACTTCCACCTCCTTACCTCAACCTATATACTGTCAAAGCACTCATTCATACAATTTTTTCTCTTGATTTAACTTATGCAATGCATTCTCAGTCTTTCTTTCCTTCTCCAATATCGGAACCTCTTAGACAAGCCTAATCCTACTTTCCTGAGTTCTCAGGGAATGCTAAACAGCTGGGTACCAGGGAAACATCGATTAACAGCACTGTACAATTGTCAGAAGGGATCAGAGAGCCAATGTTAATTTATACAAAACAAATAGGTTTCAAATGCTTACAGTTTCTGTTTTTGATACTAGAGAGTCCAGATAATTCAAACCTTCAGAGGCCTGTGGTGAAATGAAGTTTTATTTTAAGAATACAATAGAATCTCTACAGTGTGGAAGCAGGCCATTTGGCCCATCTAGTCCACACTCACCCTCCAAAGAGCATCTCACCCAGACCCACTCCCCTAACCTTATCCCTGTAACCCTAAATTTCCCATGGCTAGCCCATCTAAGCATGCACATTCCTGGAATCTATAGAGCAATTTAGGATGGCCTACCTACCTAAACTGCACATCTTTGGACCGTGGGAGGAAACCGGAGCACCCAGAGGAAACCCACGCAGACTCGGGGAGAATGTGCAAACTCCACGCAGACAGTCGCCCGAGGGTGGACTCGAACGTAGGTCCTTGGTGAGGCAGCAGTGCTAATCACTGAGCCACCATGCCACTCTTTAAGAAAGTAAAGAAGTTATAAACAAATCTCTTTCTAAAAAAAAATCTTTTATTCATACCTTGCAAAATTTTCCCTTATCCAAAACATGCTTCACAACGTGACATAACCATGAGTTCTTTAAAAACTGGCCCAACTCTATAAATGGCATATGACTAGGACAGATCTATATGGAACATGTCTGGATGGGAAAGCAGAGCGTGGGCTTGCAACCCAAACCAGCCGTATGCTTAAAAATACTGTTCAATATTGAAAACCCTGCAAACTGGGTCAGGAATCACAGAATCCCAACACCCACCTTCGCCCCTTCACAGAGTCACTTCAATACTGTGAAAACCTAGCCCAATTTGGTGGTTACATGGCTACGTTCAATTTATGTTTGATTACATTTATATGAAGAATCTCGAGGTTCTCGATAAGCACAAGTTGTTTGAATGGTTTTTTCTCATCCTGACTCTCCTAATGCTCATCGAGCGTAGGTTATCATATCATAAAACAGTGTACCCTGCAACAAGCTAATTAAGTGCTTAAATTTATAGCAGACAGATTTTCCCATTCATTTCAATGCTACATTACTTTCTTCTTGATATAGTTCACAATCTACTTTATAAATATGCTAAAGTTTACTTTCATGTGAAATATCAGCCAGTAGGTGGTCAGTACAGGAAATCTGAATCCCTGTAAATATTGTTATATGTTTCAATTTCTTCAGGGTCACTCCATATTCATTCACGGAAAATAACTACCAATGACTGTATTGTTGGATAACAACTCCCATCAGGTATTACACAACAGAACTACACATCACATTATCTACATAAATCCCTCTGTCAGGGTCTATTTTTTAATACCAAATGAAATATGCAAATATTGCATGGTTTATACATTGTAAAATATTTTATTCATTGACTTACATTCATTTCTGCTGTTATGTAGGCACAGATTAATAGTTGTGCAAATTGCCAGTAGCACTGTACTCCAGATATTAATCCTCAGTCATGTAGTGCAATGGAAGGAATACCACCTGCTTAATAATTTATCATTATCTTTCACTTTTGACGGGTTGGCACCAAGCATTCAAAACCCCGTTTAAATCTTTGGATTTCCTCCATCCATTTCTTTTATTGAACAAAACCAAATATGTAATTTCACTTAAACCACAACAGAACTTATTATTCCCAATGAAAATAAAACCTCCACCTTTACTGATATAATCGCAGAGCTCAAATTAATTGTTTTCTTTAACTGCTATCAACTAAGTTGAACCTTACTCCAGTTTGTAATATATTTTTCTTTCATGAGAAATAATTTAACTAGGACAAGATAATCAATGTGATTATTTTATAGAAGTTGCTGGAAAAGCTCAGCAAGTCTGCAGCATCTGTGAAGAAAATTCAGAGTTAACGTTTTGGGTTGAGTGACCCTTCCTCACATTTGCAGTTCTTTCAGTTTTTATGACTACTTTATATACTTAGGCACAGAAGATATTGTAATAAAATGTCTTCTTTCATTACAACAGCCATACTAGAATGGCATTCCAGTGTAAGTAAGATAGATGTCTCACATTTTGATGAATTAAAAGAACAGTATGCTTTCAATTTAGTTACAAAGTATTGCTATTCTTCAGCAATATTATTTACAGCAGGGACAGGGGTAGGAAAACTGCAATTGACTTTAATAGTCACAGATTACAAAGGGGAAACAACCAGCTTTTCATTTCCTAATCACTATCTCGGAACCCAACTGGAAGTGTACAGGAAATGGCTCAGCTGTGTAGTCTCTTACAATCAAATGACTGTCAAATAATCACTGTTATGCATAATATACCACACAGATTCTACACATTTAATTCTTTGATGGAGATGATGTGTACATAATTCCTGAGCTTCAGAATTAATCAAGAAAAATCTTTGGAATATCCATGAAGAATTATTGCATAAAATCCTACCAAAAAAAACCAGGCACTAACAGGAAGTTAAACTTCAAAAGAGACGAATGAAAGAGATAAAATAGACAAAATGTAAGTATTTGTTAGTGTGGGTTGAATAAAAACAATTTTGCTCAGTTGGCCTGCTAGGAGTTTTATAAATGTTTATACATTCAACATAATGACCCAGTTGCTGGTTTGCATAGAATTATATGGAATATATGGTACAGAAACAAGGATTAAGCTCAAACAGCACATTTAAGTTTATCTCCATGCTCTAAGCAGATGTCCTCAATCTTGGTATTGGGCAGGTAACACTGTCTTCTGGATTCTCACTCTTTGCTGTTGAGAAACAGAGAAATTGTTAAGGACTATGCTGCTGCTAAAGTTTAAAATAACATAGGAATGAAGGTCAGATTATTAAAAGATGTAATTCTGAAAATAAATAATTGAATAAAACAATTAAATCATTAACTAAACCAGATGGTTTCGGCTGGTAACATAATGCCATTTTTGCATCCAACAGGTCATTTTATATGATTAGGGAATATTTATATTATCACTCATAATATAAGAAACTAGATGCAGATAATGTAATTTTGAAGAATGCAACAGACTTTTACTATAACGTGTGAACATTTACAAGCATCTGCTTTGTAACTTACGTTTGCATGCATGTGTGTGTCTGTATGTGTATGTGTATTAGTGTGTTTGTGTGTGCACCTGTATGTGTTGAAGTCTTCAATGAACGTGTGAGAGAGTTGGAACTTTTTTCATTAATTTTCCACAAAAGTTATTAAGCAGAAAAAATTTATTTCCTTCTTTTGTAACTAACATGACAATCTGTCCGTATGCATCTTTTAAAGACAGAACACATTAAACGTGCTCTAAATTGGCAAGTAAATTCTTAAATAGAAGCAGCTGTGGTAGCCAATCAAGGAGTGGGAAAGACAGGAGTCTCTCTATCCCTCATACTGACCGCAACAAAATACACTTTTAAAAAAGGACAAATTGTGGATTTTATTTTTTCTGTTAAGCATAGTGATATTGTAAAACAAAAATTCAAAATTCTTTATTGGATTAGTGTTCCTGGTGAATCAGAGATATTCATTTTGAGCATATTTCTAATTTCAGAAAAACAAATCTCAATCTGGGAAGGTTCTACATTCATTCACAATGTCACTAACAGATAAGGTAATAATCTCCACAAGATAGTTATAATTTCTTCAAATAACCAACAAGAAATAAGGAATGTAGAATCTGTGAACTTATGCAGGTCTGTTTTGTAGCAGAAGGAATATCTGATGCATGGAAATATCATTCAGATATAATGAATAAACCATATTTCACATGAACACATGTACCTGAATAGTCGATATTGAACAAAGATGACCAACTAAATTTCTCATGCAGTTAACAATGTATTTGAATTGGTCATTTTTCAAAAACAATACCATTAATTTCAATAATATTTGACAATATCAACACATGAACAAGACCATAAAATGTCAGATTATATAACACTCTGACTCACATAATAATATCACACACTACCACATGATAAAGGCAGAACTTTGCTGAATGTGAGCCAGGCAGTTTTTCTTTTTGCAAAGCAATTTCAAAGGCTGAAAATTTGATTGAGTGTTATCAGAACCTTCTCTGATTTAAATTAACTTACTCAACCTCCTCAATAATATAACTAGTTACTGCATTTACTGTTTGTTGGTTTCCACTTACACTTTTCTTTGTCTGAACATGCATATCTGAAAATGTAATGAACAAACCTGAAATTCATAAAAATAGGGCAGAGATAGATTTATCAGAAAAGCTTAATGCTAGTAATTTCTGGTAAATAGTGATTGAAATATTAAAGCAGACTTCAAGAAATGTGAATATATCTAACAGCATTGCTTGTTGAACAGGCACACTAAATTTTGCATGGGTATTCCTTACTAAAGCAGTAATATTTAGTATGCAATCTGCTGACAGAAATTGTAACATGTTCAGATATATTAATGCTTTGAGGACATGAACACCATCTGAAAACAGGACACTACTGCATATATTACCAGTAAATGACAAGGATTCATTTAATACTCTGCAATCCCTGTGTTTTATTGGGAATTACAGGATTTTCAACACAATCACATTCTTTCAGGGAATTTACCCAGCTTTTTACATTGGAAACAATTTGTCTAGTTTCTGACAACAGAAGCAGAGTCATAGCCAAAACTAAGAAATCAGTAAAGTTGAAACTCAGAAACAACAGGGTACAGAAAGAAAATAATTAGTTTGGAGCTAATCGGCTCCCTCACAGTAGTCATAGTTTTCAACAGCTTACATATCAGGGGATTAGAGGAGGATGTAATCAGGATAATGCAATCGTTCTGTGGAACTTTAATCTTCATATAGACTGAGCGTGTTGGAATTGCCCATGGCTGAGGGTAACATAAAATGGTCGCTTGTGGTTTTAACTGACATAAGATGGCTGAAGAGAACTGATAGCTGAGGCAGTAGTTTACACAGTCAGAATTGTGGCCTTCATGCTCATGGCAATCAGATAAGATAATGAAGTACCTCATAGAAATCTTAGTGGAATAGATTGAAGGAATCTAAACACAGACATTTCTCATATGAGAAGCTCAGATGGACCCCTTTTAGCGAGCTAATTTAAAGTTTGTTCTTCAGTATCGATAGAAAGGGGAAAAACTCAATCTACACCAGTTAAGACCCTTTTGGTAATTATAATTGTATATTTGTACAACAGTAGTAGATTCATGTTGTAGTAGTTTTAGTGTATTAAATATCAAAAATTTAATTAGATTCCTGTAGATAACTAGCCTTGGCCACAGAGACTGGCACAGATAAGAAACACACTGGAAAAATCTTGAGAGAGGCCTTTTTACCATTTAGTTCAAAGTTTGTGAAAGAGAAGAATCTGATGCCATAATAAAGGGTATGTTGAAATTACAAATGCAACCAACAATCATCAGGGAAATTTAGCTGAATTCTGTCGACAGGCAACCTTAGACATTTGGGAGAAATCCCTATCTCGCTAGGAGGGAGGATTGAAAACTGTCAGTATTGGAATGTGACTGAGTAACTTGCATTGCGAAAGGATAGGTGATAAAGATGTTTGGTATACATCATGAGACCATTAGGGAACCTAGAGCTGTCCATAGAATTATACAAAAGTTATACAATGCAATACAGCACAGGAACAGGCCCTTCGGCCCACCAACCCTGCACTGATTCCTAATCCTTATTTAGACCCCTTACTTATTGCTCATACATGGTTTCTATCCCTCTGTTCATCTCCCATTCATGTGTTTTCCATCACCTCCATTGGCAGTGCATTCCAGGCACTCAGCACCTCTGTGTGAAAAAATTGTCCCACACTTCTCCCCTAAAATTTCCTCCATTCACCTTGAACCTGTGCCCTCTTGTAGTTGACCTTTCCACCCTGGGAAAAAGCCTTTGACTATCCATCCTATCTATACCTCTCAAAAGATTGTAGACCTCTGTCAGGTTGCCCCGTCAACCTCTGTCTTTCCAATGAGAACAATCCGAGTTTATCCAAACTCTCCTCATAAGTAAAACCCTCCAGACCAGACAACATCCTGGTAAACCTTCTCTGCACCCTCTCCAAAGCATCCATGTCCTTCCAGTAGTGTGACAACTGGAACTGGACATAATATTCTATATGTGGCTTAACCAAAATTTTATACAGCTCTAACATAACTTGCCAACTTTTATGTTCAATGCCCCAGCCGATGAAGGCAAGTGTGCTGGATGCCTTCTTAACCACCTTATCCACCTGTGTGGCACCTTTCAGGGATCGTGGACCTGAATACCCAGATCCCTCTATATGTCAATGCTCTGAAAGGTCTGCCATTTATTGTATAATTCACACCTGAATTTGATCTTTCAAAATGCATTGCCTTGTATTTGTCCTGTTTAAACTTCATTTCTCTGCTCAAATCTGCAATCTATTTACATTTGCTTATAGCCTTTGACAATCTTCCTTATGATCTACAACTCTAGCAATTTTTGTGTCATCCACAAACTTACTAATCAGACCACATACATTTTCCCAAAGATCATTTATATATGCATTACAAGGTCCCAGCATTCATCCCTCTGGAACACCACCAGTTGCTGATCTCCATTCTGAAAATACCCTTCCACCACTACTCCTTATCTTCTGTGACCAAGCCTGGAAGACATCCTAATGATCCACAAATCTGAAGCCCTCCCTCTGTACCAGCTCTTTAGCCACGTGTTCAATTGTACTACATCTCTGTTCTTAGCCTCGGTAGCACATGGCATGAGGAATAATCCTGAGATTACTACCCTAGAGGCCCTGCTATGCAGTTGACTACCTAACTCCTGAGTTATCGTTGCAAGGAACGTGTCATTCTTCCTACCTATGTCATTTGTGCCGATATGGACAATTACTTCTGTCTGTTTACTCTCCTATTTCAGGATGCCCTGTACCCACTCAGAGACATCCATGACACTGGCACCAGGAAGGCAACATGCCACCTAGGAGTCTATCTTGAGGCTACAGAAGTGCCTATCTGTGCCCTTGACTATCAAATCTCCAGTTACTATTGCTCTACTATGCTCTACTCTTCCCCTCTGTAGAGCAGGGCCAGCCGTGGTGCCACTGCTCTGGATGCTGCTGCTGTCACCTGATGGGCCGTCCCCCTCATCAGTATCTAAAAAGGAATACTTGCTTGACAGGGGGACTATTGAAAGGGACTCCTGCACTGAGTGCCTGCCTTGTCTCGCGGTCACCCATCTATCTCCCTGTACCATGGGTGTGACCATGTTTCTATAACCTCTGCCTATCGCACTCTCTGCCATTTGTGTGCTCCCTAGTGCCTCCAACTGCAGCTCAAGCCGATTCTTTCATTCAGTGAGCAGCAGAAGCTGGGTGCACTTCCTGCAGATGTAATTATCAGGGATGCTCTCAGCGTCCATGTGGGACCATAGCTCGCAAGTAGAACACAAAAACCCCGCCAACTGACATGACTATTGGCTGTTGGATTGCAAGTTAAATTTTAATTAGCTACCTAAAAATTACAGTTATTATTTTCTAACAAATAGCACCACCTAATATACTCACTATCTGAACTCCCTGTATTAAACAGCAGATGAACTAACTGCACTAACCCTTCAGAGAGACTGAGACACACTTACCCTGCACTGCAGTGAGATTCCTTCACCTATAGTTGTCCATGATTGACCATGCAGTCACGAGATTGGATGTGTGTGTCAGAAGGGAGGTGGCAAGCATAGATATCAATGTTGCATGTAATCATTGTAACACGGAACATATAAATATACTGATTGGGAGAGTCCGAGTGCCTTGGAGTCTGCCTTCAGATACCTTTCCCATGCTGCATTTGTAGGGAGCTCCAAACAAAAATTGAATTGCACCATTGAACATGGGACTCAAGACTCCTGTTTGAAATCTCTGCCCAGCAGGGTCAATTAATTTGGTAAAAGTATCTTGGGGGAGAAGTTCATGGCAATGCATTTTAGGCAGTTTTCTAGCACAGTATGTTGTGGAAGCAACTCATCAAAAATAAATTTTAATTCCAGATTTGTTTAAAAAAAGGATTAAATAGTATTCTTACACTAAAGGATCCACTTGAAAAGAATGATATAGTATTGTAATGTTTCATATTTGAGAATTTTGGTCCCTACAAAAGTGGGGTCTAATATTAAAAAATAGCCAGTTATGAAGATATATACGGTAGATTGAGAAATTCAATGAAAGGATGTGACGGTAGACAAATAACGGCAAACTTTTAACATCAGGAATTGTTCATTCTTGACGAATGTTCCTATGAAATGGTGATACAACCACAGTGGCCAGAGATGTTAAGGAAGAGTCGTACCAGATTGGAGAAAGCTTATAATGTTGCCAAGTAAGTCATTAGCTTGAGGATTGGGAGACTTTTAAATCTCAGGAAAGAGGGATCAATAAATTTGATAAAGAAGAAAGACATTAAATACAAGAGAAAATCAGTGGGAAATGTGTAAACAGATTACAAGAATTTCGATCCTAATGCCCATTACAGAGGTTTTGCTGATTAATATCACAAGTGATGACCTCTTTAACAGTGGAGAGAAATCAGAGTGAACATTTCGGGTCGAGTGACCCTTCCTTAGAGCTGATGGTAGCTAGGAAAATGTCGGCTTATATGCAGAAGGTAGAGTGGAGGGAGGAGGTAAGGAGTCAATGATAAGCACAGATAGAGCCCAAAGAGAGAAGAACTGTTGGACAGACAAAGGAGTGGATAACCAGTCAACTAGGGGGGGTGAATAGATGTTGATGGGGACTGTCAGGTGCGAACAATGGGTGGTGTGTAATTGCTTTTCCAGCATTTTCTGTTTTTGTTTCTGATTTACAGCATCCACAGCTCTTTCAATTTTTACCTCTTTATCAGTGACCAGCTGAAGGGGAGAAAAAACAAATTCCACCAACAGCCATGCTCACCTCTTGCTGTTCACGGGAGAGTGGGACTACATAACTAGTCTCGGAGAAATGGGGTCAGGTAGCCTCCTTCTATACTGCAAATGTTCTATAGTTCTGAAAATTGAATCTTGCTTTTTTTGGCTAATGCTAATTTTGTCAAGTTTCATGGAGAGTTTTCTCTGCGAAATCTCATGCTGTATCTTACCAAGCCCACATCATTAACTACCTAACCTGTCCTTATGGGATCTCTCTCATCCTATTCTAACCATACCTTACCACCTGCCATTCCTAGAATAACTAGCCGTAACTGGGATATCCTGGAACTGACCAGCAAGCCTGGGCACTAGTGCCATTGTTAAAATGTCGTGGACTGTCCAGACATGAACAGCTCTGTACAGTTCCTGACATTTGTCTCAGACATGGCAGAGAATTGGCGCCTCACTTTTTTTGGACAGGGGCTTGGAGTTCCTGGTGGGCTGAGTGGTGCATAGTTGGGAAGTCCTCTTTCCCCAGGATCAGCAGAGGAGGTCACAACATTAGACCATGCCAGCCTGGTATGTCATTGCTAGCTGCATCAGTACAGATCAGCCATCTGGGAGAAAGCACAGCAATTTAGGAAGAAGGTCAATGACCTTCCCCTTTCCACCAGAGTAAGTGCGACTATCTTGTCTCTGATACCTCACACTCACTCTCTCTGCCACTCTACCAACCACCTGCCAAAGCTCATGCCTTACCACTCTTGTTATTGCGTGTAACATCTCCCTCACTTGCTGTTACCCACCTCAAACCCTACAGCACTTACCCTGTATGCCTTCTATGCTACCTACTTGCTTTTTTGGGACACCTCCCTACCTGCACCTATATTAATAGCTGTACCATCGACTTGCATCTCCCTTCATACAGGTTTTCATAACCAAGAGGAAAACAGCTGACAACGGGGCAGAAGGCATCAATATAGGTGGTGGGCTGCCTGATATTCCTCTCCTCACACCTTTTAATGAGACTACCGTGACTCTGACCTTCCTGCAAAAGCTGACTGACCAGGTACTAGAGATAGTAGGAACTGCTGATGCTGGAGAATCTGAGACAATAAGGTGTAGAGCTGGATGAACACAGCAGGCCAAACAGCACCATAAGAGCAGGAAAGCTAACGTTTCGGGTCTAGACCCTTCTTCAGAAAAATAAGAAGGGTGTAGACCCGAAACGTCAGCTTTCCTGCTCCTCTAATGCTGCTTGGCCTGCTGTGTTCATCCAGCTCTACACCTTGTTGACCAGGTATTAGCTCCTGGACTGGTATCAGAGGCTGCCTTTGACTTACTGTGCTGGAACCCCCTGACTGAAGGCTATCTCCCTTGAACAGACTGAAGACTGGTGATAATCATGATAAGGCTTCTTGGCTTTGAGTCTACACTGACTGGCATGCCAAAACTATAGAAATGTGAATGCGGTGTCTTTGGCTGAGGGGCAAAGTGCAAAAAGGCAAGATAGAGTTAAGCAGGGATGCTGTGAACATCCAGGTAGGCTTAAAGTGAATGAATGTTATAAAAGCAAGTGGACAGCATGGACATGTTACCTGGTCTATTCAGTGGTTTGAGGTCATGTCCCTGAGTGGAAAGTGTCCTTTCTGCAGCAATAAAATGATTGTAGATGATACACCTTGAGAAGTGCAGGATTGTAAATGGATTGGAGATCTGTCGTGAGGGTTCTTACAGGTTGACACATGTCAGGTACCAATGCCTGTGGACATGTGACGTGTGTGTCCATCACCCATGGAGCATACCCTGAGATATTTGCACCTGGTGTCCAACATGGAGAAACCTTGGCGCAAGTGACAAGCTGAAGTTACCAGGTACCCGCTCTGACTTCCACTTCAAGAATGTGGTGTCTGGTTTGCTTTGTGGGGATGATGAGAGAGAAAGCTGTGTATGAATGAAATACAATGTACAGTTAATTAGGTTATTAACAAACAATAATCTCTCATAATAAACACCTTAAAGCTACCTACCAACAGTCTCACCTCAACAGCCAGGAATTACATAAAAGATGCAACAGATTGGGTGGCACAGTGGCTCAGTGGTTAGCACAGCTGCCTCACAGCACCAGGGGCCCAGGTTTGATTCCACCCTCGGGTGACTGTCTGTGTGGAGTTTGCACATTCTCCCCGTGTCTGCTTGAGTTTCCTCTGGGTGCTCCAGTTTCCTCCCACAATCCAAAGATGCGCAGGTTACGTGAACTATCAATGCAGAATTACCCTGTAGTGTCCAAGGATGTGCAGGTTATGGGGATTAGCTATGGGAAATGCAGAGTTACAGGAATAGGGTAGGGAGGTGGGTATGGGTGAGCTGTGCTTCGTGGGGGTCAGTGTGGACTTGATGGGCTGAATGTCCTGCTTCCACATTGAAGGGATTCTATGAGTTACTTCTCACCTTGGGGTAATCTGTCACATTTTTCACCATAGTCCATGTTATTCTGAACCACAAGATTCCGCCCCAGACTGTACTTCTTAATAGACATGCACTGTATCAACCTTTTTAGTTTAGTTAGAGTGCTTTCTAAAATGTCCACTCTCCCATGTTACTTGCTTGAGTTTAGGATCTGTTTCTCTAAACACACCAAGACTTGGTCAACTGCACAGAGAATAGTTAACACACATAATCAAAAACTGTACAATGGAACAGTAAAGTTCTATAACTTTCTTTTCCTGGTGAAACAAAGGAACTTATTTTAAATTAAGGCATGATGTACAGATAATGTGTACATCAAGTCATTTATTGAAATCATTGTGTCCGTTTTCTCGAAGTACAGAAATAGTCCTTGAATATGATGGTTATTGATTACGGAGATTCATGAAATTGAGGTTATAGTTTTGCATAATCATTTCAAGAAGACAGGTGATTTATGTTGTGGTCATTCCATGGTGAAAGGAAATGTATTCTCATAATGGCTAGTCCTTCAAACATCCTGGACTGCCTGATATCAAGTATCTCATGTTCTGCTTCAAGGTATCTTGCAGTAAATAAGCTTCAGCACAGAATAACCTAATGATTAGCTTTGGCCCAAATGGAGATGATGAATTTATGGTTGTGCATTGCTCATTTGATTATTACAACACAGGATTAGCAAGCCAGACTAAATCAGACTTGCTAACACTCGATATTGTAACACAGTGAAATCAACATATTCAATAGACCTCAAAATTGCCCAATTGCTCCTAACTAGACTTTATGAATAACAGATATAAGACACCGAGTTTATTGCTTAAACAGAAATTAACAATTTAATATTAATGCTGTAACTCAGCAGAGCCAAATTAAACAGGGTAATCTAATTAACGTCTGATTTACACACAATCCTTTTTGTTTATAGCTCCACTTGCACACAGACTGACAGATACAGTTAAGGGATAAATTAAAAGAAAAATAACAAATTATAATTTGTCAGTTCAAAATTGCTGCTAGACCTTCAGAAATCCTTGAGCAATGTGCTGTATTCCAGGCATATTGGCTTAGATTTTGCTTGAATTCCAAAGTCACCAGTTCATGCAAACAACTTCAGCAGTCTGCTGGAGAGTATTTATGTGTTGCAGATTGGGGTTCTTTCTTTAAAATACTTAAAAAATTCTTTAACTGGGTATAAAACTAAAGAGAATAAAACCGAAAATGACTTCCAGCCCAGCAGCTTTCAGCCTAAAACCCAGACCAAGCCAGTTTAAAATATGTTTTCTCCTTCTTTTCCAACATGTTCTGTGATTGGCTGAACAGCACCATTCTGACTTTGATGGACCCATTCCACATTCAACCAATGGCCAGTCTCTGAGCAATGCATCCGAGTTCTGAAAGTCTGTAGTGTTCTGAGAGCAGCAATCAATCTGCAATTATCTTTCCAGGCCCATTCTCATAAACAAACTTCAATTCTTTTTGTTCTTTCCAAAATGAGTTGCTGTTGAAGTCTCTAAGTTCAACTTCAATTTACAGTTCCAAATCAAAAATGAGAAGAATAAAAATAAAATCATGAAGATCTCAACAGATGAAAATTCAATATCCCACTTCAAATCATGGTCTCCTTGCACTTGTTGACTTGTAGAAATACACTTTATCCTGACCTTGTGACTTTGTGTTTTCCTTTGCTTTCACTCTGACTGTCTTGTTCGAAAGCAGAATTCAGAATTGCTAGAGCCACACAGAAGTTATGATCAGTCATATGTACGGCCAGTGTGTGAGAAGAAGGATCTGAATAGATTGTTCAATTTTTTTTTTGACATACCAACTCATACCACTATTTGAACGTAAATTGTATCATAATGGTATATATGCTGGTGAATTCTGTAGCTTGCTAAGAATTTCCTGAACTCGGTGAAAACAAACTGATGCATTGTCTTCAGCAAAGCTTATTCCATAATCAACCCGTCTAAATGTCGATAGCTTTGGAATTTGTTTTAGTGATTTCTGACCATTTGTTATCAGCAAATCATAAACAACAACCAAAATACTTTGATTGCTATGGTCTGTTTTCGTTTCTGCAAACCCTATTCTTACAGTTATTGCTGTGGGTTTGCTAACAATGGCATCAGTTTTAGGGAAACTGGACCCAGGTTCAACAGATATTCCATGGAATATACAAGCTACACAATTTCCAATGAGCTCTTCTATGCACTCGTTTATCATTGGCCACATACGACTTCATAGGATCACTGTTTCATCCTAGCACTGTCCAGATGTCTTTCATATGCAAGATATAACTTGTGTTACTTTAGCACTTTCAAGATAACCCCTTGTGTTCCACATAATACAGCTGTCATCAAAAAATACAAGCTCATTATGTGCTCTGTAGTGCAAGGCCAGTTTTTCCTCCATTTGTAAGGCTATTCAGTTCTGGATACTGGCTTATTTTCCGTAGTACAGTATCTACAGGCAATTCAACTTTATTTTCACTGGCATAACAAGGTTTATGATCACATGTGAACTCAACATGATCATAGAGACTCGAATGTTGCTTATCTAATGATAACACTATCTGTAATGATAATCTGGCTAAGCATGACAGCTACTCAACTGTGTAAACCTGGCAGATACTCAATTCAAGGTTTTACTGATGAAGATAGCTTGTCCAACTGTAGAACTATAGAGACTAATGAACAGTTCCTACTATGACTAACAACATGGTCACTGCTTGGTGATCAAGGTGAAGGGGTAAGCTTTCTACCACAGAAATACATGTGCCAATGTTCACAAGTATTGATGTTGTCTAGTGCTTCCCACTCTCCAGTCAGCTACTTGTGTTCAGTTTTCAAAAACAGGCATGATGTGCAAGTGATTGTTGTTCATTTCCTTCAATGTACTGTGACAGTACAGCTCCTATCACAGTTGATGCTGAATCTGTTGTGATGTACCTTTCCTCAGGTTAGTTGAGATGCATGAGCACTAGAGGAGATGTTGTCTTCACCTTTCAAATGTCAAATACTGTTTGTTGTATTGTTATCCATCTCCATTGTGTATTTGTGCTCTCAGCACACCCACAATCTCGATGAACAGCACAGAGAAAAGTCAACTCATAAACACTGAAAAATTGAGTACAGCAATGTTTACACTGCCACTTAAGCTCAGATTTCATCTGCACCCATGATTAATCTTACTGTCACTTGTTTGCAGCCTTATCATTTTCTGCTTCCAGAAATACTCACCACTGTTGCAAATTCTTTTCGCATTTTTGCCCATTAGTTTTACCTGAAGGTCAAAAAATGGAAATGCTTTCCCAGCATTTTTGGTTGACTTGTTTCTGCTGTGGAGACTGGCATATCTAATTTCACAGGCTTTCATGGTTTATTTTCTTTTCATAAAATATGGAAAATAAGAACTTAAACAGCAATAGTTATTTAGGAGTAGCCAAATTACACTTTTATTCACTTTAAAGGAAGAAATATAATCAGAAAGAAGCAAGCATCTTCAGTTCTTTTAAATACCGCAGGGCTGCATTTGCAATGCTGAAATGTTACTAATACACAATGGCGATAATACTAAATGTGACATCTGCATAGTAGTTTGAGGCAAGTAATTTTGATGTAATATTTATGCAACAGTGGATTGATGCCTGGGAATTTTTTTTGGTGTCTGTTTTGTATTAAGAAAACAAAACTCTACCAATGGATATTTGTGGCAACTAAACCGGCAACTTTCTCTATGATACAGCATTTTCCTTTCTTTCGTTGTATTTCCAAAATTACTATCAGACTAAATCCTTCAATCATTCTTCTTTTATTTCTTCTGTGCATTATTCCCATCTCTCCACCTCAACATGTTGAAAACCTAATAGTGCCTTACTTTAATTTTTTTTTCTCTAATAATTCAAATCTTCACCTCCTATTTTCTAACACAAGATCGGGAAGAGCTTTACAGGGATCTGAGTGATGTAGGCTATGACAGCTGTAGCAGAATCACACGAGAAGTACACAAAGCCAAACCTCAACATTGGGAGCATCTCGCCTATATCTTTTATGCATTTGCCAAGTGGTGAAGCAAGATTCTCACAAGAAAACTGCTTATCACCAATGAAGGGAATTATAGTTTGTTAAATGCCTTATTACTGCCACAAGTCTCCTCAGAAATATTCAGCTAAACACATCAAACAAACTGGATATTGAGACTTCTTGACACTGAAATCAGAGCTGGTACCTGGCTCCAATCAGCCTCCATGTTAGACACAAACATCTTAGGGCAGGGCAGCAGCCGCACACCTCACCTTCACAGACATTGGTAAATGACATGTATCAGCCTTGAGACACATCGCTGATCGACTTACAGGATGCTTTGTACTTGGGCTGCACCAGCAACTATCATTGTAATGCAAGGACACTGTGCACTCAGGGACATGCACCTAGCTCATGGGCTGGATCAGGCTGCATCTCTGGTCTGTTCACTTACTGTCATAGAGCTCACTCACTTTGAGCCCACTTGGATGCTCACAGCATCCCAGCCCTGCCATGCCTTTTTTGCTTTGCCCCTCAACCAAAGACGCCAGGCTTGCAGTAGTGCTATGTAACTTTTTTTTAAAAACGTGGATACAAAATTAGGAAGTTTGTCATGGTTGTCAGCAGTCAAGTCAAGGGATATAGCCTCATACAGTATTTCCTGAGACAGTAAGTCATAGGAAGCCTCTGATGCCAGTTAAGGGGGTTGGACATAGTCAGCCAGGGAGGATACATCTCTACCGAATATTCTCTCAAAAAACCATGCAATTCGGTGCTTTTGAGATCCAGGTATATTAGTCTGTTGCAGCTGCATTTAACAGAGGAAGATCATAGAAAGAAACAAAAACAATAATACTCCAGAGGTGATCACGCACTCTCTCACTCTATCCAGGCATTGTCTTTCTTTGTTTATAGGATGTGGGCCCCACTGTCAAGGCCAGAAATTATTGTCCATTTCAAGTTGCCCTTAAGAAGGTGAGGGTGGCTATCTTCTTGAATTCCTTTACTCATTCATGGGGTGAGAGTGTTGCTGGCCAGGCAGCATTTATTGTCCATCCTTAATTGTCCAGAGGGCAGTTAAGTGTCAACCATGTTGTCTGGAGTTACATGTAGGCCAGACCAGGTAAGGATGGCAGTTTCCTTCCCTAAAGAGCATTAGTGAACCAGGTGAGTTTTTCCTGACAATCGACAATGGATTCATGGTCATCATTAGATTCTTTTTATTGAATTCAAATTCCACCAGGATTCGAACTTGTGTCCGCATAATGTTATCTGAGTCTCTGGATTAACACTCCAGTGATAATACCACAAGGCCATCGCCTCCCCCATATTGTTGCATTCTTTCAGGTGTAGGTGCATCCACAGTGCTGTGAGGAGGGAAGTTCCTGAATTTTGACTCTGTGACAGTATAACAACAGTGATACAGTTCCAAATGATGTGTGATTTGGAGGGAACAACATTGCCTGTAGTTTTCCCAGATATCTGCTGCCCTTGCTGTTCTGAGTTGGGTAATTTGTGAGCTTGAAAGGTGATGTTGCTCCAACATTGTGCCAGTGGTGAAAAGAGTGAATGTTGAAAGTTGTGAATGAATCATTATAAGACCTTGTTTTGCTTTGATATCAAGGGAAGTACTGTCACTACACCCCTGGAGTTCAGCTTTTTATGTATAAGCCCCTTGAAAATCATATATGTTTCAATGAGACTACCACTCATTCTTCTCAACACTGATAAATAGGCACAACCTCTTTAGCATTTATCCTTCTATGCAAGGATCATCCCAGAGAACCTTCTCTGAACTGTCTCCAACAAAATAATCTTCCCTTAAACAAAGGGACCAAAACTGCTCACATCACTCCAGATATGGCCTTACCAGCAACTTGTACATTTGCAGAAAGTTTTCCATATTCTTATACTCCAACCCCCTTGATATTCCATTAGCCTTCCTGATTACTTGCTGCACCTGTGCGCTAGCTCTGCGTTTTATGTATCAATACTCCCAAGTCCCTTTGCATTGTAGCTTGCTGCAGCTTTTCTCCATTTAAACAATACTGTTATTTTGTTCTCCTTTCCAAAATGAACAACTTCACATTTTCCCACAGAGAAAACAGAGCTAATGTTTCTGATTAAAGATCACTGGACTTGAAACCTTAACTCTGTTTTCTCTCAACTGTCGCTGTCAGATGCGCTGAATCTCTCCAGCAGTTTCTGTGTTTGTTTGTTTCAAATCTCCAGCATCAGCAGTAGATCTCTGTACTGTTCTAATCCTAGCTGATGTTACAACTGTAAAGTCAGTTCACAGAATGAAATCTGTGAAATCCCTTTCACTGAAACATAAACACACCAGTCTACAGATTTGATTTTAAGTATAAAACAATAGTTTATTACACAAAAGATATAAAAAAGTAAACAAAACCAAGTTTCCTTTAATATAACGCAGTTTGAAAGATTTCAAAACACATGGCAAAAACAAAACTTATCGACTTTCGAACATCATCATTTTAAATTTAAAATTAGTCAAAGCTAGAAAGAATTTCCTTTCTCCGTGAAAATCTGTACTTGATTTAGCTTAACTAAACTTGGAATTAACAGTTTTATTTTCTCAGTATCCATCCTGTGAGCTGTGAATCCTTTTCCATGAATTCACACACAAGTAAGATTCTAGAATTTCTCAGCTTTGAATAACAAAAACATACTTCTAGCCAAAACACTCTTAGTCTGGAATTTCACAATTAACTCTCTCATTCAGATAATTTGATTTCTTAATTGCTTTGAATAATCTCACTTTTCTAGGAAATTACTCCACGTACATCTGACATCAGTCAGGTTTTCTTTGAATTATCCAAAAACTTCCAATTCTTCATTTAAAAAAAATAATAAAATCAATCCTTGTTTATTTTAAACTAAAACTAAGCTCATGTCTTTTAATGAGACAAGAGATGAGACAAGATTTCTTCACCCAGACGGTGGTGAACCTTTGGAATTCTCTGCCACAGAAAGTTGTTGAGGTCAAAACATTGAATGTTTTCAAGAAGGTTATGGTTAAAGGGATCAAAGGGTAAAAGGTGAAACCGGGAATAGAGTATTGAGTTGGATGATCAACTATGATCAGATTGAATGGTAGAGACAGCATGAAGGGTCAACAGCTTCATCCTACCCTTACTTTCTAAATTTCTATGCTAATTCAAACACTCATTTAGTGTATGCAATAGTTCTTGGAGCAGATCATCATTTAAATTATTAACCATTACCTTATATACTCACATAAAAGTCGAATATTTTGGACTGTTTTTTAAGGTTAAATTTATGGGGTCACCTATTCCATGGATACTACTTTTGAGGGGCTGAAATTCATGCTACAGTCCAAAAGAACCATATCATTAGCAAAAGCCCAATTGATCTCTATACAACTAAAAAAAACACAATGAATTCTGGTAATAACTGGATAAAAACAATTGAAACAAAAATGAATTACTAAGCTTTTATTTATACATACAAAAAGTGAAGTAGAAATATAATACAACTTTAAATTAGAATTACATAGTTTATCTTAAATTAAACAAATTAAAATTAATTAACCTCTTAAAATTAGCCTTCCTTCTGCCGGTTTCTGATTACAAACTGGTAAAACTATAATATCTTCTCGGTTAGCAGGCAGCTTTTGTGCAGGTAGCTTTTGTGCAATCTTAGTTCTCTGCTGAAGTACTAAGTCATAACTTCCCATGAACCTTGTGCACCATCCAGCACTTGTCTTAAAATCCAAAATACCATCCTTCTTTGATTTGTTTCATGCATGGATTTGGATGGCCTCATAACTAATATATTTTCCATTTTGATGATTTTCAAGTACCCACTCAGCAATTTTTTTCTCTAATTGTTGCCACTTGCTAGGTTTACCTCTGTTGGCACACTTTGGTTTTGGCATCATCTGAAGTTGGTTTAATATCTTTCTCTAGTCTCTCACAAGTTTCTCCGAAGCACAAAATTCTATTGCTGTTACGTAGTTATTTGTCTTCTCTGCAACTTCAATAACTTTCAGTTTAAATGCTGCTGTATTTTTTTTTGTTTTCTCTGGAGGGCATTTTTACACAAAATGATGAAGAAATTTCAAAACCTCAAGTAGGTATATGACTGTATTCCACGAGTGCTACAGGGAAACTGAGCTGCACACAAAGGGAGGTCGTCACCTGACTCTGACCTGATGCATCTTAAACTTTTTTACCAAGTTGGTGTGAATTGTATATCAAAACACATAATAGCATGAAAAAAATCATTTCTTCATTGTAACATTTATTTACAGGATAATACCTGTAATACACAAATATTGATCTGTTATCTGTGAAGAACTGGGGTCGACTTTTACATATATATGGAAAATTCCAGACATTTTTGGCCAAAAATAGACTTTTATGAGATCGACTTTTACTCGAGCATATACGGTAATTTTTTTTTCCTTCCTGTCACTGACTTTTCCACAAATAGTGTGCATCAGGAAATTGAGTGTTAAAGTCAGGGCATGTTTTTTTTTCAGAACTGCACCTGCTACCAGTAAAACATTTCTATTTGAGCCTTGAAACATTGGAGAAATTACTTATTCTCCCAGTTAAGCATGTGCAATGAGACTTTGTTCCATTTTGCTTGATACAGTCATGGTTAGACAGCCAATTCAACACATAATTTACATTAAAATAATTTTTGGTTTCTTCAATGGACTTCAGTGAAAGTGTGGTTTGATCACTTTTTTCAGATTAGGTTCTGGTTTAAGATCAACATTTTAGTTTGCGTAATTTTCTTTTACATATCTCAAGTTATCAGCATCTAATAGGATTTGGGCACGAGATTAATTTTCTGTTTTAAATCAAAAGGCCGAAGGCAAGTGTCACGAGTACTTGACCATTAATTTGAAAGTTAATACTGCTAATCAACATATGACAACAATCAAACAGTGAATAATCATTGAACTAAAGTCTCAATCTTAACTCAAGGAACAAATTCAACAAGAATGCTGGGAGACTGTGAGAGAGTGAGAAAGTTGGAAGGTCCCGTGGCAAGCTGATAGAAAATTAGGAATTACAAGCAAAATCAAACTAGAGTGATCTGGATGTCACATATAATAACATTGAAATGATTTTTAATTTTAATCTCACTTTCATTCTATTCAAAGCTGTAGGATTAACAGACAGAACTAAACTGAAGGATTCATTGTTCAATAGCAATCAAGATGCCAACATTAGCAAAGAAGTCAAATCCTGGTTCATTAACTGACTGTTTCTTTGAAGAATTAATCTTTCACATGGATTGTCAAAAGCCCACTGCACCTTTATTTAAAAAGAGTGATGTAATTTTCTATATGAATAGTTAATTGTTAAATTCCTAGTAAATCGGAATGGATAAACCAAATTGTTTTGGGCAAGCATTGAGAAATACAGCCAATTTACCAGCAAGGCATAAAATTGGCATTGTACATCTCCTACTGATTACAGAAACTGCCCAATTTTAATTTCAATGTTTTTCAATGGATGTGTTGCTTGATCAATAGCAGAGTAATAGAAATGCTGACTATAAGGACATCTGTGCCTATTTGCTTATCTTATGACGGCATTACAGGGAAAGGATGATCAGGCAAGCAAGATTGATCAGACTTCCCTCAGGTCAATGTCATAACATATCAAGCTCATACTCAAACTTTTCCAAAGCCATTCTGCTTAAGTACAATTATATTATCAACTGGAATTCAACAAGGCAGCCGATGGAAATTGGCCTGGCTCTGATTCTGGACTTCTCTGTCATCAGGAAGTGGAGGGGGGGCACAGGGGTGGGTGGCACAGTAGCTCAGTGGTTAGCACTACTGCCTCACAGCACCAGGGTCCTAGGATCAAATCCACCCTTGGCCAACTGTCTGTGTGGAGTTTGCACATTCTCCCCATGTCTGGATGGATTTCCTCCAGGTGCTCCAGCTTCCCCCTCCACAGTCCAAAGATGTGCAGGTCAGGTGGATTAGCCACACTAAATTGCCTGTAGTGTTCAGGGATGTGTAGATTAGGTGGGTTATAGGGAGATGGGTCTGGGTGGGATGCTCTGATGGTCAGTGTGGACTTGTTGGGCCAAAGGGCCTGTTTCCACATTGTAGGGATTCTACAAGGAACATTCTTTCTGCATTTACTCTGTCTAGTCCTATTAAAATTTGATAGGATTCTGTAAGATTCCCCTTTATTCTTCTAAACTCAAGTGATAATAGCCCTTACCAATCCAGTCACTCTTCATACATCAGTCCTATCATTCCAGGAATCAGAATAGTAAACGTCTGTTATACACCCTCCATTGTGAGAACATGTTTCTTCAGAAGACGAGACCAAAACTGCATTTAATACTCCAGGTGTAATCTCACTAAGATTCTGTACAATTGCAGTGAGACGTCACTGCTCCTGTTCTCAAATCCTCTTGTTATGAAGGTCAACATACAATTTTCCCTCTTAACTGACTGTTGCACCTGCATGCTTACTTTCAGCAACTAGTGTACAAGGACACCTTCTCTTTCCCAATCTATTGTCATTCAGATAATAATCTGCCTTCCTGTTTTTGCTACCAAAGTGAATAACCTCAATTTTATACACACTAATAACATTCAAGACAATTCAGGTCATTTGATTGGCATCCCATCCAACAGCTTCAACATTCACTCCCTCCACCAATGAAACATGCCAACAGTGAGTACAGTATCATCTACAAGATGGATTGGAACAACTGATCAAGTATTCTTAGCAGCACCTTTCAAACCCATACTTCAACCAACACATACTTCAAGCCACCTAAAAAGGCAAGGGCAGCAGATACTTTGGAACACCAACTCCTGCAAGCCACACATCATTCTGACTTGGAACTAAATTCCTGTTGCTTTACTGTTCCTTCCTAACAGCATTATGACTGTCTCCACATCACATTTACTGCAGCCATTGAAAAAATGTCAGGACGTATACAGTTAATGGTAGGACCACTGGGTGCACAGTTCCTTGAAAATGAATGAACAGATAGACAGGGTGGTGAAGAAGGCGTTTGGCATGCTTGCCTTCATTGGTCAGAACACTGACTATAAGCGTTGGGACACCATGTTGTAGCTGTACAGGATATTGGTGAGGCCACTTTTGGAATACCCTTACAATTCTGGTCACCCTGCTATAGGAAAGATGTTGTTAAACATGAGAGCGTGCAGAAAAGACTAATAAGAATGTTGCCAGACTTGGAGGGTTTAAGCTATAAGCAGAGGCTGAAAAGGCTAGCGCACTTTTCCCTGGAGTGTCGGAGGATGAGGGGTGATCTTATAGGGATTTATAATATCATGAGGGGCTTGCATGGGGCGAGTAGGGTGGGGGAGTCCAAGACCAGAGGGCATAGTTTTAAGGTGAGAGGGGAAAGATTTAAAGAGGATCTGAGGGGTAACTTTTTCGCACAGAGGGTGGTGTGTGTATAGAATGAGCTGCCGGATGAGGTGGTGGAGTCAGGTGAAATTGCAATATTTAAAAGGCATCTGGATGGGTATGTGAAAATGAAGGGTCTAGAGGGATATGGACCAAATGCTGGCAAATGAGACTAGGTCAGATTAGGATGTCTGGTTTGCACAGACGAGTTGGAACGAAGGGTCTGTTTCTGTGCTGTATGACTCTATGACTTTAAAGGACATTCACCACTAACATTTCAAGGGCAGTTAGGGATGGGCAATAAATGTTGGCTTAGCAAGTGATACGCGCGTCCTATGATTTTCGTTTATACACTTTGACTGCCTATTGGACTGTCACTGCATTGCATCAATAATTCATTGGTCATGCAAGAGGAACAAGATTGAGTTTGAAAGGGTAAGGATAATATGGTGCAGGTAAAGCAGATAGTAGAGAAATGCTATCTAATTAAGAGCAAGGAAATTGAAGGTTGGAGTGAACTATTGTACAGCCAGAAGCAAAATGTTTAAAATGTTGAGGAAGAAAGCTAATAAAGAAGTGAAAGCAGTGATCAGAATATGAATTCAGAACAGAGTGGTGAATCCTGATGCCTTTTAGGGAGGAGTTGCTACAGTATGTTTAAAAACATACCTGAGACAAGTTGAAAAGAAGGAAAGAAATAAATTAAAGATCCACTGCAAAAGTTAAATTTCTGTGGTAAAGAAAGACCTATGCAAAAAGAAAATCTTCTTAATTAATATTTTACAGTTTGGGCGAGAGTGTGAGATATTCAAGGGAAGGTGTTACTTTTTTTTTGCATGGATTCACTTCACTTCTGCACACAGAACTAGACATTGCTTATTTTTGTGCTCATGTCATACGTGTTGTTTTAAGTTTGTTGAATGTTCAGTATGTGTATAAATTTGCATTACAGTCAGTCTTTAAACATGCTCGAACTTCAATTTTTTTAAAGATTGTGCGACTACTTTGTGGAATACCTTTGTTCTGTCTGGAAGAAAAACTTCAGCCTTCCGGTTGCTTTGCATTTCAATAAACTATCTTGTCCAATAATAACATTATTGTTCTGGGTCTACTACAGTGTCCCATCAAATCGCAAATGAAAGCTGAAGGAACAATTCCTCTATTTCCGCTTGGACACTTGGGACAGATTTTAGGACTCATCATTGAATTCTACAGCTGCAGAAGAAGATCTCTGTCCTCCGTTTTGATTGCAAATTTGTACCCCATGGCTTTGTCTTGATTGAGTCTTATGTGCTTTGCTTTCAGCAGAGTGGACCCATTTTCTCCTTTTCACAATTATCAATTAACCTTATTTTATGTTTATATCTCCCTTTTACTACCATTAGCAATCCCTTCTTTTTACTAATTCTGGGCTGCCTCACTATCTATTCTATTTATTCTTTGTCCCCTTCTGTCAACTTCATAAAACCCTCATTTTCCAGTCCCTTTCATTTCTGAACAAGAGAAATATCAGACTCGAAATTTTAATTCTTTTTCTTTCTCCACAGATGCTGCTAGACTTGCTGAGTTTCTTCAGCACTTTGGTTTTTTTTATTCCTCATGTTAGAGACATCAGGCTAAAACAATTTAATACTATGAGTTTAGATTACATTATAGGAATCAACTCTTCCAGGATGTAGGACCATGTCAATTTATGATTATACACTCAGAATTAAGATTTTAAAAGAAAATAAAAGAATTATTGAGGATCTAGATATTTGGCAAAAGCATAAAATAAAATAGTTGCAAACATGGCCTGAAAGGATCTGGAATTGATATCAAGATGTTGAGTCTCAATGTTCTATTTTCTCCTTTTCATTAAGTTGTTCCACCTCTGCGAGATAAAAATCTTTAAGTATTGTCTTTCTAACCACTGCTTAGACTGTCTGGAGCTGGCAAGCTGTAAATGCTTGCCTCTTCTTAACTCCTTTTGGTGTAAGAATTTAATGGTTTTTGATTATCTATAATTTAACATTCTTTTCAGTTTTATTACAATCACTTCAAAAGGGGGTCTAAAGAAAAGACAAGAAAATGATTTACTCTGTCATTTCTTGTTTAAAGCATGTGCTCTTTGTTCTCAGTTTATTTGCTAAGAGTAAGGTTTACACAATTTGGAATTATTAAAGTTAACTTGTTAATGCATTTTATTGAGGTTATGTTGTGATTCAGTTTATTATGTAAGTATGTGACAATACTAACTTCAATTATAAAGTAACAACGTAAAAGAATTGGTAGTTTGATTTCTTTTTGAAATGTCTAATGATGTTAATTAGAATTTGGAACACTCAAGGATTTTTTAAAATTTACTTTGGTTAACAAAAATCTTTGGTTGGAAATTTCTTCTAAAAATGATTAAAAGGTTGAAACATTTCGACCTGGATTTTCACTGACGAGCATGTGTGTATCTCAGCTCCACATAACTGACCCTGAAAGTTCAAGTCTCGGAACTTTGGTCTTTCATTCTGTGGTGGAGGTGACCCCCAAATCCAATGGGACAGCTGCCAGGGCAGTGGAGAGATGTGAGTAGGTTGTGTAACTCAGTGCCCAGGCAAAGTGCAAAAAATTATTTAAGAAACCACACTGCTCCACTTCTCACTCCTCACATACTCCCTGTGCCTCATCTATGTCAACACTGGTGCACCATGATACCAAAATGGCTATTATACTGTCATGCCAGCCTAAGCACATCTAGCCATTCTCCATGGTTTCTTATTCCTCCTCTGCATCACTACACAATGCCCATGAATCCCATACCACCATGCCAACCCACACTCCCACTCATCCCCATGGCTGCTTATAGCCCATTCCATCTTAATGCCAACTTACACCAACACATGCCCCTCACCCAACACTATTTTCCCTTACTTCTCTATGTCAAGTCACCTAATATCATCCACTGTAGACTGAGCTCAGGAGCCATGTTGATATGAAATATATACAGTTGTGTGTCCATTGGTGATGTCATTATATTAAAAAAATACATTGAAACCCTTTCACCTAATCTGTTATGAAAACAAGTATTTCTGTATTATAAATATGTTGACCTGGCAATATAATTGCTCACTTAATAGCCACCCTTCTGTGAAAAAAGGTGGAAAATCAGTCGTGGATATAAATCCCATACTAACATACTTTAAGAATAATGTTAGCAGATAAACTAAAGCAGCTAAAATTGATTTATTTTAATTCCTTTCTTTTAAAATTTTAAGCATAAACAGTTCATAGTTTCAGCATAGATCCCTTGATGATTTCACAGCTCTCTGACAACTTTGACAGCTATTACTGTTCTTTTGACTGTTTGACCATTCCTTGACATTTTGATACTCCAGATGAGTTTATAAATGTATTATGCACAAACATATCTACTTTTACCAATCCAACAGGGCACAAGCCTTCATCCCAAGGAGTACTTTACCTCTCTCAAAGAATGTCCTACCTCCACCCAACTTCAGTTAACCTCCGCCAAAGGTGTTACAAGACCACTTCAGAACTAGTAGCTTACTCGCTCAAAGGGATACTCTGGCTACCTTGAAAAAAATAACAAACAATAGGCCTGCTTTATACACATCACATTATATGCATGTTTAAATCAGTCTGTCCGTCATGATGAAAATTCAGGCCTTCTGGTTTAAATTTGAAGTTTCTAAAGTGATCAAAGTTATTGATAAATAAATCAGATGTTTAAGCAGATCCACCATGGATTCTTTGACAGGTTCATGTGCCTACTACTGTGATGAGTTTAGTGATCAAGAGGGGCATTTATTCGGGTGGGAGGGTAATGGGTCAGAAACATGTCACCTTTCCGTCTCCAGACCAATTAGAACCAGAGTGGAAAAGCGTGATAGCCTTCTTATCTTGAAATCCTCATCCCTGGATTGCTGGTATTAACCAACAGAGGACGTGGGTCTAGCCATGTGGGAAAAAAAAGCCCTGGAGTACATGCTTACAGCTTGCAGGTTGGCCCTTGTTCAAAGATGCTCAGTGCCACCTTCGTGGATCTGACAGTTGGAAGGGGTGCTCAATGGCAGACAACACATCTGGCCTTGATGCTGATCCCATTGCAACTCCACTCCACCCATCCGAACTGTTCTCCCTGCTCCCCCTCAATCTGATAACTCAAATAGGCAGGTGTCACTGGGCAAGGATTTATATTTGGGTTCTTGATCCCAGGAAATAGCCCACGATTGGGTCTTTCAAGTGCCTCAGTTGCATACAGTGCAGCAAGCTTTTTTATAAGGGAGAAAATTTCAAGGTTTTTCCGTCCTCCTATTGGACATAATCATGCCCAAAAAATGCCAGACTTTTATTTTCTTTCAAATGGATGAGCAAGGTTTCCGGGTAACATAAATCGTGTGGGAAGTGAGCCAACACAGAGAGAAACAGAGATACAAGGGAAAACCACTGCTGCTGCATGGTGAGAGATGGCAAGAACTGCAGATACTGGAGTCAAGATAACACAGTGTGGAGCTGGAGGAACGCAGCAGGCCAGGAGGCATCAGAGAAGCAGGAAAGTTGGCTTATCAGGTCTGGACCCTTACCCGAAACGTTAACTTTCCTGCTCCTCTGATGCTGCCTGGCCTGCTGCGTTCCTCCAGCTCCACACCGTGCTACAGCATAGTGATGCCTTTAAACAAAATACCTTGCCTTTGAAAGAGATAGTAGGAACTGCCAATGCTGGAGAATCTGAGACAACAAGGTGTAGAGCTGAATGAACGCAGCAGGCCAGGCAGCATCAGAGGAGCAGGAAAGCTGACATTTCGGGTCTGGACCCTTCTTCAGAAAATTATCTCAGATATCTGTCTTGCCTTTTAAAGACTTGTCTCTATCTATTTTGGGTGATTTGCTATTTATGTGGATAAAATACTCAAGAAAGAGAGATTTTAGTTACAAGTGTTTAGTCTTTCATGTAAAAGTCAGAAAGACTGGACTTCATTGTGTCTGAAATAGGAATTGACATAAAAATACACGAGTTGTTATTTCAAGCAGTCAAGAAGGGGAAGGTCTACTGAAGTCAATAGACTAATCACACTTTTGTCAAATTGAATTTATGTAGAGAAGTGAACATAGTTCCTTAGTATCAAGCAACAAAGTGTTTTTTTGGGGAGAAATAAAATTGAAGATTGACAATCGTATTTGAATATAGGATAAGTTAGAAATGATAAAATGTCAAGTACAATATAACTGGTTATAGGTAAAGTCACCATAATCCCAGAGAATAATAAGTCCATTCTCTCATTTGAGAGAGACAACTAATGGTGGGTTTAACCTGAGGGTCAGAACACCTGAGCAGGAGGGTGAGATTGAGGAAAAGCATTCTTCATGGTAACCTCAGCCAGTGCAGGAATTGAATCCATGTTGTTGGCATTGCTTTACATTGCAAATCCATTGCTCAAACAACTGAGCTAACCGACCCCAACAACTGACAACATTTTTAAGAAAATAAAACATTATCAAAAATAATAGGTAGATGAGCAATTGATATATTTTGAATTACAATATAGTTTGAACCATAATTTGACACCTTCCTACTTCTTTCCAACAGTTGAAGAAACGACCAAATTCACACAATACAACCATATTTTGCTCTGACATAATATCTTTGAGCTGTTAAAATACAATTTTACAGCATCTAATTATTAATTTGAAGGAATGACATCAAAATAGATTTTTAATTATATTTTATCCAACTACGCTATTCTTCACATAGACCTGCAGAAGAACAACTAATTACTTGATATGGTCAAATGAGCAGAATGCAATGATCAGAATGATAATCTCCCTTACTCTGTCTTGAAGCATTTACAATATTCTTGTGGATTTCCTGCGCTATTATGGTGAGAAGTCAAAGGTTATGTTGTTTTATAATGACAGAATCATGATACAATTAGTCCTTTAAATTTAAATCAGCAAGAAGTAAAAACAATCCCATTGTTCTGCTTCTCCTATCTTACATAAAGGAGAGGTTAGCTCTCAATTATTGTGACTACATGCTGTCTTCTGCTTACTGACTTAGTCAACTTTAATTTTAAACAGTATCATGAGTTCACATTATACATTAATTTGTTAAAATAAACTAATTTAAACTTCACCTCTTCCTCCCTCTTCTACCATTGTTCATTCTTTCCCTCCCCAAACTCAATCTCACTGTATGTTCTTGTTGATTTTTCAGGTGTATTTTGGTAAGATGACCTTGTACATTCACACGCAGCTGATCCGAAATCAAACAAACCTTGCTGTAGTTTTCCATCATAGAAATGATATCCAACTGTCTTCACTCACTTGTGGTTTAAACCATGAGTCAGTACTTGATGGTCACTGTCAGAACTTCCATTGCAGTACAATTAGCAGGCACCTAGTGACATAGTGCAGCAACTCCAATAAGACCAGGCTAATGATGGCCAAACCAATCAGCACCGTCTTCTGATGAAGTATAAATTGATGCACATCTTTCCCTTTCTTGTGTTTTAATCCCAATGAGTGCAACACAAATGTTCACTTGTCTCATTTTTAACAATATTTAACAAATAAAGTCTGTAGAAATCATGGAAAGAATAACAAGGCAGAAACGGCACACCAGCTCGACATCAGATCTGATAGGGGGACTAGCAGAAGCAGCGTGGGCTAGCAAGTGCTCAAAATCTAGTCATACTTAGAATTACATAGTCCCTGGAGAAAAAGGATCTGTAGGGGCAATCATTACAATGTTTGGCTCGCAAGCGACCATTTCAGAGATCTGTGAGTAAAGTTAAAATCCTGTTAGGGAAGTTGAAAACCTCTTAAGTTAATGAAGCAAAAGTCCAGGCTGGGAAAAATGGAAGGTAAGAAAGGAGTACTTAGTATTCACAATGAGCATCCTTGCCAAAGTGAGTGCATACCAAGCATTACAGCTGCATTAGTGAAGTCAAGGGTCAAAGATTTAATTTGTACAGAGGCTGCAGAATCTGTAAACTCATGGGCGTATTTAATGAAACAGAATGGCAACTTAAGAGATAATGAAGACTGAGTATAGTAGAAGAACATAATTAGAAGAGTTTTAGGATTATGATCAGAGTAGTAGAGTAATGATTTAAATCATAATTGTTAATAGGAAGATTTATTAGGGCCATAAACACACAACTCCAGTTGGAAGTCTTTAGAGTGAATATGCGTTCTATTTTAGATTGTGAAAGATAGGAAAGTGTCTATTTTACTTGCAAAATGTAGATAAACTTCATCATGGTTACAGAAGAGAGGAAAACCTCCATTTTACCTGCTGGAGGTGGGAATGCACAATTCTAAATGCAAAAAGGAAAAAATATCCCCAGTACGTGGCACAGGGATACATCACTGTTCACATAATTTTGAGATTTATCATAAGAAAATTAAACAATATTGCAATCATACATTTTTTCAAAGTGGAAAAAATAATATTTTGCTATATTGCACTGTTTAAAAGCTTGTAAAATGAAATAAAAACAATATTGCTGTTTACAAAAATAAAAGTTTAACAAAGGAAGAGATTAAAATGTCAGGATTAGATGCATTAAAATCACAACTATTCTGTCCCCAAAGCCCACTGAAGACCTGTATCTTAGCATTGTCCAGTAGGGGAACATCACATACAGACAAACAATCAGACAATTCCAAACATGAGCATTTATTCATTGACAGCAAAAGTGAACTCTCGAAAAATAGATAGAGGCCGCCATTCACCCCCCACAATACAAACCAAATGCTGGCATCATCACGAAGACTATTTTGTATTATGTGATGGTTTGCTGCACCCAGGCCTCATTTACTAGAACTGGGTGTCAATCAGGTTCCTATCTGGCTTGTAACACCCAATGTAACTCAGCACAAAGACAGCTTCCTCCTTGGAAGATTGATCCTACTCTCTCAGTTCCTCAGCTTCTCTCATATCATCTCATTGCTTTATTCCAACTGTACATAGCACAGCACACCATGATGATGCAGTGCTTTGTGTAGACTACGCTGGAGGGCACTGTCCAGACCAGTCCAAGCTGTGAAAGCTCACCTTAAGCAGCTCTGTCGTCAACCCTGCTATATGCACTAGGTGAAGGTGCCAGGCCAGCTGCATGACCAATACAATGCATCCAAATGGGAGTGCCAACTGATCTCTGATCCCCTTCACTTCCTAGACCTATGTCAATTATTCAAGTTTTCACGACATTCAGTACAGCCCATTATCATATTTCAATGATATATAATGAGGCAATGTTTCCTTTGTTCCATAGCACACCACAGCATCACAAATGATAGGGCGCTTTTGACGAGTATTTGCCTCTTTTTATGACATTGCCACTAAATTCTGCATCAGCAAGAAAGCTACATTAGATGTGCAAGCGCCAAAAGCAAAGTGCAAATCACCTTTGTCTAGCATTTGCAGCCTAAGCAAGTTGTCTCTGCTCACAATGAAAATTGGTAAAGAAATAATCACAAGTGAAATGTAGCTGGAGTTTGAAGAGACATGTCCCAGTGTCCAGCAAATGTGGATCTGATACTTTCATCCCTCAAACTGACATTGAGTCCACCTATCCAGGGTGTTGTACCTTTGTTTTGAATTTTTTTTATTTGCTCATTGGATGTGGATATCGCAGACTGGGCTAGCATCCATTACTAATCCCTTAATGCCCTAGGATTGAATGGTTTGTAAGATCATTTCAAAGGATAGTGAAGAGTCAACCACATTGCTGTGGGTCTGGAATCACATGTAGGCCAGACCAGATGAGATTGACAGGTTTCATTTTCTAAAAGACACACATCAATAGATTAGCTTTTAATTCCGGATTTTTATTGAATTCAAATTCCACTATCTGCCATGGTGGGATTTGAACTCAAGTCCCCAGAGCAATAGACTGTGGTTTTGGATCGCTAGCCTAGCTACACTGCATCATTCGAGAACAACAAGTGATCGCAGGGAATTCATCTCAGAGTGGACATTAACAGCAGCAGTGTCCATCCACAACCAAGTAAACCCACGTCCCAGAATCTCCATCTCCTCTTTAACCTCTATCCTGAAAACCCACTTCCACCTATCCTCCATGTGGAGACCCATCACATTGAACCATGCCTCCAACTACCTTCCCTGCTCTTAATCACAAACATTCTCCCTTAACAATGCTCATGCTGCTGTATGATGGTTCACCTTTAAAGACCACAGTGATGGTTTCTTCCCATCCTATGTCCACAAATGCTGTTCTGCAGGCCTCCATCCACTGTTGAGTTTCTTTCTTTTTTATTAACAGGCTAAAGGTGTTGCAGCCCAAGTAGCAATTTTTGCCCATCCCTAATTGCCCAGAAGACAGTTCAGAGTCAACCACATTGCTGTGAGTCTGGAGTCACGTGTAGGCCAGTCCAGGTCAGGATGGCAGTTTTCTTCCCTAAAGGGCATTAGTGAACCAGATGGGGTTTTAACCACAATTAGCAATGGATTCTTGGTCATCATTAGATTCTTAATTCCAGATATTTTTATTGAATTTAAATTCCACCATCTGCTGTGATAGAATTTGAATCCAGGTCCCCAGAACATTGTCTGGGTCTCTGGATTAACAGTCCAATGATACTACCACGAGGCCATCGTCTCCTCACTGTGCGACCTGTCACTGTTCTTGTTCCCACCTCTACTCATCTCTGATTTTCCTCCCTAGTCTTGACACTCCCACCCCTTTTTTGTTGATTCCTCTGCTAACTTGTATGCTCTTCAGTGATTAAGAAACAGTCCCCCAGGACTATATGATATCAAAACTCCTGACTGGAATGAGCACGAGTCACAACTCATTTTCCGACATGGCCATTTGGTTGCAACAAGTTGTCGTGCAGAAGCTGATACACTCTGTTGGTGTTAGATTGACATCTCACTGTGCTGTACAGCAAGATATGATTCTTCTCCATGTTGGACGGATTGCTATTGACAGCTATGATAAGCAGCCTGTCTATGCGTCTGTGCAAAAGAGCTAATCAATGTGACAGTACTGATAGCTGTTAGACTCTGTCTGAAGTGCCAACTTACTAACAGGTCTGTCATGGCAAATTTTACAGACCAATGAAAGTCAAGATCAGAATCAAGGTCTACAAGTCCTCAAGCCAAAGACATACCAATCTTCCAAGAGCAAAAAATAGCATTCCGAAAAAATTGTGAAACCTCCAGAGTACCAGAATTTTTAAAGTCAGAGACATGGAGTGTTGGGGTAGTGGAAAGTGTAAATGCAGTTATATACCCAAATGTGTAAATGTTAAGGAGGGAGACATGAAACTTCAGAGAGATGTTGTACACATTAATATTTCGTTAAGGTTAATATGTTAGACAGCATTAAGTTCCACTCAGTCTGATGATATCTTTCAGTCTGTGGTGAGAAAAAAAGGTCCAGCTCAAGACACCAATTGAGACAGATATGTTGTCTCTTAATTAGATAGTTAGACATAATAACTAAGGCTATGTAACTCATACCATTGCATATTATCATAAAATGAACTAATATCATGTTGTTAAAACAAGTGCTTCTTATTAAGACCCAATAGTGGCTCATACCCTACCAATTGTAATCAAATATGCCCTTAGACCCAGTATACAACAGTAGATTGGTGGTAGCGTTCTATCACAACATCCACTGATAGCGGTTATTTGTTAGTCGCTTACAACAGACTTCACTGAAATGGAAACCCGTTGCCAAGGAATAACATCCAGAATGTGAAGAAAAATATCTAATTTCTCGAGCACTGGATTGGAATATCGACCAAATTGTATCCAATAGTTTGTTACACAATAGCTTTTATAACCTCCTTGAGGCAGGGCAAATTGACTTAGTTTTCACAATACAACAAGGTCCTGTAGATCATCATAATTTGTGGCTGCACAATGATAAATCTGTTTTTAGGATGTACTGTTTTTCAACACAGTTGCTGACTAATTAATCAAAATTTTTGTCCAGCTAATGACTGTCATTGTTTGTGCATCAGGTCTTCCACGTGTGTCTTACCTGGGAGAGTTCGTAATGAACTGATACAAGAACATGCAACCATGAAGCAGTCACAAATTCCTAAATTTATCTGCAACTTTTGTTTAATTGTCCGTTACAACTTTCATTTTTCACTTCCAAAATTTAATTTGTAGCAGAAAGCTCCTGTATAACCCCTGAATACCAAGTTACTGCCATTTCTTTTATTTACTCAGTAGACAAACCTGCATTCATCCCTCAAAATTTACATTCGTGGAACTCAATCCGGACAACAGGGTTAAATTAAATTAAATTATAAGTGTGAGGTGATCCATTTTGGTAGGAATAACAGCAAAATGTATTATGTTTTAAATAGTAAAAAATTGCAGCACGCTGCTGTGCAGAGAGACATGGGTGTCCTTGTGCATGAATCGCTAAAAGTAGGATTGCAGGTGCAGCAGGTAATTAAAAAGGCAAATGGAATTTTGTCTGTCATTGCGAGAGGGATGGAGTTTAAAAACAGGGAGGCTATGCTGCAGCTGTATAGGGCACTGGTGAGGCCACAGCTGGAGTACTGTGAATCAGAGATAGTAGGAACTGCAGATGCTGGAGAAGGGTCTAGGCCCGAAACATCAGCCTTTCTGCTCCTATGATGCTGCTTGGCCTGCTGTGTTCATCCAGCTCTGCACCTTGTTGTCCTGGAGTACTGTGTGCAGTTTTGGTCTCCTTACTTGAGAAGAGATATACTAGCACTGGAGTGGATGCAGAGGAGATTCACTCGGTTGATTCCAGAGTTGAGAGGATTGGATTATGAGGAGAGACTGAGTAGACTGGGATTATACTCATTGGAATTCAGAAGAATGAGGGGAGATCTTATAGAAACATATAAGATTATGAAGGGAATAGATAAGGTGGAGACAGGGAGGTTGTTTCCGCTAGCAGGTGAAACTAGGACTAGGGGGCATAGCCTCAAAATAAAGGGAAGTAGATGTAGGACTGAGGTCAGGAGGAACTTCTTCACCCAAAGGGTTGTGAAACTGTGGAATTCCCTGCCCAGTGAAGTGGTTGAAGCTACCTCGCTGAATGTTTTTAAGGAAAGGCCAGATAAATTTTTGAACAGGAAAGGAATTAAGGGTTATGGTGAGTGGGCAGGTAAGTGGAGCTGAGTCTCAAAAGGATCAGCCATGATCTTATTGAATGGCGGGGCAGGCTCAAGGGGCCAGATGGCCTACTCCTGCTCCTAGTTCTTATGTTCTTATGTGCTGCTTACTGCAATTCTGGCATTTTATTCTGATGTTTGCATAAAAAAGGTTTCTTCAAATCTTCCAAATTTCATTTCCCTTTTAGTGTCCTTCCAGCACCCTCCAAGTAAATACTTTCTGTTGCATTCATTTTTGAGAGTAAATAAGAGGATGATAATGGGGAAATCATGCTTGAGGGCTCCTTTTTCCTTTAAGGTTATTGGTGACCTCAAAGCAAATCACCACTGAAATTGGTTAGTGTTAAGAAGTAGCTATTTTATTCAGGTTTCTGCTTCAACTGTCCTATAAATCACTGAACAGTAAATCTACCATGAACCAGCACAATCAAGCAATTTGATACAACTTATATTTCTTTCTATTTTCTATTAAAAACAAACAATGCCTTGACATATTTAAGGGTAGTTTCACAAGCATATCTAAAAACAGTTCTATCAGTAAATTAAATATTTTTGGTCAGTGTCCAATCTACCATCTGACGAATTGATATTAAAAATACGAAAAAGTATTCTTAAAAATACACTGAACAAGTTACTCATTTATGTATGGTAGTTCATTTTGTAGTAAATTTAGATTTAAATTTATTTAAATGTGTACATACCAGTACTGCCCCTTCATCTAAAGTAAGCTTAATTTCAAGAGATTTCTCAAACTACCTTACATGTTTATAAATTAACATGCTTTAACATTAACATTAAATTAACTTGCTTTAACAACAAAATGAATTCTGATTGTCAACAAATCTGCTTTTCACAATGACTTAAAATGTGCGGGACATACCCAAAAAACTGCTACCTTATTTTTTTCAAATAAAAGCGTGAGTCATGTTGACCTGGAAATTCCACAAATTCTGACAGACTTGGAGAGTTTTTCCAACATTTTCTGTTTCTGTTTTAAATATCTTTTCATACTTTCTGTCCTGAAGCTGTTGTCTGGGGATGGGTATAGTTCCTTCAGGTTTTGACTTCCTGTTAATATAATTATCATAATCAAGGATTAGTTTGCCTCTGAAGTTTGGCTGAGGCTTATCGTTGTAAAAGAATAGATGGTGTCATATTCTTCATGTAGCTTCGTACAACTGATTGGACAGTGTTTGCTATGATACTTGCATTCCTGTCAGCATTATACATTTTACAATTTAGCATACTTGGCCCAAACTTAGTTTGTTGAATGCTTAATTAATTGTACCTACTTATGGCTCAAACAATCTTCTATCCATCAAAATTAATGCCTGGAAAATATTGTATGTACATCCTTGACATGCACTCCCATTGCACAGAGTTCTGCGCTGAGAGCACTAAATCATAATTCCACTTTATAACTGATGTTTGTTGTCAAATATCCTTCTGCATTTCTTGCGCCTGTTGGGTTTATCAAATGTCAACCAGAACTTATTATATTCAATATATCATGTGTTTGCTCACTTGCTGTGTATGGTATCAAGTTTCATCCTTGACAGTTTGATTCCCTGATTTTTTAGATAGGTGAGGATTGACCATAGTGCAGGGAGATGAGGAGTTCTTCCCCTCCACTTACCTATTGGATTTATTTTCGGGTATCCATACCCTGTGAATGTGAGCATCAGAGCTATTGAACACCTAAGTGATTGACAAGTCAGGCTTTATTAGCATTCTGTTTGTGGGCTGTTCATACTTTTGGAGCATCCAGATGAAATGAGAGGCGGTGAGCAATATGACTGATGTTCTCAGGTAATTCTGGTTAGAGGTATAACTGGCTCAAACATATGAACATGCAGACCAATTTAACATAAAATAAAAATATGCCTTGATTATGTTTTGGTTTAATCCTAAAGATCTTACACATTTTTGCAGTTTTGAAATGGACAACAGCCTTGAACACGATTTATTTTCACTCAATAAGTTGGGAAATTTATTTTTTTTAAAGCCCTCAGTAGACATTGGAAATACTCAAGCCAGCAAATTGATGATCGTATCTGGCCTATATTTCCAGCACCTGGCAGATATGAGGGCAAAGACAGCTACATTGCAGAACCAGGCGAGACATGTGTTCACCCTTTTTTTTCAAATCTGCCCACTCTGTTATCACAGGGAAACTGGCAGAAACAGGAAGGAAATCCTTCCTTTTTATGACTGCAACACTATTATTCCACAATACAATTCCAAATTGTATTGACAGATTCTTCATCAGCAGGGGAATCAAGGATTATGGGGAAAGGGCAGTGAAGTGGATATGAGGAAGGTCGGATCAGCCATGATCCTATTGAATGGTAGACCAGTTTCGAATGGCCAAATGGGCTACTTCTGTTCCTATTTCTTATGGTGTTATGGTCTTAAAGCTTTAGGATTTTGATCACAGTATTTAATTATAATGTGTTGTTTAATAACAAGTAGCCCAGTGTGACTCTAAAGTCACATAGGCTGTTAACGTTTCAATTATGTTAAGTCCACCGTGAAAGTTTAATAAACTTTTACAGTCAATGTCAAGTGCCACACAAAGCAAATAAGTTCTAGATGTATGCATTTTCAGCTTATCCAAGCCGGAATTGTAACATTATCTCACAACTGATAGCAATCCCTTGAGTAAAAAGGTGTAAATTCGTCAACGTTTCTACCATTGATCACTATGAAAGAACTGCCAAGAAAAAGATTGTTTCCTCTCATGGGGAAAAGAATAACTAAAGGCCAACAATGTACTATCATCACCATGCAATGCCACAAAAAATTGAGAAGAATCATCTTAACTCAGAGTGATAAGAATGTGGAGTTTGCTAACACAGTAAGTGTTTGAAATGAATAGATTTCTTTAAGTTGACTTCTGAAGTCAAATGTAGGCCACACCAAGCAAGGATGGAAGATTTCTTTCTTTCGTCAGTTACTATGCCAACAAGATGTTGTTAAAAGGCAATGGTTCATTAAGAATTTATCTGGATTCAATTCTGTCAAATAATTCACACAACAGCTTTAGTGGGCGAGAAAACCAGCAAAACAAGTCAAAACTACACCATTCAAAAGCCTGGATACTAAAATTGGAATTTGGCAATTAACTTTCTGAAGTACTTCACCCAGACGTAACTATTCATTCGCATTTTTCGAGTGTGCTTGTTTTCACAGGTTCCCCTTTGGAAGTCATCTGCTCCTGAAATGTTTTCTAGAGAACAATATTGGACACAATGTAAAACACTAATGCTGTAATTTGCCACATGGATGATGTATTAACACATTGATTTTCAAAACAAAAAAACATGACCAAGGCTACCCTTTAGAGAAAACAAAGAATTATGGTTGCCAGAGATGTGAAACAAAACCAGAAATTGCTCAAGCATTTCTGGCAAGATCTGTGTGCAGAAAATGGAGTTAATGTTTTGAGTTATTTGACCTAATCCCAAACCCACACTTCACCCCACCCATCATTAGCATAAATAATACCCTTTGCTAGCTGATTCAAGTTTTGAAGAATGGTCGCAGGATTCAAAACATCAGTTCTGTTTTCTCTTCACAGATGCTGCCAGATGTGCATAATTTTTTCAGCTATTTCTCTTTTTTTTTGTTTGAGAATAATAGTTCTTGGACAGATAATAAAAGTTACTGGACTCACAGTAGATTCTCAGAAGACCAAGTCTACAGAGAATTCCCATTACTTGAGAACATTGCAAAATTTCAAAGATTTCTGAGGATAATGAATCAAGTTGGCAAGTTTTTGCTAAATTTAACAGATGTTAATGAGTCTTCAAGACAGCTACGAGAACAGAATCAACAATCATGTTGGAATGTTGATCATAAAAAAGGAGTCTTAGCACACTCTGATCTGTATCTACTGAACAAAATAATAGTCAATGTATCTCTACCAGGATTAGGTAGTCCTCTTTCAGAAGCAAAAGGATGGAAAGTGTAGATCAATCTATCATGCCTTCACGTAACTTTCTGAGATGGTCAATATAATGCTATAATTGTAAAAGATGCTTTTGGATCAAATAGGATGTGAAAAATTCCCAGTTTTGTGATGAGGTTACAGATAGATATATTTATACTTTGGTCACTTTTGTGAATATACAGGAAATAGTCAAGATTACATTAGAATTTAAAAGTTGCTATCAAGGCTAATGAGATATCATTTGGTCACCGAATATTTACAGGGAAATGCCAAATTACAGCAGGCAGATTGTTGAAGATATTATTGAATGAAATAGAACAAGGGATTCGGACATATTGAAGATGTTGAAGGTTACATATCAGAAATGACAATACATTTGCTAAATATAAAAAGGAAGCTTCAAAAAATTCAAGAAGCACAAGAATAAGATAAAGAATATACCCATATAAAGTAATAGTTTATCTTGAATGTTGGCCAGATGATGTATCCAATAATCAATACTACATCTGTACATTGAACAGCTTAGAAATCTCACCATCATTGAAAACCTGTTAGCCATCAATGCAAGAGTGGTAATTCAAAAAACTTTTTTGACTTGAGCTTCTTCAGGGAATTCATCAAGGACATTTGGTTATAATAGTATCAGAGATAGTAGGAACTGCAGATGCTGGAGAATCCGAGACAACAAGGTGCAGGGCTGGATGAACACAGGAGGCCAAGCAGCATCATAGGAGCAGAGAGGCTGACGTTTCGGGCCTAGACCCTTCATCAGAAAAGGGGGAGGGGAAGGGGGTTCCGAAATAAATAGGGAGAGAGTGGGAGGCGGATAGAAGAGGGATAGAGGAGAGGATAGGTGGAGAGGAAACAAACAGGTCAAAGAGGCGGGGATGGAGCCAGTAAAGGTGAGTGTAGGTAGGGAGTTAGGAAGGGGATAGGTCAGTCCAGGGAGGACGGGCAGGTCAAGGGGGCGGGATGAGGTTGGTCGGTAGGAGATGGAGGTGCGGCTTGAGGTGGGAGGAGGGGATAGGTGGGAGGAAGAACAGGTTAGGGAGGCAGGGACGAGCTGGACTGGTTTTGGGATGCGGTAGGGGGAGGGGAGATTTTGAAACTTGTGAAATCCACATTGATACCATTGGGCTGCAGGATTCCCAAGCGGAATATGAGTCGCGAACCATTTCAACTCCCCCTCCCATTCCTCAGACGACATGTCCATCCTGGGCCTCCTGCAGTGCCACAACGATACCACCCGAAGGTTGCAGGAACAGCAACTCATATTCCGCTTGGGAACCCTGCAGCCCAATGGTATCAATGTGGATTTCACAAGCTTCAAAATCTCCCCTCCCCCTACCGCATCCCAAAACCAGTCCAGCTCGTCCCTGCCTCCCTAACCTGTTTTTCCTCCCACCTATCCCCTCCTCCCACCTCAAGCTGCACCTCCATCTCCTACCGACCAACCTCATCCCGCCCCCTTGACCTGTCCGTCCTCCCTGGACTGACCTATCCCCTTCCTAACTCCCTACCTACACTCACCTTTACTGGCTCCATTCCCGCCTCTTTGACCTGTTTGTTTCCTCTCCACCTATCCTCTCCTCTATCCCTCTTCTATCCGCCTCCCACTCTCTCCTTATTTATTTCGGAACCCCCTTCCCCTCCCCCTTTTCTGATGAAGGGTCTAGGCCCGAAACGTCAGCCTCTCTGCTCCTATGATGCTGCTTGGCCTGCTGTGTTCATCCAGCCCTGCACCTGGTTATAATAGTATGTTGTGCAAGACCATCTCCATATAGTGGTTTGGTATTTCTCAGTCAATGGACCAACAATTGTTAACTGCATTCCTGGTACTGTGAATAGCTAAGGGAAGAAAGAACCAATATTGCCATCATGTTTTCTATCAAGTAAATTGGAGTGCTTGGAAATTGATTTATTCAAGTTTAAAAACAAGATATTCATCTTTCTCATACACTACTAGTCAAGATAGATTGAAGTAAAGCATTCACACAACACCATAGCAGAGGTAGTATTGTATTACTCAAGAAAATCACCTCAATGCGGAGGGAAATGGTCAACTATTTGAAAAGGAGCAGTTTAAGCTATTTTCATATGAATACAAACACAGTTATATTGCTAGTTCACCACAATATCCACAAGCAAGCAGAAAGTGAGGAACGCAGCTAATAAAAACACATTACTGAATAACAGTCGAGATTTTATTCTTGCAGTGTTAATTTGCAGATCATCACCAATCATCTCTTATTGATGGGCAGGGACTTCAGAACTTCTGGGTCAGAATTTACAGCCTAAAATCTCTGAGAATGACCATAACTGAGTGAACGACTATGTACAAGAGCAAAGAGACAACCAGATTTGAAATTTTAATCAAGACACAGAGCTCTGGAGTTGTTGTGGCAGCCTGTGGAGATAATATAAATAAAAGGTCAGAAAAGGGAAGGAATGCTCACAACAAAACAAAAAAAAGGTCATATAGGATTGAAACAGATCATAGGATTAGAAGGAGAAATTGTCATATACACATATCATTGAACAAGAAACTAGTCACAGCATGGAACTATTTCTCAGAAGAGGAACAATACACTCCACAATCATCCAGGAAAGGAACACTCAGATCTCCTAGAATTCAAAATGAGACTAGAACCAGATCAGGAAGATTGGTCAAAGCACTGTAGATTCTCAGTCTATGAAGTTTGAGGCTTTAGGATGAGGGAAATGTTTGCAGAGTTTATAAGAGTGATAAAAACATGGGGGAGAGGTACAGCAATAGGATTAATACCAGAAGAATGTATAATGATGCTGTAGAATGATGCAATGATGGTGTGAGAGTCAGTAAGTGGAAATCCAAGGAGGCACAAAGTCTAATTGAATGCCAAGAGAATATATGAATAGGTTAAATTGTAAATGGAGTGTTCTTGCAGAATGCTCCGTGGACTCCAGAAGCAGTACTTTGGGAGACTAAATCAGACTGCAAGCTTGCAACAAAACAGATTGAAGACATAAACCAATGCAACATATTGTCCATATTCCTGACAAGTTAGGGTCAAGATATGTAACCTCAGACAATAGTTGGTTGGGGCTAATGTAGCAATCAACAATCTGCAAAATGAAAATGTTCAAGGACATCCTTCGCAGCATGGAATAATGCTCAAGGCAAAAAGTTAACACATTCCAATAATGAAAACAGTTGCAAAATGATCTAATCTATAGGAGACAAAACCAACCTATGGATGACATTTGTCCAACCTGGGGCATTGCAATTAATGACTTCATATACTGTGCCATTACCAGTCCTGGCTAAATGGAACTATTTAAATCAACCATAGGTGGAGCTGCCCTGCTGAAAATAACTAGATTTGAGTTGACACCTTTAATCTGTACAATTTGTTAATCCTGTACCCACTGGAATTTTCTGGGGAAAGAATCAGATTGTATTATGTAACTATCCTCCATTCTGCAACATAAAACTGCCTTAACTCCAATTTGGGGACAGTAAGAACTGCCGATACTGGAGTCAGACATAACACAGTGTGGACCTGGAGGAACACAGCAGGCCAGGCAGCATCAGAGGAGCAGCAAAGTTAACGTTTCAAGTCAGGACCCTTCTTCACAAATGGCTCCAATTCGTTGGCTGACCGTCATGTCAATATTGCACCAATGAAAGAAAATTTGATGTTTGGAAAACTACATTAGAAACTCTGGAAATTGAGGGAGCTTATACAAAAGAAGACTTTTGATTAGGATCTTGATCATAAATTGCTTGAATGGTAACCCGTGAGGAAAGGTAGATGGTTATTTGCTAAATGTCTCAAAACACCTATAAAAACACTCTCAGCAAAGAAAGGATCCTGACTGTGAAGCAACAGGGAAGCTATTTGTTTTGAAGGGTCAGTGGAGCTGAAATTCTCTGCTAATGTAACTTTCAAAGTTGGAACGCACCAGTCAAATCATCACTCCCAAATAATTGTAATTTTGTGAGTTACAGAGTCTGACCACAGAGATGACCTGAATATGAAGAAAAGTTACAATACTTTAAACTTCTAGCACTGAATGAATCTTAGAAAAAGCAGCAGTGGATTTTTAATATGATTCGTTCAGGGGACATGGGCTTCATTGAGTGGGGCAGCATTTATTGCCCATCCCCAGTTACCCTTGAGAAGGTGGAGATAATCTGTCTTCCTGAACTGCTGCAGTCAACAGCCACAATACTGTTAGGCAGGAAGTTGCAGGATTTTGACCAGCAATGCTGAAGGAATGGCGCAATATTTCCAAATCAGGATGGTGAGTGGCTTGGAAGGGAAATTGCAGGTGGTGGTATTCCCATGTGTCTGCTGCTCTTGTCCTTCTAGATGGAAGCAGTCTTGGGTTTGGAAGGTACTATCTAAGGATCTATGGTGAATTTCTGCTGTGCATCTTGTCGATAGCACACACTGCTGCTACTGAGTGCCAGTGGTAGATGGGGTAGATGTTTGTGGATGTGGTGGCAATCAAACGGGCTACTTTGTGCTGGATTGTGTCTAGCTTTTTGTTGTTGGAGCTGCATCCATCCAGGTAAGTGGGGCATGTTCGATCACACTTCTGACTTGTGCTTTAGAGATAGTGCACTGCTTTCGGCAGTCAGGATGTACGTGACTTGCTGCAGGATTCCTAAAATATGGCCTGGTCTTATAGCCAGTGTGTTTATATGGCTAATCCTGAGGATAATGTTGCTAGACTAGTATTTCATAAAGCCCTAATTAATGTCTGGGGGCATAGCTCAAGTCCCACCATAGCAGATGATGAAGTTTGAATGCATTTTTTCTAAAGTGCTTATGTCAACCACTGTCGATATGTTGCAAAAATAATAACTGGTGCAGTAATGTGGAATAGGAGTCTGTCATCTGCCGCCCAGTATGGTCTTCCTGTGGCTCCAGACTGAAATTAGTATGGTTTACTCCTTATTGCCCTTTGGGCAATTAAGGGTGGCATAAATTCTGGCCCAGCTAGTGATGTCCTTCTGAATAAAGCATCCACTCCTTCCACCACCGACACTCAGTAGCAGCAGTGTATATTATCTACAAGATGCACTGCAGAAATTCACCAAAGATCCTCAGACAGCACCTTCCAAACCTACAATCACTTCCATCTAGAAGGACAAGGTCAACACATAAATGGGAACACCACTACCTTTAAGTTTCCCCTCCAAGCCACCCACCATCCTGACTTGGAAATATATCACCATTCCTTCACTGTCGCTGGATCAAAATCCTGGAATTCCTTCCCTCATGTCATTGCGGGTCAACCCACAGCAGGTGGACTGCAGTGGTTCAAGAAGGCAGCTCACCACCACCTTCTCAAGGGCAACTGGGGATGGACAATAAATGCTGGCCAGCCAGCGACACCCAAATTCTACAAAATGAATAAATAAAAATAAATTTATAAAAGGAACAAATTTCAGGTCAGTGATGTCAGTAGTGGGGATTCAGCAATACTAATGCCATTAAATGTCAAGGACAGATGGCTGGATTCTTTCTTTGTTAAAAAGGTCAGTGCCTGACATTTGTGCAAAATTTTGTAACTTGCAACTTGCCACATGTGAGTCCAAGCTTGCATGTTGTCTAGGTCTTGCTCTTTTGGATATGGGTTGCTTCATTATCTGAGGAGTTGCAAAAGCTACTGAACAAAATGGGCAATTTTACATCTTCCTTTATTATACTTGATTTGTCAAATCTTTGCCAATTAACGTAGCCTATCTATGTCTTTTTTGTAGCCTCCTTATGTCCTCTTCAAGATTTTGTTCTAGGAATTCACAAATCTCATCACCATTTTCATTGAACCAGTACTGGCTATGATGGTCTGGAAATGGTTGTCTAGTATCGTTGACTTTAGTTGATCACAATGTGCAGGAATAGAGTTGGATGTGTGAAGATTTCTCTGATTGTTTGCGAATTACATGGAAATCCTCTCCACAAATGGACTGCTTTACAGATGAGACATTGACCTTCATGACTTCATGATCTGCCAACTGCAGCAACCACAGCTCCAATGCCAGGGAAAGCAAAAGACAACATTGCCTGTGGTTGTCCAGGTGAAAATTACTATGAACTTGCAGTTGCCTGGATACTCCTGGATATTACTGAAGTTATAAGGAACATCTCAGTGTTTAATAAGGGACATCGCTGAGGTTTTCTCTTATTCCTTCTCATCAGACCCAAGCAGCTAAAGTGAACACAAAGGTTTACTTTGATTTGTAGGTTTTGCGAACTACTTCAACTCCCCCTCCCACTCCTTGGACGACATGTCCATCCTGGGCCTTCTCCAGTGCCACAACGATGCCACCCGAAGGTTGCAGGAATAGTACCTCATATTTCGCTTGGGAACCCTGCAGTCCAATGGTATCAATGTGGGCTTCACAAGCTTCAAAATCTCCCTTCCCTCGACCACATCCCAAAACCAGCCCAGCTTGTCCCTGCCTCCCTAACCTGGCCTTCCTCCCACCTCAAGCCCCATCCCCATCTCCTACCTACTAGCCTCATCCCACCTCCTTGACCTGTCTGTCTTCCCTTGACTGACCAACCCCCATCCTAACTCCCCACTTACACTTACCTTTACTGGCTCCATCCCCGCCTCCTTGACCAGTCTGTCTCCTCTCCACCTATCTGCTCCTTTTTTTGATGCCTGCTGTGACCATGCTGTCACATTAAAAAAGGTGATTTTGTCCTTGGAGTTTTTGAAGAGATGCAGAGATGCCAAAGAGGCTAGGGAGTAACAGTTTAACAATGGAAGGGGAGTGGCCAGCTCTCCCAGTTCAGTTTTTTTCTAGGTTTTTTCTGGTTGTACCAGTCACAAGATGTTTTGAGGACCAGAAGTGTTGCAAGCTTCAGTAAAGAATTCCTCCAACTTTGTCTGAAATCTCTGTCTGGATGTTGTTCCCTCCTGTCTGTAAGAATCTGTGTTTGAATTTAACTTTTTGCCAAGAGTGTGTTTATGGGATATTACTATATTGGAACAGTTATTTAGTCAAGTCGCTGTGTCAGGTTGGATCAGTTTTCCAATAGTTAAGTTACCTTAAATTATGCTTTCTTTTTGTTGGATTTCAACTGTACAAAGAACAAAGAACAAAGAAAATTAAGCACACAAACATGCCCTTCGGCCCTCCAAGCCTGCACCGACATGCTGCCCGTCACAACTAAAACACTCTACCCTTCCGGGAACCATATCCCTCTATTCCCATCCTATTCGTATATTTGTCAAGGCGCCCTTTAAAAATCACTATCGCATCTGCTCCCACTACCTTCCCTGGCTGCGAGTTCCAGGCACCCACCACCCTCTGTGTAAAAAACTTGTCTCGTACATCACCTTTAAACATTGCACCTCACACCTTAAACCTACGGCCCCTGGTAACTGACTCTTCCACCCTGGGAAAAAGCTTCTGAATGTCCACTCTGTGCATGCCCTTCATAATCTTGTAGATCTCTACCAGGTCTCTCCTCAGCCTCCGTCGTTCCAGTGAGAACAACCCAATTTTCTCCAACCTCTCCTCATAGCTAATGCCCTCCATACCAGGCAACATCTGGTAAATTTTTTCTGTACCCTCTCCAAAGCCACCACATCCTTCTGGTAGTGTGATGACCAGAATTGAACGCAATATCCCAAATGCAGCCCAACCAAGGTTCTGTACAGCTGCAACATTAGTGTTAAATAAATTTGTTTTGCTTAAAGCTGAGTGGTTTGGCTCGTTGCCTCACACCTGGAGCACACACTTCACATCTGCCTTTAAAATAAGAAAAAGTTAGGGTCTTAGGCTACCTTCTTAAAATATTTTGAGGGGGTCTGGTCTGGTCCATAACAGACTGGGGGCTCATCCGGGATAATTCTATAATTCCAATTTGGGTTTAGGATTGTTGGACTCAAAGGTGACGAGTGGTAGGTGTGAGAATCTTTTGTTTTGGGTGTTGAATTTGGTTGATTTAAACAGCGCTTTATGCAGTAATGGCTCTTTCAGTCATTAAGAGTTTACAGGGAGTGGAAGAAGTGACTTTTGGGGTTTTACAAAAGGTGAGCAAGGCAAAGCTGTTGGAATTGGCAGACAAACTGGAGATGGGGTTGTCTTTGTAAGAAAAGGGGAGGTATTTACAACAATAGCTCGGCATTTAAATTTGCTGGTAATGCCATCAGAATCTTTGGAAATGGCAAGAATTCAATTGCAGATGAAGCAGCTTGAACATGAAAAGGAGTTGAAACAGTTTGAATTACAGTTAAAAGCAGAGGAAATAGAAAAGGAAAGAATCACTCTAGCAGAACAAAAATAAGCGGACAGAATTGCTCTGGCAGAACAAAAAGAAAAACAGAAGAAGGCCCTACCTGAAGAACAGGGGAAAGAAAGCGTGTGAGCTTCAGAAGTTGGCAATTAGACAGGAAAGGATGGAGGTGAAAGTAGAAGGTAGGCTTAATGAGGAGGATAGTGAAGATCAGCAAACCCATCGTAGCCAAAGGCTTGGTGGGGATCTGTTTAAATATATTCAAGCATTTCCTAAATTTGATAAGAAAAATGTAGAAGCGTTTTAATTTCTTTTGAGAAAGTGGCTAAACAAATGAAGTGGCCGATGACCATGTGGGTTTTGTTGATCCAAACAAAGTTAGTAGGTAGAACAAGAGGAGTATTTGTATCACCATCAGAGGAGTATCTGGGGAGTATGAGGAGGTGAAGAAAGCCATCTCAAGTTCATATGAGCTAGTGCCAGAAGCCTACAGACAATATTTCAGGAATTTAAGGAGGAACCCTGGTCAAACATACATAGGGTTTGAAAGGATCAAACAAAGTAATTTTGCTAGGTGCATAAGGGCATTAAAATAGATCAAACATACGATGCTCTTAGAGAGATGATTATTTTGAAGGAATTCAAAAATTTTCTTCCTGAGGTAGTGAGAACTCATGTGGAAGAGAGGGAGTTAAATCTGCAAGATTAGCAGCTGAAATGGCTGATGATTATGAGTTTGTTCATAAATCAAAGTTTGGCTTCCGACATCAATTTCAATCTGTGAGGGATAGAAATTTGGGAAAAGAGAAATCCTCAGGTGGTAAGGGAAAAGAAAATCTTATTGAAAATAATAAAGATAGCTTACCACAAAAAAACCCAAGAAGGAGAAAGGCAAGTTAAAAATCTCAGGTGTTTTAACTGCAATAAAGTAGGTCACATGAAGTTACTGTTGGTGGTTTTGGAAAAGCCCTGGGAAGATGGACGTAGGAAAACAGGATAAACCAGTGAATTTTGTTGAAGTGGTAAAGGAAAGCACAATGGAGGCTAAAAAGCTGCACTGGAATGTGCAACCTGGTTGGAGATTGGTTGAGAAGGAAGTGCCAGATGTTCTTAAGCTATTTACTTGTGATGGTAAGGTTCAATCGCATAGGCCAGGAGCAGCAGCTAAAGAAGTTACAGTATTAAGAGATAAGGGATCATGTCAATCTTTGCTGTTGACAGATGAGGAGATATGTAATTCAGAAGGACTATTGCCAGAAAAAGTGCTAGTACATGGAATTCATGGTGAGACAAGAAGTGGTCCATTATGTAAAGTGAGGTTAGAGTGTCTGGTGAAAAGTGGAGAAGTAGTAGTAGGAGTATTAGAGAAAATGTCAGCTCCAGGAATATAATTTGTCCTTGGTAATCATATAGCTGGATCACGGGTAGGAGTGCTACCTACTGTGTTTGAAAAGTCAGTGGAAAGCCAGGCAACTGAGGTATTAAGGGAAGTACACCCTGGGGTTTTTCCTGACTGTGCAATAACAAGGTCACAAAACCACTGATTGAAACAAGAGGTGAAATCAGAGAATAAAGATAAGGAAGTTGAAGTAGAATGACCAGAGACCATCAGAGATAGTAAGGACTGCCGGTGCTGAAGTCAGAGATAACACAGTGTGGAGCTGGAGGAACACAGCAGGCCAGACGGCATCAGAGGAGCAGGAAAGCTGAGTGTTCCTCCAGCTCCACACTGACCAGAGACCATGTTTGATCGAATGGTTGAGACAAAAGAAGAACATGTAGAGGACAAAGTGGATATTTTTAGTTCAGAGAAATTAACTGAGTTACAACAGGAAGATGAAAAACTGAAGCAATTATATTGAAAGACGTACATAGAAGAAGAATCTGAGTGTATTCCCAAATGTTACTATCTTAAAAATGATGTCTTGAAGAGGAAATGGAGACCATTACATATTCAGGCGGATGTGAAATGGGCAGAAGTTCATCAAAGTTGCATTACCGGTGGGTTATAGAAAGGAGGCATTGCAGGTAGCACATGAATTATCAGAAGGAGATCATTTAAGGGTAAGCAAAATTCAAGTCAAAATACAAAAACATTTTTTACTGGCCTGGACTGCATAAGGATGTATTTGAATTTTGCCAGACATGTCCTACATGTCAGGTAATTGGAAAACCTCAGGCAGTAGTAAAACCAGCACTTTTAATACCCATTCCTGCATTTGAGGGACGTTTTACACAGGTCTCAATTGATTGTGTAGGACCCTCAGGTAAAACAAAATATGGGAATCAGTATTTGTTGACAATAATGAATGTGTCCATGAGATTTCCAGAGGTCATTCCATTGCGCAATGTCATACCTAAAAGGATTGCAGAAGAGTTACTCAAATTTTTCACTAAATATGGATTACCCACAGAGATACAATCAGATCAAGGGTCAAATTTTACACCAAAATTATTCAGGGAAGTTATGGATAGCTTAGGCATAAAACAAATCCACTGCAGGGACTGCTAGAAAGGTGGCATCAAATTTTGAAGATCATGTTAAGGGCTTATCGTCAATACTGTTCAGACAATTGGGATAAAGGAATTTAAAGGGTTTTAAAATGAAGACATCTTTATATATTGATGGTTCATTTCTTATAAGGCGGGGAGGTGTGATGATGCTGTCACTTTAAAAAAGTTATTTTGTCCTTGGGCATTTTGAAGAGAGTTTGTAAAGGCAGGGATGCAAACAGTCTAGGGAATAACAGTTTAACAATGGAAGGGGAGTGGCCAGTTCTCCCAGTTCAGGTTTTTTCTAGTTATCTTTTAGCTGTAGCAGTCACAAGATGTTTTGAGTACCAGAAGTATTGCAAGCTTCAGTAAAGATTCTTTTGATTTTCTCTGAAATCTCTCTCTGGTGTTGTTCCCTCCTGTCTGTTAGAATCTGTTTGAATTTACCTTTTCGCCAACGGGTGTGTTTATGGGATGTTACTGTATTGGAACAGTTAATTAGTTAAGTTGCTGTATCGGGTCAGTTAGGTTTTCCAATAGTTAAGTTACTCTAAATTCTGCTTTCTTTTGTTCGTGTTTCAACTGTAGCATTGAAATAAATTTTGTTTTGCTTAAAGCTGAGTGGTTTGACTCATTGCATCACACCTGGAACACCCATTTCACATCTGCCTTTAAAATAAGGAAAAGTTAGGGTCTAGGCTACCTTCTTAAAATATTTTGAGGGGGTGTGGCCTGGTCCATAACACTGCACAACTGTTTGTACTGTTAATCTTTCTACCTCATTTTGAATACAAAGTTCTATAGTGTAATTTTGTAATTTAATTGCAAGGTATTCAGATTTCATTGTCAAATGATAAATGTCTAAGAGGATTGTAACTGTTACCATCCTTAAAATGACATGTATAACAAAGGTTTTGTCTGGTTCTTCATGGTTCAGCTTTATTTATCACTCTTTCATGAAATGTGGGCATCGCTAGATGGGACAATCTTCACTGGCCATCCCTTGTTGCTCTTGAGAAAGTTGTGATGAGCTACCTTCTTGAACTGTTATTTAATGTAGATACACCCACAATATTGTTAGCGGGGGGAGTTCCAAGATTTTGAACCAGTGACACAGAAGGAACGGCAAAGTATTTCCAAGTTAGGATGGTGAGTGGCTTGGAGGGGAACCTTTAGGTGATGATGTTCCCATATATCTGCTGCCCATGTCATTTTAAGTGGTAGTGTTTGTGAGTTTGAAGGATGCTGTTGGAGGAGCCTTGGTGAATTTCCATGGTACATATTTTAGACGGTATGCATTGCTACTACTGAGCATCGGTGGCGGAAAGAGGAGGTGTTTGATACAGTGTGGTACAATAAACACCATGGCATGACAGTGAAGTTAAGTGGCTTACCAAATGCACTGGTGAAGAGTTTTTCCATAACTGGTTCAAAAATGAATGAATTAACTATGCATTCACCTCACAGCCATAAGTTTGTCATTCTGCATGCAAAATAATTGTTTCTATTTTTAATGGTTAAAACTAGTGATAGAAGAATAACTTAATAATTTTTTTCAGAAGTCCAGGAAAACATCGGCCATGCAATTTTTTGGATGCGGTATTTGTTATTGATAACCAGTCAAAATATGCTGAAGTGTGAGTTGGTAGCACAAAATGTGTGTGCTGTCACTTCATTCACCAAATTGTGATTTAGATCCAAGAGTATCCTGTACTGTTTCTATGCTTAACAGAGGCTAACAGCACATTTGGGGGCCGGCCTTCTGTTCTTAAAGCAGCTTGTCCCTCTTGGAGGATCACAGGATACCACTTCTGAATACTATTGAATTGTAAACTGTAGAAATAGAACACCAAACAGAGAGGAGCAGTTGTAGGTTCACAAATGTCGTGGTGGTACAAGCGGACAGGAGGAGAGTTGTTATGGTTCTGTGATTGAGAAGGTTGGTCCAGCCAGTCACACCCACATGCCATGAATGACTATTAAAATAAAAAAGAATCCGTTGTTTCCATGCAGCAACCTGACTAAAGTGTGAAAAGATGTTCAATGGCCCAATATTGGTGGTAGAGGTTGCTAAAGTCTCTTTTATAAGCAATTGGCCTGAACGGGTTAAGACAAAGCCTTTTTAAAGCTCCATCCACTGCAATATAATTATCTGTTTCTAAGAGAAGCTAATTAGTTGTCTGTGTTAATAGTCCCAGTCTGTTAGTCTTACCTCTAAAGTTAACAATCATATAAATTAAGTTAGCCTCTATCTTTTAGAAGATATCATATCTCTTACCAAATATAATGTAGTTAACCAGTCTTAAGCTGCTGTAACCGGTTTTCTTGCTATTGTGTAATAAATTAATTTTTGTTACAGAGGTATGTGCCTCTTCTGCCAAAGTTGAGTGGTAAATCCTTCACTGGTGAATTCCAGTAAGCTCCACAGATTAGTTTTACAAGAAGATTTGGTGGCTGTGAGACTACCCAAAGATGATCCTAGCAGAAATAAATTCTAGCAATAGGATTTCTTGCAAGTTCTTCCCTCTCTCTTGTGGGCAAGGTGACACACATTAAAAGTAGTAGGGACAAGAGCAAAAGTAGTAGGGACAAGAACACCTGCACCATTTAAGCCACGGGAAAATGCTCTGTATCATGAGGTTCACTGCAATAGAGCCCTTGAAATACAACATTGATGACAATTCTGAGGATGATGGTTTCTTCCTTGCCTATTGCCTTTTCTCAATTCCCAAATTATCAACATCAAATTATCAGGCATTGTGAGCAAGCTGTTAAAGGTGAAATCACAACCTTTATTTTATTATTCATGGGTTTTGGATGTTTCTGGCTACACTGTATCTATTGGATATCACTAGCTGCAATGGAGAAGATGGTGGTGAGCTGCATTCTTGAACTTCTGCTATTCACAGTGCTGTTAGGAAGGAGTTATAGGATTTTAATGCAGCAACAATGCAGGAACAACAAAATAGATCAAAGTCAGAATGTGTATGGCTACCAGGAGAGATTTCAAGTGTTGCTGTGACCATGTCATTCTAGGTGGTAGATGTTGCAGGTTTGTAAGGTTCTGTACAAGGTGCAGTGGTGAATTGCTTTAGTGTATCCTGAAGATGGGTCATACTGCTGCCACTGTGCATTTCTGGTGAATGGAATGAATATTGCTGGTAGGGGATGGGGTGTCAATAGATCAGGCTACTTGTTCCAATAAGATCAAGCCTATTGAGTGTTGTTGGAGCTGCACCTATCCAAGTCAACAATATTACATTCCACTCCTTATTTGTGCCTTTGAGATGCTGATCAGGTTTTAGGATACAGACAATGAATTACTTGCTTCAGTGTTCCTAAAGTGTGAATTGCTCTTGTACTCATTGTATTTTTATGGTTAATTCAGTTTAGTTTCTGATCAATGATAATCCCAGGATGATTACAGTGGGCCTCAATGATGGTAATGCTATAGAATGTCAAAACAAGATAGTTAAATTATCTCTTGTCAAAGATGGTATTGGCTGGCATCTGTGTGGCATGAATATTACTTGCTACTTATCAGCCCAGAATTGGATGTAGTCTAGGTTTTACTGCATTTGAACATGGACTGCTTCAGTATCTGAATGAGACACAAAATCTACTGAACATTTTGCAAACATTAGCGAACAAGGCCAGTTCTTCACATTATGATGGAAGCAAGATAATTGATGAAACAATTGAAGATTGTTGGGTCTGGGATATTATCCTAAGTACTTCCTGCAGACATGTCCTTGGACTGAAATGATTGAAATCCAACAGCAACAACTATCTTCCTTCATGACAGGTATGACTCCAACCAGCAGAGAGTTGTCCTTCTGATTACCACTGAATCCAGACTTGCTTGGGTCCCTTGATGCCATTTTGGTCAAATGCTACAATGATATCAAGGTGACTCACCTCTGGAGTTCAGCTTTCTTGTTCATATTTGAACAAAGGCTGCAATGAGATCAGGAGCTGAGTGACAGTGCTTGGACCCAAACTGTGTGTCAGTGAGCAGGTTATTGCTGAGCAAGTGCTGCTTGATAGCAATGTCAATAACCTATTCCATCACCTTGCTGATGCTAGAGAGTGTTCTGATAGGGCAGTAATTGTTGTACTTATATAGTTTTTTTTTCTTGGTTGGAAATACATGGGTAATTATTCACATTGCCTAGTAGATGCAGGTGTTAGAGATGAACTGTAATAGCTTAGCTAGGGATACCAGCAGTTCTGGAGCACAAGTCTTTGGTACTATTTCTGGAATTATGTCAGGGTCCATCGGCTGTGCAGTATCCAATGTCACTAACCATTTCTTGATATTACACGGAGTGAAGTGAGTTGGCTGAAAACTAGCATCTGTGATGCTGGGAACCTTAAGACGACAACAAGGTGAAACTTCCCGTTGGCACTTCTGGCTGAAGATTATTGTGTCTGTCTTACGCACTGATATATTGCGGTCCCTTATTATTGAGGATGGGGATATTTGTGGACCCTCCTCCTCTAGCAAATGGTTTAATTATTCACCAACATTCACAACTGGATGTGGCAGGACTTCAGAGCTGAAGACCTTATCTGTTGCTTTTGGGATCACTTAGCTCTGTATATTGCATGCTGCTTCTGATGTTTGGCATCAGATTGTCCTGTGTTGAAAGTTCACAGATTAACGTCTCATTTTTAGGTATACATAGTGCCGCTCCTGGCATGCACTCCTTTACTCTTCATTGTAACAAGGTTGATCCCTTTGCCTGATGGTAATAATAGAGTAGGGTACATGCCAGGCCATGAGGTTACAGATTTTTAAGGCAATTCTGTTGCTGGTGATGGTATACAGCACTTTGTGGGTATCCAGTTTTGAGTTACTAAATCTGTTTGAAGCCTAACACATTTTGCTTGGTGATAGTGCCTTACAACATGATGGATCCTCAATGGGAAGATGGAATATTGTCATCAAAATAACGCCGTGCCAAGATCACTTCTACTAAAACTGTCATAGAGAGCTGCATCTGCAACACATAGATTGTGGAGGACAAAGTCAAGTAGATCTTGCTGTCTTGTTACTTCCCTCACCAGCTACTGCAGATTCAGTTTAGTCATAGAGTCATTAAGAACAGAAACAGGCTCTTCGATCCAACTCGTACACTCCAAACAAATATCCCAATCTGACTGAATCCCATTTGCCAGCATTTGGGCCATATCCCTCTAAACCCTTCCTGTTCATATACCAATCCAAATGTGTTTTAAATGTTGTAATTGTACCCACCTCCACCACTTCCTCTGAAGGTTAGTTCCATACACACACCACGCTCTTAATGAAAAAGTTACCCCTTAGGTCCTATTCAGCAAGTAGGGGGTCCTACTCACCACTCTTGGTGATGGACTTTGAAATTCTCCACCCAGACTAGAGCCATTACACATAAATCAACTGGAGGTTTCCTTGTTCATGTTTGGCCATCATATTCTAATCAAACTGAGTCAGCATGGCTTCATGAAAGGGAAATTGTGTCTGACTCATTTATTAGAGCTTCTTGAGAAAGCCTCAACCAGAACAGATAGAAGGGAACCAGCAGATGTGTTGTATTTGGACTTCTAGAAGGCATTCAAAGTTACCTCGAAAAGGTTGGATATAGTACATTGGCATGGTTAGAGAACTGGCTCATGTGCAGGAAACAGCGAGTTGGGATAAAGGGTTCTCTTTCACCATTGGCAACAGACTGGGGTTCCACAGTGATCAGTGCTGGGAGTGCAACTGTTTATGGTCTATACACTAATTTACACTCATAGATTTCATAGAATCCCTACAGTGTGCAAACAGGCACTTCGGGCCAACAAGTCAACACTGACCCTCAGAGCATCCCACCCAGATCCATTCCTCTATAACCCACCTAATCCACACGTCCCTGAACACTATGGGCAATTTATCATGGCCAATCCACCTAGCCTGCACATCTTTGGACTGTGGAATGAAACTGGAGCACACAGAGGAAACCCACACAGACACTGGGAGAATGTGCAAACTCCACTCAGACAGTCGCTCAAGGGTGGAATCGAACCCAGGTCCTTGGTGCTGTGAGGCAGCAGCGCTAACCACTGAGCCACCATGCTGCCCCACTGTACTCAACAGTAAAATATGTGGAAAGGCAGGTTACTAGAAGGGTATAAGCAGCTTACAGAGAGATATTGATAGGTTACCAAAAGTTAGTAAATAGAGTATATTGTGATAAAAGGCAAAGTTATTCATTTTGGATAGGACAATGAAAGAATAGAATATTATTTAAATGGAGAAAATTTGTAGAAAGCTGCAATGCAAAGGGACCTGGGGGTGCCTGTGCACGAAGCATAAAAAGCTAGCACATAGTTACAGCAGGTAGTCAGGAAGAGTTATGGAATATTGGTCCTTACTTCAAGGGGATTAGAATATAAGAGTTGGAAGTCTCACTACAGCTGTACTAAGTACTGGTGAGAGCATATTTGGAGTACTGTGAGCAGTTTTGATTCCTTTATTAGGGAAAGATATCATTTGCTTAGAAGCAGTTCAGAGAAGGTTCACTCGAATTATCTGAGGGATTGTCTTATGAGCAAAGACTAAACAGGTTGGGAATCTACTCACTGGAGTTTAGAAGAATGGGAGGCAATCTCATTGAAACATTTAGGATTCTCAAACATCTTGACAGGGTAAATGCTGACAGGATGTTTCCCATCATGGGAAAGTCTAAGACCGGAGGGCATAGTCTCAGATTAAAGGGCCACCAATTTAATACTGAGGTGATGAGGAATTTCTTCTCTCAGAGTTTTGAGAATCTTTGAAATTTCTTGCCACAGAGAGCTGTGGAAACAGAATCCTTGTATACAATTAAGGTTGATATACATACGTTCTTGATCAGTAGGGGTATCAAGGGTTAAAGGGGAAGGCCAGGAAAATGGACATGAGGAATGTTGGATAGCGAAGCAGGCTCGAGGGGCCAAACAGCTTATCGTGATATTATTTCTTACCGTTTTGTGGTCTTATGACCAATTCCCAGTGTTATGGACCAGACTAAATCCCTCAAAATATATTAAGAAGGCAAGTGTAAGGTGTTGTGTTCCAGATGCAATTTCATTGGTCAAACTACTAGGCTTAAAGCAAAACACACTTTATTCTTCACTATAGTTAAAACACAAACAAAAGAAAGAAAAATTGGAATAACTTAACACTGCTGGAAATCTTAACAAAATAATATATTATTTAAATGCTGAACAACAACTGTTCCAATACAGTAACATCCCATGAACACACCCTTAGTAAAGGCAAATTCAGGAAAATAGATTATCTCACATGAAATTCTCAAGTCCAAGAGGAAAGAACATCAAGTGAAAACCCAGGGAGAGAGAGGGTGAGAGAGAGAGAGAGAGAGAGATAATTCAAACATTTAGTTGTAGCTGGGATAGATGCATAACAGCTTCCAAACACTAACAGCTACTGAAAATTAAACTAATTTCCTGGTTCTGTGCAAACTTGACCCCACCCGTTCATGTTGCTTCTATTGTACCAGCTTTAGAAAAGTTCCCAAGGCCTCACAAGCTGTTATTTTGTTGGCTTGGAGCAGACCACTTGGTACCTCTATCTCAACTTCTCTTCATAAAAATAGGACAAAATACACCTTTTAAAGCCATGGTATTGTTACACCCGGAGATTTCATGGAGGCCAGAGACAACTCCATCTCTCTTGTATTCTGCTGAACTACCTTCCCAATAATTGTCTCCTGCTGATGAGGCAGAATTAACCCAGTGATGTGCCTTATGATTTTGTCTGAAAGCTCTCCTAATTTTGTAAAAAACTCTAGATAATTTTGCAGGTTCGATTGGGTTGGGATTCCTGTTGTTCCTTTCAGTGCCTAGATTGATACCAGTAGTTCATTCCTTTTGTTTTTCATTCACAGCAGTTTTTGATACAACTGAGTGGTTTGCTAAGTCATTTCAGGGTCAAGCACATTGCTATAGGTCTGGAGTCCAGATCAGGTAATGATGATAGATTTCCCTTTCTAAAGGGCATGAGTGAACCAGATGAGTTTACTGACAATGGACAATGGTTGTGATTAGATAATTCCAGATTTATCAAGTTTCACTATCTATCCTGGTAGAATTCAAATACATATCCACAGCATGTTAGCCTGTGTCTTTGAATTATTAGTCCAGTGACATGGTCAATATATCATTGCCTCCCCTTGCTTGTCATCTCCCTGCTTTCCTCACAGAAACTTTTGACATCTGATATCCTGCTATCAGTGGGCACATAGCAGCAGGAAAATGAATGACAGTGAGCAACAGTGTATGTTGTCGAAGGGCCAGGCCTCTTGATCAACACTTGCAGCCATTACCTTAAAATCAGCACTTTAAACTTAAAGGCAGCTGTTAAACTGGAATTAGCCCATGGTGACTCATTGGGTATGAGTGAGCCAGTGTTTTATGTACTAGTTAATTGGATGACAAAAATTACAGACAGATTTTGCCATAGTTGGCTTAATGGGATACAGGAGAGCAGTGATGGTCATGTAAACACCAATGCTGTGCGCATCATTTGGCCTTCCAGAGCAAGGAGTTGTCTTGCTTCAAGTTGACTAAGGGCATAATATTGAGTTTTGCTCTCACTGCAGCCTCAATCCCATCTCCTTGTCATACTGTAGATACAGGCACTTTCGCCGTAGTGGAGCTGTGGTTCTGTTCGTTGAACTTTCACTGCTTATCACTCGCTCCTGGGTTCAAGTTACACTCCAGAACCTAAATGGATAAAAACCGAAGGTGACTTCCCAGTGAAATACTGAGGTAGCACTACACTGTCAGAGATAACTATGTTTAGCATTATATTAGTAAAATGTTAAATGTTGAAGTAGACTATCTGCCTGTTCAGCAAGAAGTTAATTGCATTGTTCTGGACAATATCTACTGTTGCAAAGTTGGATAGACTATTTGTGGATTAGAAGGCAGGACTTTAGAATTTGGTATTTGTAAAATGGTGGTGTCTGTAAAAGTAAAACCGAAAGAACTGTGGATGCTGTAAATCAGGAACAAAAACAAAGCTGTTGGAAAAGCTCAGCAGGTTTGGCAGCATCTGTGAAGGAGAAAACAGAGTTAACGCTTCAGAGTGAACGGTTCTGAGGAAGGGTCACCGGACCCGAAACGTTAACTCCGTTTTCTCCTTCACAGATGCTACCAGGCCTGCTGAGCTTTTCCAGCAACTGGTGTCTGTAAAATGTTGGTGTTTGTAAAATTCTGTGGGGAAAGTAATGCGTGGTCCCTTTAAAAGATGATGTGCTTTTTCTATGCTGAGAGATTCAAAAGGATACCGGTGGGTTTGCAGGTGCACAGAGCACCTGAATTGAAACATTTATATCAAAAGGTTGCACTGTTAGCAGGCAAAGCAGCAGTTTCATCAAGAAAACAAGTTTTCAAATTTAACCAATTAATTTAAACCGGACCCTTAGATATCAAAAACCAATTAAATTTAAATCAGATGGTTTTGACAATATATGACGAATCCTATTGTAACAAATTGATATGTCATCAAGGGTATGACAGAAACGGGCATTTGGAAAATCAGAGGAAATTCAACTACCATCTGCCCAAGTGAACAGCTCTCAGCTCTAAAGAAAGAATGACTGAGACTCATAGAATTCTCTAAGCCTTAGAGTAAGCTCCATGTAAATTACAGGCACCTACAGTACAAATAGATAACGTTCCCGACAAAAGAATTTGATGGAGAAGGCATTTCTGACAGAAAGATTCACTGAGAAGGCATTCCTAAAGGAAAAATTTCGAGAGACTAAATTCTAATTTTTTAATATTTTATCTTATACAAGTGGGGCTTGTATTTATTTGAACAGCATACCATTATAATCTTGTTTTATTCGGCAATAGTTAGTAGTTAGAAGGAATTTATTCAGTTTGTTTACAGTTTTAGTTAATTTCTTCGCTGTTAGAGTTATATAAATAAATTGTTACTTGTTGATTATAAAGTGAGTGTCAGGGGTTTATTTTATTTAACCATTCCTTTATAACAGACTGGGGGCTCTTTTAACAGATTACAGGGCAAGGCGTGCCTCTCTGTGTGTTTTGGTATCAGTTATCAGGGGAGGGGGTGTTGTGGGGGGGGTGGTGACCTCTGCTTTATAACACTATCCGTGAGTTGCCATCACAAAAAGACACAATATTTGGTCATTATCACATTATTAACCATATCCAGAAAATTAAATAAATATTAGCTGAATGCTGATGTTAGCCGATATAACTGATGAAGTATAAGCCCCTGTCATATCTGTCATGTGCACAGTGTTACCAGATTCTCTGTCAGATCGACCTTTGAGGATGCAGAAATATACCAGGAACTCATTCTTGTACTTCCAAAAACATTTCACTGTACCTCCAGACACTTTGCTACTGCATAAGGTATTTAGGAGCAACTTAGTATTGGTTTGGATTCCTGGCCATTTAAATAACTCTCCTACCCATCCCCTTTTGCAGCTGAACACTTGATATTTGGTGAGTGACATATAAAGTTATTAAATGACCCAGAGATTCTGGGAGGGTAAACTTCATATTCTTTATAAAGTAATTGGATCAGCACTTGAAGTGTTATAACATTCAAGGCTCTGGGCCGAGATTATTGTGAGTAGTAGCATATTTAAAGTGGTGCAGACTTGATGGGCTGAAGGGCTTCTTCCATACTATGTGGTTCTTTAATTCTATGATTCTATGATTTGCATCATGCCAGATTTTAAAATAAGTTTCTCATCTGCGTATGAGGAAGTTTATAATGTGACCAGTTTAGTTATTTACAGAGATAGTGGGAACTGCAGATGCTGGAGAATCTGAGATAACAAGGTGTAGAGCTGAATGAACACAGCAGGCCAAGCAGCATCAGAGGACCAGGAAGGCTGACGTTTTGTAGAGGTCACCTACACATGCACTCTTCTCAAAATACTGGAAGCAGGTGACACCCAAACCACAGTATTTGGATTCTGGAATGCTGTTTCTAGCAGAGCTCTGAATCCACATTTCATTCTCTATATGTGCAATATCAAGAAAATACTGTTTTTTCTTGCTCTTGTTTCACATCTGTTAAACATCAAGAGAAATTCCTTTACAAAGGCCCAGATATCTGACATCTAGTACAATAATCTGCTCCACAGAGTGAAATAAACTTGGTGAAATAAATTTGGTATCATACATTTGAAGAAAACATTCCAAGGTTTTCTTGATGCAACTCTAATGTAATTCTGATGGAGTATCTATAGAGGAGACCAAAAAGGTCTGAAAAGTAAAAAGAAAATGACTTGTGTTTATGAAGCAAATTTTACGTCAGGACATCCCAAAGTGCTTAACTACAAATTGAGAACTTTTGAAATGTAGTCATTATTGTAATTAGAAAATGCAGCAGCCAGTTTATAAACAGGGAGCTCCCACAAAACAACAGTGTAAGAGGCAATTTTATATTCCTCTTAGCAAGTTTGGAGGTGAAGAATGATGCACTTTGTGATTTTTCTATACGTTAGTACCACAGAGAATTGGGTTCTTACTTGGGCAGATGTCTTGAAGTTTATTTATAATACTAACTGTTTACTTGGCTACAATGTCACAGGCCTATACACAGTCTGCACTTTGTGCTCACTAATGTGACTGTACTTTACATTGACATGACTGACTGACTGACGACACTACAATGCCTCATTTAGACAGGAAGAGTGACTAAAGGCAAGGCAGGCACCTTTACCTGGAACATCACTTGTCATGGAACCGTCTTAGAGGTAAAACCAGTCTGCCATTGAAACTGTTATAACAATACAAGAGAGAGGATATTTATTCCAATGGGATGATGGCAGTTCTGGATGGGCAGATTCCTGCATTCACACTAATTAAATATGTGGCAGGAAAGTCCATGGATAGCTCACCCATCCCACCAGTAATGGAGGCCCACAAGGGGAAATGAATACTCAATTAAATATCTACTCCAATTATCATTAGAATTAACCCAGCAAAATGTGCAAACCTGTGAGGGTTGCTTTTTTATTCATTCAATCTCATGGAATATGCATATTGTCAGCTGTGCCAGAGTTTATTGCCCATCCCTAGAAGATGGTGATGAGCTGCCTTCTTGAACCACTGCAACCATGTGCTACAAATAGACCAACAATGTTGTTGGGGAGGGAGTTCCGGGATTGTAACCCAATGACTCTGAAGAAACAATACTATATTTCCCAATGAAGACAGTGAATCGATGTGGATTTGTCGATGGTGGTATTTCGATGTATCTGCTGCCATTGACCACCTAGATGGTAGTGGCCATGGTTTGAAACATGCTAACGATCTGTGGTAAATTTCTGCAGTGTATCTTGTAGATGGGACACATCGTTGGTACCGAACATCAGTGGTGGAGGGAGGGAATATTTGCAGATGTCGTTCCAATCAAGCTGACTGCTTTGCCCTCGATGGTGTCAAGCTTCTTGAGTTATTGTTAGAGCTGCATCCTTCCAGGCAAGTGGGGAGTGTTTTATCACACTCTTGACATGGGCCTTCTAGCTAGTGAACAGGTTTTGGGAAGTCAAGAGGTGAGTTGTTCATTGCAGGATCCCTAGCCTCTGACCTGCCCTTGTAGACACTGCATTTGTATGGCTCATCCAGTTCAAATTCCGATCAATGGTAAATCCTGGGATTTTGATAGCGGTGGTTCAGGTTATGATCATAACATCAGTGATGGTAACACAATTGAATGTCAGGGGCGGTGGTTAGTTTGTCTTTTATTGGAGATGACTACTGGCTTGCATTTGTGTGGAGCAAATGTTACTTGCCATTTGTCGCCCAAGCCTGGATATTGTCCAGATCTTGTGGCATGTGAACATGGACTGCTTCAGTACCTGAGGAATCATGAATGGTATTAAATATTGCACAACCATCCATGAATATCCACACTTCTGACCTTATGATAGAGGGAAGTTCATTGATGAAGCAGCTGAAGATGCTTGGTTCTGGGAACTATCCTGAGGAACTCCTGCAGAGATGCTCCAAAGTTAAGATGATTGACTTCCTACAACTACGAACATCTTCCTATGTGTCAAGGATGACTCCAACCACAGGGGATTTTGCCCCTGATACCCATTGATTCCAATTTTGCTAGGGCTCCTTGATGCCATGCTGAGTCAAATGTGGCCTTGATATCAAGGGCTGTCACTCTCACCCCACCTCTCCAAATGCATGTAAATCCTATCTGTCATAATCCCCTCCAACAACTTACCCACTACTGATAAGAGGCTTACCGGTCTATGGTTCCCAGGCATCTCCTTGCAGCTTTTTAAAACAAAGGCACAACATTAGCTACCCTTCAGTCTTCCGGCAGCTCACCCAGTCTTGAAGGCAAGGGCTGTCATTCTCACTTCACCTCTGGAATTCAGATCTTTTGTCCATGTTAGGACCAAGGCTGTAATAAGGTCAGGAGCTGAGTGGACCTCCAAGCCAGCTGTCACTGAGCAGGTTATTGCAGAGTAAGTGCTGCTTGATAGCACTATTGATGACACCTTCCATCATTTTACTGATGATTAAGAGTAGACTGATGGGGCGGTAATTGGCCGGGTTGGATTTGTCCTGCTTTTTATGTACAGGCCATACTTGGGCAATTTTCTGTATTGACACGTTGAAGCCAGTGAAGTAGCTGTACTGGAATAGTTTGGTTCAGGTAACAGCAATTTCTGGAGTGCATATCTTCAGTACTACTACTGGAATGTTGTCAGTGCCCATAGTCTTTGTAGTATCCAGTGTCTTTAGCCATTTTCTTGATATTACATGGAGAAAATCGAGTTGGCATCTATGATGCTGGAGCCCGCTTGAGGAGACTGAGATAGATTATCTACTCAGCACTTCTCGTTGAAGCTTGCTGTGAATACTTCAGCCATATCTTTTGCACTGATGTATTGGGATCACCTGTTATTGAGGAGAGGGACATTTGTGGAGCCTCCTCCTCCAATAAGTTGTCTGTTTATCCAACACGCTTCACAACTGGATGTGACAGGACTGCAGAGATTAGATCTGATCAATTGGTTGTGAATCACTTGGCTCGATCTGTCACTTGCTGCTTAAGCTTTTTGGCACACAAGTAGTCCAGTTTGATAGTTTCACCAGATAGGCACCTCATTTTTAGGTCTGCCTGGTGCAGTTCCTGGAACGCTCTCCTGTGGTCTTTATACAAAATCCCACCTGCCACTATTTATCTCTGGCAGCATTCCAGGTAACTTCAGCAGGTATCATTCTAGCAGCAGCCACTTCCTTGGTACTGCTGTTCCATAGAGGCTCTGATTGGCTGGTAGCTTCTGCAACCGGTAAGACAAGGACTCTGACAATGCAGCACTCCTGAGTGTTGGCCTGTATTTTTTCCGCTCAGGCCTTGAGCTCATAATCTTCTGAATCAGAAATGAGGGCTACTCAGTGAGTCATTACTTTTGTATGGAGTTTCTGTGCAGTCTGGTAAGGGGCAAAGCCTATGCTGTTCCTTAAAAAATCATAAAATCATAAAGATAAAAGATTGTAGAGAACAAGGTTAGGCCATTTGACTAAGTGAGCCTGCTCCACATTCAATAAGATCTTTGAATGACGTGATTGTGGCCCTAACCACACTTTCCTGCCTCGTCTACATAACATTCTCAACAGCAAAATTTAAATCAAGACAAAATGCTCAGCATTGGAAATAAATTAAGGTGCTCACCAACTTTGACATTGCAATTCATTAACCAATTTGGAGGATTTTGTTTTTTGTATGACTCCTTAACAGGCTTGGGAAGATAAATGTAAGGAAACTGAAAGCATATCAGAAACACCATGCATTCTGCTTGTGGAGCATCCATTTTTCTGGCAACTGAACTGCTTGGGAAGCCTACAACATGGCAAGCAAACTGCAGAAATATTTTAATAGGAAAGAGCAAAACATTATTGTACAGTGCGCATCTTTTTAATACATGTAAGACACTTTGCACATCTAAATATGGGACATGAAATATTATGTACAGCACCTACCACCAGGTAACACAGTCGCTAACACAGATTGTTTTCAGGAATTCAAAGCCGGAAACAGCCTAATAGGCTGCACTTTAAGGAATTTGAGGCTAAAACAAACGAGTGAAGTTTTCAAACTTTCTTGACTTTAAGCAGTTAGCATGTCACCCTTTATGATATTTAAACAATGGAGCTTTGCACCATTCAGGCCCAAGAACTGACTTTCCCAAATTTCCAGGCCATCATTTTAAATTCTGAAATTAAAAGAAAAAGGTACGTAATTGTGTGAAGCCAAGTCAGAGGATTGGACGCAATATGAAAACAAAACAGCAAAGAAGGACCAAAAAAATTTATGGAAGGGTGAAATTACAGTATGAGAAAAAAAAATGTAAAAGCAGATAGTAAGGGTTTCTATAAACATATAAAGAAGAAAAGAGCTAACAAAATGAGTGTAGAAAATGAGGCTGGAAAATTAATCATGGAAAATAAGCAAACAACAGACAAACCAAATAGATATTTTGCATCAGACTTCATTATAGAGGATACCAGTGACATCCCAAAGGACAAATGAGTCAGTGAATAGAAGGGAAGGAGAAATTCAGGAAAATCACAATCTCCAGTGAGAGGTACTGAGCAATTGTTGGAGCTGAGAAGTATTTGGGTCCTGATGGACTTCAAACTAGGGTCTACAGGGCAGCACCTCATGGGTGACCCATCTTTAAGTTGCTAGATCTTACCAATATCGTCATGACAGCTTCATCTGCAGCAGGTAGATTTATGAGGATGCAGTCTACTATGTTTTTCCTGCTTGTCAGTTCTATGACACCTCATGGCATCTAGAGTTAATATTGAGGGCTCCCCTGGTATGCAACTGTACCACCACCTTTGATGGGTCTACCCTACTAATGAATTAGGACATGCTATGGTGGCAAATGGTGTTGTCAACCACATTGTTGTGGGTCTGGAGTCACACCAAGACCAGATCAAATAAAGATAACAGTTTCCTTTCTTTATCACAATCAATATTGTGATCATGAGACTTTGAAAAAAAATGGACTGGTATTACTTGGTATTGGCCTACTTTTTAAAAGAGAGAATGTAAGCTAATTTTAATCAGTTCAGAAAAGGTTTGCTCAAATGATAACTGGACTGGGTGAGTTGCCTCGTGGGGAAAGGTTGGACAGGCTATGCTTGTATTTAATGGAGTTTAGAAGAGTAAGAAGTGACTTGATTAGGTCCTGAAGACTCTTGTCAGGGTGCAGATGGAGACGATGCTTCCTCTTGTGGGAAAAAAAAGTGAGAATTTAGGAACATCACCCATTTAAGACAGATAAGAATTTTATTTTCCTTATAGAGGGCTGTGAACATCCAGAATTCTTTCTCTCAAATGTTTACGCAAAGAGAGTTTTTGAAAATTGTTAAAGCAGAGATATATAGATAGATTCTTGATAAGCAGGAGATGGGAGTTTATCTGACTAGACATGAATGTAGAGTAATCACATAAGCCATGATGCTATTAAATAGCAGAGCAGGTTCAAGAGGCTAAATAGCCTGCTTTACCTCCTGATTTATAAGGTTGCACGTGATGCTCATTTTGCCTCCATCAGGGTATTTTATGAGATTTCGTAACGCTTACATTATCCTTCATAAAAAGAACTAGAAACGGCTGGCATGGTATTGAAAGATCCTACAGAGGCTTGGTCACTGATATACAAAAATATTATTTTCACAGGCACTTCAGCACTTTGGCTGATTGCATAGTTTGATTACAAAGGCCAGCACGTTTTCATCAAAATATCCTTCAAGTGATCCAAGTTAAGATGGAGTCTGAGACTTGTATACCCTCAGGTCACATACTATGTATGATACAGTGATGACATCATGAACATTTTTCTTTAAGGCATAATGACGTACTGACTGTGAGACATAACAACAGTATATACATAATTCTGTGTTCCTTCAGCACTAAACTCTTCTAATTCTCTACTCTATTCACCTTACCATTGATGGCCAAGCCTATGTTCCAAACCTTGAAAATTTCTCCTTAAAAACAGTTGTCTCCCCAACACCCTCATCTCTGTTAACCATCCCCAAGCCCACCACCACCATCACCACCTCCAGTAATACGCATCTTAAACTCTAATTTCTTGAACAAGATGGTTAGTCACCCCTCCTCATATCTTCTTTTTGGCTCAAAGTCAATTTGTGTTTGATTATGCTACTGTGAAGTACTTTGGAAAGATTTTGTATATTAAACCCAACTTAATCATTGTTGTGATTATTGACAAGATAATCGTGTGAGACTTGCACAAAAAAAGCAATGAAATCTAATTAAAGATAATGCGACAACAACAACAACAGCAATGGCAATATTAGAAGCAATAGACCTGATGGGGCTGAATTTAAGACAAATAGGTAAATCTTTACAAGAACAAGGTTATTTCAAAATTGCACCTAGTATGCAATAGGCCGAGGAAAATCATCCTCAGTATGTATTACCCTGAAGTGATAAACTAGTGATTAAAATAAATACATTTAGATCTCAATTTGGTGTATGATAAAGCATCATAGTATTACATACAAGTTCAAGGAAGCCATCCCAAATTGATACATGTATGTGACATCTACTTTGGATTTTAGTGACGTCATGATCAATTTCTAGTTTCTTCTGATTCTTCACTGGTCCAGTGTCCTACTTCTCTGAGGTAGTTTCTGTTTGCCTCAGCATTGTTTTATCTCCTGCAATTTCTCACACCAGTCATCCTCAGGCTGTAACTGCTTGTTTTCTGGCTTATCAATTTAACTATTTGCAGCATTCAGCATTTTCTTTTCAAATTTGTTGGAAACTATGTCAGCAACTAATGTCTTTCCGCAGTCTGTTATGATTTTTAACTAGTTCTCTATGCTGAAGGGCAAGTTTAGTTCGATGATTTTACATTATTTATAGTTTCATTCCTGCTATTACTCTTAATAATTTTATTTGCTTGCTGCTTGCTGATCTAAGATACCTTAACATTCTCTTCCTGTGCATGTTTGTTTATTCCACTTTCATCTTTTGTTTATGCAGTTAATCTATTTTTTTCAGGATGTGATGATTTTGTTTTGTATCTCCTTCACCAAAGAAGGTAAATATGAATTACAAATCCAAGTTTGGTCATAATGTTCACAAAGAAACAGCCCTGATGTCCTGTTATCTGGTTTGTCAGAGGCTGGGGGCATAAAATCCAATCTAGGAGTCAGGGCCCCACTGAAGCCCTGATACATTGACTCGTCGGGAATTGCCCAGGAGGTTTGAATTTTGGATGGACAATCTTCCTCCTCTGCAGGACTCTTTGATAAAATACCCAACTCTGTGTTACGCGTTGGAGGCTTTGATCATTCCAACTTCTTTATATATATAGTTACCTAGAAATGTTAGACACATTCCTGGGTGACTATGACTCAAAGGGACCACACACAACCATCGGTGTGCTGATGTTGTTCTCAGCACTGACTTCTGGTTCTGGAGTTCAATACTGTACATGAACTTGAATCATCCAACCTACTTTCCTTGGCCAGCTACATATTTATGCATTTACATTTTCACCCACCCATCAATATCTAATGTAACTCCCTGTGTCCTCTTTACAATTTACTTTCCCATCTATCTTTGTGTTGTCAGCAAATTCAGCAAATGTAAATTCTATCCCTTCACATGAGTCATTAAACAGTTGAAGTGCCAGCTAATGATCCCTGTTGCATATTACTCAGTACATCTTGAAAACCTGAAATAAACTAATTTATATGGACTCTCTGCTTCCTGTTAGCCAACCAATCTTCGATCCAGGCCAGAATATTACTCCTAACGTCATGAGATTTTATTTCCAGCAATAGCCTGCCATGTAACACAGTCTGGAAATCCAAGTGCAGAGCGTGCTCTACTTCCCCTTTATCCATTGCTCGTCACTTCCTCAAAAACTCCAATAAATTGGTTAAACATGATTTCCCATTCACAAAACCATGTTGGCTCTGTCTGAGGAACTTTTCTAAGTTCTGTGTTATAACTTAATTCATAACAGTTTAGCTTCTTCCTTGTGACAGAGAAGACAATAAGACACAACAGTATTGGTAGGCCAATCAGCCCAGCACATCTACTCTGCCATTCAATTCGATCATTGCTGATCTAATAATCTTCAAATCCACTTACCTGCCTTTTCTCCATAACCTTTGATTCCCTACTGATTAAATCAGTCTATCTCAGCCTTGCATACACTTAATGATCTGACCTTGACAGTCCTCTAAAATAAAGAATTCCACAGACTCACTACCCTCTGAGAGAAGAAATTTCCCCTTACATCTGTCTTAAACATGTGACCCCCTTCTTCTGGCCCTCCACCCTCCCACAAGAGGAAATAAACTTTCCACATCTATCCCATCAAGTGCCTTAAGAAGCTTGTGTGCTTCAATCAGGTTGCTTCTCATTCTTTTAAATTCCAATGGGTACAGGCCCAACCTACTCAACCTCCCCTTATAAAATCGGAATCAGTCCAGTGAACCTTCTGTGTACTTCCTCCAATGCCAGGATATCTTTCCTTACAAAAGAGGCCCAAAACTGTTCACAATGTTTCAGCTGTGGTCTGACAAGTGCCTTGTATAATTTTAGCATTACCTCTCTACTTTTATACTCCATTCCCTTTGAAACAAAGGCCAACATTCCATTTGCCTTCCCTACTGAACTTGGATGCTAACTTTTGGTAAGTCATGGACAAGGAGTCTCAAATCCCTCTGTTCTATATCTTTATGGAGTCTAACTCCATTTTAATAACATTCAGCTCGTCTATTCTTCCTACCCTTTAAATTCTTACATTTTTCCACATTATGTCCCCTCTGCCACGTTCTTTCTCAATCATTTGTCAAAAGATTCCTGAAAACATTTTACATCTTCCTCACAACACAAATTTCTGCTTAGCTTTGTAGTATGTACAAATTTGAAAATATTACTTTTGGTCTTCACTTCCAAATCATTGAAATACAATATACTGTGGACAGCTAGGGCCCAAGTACTGATCCTTGCGTTACGTAATGAGTCAAGCTCAATGCACCAATGTGAGAATGACTGATTTATTCCTGCTGACTGTTTTCTGCCTGCTAGTCAATCCTTAATCCATGTTAACATCTCCTATACTGCGTACTTTAAATTTTCTAACCAGCCTCCTATGGCAGACATTATCAAAAATATTCTGATCATCCAAATCTACTGTATCTATTGACTCTCTTTAATCGATTTTGATGGTAAAATCTTCAAGAATCTCCAACAATTTTGTCAAACATGATCTTCCTTTTGCAAATCCATGTTGACTGTGCACAATCAGATTTCTTTTTTTATCTGCATCTATTTATCACTTCGATTTTCATCATTTTCGCTGCTGTCGATGTAAAGCTGATGGTTCAGCAGTTTTATGTTTATTTTCCCTTGCTCCTTTCGTGAATAGAGAGGTGATGTTTACAAGCTTCCAATCTGCAGGAATCATTGAAGTATCTCTGGAATTGGAAAGATGATTACCAATATGTCAACTCTCTATAGTTGCTTACTTCAACTCTCTAGGATATAGGCTCTTATGTTTGAGGGACTTATAAACATTCAGCCCCATTAATTTCTCTTGTACAATAGTGTCACTAAAACTAATCTCCTTCAACACCTCATTGTCCCTCATCACTCAGATAACTAATTCTGGGAGAGTTCTTGTATCTTCCTCAGTGAAAACAGACACAAAGTGATCATTTATCTTCTCTGCAGAAGAACAAAGAATAACAAGAAGAACAAGACAAAAACTGATTGAAAGATTAAAAAGGAGGGCAAATATATGAGGGATAACTAGCTAGAAATTTAAAACACAGATAACAAGAGTTTCTGTAGATATTTAGCAAAGATTAGTTAACAAAATAAACATTCGCCCTACTAAAGTGAGTCTGCAAAATTAATTGGTAAAATATTAGAAATAGCATTTTGAAAATATATTGCATTTTGCTTCTTCAACCTTACCTTAAACACTCACAATATTTCTGTCTTACCTTGCTGCTGAGCAGCTTGTCATGGTCATCAGCAGTTGTCAGTCAAGGGAGTGGACATCTTACTATATGGCACCATGCTTTGTCAATCTTACACCTACATTACCTTTTTTACCATCCTTGTAGGCAGTTCTGAAGAAGAGTCACTGGACGCAAAATGTTAACTCTTCTTTCTGTCCACAGATGCTGCCAGACCTGCTAAGTTTTCCCGCCAGTTTCTGTTTCTGCTTCTGAACAAGAGAGAATCTAATCATCAACCCTTGACAGTCATGTGCAGAGGAAGTTATAATGGAAATAAAGAAATGACAAACTGATTAATTACGTAGTTTGGTTCTGTCTTCACAAAGGAGGAAGCAAAACACATTCCAAAAATGTTAGGGAATGCAGCACTAGAGAGAGGGAGGAACTGGAGGAAATCAGTATTAGTAGGTAAATGGTGTTGGAGAAATTTATGTAATTAAAGGCAAATAAAGCCCCAGGGTCTGATAATCTACATCTCAGAGTATTTAAGGAAGTAGCCCGAGCTATGTGGATACATTGGTGGACATCTTTCAAAATTCAATAGACTCTGGAACAGTTCTTATGGATTAGAAGGTAGCCAAAATAACCTCACTATTTAAAAAACAAATAGAGATAAGAGAGAAAACAGGGACTTATAGGCATTTATTTGTATTGGTAGTGATGAAAAATGCTAGAGCCCATTATAATAGCGGAGAAAGTCAGCATGAATTTATGAAAGGGAAATCATCCTGAATATGGGTACTGGAATTTTCCAAGGATATAACTAATACAATTGATAAGCAAGAGCCAGAGGCCATGGTTTATTTGGATTTTCAGAAGGCTGTCGATAAGATCCCACATAAAGAAATGAGCATGTAAAATTAAGATTCATGGGATTTAGCGTAATTTACTGACATGAATAATGAACTAGCTGGCAGACAGGGAACAAAGATTAGGAATAAACAAGTCATTTTCAAATGGAATGTAGCATTTCAAGAAGACAACTCAGCACCACCATCTTAAGGGATGACAAGGTATCTTGGCCCAACTAGCAACACTCAAATCCCATGAATGAATCAAAATATATGTAGGCATTGACCAAAGTGATACATTCCATATAATCACATACCAACTGAGCACTGAGAGGAGTGTGATCCCTTTCAGTGATAGTACTTCTAAGAAGTGACATGCAGTGCCCATAAAGTGAATGCAGTCATTGGAATTCTGTATAATGAGTATTGCTGCAATCCTGTCAAAGTATCTGCTCATAACAGCTGCTTCTGTAGGGCAAGAGACAATGAAATATACTCAGCTCTTTTGTTGAAATACACGCTCTTGTGCAACAGAGGATGGCACACAGGGACACTGTGTTCAAATACCACCCATTGCAGCCCAGAAAGAGCCTGACATATGAAAGTGAATCACCACAGTCACCTTCAGAGTCACAGACAATGCCATCTTCACTCTGCCCTGACTTTACAGTTGTGGCTACAACATGTGGCAGGTCTCTGTGAAGAGCTTTAGTCAAATACATCTGACGCATTTTCTCGGATGGAGCAGGATGTTTCACAAAACAAGGAAACTGAGCCACTGGGAGACAGGGATACCTGCAAGCCTTGAACCCGCAGGCAGAATGACTCTCTAAAGGCTGTGACAGAACCAATGACAACTAATGAATGTGGAGGATGCTAGTATATTCCTGCCTGATCTCTTTCCTTAGCTTCCAGCTGTCTTATCCTGTAACATGGTGCAATGAGCAATCTGCAGATAATGTAACCATGAATCTTTTACGTGCCACTCCCAAAGTCCAATCCTTTTCTCTAACCTTTCCCTACTGCTTTCAGATATGCAGGAACTGACACTTGCCCAACCCTAGATGGAGTTGAATGGAGAGTACCTATGCAGAAGTGATGGAACGCCCCTCAACCTGATAATAGTAGTCACCAGCTGAATGTTCTGCATGTTCTTTAAAGGCTAGAATGGAGTTGGAATCAGCACATGGTCAACATGTGGTTAGCTAGACCAGGGATTACAGACTCTTCATGCGCCAGCTCACTGGACGGTGACGTTGCAGATGAGTTCCATTCCAAAGGACATCAATGCAGTGGCATTTGGGAAAGCACTGAGGACATACACCCTGTGATGCTGGGAACACTGGGTATTTTCCTAGACAACCTCCTGTCACTATTCAGGGGAACTGAAAAATCCAGCTCCAAGTTAGCAAACGCGATTGCATAGAGCTTGTTCTCTCTGCAGCCTCCATCTTGCCATCCTGCTATGGATCCAAGTCTCTATGACTACAATCTCCACAACTATTGCAGTCTTTGGGTGGGCAGATCACTGAATTCTTTCCTTCGCTGTGTGAATGCAACAATGTTCTCTGTCAACACCAAAAACTTAGCACAACACATCCAAAAATATTCTGCAACACTTTCAGGTACCTTCTCATTTTAAAACAATCTGGGCTGAGCTGGCGACCTGGCCTTTAAATAATAGCACTGCTGGTCCCCCTTGTAGCTGAGCATTTCATTGCTGAATGAGAAGTGAATTCGTTGAATGCAATGAAATGACCCAAATTTGAAAAATGGGTGCTACATCAGCCAGTTGGGTCATGTGATGTTTTGGTTGCAGCACTTCAGCCCCTTACAGTTTTCGTGATGGTGAATGTACGAAACCTTCCTGATTACACATGGGCCTCACTGTAAGAGATTGGCAGGCGAAAGCGTGGCCCAGAATGAAACTCCATCTCCAAAAATGGTACAGATCAGAATTTCTCATCCCATATTCCATACTGAGGTACAAGTAGATGACTTTGTCACTGCTCACCCTGGATGGTTATGATCTCTTGCTGCAGTCTGTTCCTTCTTGCCATCTTTCTCCAGCAGCTCACCCTTCCCTGTATTACCTCTTCACCCGCTTCTTGTCATGTAAAGCCCGAAGAGAATATCCACCATTGCACTCATGTCTGGATGTGCACGGTGGATTACATCCTTCAAACATGGCCTCAGAACCCACTGCAGACATTAGCAACTTTATGGAGTTATAGAAACCACTAGTCATTACTGTAATTGCAGCAATTGACAATATAAACCAAGCAGACAAGTAGAAGTTTACGTTCACTTTGAGTAACACAGGTGAGGGACGCTTCCTGCAGCTAATCATGTGTTGAGCTGTGCAATATTAAGAGAGGTCATTAGCTGGAGTTATGCTCCAAAGTGACAGCACTAGTATCAAATCACTCTGATTTACATCTCAGTCTGCCCACTCTGCATCATTCCAGCAGATATCCCCTACATATGTTCTAATGTCCTTACCAAAATGGTTTTCAGATGAGTGTGAATGAACTGCCAATGTCATTTTGGAGGTAAGATAACATTCACAATGTTGACTAACTGGGCACTAAGGAACAGAATTTTGGGAGCCAAAGCAATTTATTCTTGAAAGTGTACTCAATCTCTGATCAGAATGTTCTTGCTTTCACAGATGGCTGCAGGATGCACATGTATTTTTTCCCAACTGTTAATTAAGCAGCACATTTTCTGTCATGCTATGTTCCTTAAACTTGGAATTGGTCATAGCATAAATCCTATGAAAGAGAGGCCTCAATTTCATTAAATAACAAATTGAGACCACAGCATCTCCCATTTTACATTTCCAATTAGAAGTTGTATTTAGAGCAAATGGCAACTGATTTCATATTTCTAGCATAAACAGGTTAGAAGAAAAATATTGTGGATGCAAAATATCTGCAATAAAAGCAAAAAATCTTCAACTGGTCTGGCACTATCTATGGAGAGAGAAGAACACTTTTTGAGTCCGGTATATTTCTCTCTCCATGGATGCTTTTTCTTTATGTTCATTCACAGGATGATGGTATTACTGGCTAGGCCAGCATTATTGCCCTTCCTAGAAGGCAGTTGAGAGCTAACCACATTGCTGTGGGTCTGGAATCACATGTAGTTTCCTTCCCTAAAAGCCATTGGTGAACAAGATGGGCTTTTCCCCCAACAATGGTCACCATTTGACTCTTAATTCCAGATTTTTTTTTTCCCCTTTTCAGTGAATTCAAATTCCACCATCTGGCTTGGCAGGATTCAAACTCCATATCCACAGAACACTACCACAGTTCCTGGACTAACAGTCCAAGGATAATACCACAAGACCATCACTTCCCTAATAGTGCTGCTGTTGCCATGACCTTCTCTTCATTTAACCAGAGTTCATCTCTCAGCTTGATGATAATGGTAGAGTGTGGGATATGCTGGACTTTAATATGAGAGATTATCATTTAATACAGTTGTGCCTTTGCTGATGGTACATAGCACCTCTTGGTTGTCCAGTGTTGATTGTTAGGTCTGTTTGAAATCTATTCTATTTGGCATGGTGATAAATCCACATGACATGATGGATGGTATCCTCGCTGTGAAAACAGAGCTTTGTCTTCACAAGTACTGTGCAGTGAGCATTCTTACCCATATCGTTATGGATAAATGCATCTGCTGTCAGACCTGCAGAAGATAAACAGGTTATTAGGTTTAATCAAATGATTTGTAATGGAGTTTATACATATCCAGCTCTCAGTGGCTGAACCAGACAAGTAGTTAGTCTGCCTGATAGAAATACAGAAATGAAATACAAACCAAAGTTTCAACATTCCAGCATGCTGAAAGAAGAGACTGATACTGCTTGGCCTGCTGTGTTGATCCAGCCCTGCACCTTGTTGTCTCGGATTCTCCAGCATCTGCAGTTCCTACTATCACTGATATTTTAAACTTTGACCTCTTAGATCAATGGAACAAAAAAGTTCAAATAACTCTATCATAAGCAATGGCAAATTTTTGTTGACCATTCTTTGAAGGTGGATCTTTCCCTGAATTAAATGTGCTTTGTAGGTCAGCTCAATGTAAGGGAATCAAGTACACAACTGTGAGGGCACAAGGGAATATGTTGATGCAGTATTATCTGCAGGCTTTATAACTGTGAAACATTTGCCAAAGTCTAAGCAATAGGTGCTGGCTTGATGATCACTGACATTTCAGCTAATCTGCTTCCTTAATATTGTTTTAAACATGAGTCAAAGCCTTTTGGTGTTAAAAAAAAGCTAAGCACTAAAGTGCAGATCAGGAAATGCACTTCTGGTAAGATTTTATGTTAATGAATCAGAACTACAGAAAATAGGCCCAGGATTTAGCCTTGCATAGCAATAAAATTATACCATATTCATGACCTTTGTTCAGGGGAGAACTCTTTCTCTTCTATGATCAAGTACAGGATGATGTGCTGAGTATTGTTGATCACAAGAAAACTTATGAGCTATATGAAAGATGGGTTAAATGTCCAGATTATTTAATACTTGAAATTATTTGCTTATGGAAGATCATTTAACATATTGACATGGTATCACATCACCAACAGTAATTCTATCTCCATAAATATAAGATGATGGAAGAACAAACTACCATTTGTTGCTCTAAGACATTCAATAATTTATGTACAATTTGTGGGGTGATGAACTCTAAATTTAAAATGAATTGCTAATGAACGTGAACCACAAAGGGAACATGTAGTGCTGTTTGGATCATTCAGTAACATTGATGCCTTTAAGCCACAGGTCATGTTTCAAGCACTCTAGTATCCAATGTAGTCTGACACTGCAGTGCATTTCTGACAGGGCACTAACACAAATGGTATGTAGAAACAGGCTTCAGCGGCTCAGGCATGTTTCATCATTCAATTAGACTGGCATTCCAAATCCACTCATGGAGTGAAATGGTGGGCATTCTGATAATATCACTGACTAGTAAGACCAAAATCTAGGCTACCTAGGTTACCTAGACTACACCTCCTCTCACCCACCTTCCCACAAGGATGTGATCCCCTATTCCCAATTCCTCCGCCTCCGCTGTATCTGCTCCCAAGATGAGACCTTCCACTCCCAGATGTCCTCGTTTCTCAAGGACCGCAATTTCCACCCCCACAAAGTGGTCGAAAACACCCTCAACTGCATCTCTTGCATTTCCCGCACCTCATCCCTCACACCCCCTCCCCGCATTAAAAACAAAGGCAGAATTCCCCTTGTCCTCACCAATCACCCCATTAACCTCCAGATTCAACGCATCATTCTCCACCACTTCCGCCACCAGCAATCTGACCCACTACCAAGGATATATTTCCCTCCCCACCCTTATCTACCTTCCGGAGGGACCACTCTCTCTGCGACTCCCTCATCCGCTCCACACTTCCCACTAGCCCCACCACCCCCAGCACCTTTCCTTGCAACCGCAGGAGGTGCTACACCTGCCCCCACACCTCCCCCCTCACCTCCATTCCAGGCCCCAAGAAAACTTTCCACACTAAACAGATGTTCACCTGCACATCCGCTAATATGGTCTATTGTGTCCGCTATTCCCGATGTGGCCTCCTCTACATCATTGGGACCAAGCAGAGGCTCGGAGACCGCTTTGTGGAGCACCTACGCTCGGCTTGTGACAAACGACAACACCTCCCAGTCGCGAACCACTTCAACTCCCCCTCCCACTCTCTGGACAACATGTCCATCCTGGGCCTCCTCTGGTGTCACAATGATGCCACCCGAAAACTGAAAGAACAACACCTCATGTTCTGTGTTGGAAGCCTACAAGCCAATGGTCTCAATGTGGACTTTACTAGCTTCAAAATCTCCCCACCCCCAACTTCATCCCAAGACCAGCAGCCCCCTCGTCCCCGCCTCCTTGGCCTGTCCGTCTTCTCTCCCACCTATACACTCCCCCTACCTCACTGACCAATCCCCATCCCACTTCCTACCTACACTCACCTTTACTAGCTTCATCTCCACCTCCTTGACCTGTCCATCTTTTCTCCACCTATCCGCTCCACTATCTACCTTCTATCACCCACCCTTCACTTTATTTCAGAGTCCCCTTCCCCTCCCCCATTTCTGAAGAAGGGTCCAGACCCAAAACGTCAGCTTTCCTGCTCCTCTGATGCTGCCTGGCCTGCTGTGTTCATCCAGCTCCACACCTTGTTATATCAAAATCTAGGCAATGCTTTTAGGAATCTGGTTTGAATCCGACCACAGCAACTGGTGAAAATTCACTAATTAATTGTGAATTCAAATCTAGTTATAGTACTGGTGGCCACAGAACATTTTTCATTCATGGGACGTGGGTATTGCTGGCTGGTCAGCATTTAATGCCCGACCCTAGTGCCCTTGGTCAGCATTTAATGCCCAACCCTAGTCCCTTGAGAAGGTGGTGGGGATGAGCTGCTTCTGCTTCACACTTCTGCTACAGAGTGTCAGTGGTGGAGAGGGTCGTTGCTTGTGGATGTGTTCTCAATCAAATGGGCTGCTTTATGTGAAGCTTCCAGACACGTGGGGAGTATTCCTTCCCAATTTTGACTTATGCCTTGTAGATAGGGAGTCAGGAGGTAAGATACTTGCCGCAGTATTGCTAGCCTCTGGCCTGCTCTTATAGCCACCACGTTTATATGGCTAGTCCACTTCAATTTCTGGTCAATTGTAATCCACAGGATGTTGAAAAGGGGGATTAAGTGATGGTTAATACTATTAAATGTCAAGGAGTGATGGTTAGATTGTCAGTTATTGGAGATGGTCATAGTCTGGCATTTGTGCAGCCTGAATGTTACTTGCCACTTGTCATCCTGGATATTGTCTCGATTTTGCTGCATTTAAACATGGGCTACATTCGTATCTGAAGAGTCATAAATGTTGCTGAACATTGTGCGATCGTCGGTGAACATTCCCATCATTGTAGAATTCATCAAGTTTACCAACACCAAGTAGGGAATGAAAACCATTCAGATCTAATCATGAGTCCAGATGAACAGCAATATGTTTGACTCTTAACTGCCCTCTGAAATGATATTGCAAGCCATGCAGTTCAATGGCAAAAGGGGTGGCATGGCAGCTCAGTAGTTAGCACTGCTACCTCACAGCATCAGGGATCCAGGTTCAATTCCAGCCTCAGGTGACTGTCTGTGTGGAGTTTGCACATTCTCCCCGTTTCTGTATGGTTTTCAGCTTGGTGCTTCGATTTCCTCCGACAGCCCAAAGATGAGCAAGTTAGGTGGATTGGGCATGCTAAATTACCCAAAGTGAACAGGGATGTGTAGGTTAGGTGTGTTCGCCATGGGAAATGTAGGGTTACAGGGGATGGGTCTGGGTGGGGTGCTTTATGGAGGGTTGGTGTGGACTTGTTAGGCTGAATGACCTGTTTCCATACTGTAAGAATTCTATGGATTTATGGATGGGCATCTAAAGTGCCAGTGACATCCACATTCCAAGAAGGGAAACAAAAACAATTGCAGATTGCTAATTGAAATGCTAATCTGTCTTGAATTTCAAGTGGCTGAGTCCACAAGGTTATTGGCAGATTTCTACTCTCTATGTGAAAAAGTGCTTCGAATTTCACTCCTATATAGCATAGCTCAGTTCTTCCGCATTTTGTGATCAGAGGAAATTATTTCTCTGCTTTAATGAATATTTTCATTGAAGCACGTTATCTCAACTTTTTACAATACAGAAGGAATCCGTTCATTCAGTTTTGTCCGCACCAGTCCTTCAAATGAGCATCTCAATGAGTACCATTCTGTCTTCTCCCTGTAACCTTGCATTTATTTCTTTACAGTTGACTGTCCAATTTTCTTTCAAATTCCACGATTGAACCTGCCTCCAACATAATGTCATCCCAGATCCTAGCCGCTTGCTGCATGCTAAAAAATTTTTCCTCATAACATTTTTTTTTGCTCCCTTTGTTAATTACTTTACATCTGTGCCTTCCTAATCTTGATCCTTTCACAAGTAGGAATAGTTTTTCCCTATTTACTCTGCTCAAATTTCTTGTGATTTAGAATACTTCAATCGGATTGGTTGGCAAGGAGCATGGTCAGTGTGAATAAGACTACAGCAGTGTGAAATGAAGGCTGAGTGAGTTAATGACTGTACTGTTGGAAATTTGGTTCAAAAAGGGACAGAGGTGCTTTAACCATGGTTTACTGCAAGAAGTAAACTCTCCAGAGCGAGAGGGGTAAAAAAAGGTATGGATCAAGAGGCCATCCTGCAGTGAGACCAGCATGTTTCAAATCCACTTGCAAAAATATACCATCTTCAACTGCAAGCACGGACATATTTTTGCACTCAACTATTTCTAACTATTCATTAGCAATGGATCAGAGCAAAGCACAAAGCAGAGTTAATTGCAGTTTACTGGGTTAGTGAGAAACCTGGGCCAGCTGGTGTGCACAGAGCTTTTTGATTCGGAGGCGAATTGAAGTGAGGGCCAACAACAAGTCTTGCTCTACTCACAAATGCTCCGTCCTGTGGTCTCTCACATAGCTGGCAAAAGTATGTTCTCACAAACAGAAATAGTATATGAATATGAAGCTGTACATCTTGACATCCTTGTCTGTGCTGACGGAAACACTTCAAGTGAACTGGCTCTTGCCAAAGGTCAGTTTTGGCCTAAAACCTTGAAGTTTATCTGTGATGTTCAGAATTATTTCTGAATGTCTGCAAGATATGCCAGTTTAGCCTACCAGTAATCATCAGACAGTAAGACTTTATAAGGAAGCCCATGCACTTTTGGAAATGCTTCAGTTCTCTCCAGTGCTCATGAATACAGGAGAGAATCCTTCCCCATAATAACCATTGCACCTTAGTGTTTAACACAAAACTCTGATGCCTCTCCCCATCTCTGCATACTAAATAGTGAACATGTGGTCTCAATGGCTGTGATTTTATCCAGCTCACAATTTTCACAGTTTACGCTAATGCTGTAGTTAACTCTGGTGACACTATTTTGGCTACAAGTGCTTTATGGTGGAGAATGCAAAGGGTGATCTGAATGTCAGGATTTTGCTTGTTATCTCACTGATAAATCCTTTGACTCTCCCTGTCATAGAGGATACTCTATCAGTGCAAATCCACCAACACAACTTTGTTTTCCTTCAAGTAGGTATCTGTTATCCAAAATATTTTTCCACCAGTCACTTAGTAGACCTGTTTAAAAGAAAAATTCTCCTCATTGGAGATGCTATCAACAAATCAGCCATTGGTCAGTAATGAGCGATGTCCACTTATATATATGGAATCCTCCATTTGTAGAGCAAATTTCCTTCTATTAACTAACTTTTCTTGCGGCACCTTCTTGATGTCAGCTGACATGTCATCAACTCGCTGCTCAACTATATTATCATCAAGAGCAATTCTGTCAATCTTTTTTGTAGCATCTACTCCTGACATCAAATAATGATTTTCTTTTTCTGTGTAAGCATGACTAAGCCTATGGTATGGGGCTCCTTTGATTTTGCTACAAGTTCAGTCACCACGCAACTAGCCTGTTGAGCTTTATCTGATAGCCGCGCACACTCTAGTGGGTCTGCTTGATGTTTTGTTCCCTCTTGCAATCTCTTGCAGTGTTGAATGTGTTTGTTCACAAGAGGTAGATGCTTTTTGTAAATGGTGTCTTAATTTAATTGGTACATCAGAGTGCTTGCCAACATCCCCCTGCAGATGAGCCATTCAGGTAAGTGACAAGCAGCATCTCCTATCCGTGAAAACCCAAAGGCCAGATAGCTGTCATTGTACAGTGTGTCAACAGTTCTTGCTTTTTTTTTGCTCTGGGATTCAAATGTTTCATCAATGGAATTAGCACAGAAATTGCCTCTTTTGACAAGGAACTTCTTCCTTGAATCTAACACATGGATGAGTGGTGTAAGTTTCAAAAATAACTTCCTAAAATATTCACTTCAAAACCCATGGTAAATTGTGTCCAGGCAGGCAGGCAGGCCAGTTCAAAAATCATTTCAATTGTGCACCTCTTTACTGCTTATGCACGGTTTGTTGTCATATCAAACGTTTGGTCCGATGCATGCATTGTACTAAATCTTTGTCAGAAGCCATTATATAATGTGGTGCTGCTCTCTACAATCTTAGGGCAGAGCAGTTGAAAACTTCTACACTCAGCTGATATCAGATATAGAGAGAATGCCTGAGAAGAGACGTTGTGTAAGTCAGGCCTGTATTCATTGGAATTTAGAAGAATGAAAGGCAACGTTATTGAAATGTATAAAATTCTTAGGGAACTCAACAAGGTAGATGCTGGAAGGTTTCTTTTTCCCTTTGTGGGAGAGTCTGGAACCAAAGCACATTATCTTAGAATAAGGGGTCGCACATTTTAAGACAGAGTTGAGGAAGAATTTCTTCTCTCAGATGGTAGTGAATCTGTGGAATTTTCTTACTGCACAAAACGCAATGCCCAGAAATGAACGTAGCATTCTAGGTGAGGCTGCACCAGTGAGATTCAACAAACCCTCCTTGCTCTTGTAGTCTATGTCCCTATTAATAAATCCCAGAACATTATGTTTTACCTGCTATCTCTAACAGGCCTGCAATTTTTGATGATGTATACACATATACATTCAGGTCTCGCTACTCCTCTGGCCCTTTACAATTGTATCCTTTATTTTACATTGTTTTCCATGTTCTTCCTCTCGAAATATATCACAACATAATTCTCCGTATTGAATTTCACTGCCTCTATTTGCCCACTCCACCAACTTTGCCTATTATTATGACCAGGATCTAGGCAAGTCTCCCCAATTTATTATGGTTCCATATGGGGTGTCCCAAATTGTCAAGATTTCAGCTAAGGAGCGATAAACTGGCTGCCTTTTGTATACACCTGCCTCAGCATGATTGGACTGTTCAGACACACACCCCTGGGGTCACCTGACCAAACTTCCAAGGTAAAAGGGCTCCATTGTTGAGTAGATTCCCTCGGATCCAGCCATGAAACCTAGCACAACACTGCGACATAGTGGAAGGAAAAGAAAATAAAACCTCTTTGAGGGCACTTTGATGACACATTGCATCTCACATTTGTATAAATGCTCATAATTTTGCAGCACATCTGTTTGTCTGAGTCTCTGTCTAGCCCAATGTGACTTTGCCAGCATAATGCCTGACTTCATGTGCATACAGGATGTACCATCCATCTGCTGAGAGCTTGCTGCAGTATGCGAAAACAAGATGAACAAGGCGTATATAGGGCAATTGGTTCTTTTGTCACCGTTGTCCTTGGTAGTGAAACACCCTCCCTATTCTTTCCCCCATAAGTCTGTGTCCAGTGTGGTACATGGATCAGCGTGTAAAGTTCTTGTTCTCCAAAGGGCATCACATCAGGGTCTTGTAGCACCTCTCTCACATTTTCAGACAATTACCCTGCCCACCCAGGCTGTGATCACAGCCATTTACTTCTCATTGCATACTTTTGATTTCCAACATGATAGCAGGTCACGGATAGTGAGCCCTCCCCTTCCTGATAGCTTGTCCTGTGAACTCCATAGATTTCGCACCTCCCCAGGTCCCCACCCAACATGTCGAGAAATTATGCAATCTGTTTTAATTATTCAGTTCTTAATTCCCTAATATAATGCGGGGGAATCTGCATTGCACACCTCTAACGTAAGTATATCCTGCCTGAGATGCAGTGCACAAAACTGAATACAAATCTAAAATGAGCAAGGCCTTGTAAAGTTTGAAATATAACTTCCTTTCTGTTATATTTCTATTTACTTGAGATAGTGAATAGTAAGTACTTGGAAGGTATTGTTTTTTTTTTGGTAATCTTTTGTATTAGTGCACTGTCAATGGTTTGCGTACTTGAATACCCAAATCCCTTTGATGCTCCATAGTTCCTCATCTTTCATCTGTAAGGAATGTATTTCAGTTAGTCTTTCTTGGATGCAATGTGGATGAAATCTCACAACTCACATTGAAATCCAGCTACCACTGTTCTGCACACTCCTTTTAATCTGTCTTTGCCCTTTAATGCCTTATTGTTTCTATTTGCAAATCTTACATTGTCTTCTACTTAAATCTCAACATTTGGACACATAAACTCTATTCTTTCAGCTAAGTTACAAATATACATGGTGACAAGCTGAAGTCCCACTGTACAGTAGGAAATGCCATTGATCACAACCCTCCAATCAGAAAATATTCTTTTTTATTCTTACATTTCACGTTCTACTGAAGACAATTGCCAATCCATGTCACAAGGTTGTCTCCAATTCTATGCTTTTACTATTGTTATTATTCATTGTGAAAAAATCTTACGTCCTCTGAAAGTCCATATAAATAGTATTCATACAAATTCACTTCTTTAGCTTAGTTGATTTTCCACTTAGGAAAATCAACCTAAATTAGGATTGAAATAGTACAAAATACATAGCACCAAATTGAAACTCAATAGTCTGCAGCAGTGAAAAGGTTGTTAGTTTCGTTTGCTGTGAGATTTATTTGGGCACTGTTAGGAGTTACACAGAAAGATTTACAGGGATTTGGTAATGGCAATGCTATCATAGCAGAGATTTGTAAGTGGGGAGGGCTGCACATCCTTGAATAAATTTGTCTTCATAGAATCCCTGCAGTATGGAAACAGGCCCTTTGGCCCAATAAGTCCACACAGACCCTCAGAGCATCCCACCCAGACCCATCCACCTATAACCCACCTACAATTTAGCTTGACCAATCCACCTAGCCTGCACGCCTTTGGACTGTGGGAGGAAACCAGAGCACCCGGAGGAAACCTGGAGAATGTGCAAACTCCACACAGACAGTCGTCCAAAGCTGGAATCAAACCCGGGTCTCTGGCACTGTGAGGCAGCAGTGCTAACCACTGAGCTACCCTGCCACCCCATTTTTAAAGGCATGGCATGGCAGTATGAGTCATTGACAGCATTCTTGGTTGTTCCTCAGCTGAAAATTTTTCCCATGATCTGTAAGTCCAGCTTCTGGCTGCAGGTAGAACTGAATTATTTCTTTTTGTAGCATTGTTGAAGGGTTACCTTGAAGTAATTCGACCGTGATCTACAGCTAGGGAAATGTAGGTACTAATGGGTAGGAACAAGTTACCTAAGATGTTTGTTTAGCCTGGCATCAGTGTGGTAGGCATCATCATCTATCCTCATCAAAGCAGAGGACCAGAGGAGACAAAAAATGGATACCTCGATAGTTGCTCAATTTGTTAAAACAATTTGAGAAGTGCATTAAATTAATTTTAAAATTCTTAGCTATCACTTAGAAATACTAAAATAGAAACCAAAGAAAACTTTGAAAAGGAAAATATTTTACCTTTATAAAGAACATTAAAATTTTACGAAGGTTTAATGACAGCTTGCTCTAAGAGTCTTGACATCCTCGTGCATGAAGTGCCTATGGGTTGCCACAAGCAGGCATCATCATGCTTCCTGAGATGGTCTTTACTAACAAACCCACTGCTTTCATTTGCCTGGAGCAAGGAACCGATAAGTTAGACAGTGCAGGCCAAAGCAAAATGCTGTTGAAGTGTTTTTCTAAGCAGGAAGCAAGAATATATCAGACCTCAACATTCTGTTTTCTTCCATTAGTCAACAGGGTAGCATTGAAAATGAACAGTATAACAAAGGAAAGTGCAACGCATTCTAACAGTGATTTAAGATGTAAAAGATTCTAATGACACTGGTAAAGCAGTACAAAGGGCAAACATTTTTTCTGAGTTTTGTTACTAATTCTGACTTTCTTTCTACATGTAGATTCAAACAAAGAAGGTCTTTAAAAAGGCATTTGCAGCAATTAATTTACTATACAAGCTAAGGGTGAAATGTGAGTGCAAGAGAAATTTGATTACTTCATAATCTGTTCCATGAATATTATACCCCTATGGAATGCTTGTTTACAGATGTTTCTAGTATATGCAGATTCTTGTTAAATATTACATAATGCACCAGAAATTATTGCCAATATTATTGATCAGGCTGTTTATCTGACATTCAGTGCAGGATCACTGAAATATTAGGAAAATTAAGCTATTGCTTTTGGATCCCATTCTGAATTCCATTCCCTGGCTACCAACTTTGTCCTTCTCTCTGTCAACAGATAAAGCCAGACTGTTCATAACCTTGGTGTCACAGTTTATACGATGAATACCTTCTGCCAAAAAGTTCTTTGAACAAGTTTTTGTCATAATATCTCGTATGTATCTTGGTGTAAAATTTTGTGTAGTAACTTTCCTGTGAAACATGTTGGGATGTTTCATTATGTAAACAGTGGTGTATAAGTCCAAGTTCATGGTTATGCTTTTCTAACTTACCTTAAAGTTGATATGTTTCACATTGGAGATTACATGGCCAGATTTTCCCATTAGAGATGGGGATCAGCAGTCAGGAATGATCTTGTATTGCTTTCCCACCTCCTTATCCAAGAGCCCTAATTGTCCTGGAGATGGGTCTGTCCCTCACTTTGGCAGACCCAATGTGGAAATAGAACAAGGTTGTGCTGCCATAAGTGCATTAGCCATTTTCATTGCCTTGCCATCTCTTGTCTGTATCAATTTGGAATGAAACATTCCCATTCGAGCATTTCAGTCTTCTCCCTACCCCTTCTAATAGATATTGTTTTATAAAATCACCAAAGTTGCACTTGTAGCTACCCAACTCTGGAATAGTGCATTGTTAGGCTTTCCTTTCTGTTGATTGGTATTTCACTGGTTGGACCACATGCCTGAGGAATCTGTGAGCTTTTTAATTAGCTTTACAATAGCCACTGAACTTCCTGAACTAATTGCATTTTATTTTATACCCAAAACTATTTAATTCAAGGAAAATAGTTCTCCCTTAAGATTCTATACAGCCTCCATTAAGACCTATAAGGGGCTTTCTGGTTTTCAGAAAATTTTCATCAACATTATTAGGGATTTTTTTTTAATATGCATTGACTGTACTCCCAACACCATTATTCAATTCACAATGTGAAAGGAATCCATATGTACAATTGTTTGCATTCAGAACAAGAGAGGTTGATTGGCATTTATTAACAATTATCACCTTAGTGAATGTATATGTATACTGTTAATTATCAGTTTTAATTACCAGACTTACCAAACCATGACCAATTTAATGAGTAATTGGCACACAAATATGACTTCTTCATGAAAATCACAGGGGTACTTTCCTCAAAGATAAGTGGAGTGGTGCAAATTGGTGTCGGTTTTTCCTTGCAATAACTTACTGGCAAAAGTTTGCATTAGAAATAGCTTGCATTGTCAGAGAGCAATATATTTGGAAGAAAATCTGGCTGTTATGTTTGTTTATGCTAAAAGGATTTAAATTTCACCTATTCACAAATGTGGTGCTGTATTTTAATTCTCACTTTAAGTAGCAAACTTGGAATGCCTGAAAACAAACAAAAATTATAACCAAATGCATCTATAGCTTTTGTTTCCATTGCAACCTTTTAGTACTCCTCAATACACAGATATTAAGAATCAGCTCAACAGTGTGCCACATAGGAATTTTTCTTTTGAATGATGGCTATTTTAATGCTTTCATTTTAAAAGCCTAAAATTTGGGTGGAATATTACCAGGCTTTGACTGGCGTGGATGATAAAGTTTTTTTTTAGAGTTAGAATTTTATGGAATCCCTGCAGCATGGAAAGATGCCATTCAGTCCATTGAGTCTGCATGGACCCTTTGATGAGCATCTCACCCAGACCCTCCCCTACCCTATAACCCACATTTACCCGGCTAAATCCACCTAGCCTGCACATTTAGGACACTATGGGCAACTTAGCATGGCCAAGCCATCTAACCTGCACATCTTTGGACTGTGGGAGGAAGCCTACACAGACATGGGGATAACATATAAACTCCACGCAGACGGCTACCCAAGGTGAGTTGAACCCAGGTCCATGGTGCTGTGAGGCAGTGGTGCTAACCACTGAGTCACCTTGCCACCCCTATGGTGACCCTAACGTGTATCATAGGCATGCCTCTGACCATGCTGAGATGAGCAGCAGGGTGAGCTGTTTGGCAAGGTCCATCTCGACATCAGGGTCATCTCAGCGGAGTTTGTTCACTTTTCTTAAACATAATGGCAACATTCTAATCAGCCAGCAGTGAGTTCTCAATTGACAATCATTATTCTTACTAAGCTTACAATCATACACCATTTCACTCTAGCACCTGCACTATGTGGCATCAGCATTGGCACCAAACAAACAGCATCAGCAGGAAGCAGTAGGCCATATCTCCAAATCCCAGTGGAGTAAACCCTCACAGCACCAGAGACCCGGGTTCGATTCCAGCCTCGGGCAACTGTCTGTGTGGAGTTTGCACATTCTCCCCGTGTCTGCGTGTGTTTCCTCCAGGTGTTCCGTTTTCCTCCCACAGTCCAAAGATGTGCAGGCTAGGTGGATTGGCCATGCTAAATTTCCCATAGTGTTCAGGGATATGTAGATTAGGGGGATGGGTCTGTGTGGGATGCTCTGAGGTTAGGTGTGGACTTGTTGGGCCGAAGGGCCTGTTTCCACACTGTAGGGATTCTATGATTCCTTTAAACCGCAGTAAAGTCCATGGGGGTTGGCGGGGTGGGGTGGGCAAACCCACTTAGTCAAAAGCAGACCCCAAACCAGTCTCAGGCTTCAACACAGTCAGGTGTCCAGTCAGGGTGGCATTACACAGGGGGACTGCTGTACTGACAAAGTGGGTCATTGTCACTCCTTTGTCTCCATAGGGGCCAACCTTTTGTGGAGGGAGGACGGTCACATCTGCAACCACCAGCCAGGGATCTGGGAAGGTCCAGCTACATGAGGGGGTGAACTGCACCCTGTCGTTTCCATTCACATAGAATAACAGGAGGGTGGGGAGATGGTGAAGACAGGATCTGGGGACGGGGAGTGCAGGTAGATAGTTTCAGTCATATATATACAGCTTGGGGGATGACCTGGCGATACGTGAAGCCTGTGAGCTTAATGGAATAGGCAGCTAGAAAGGAGAACCTGGATGTAGGGGGTCTCAGTGGCACATTAATGCTGAAACTGAAAACTACTCGCAGAGGACCACTCACTGTCGTACCAATCATGAAGCATAAAAAGAGCCCTCAGTGTTGAGGAGAATGGCTGCAAAGATCCTCACAATGGATGAGATAACTGAGCTGACTTATGAAGGAGTCTGAGATAACACAGTGTGGAGCTGGAGGAACACAGCAGGCCAGGCAGCATCAGAGGAGCAGGAAAGCTGACGTT